>NC_071491.1:1457472-2057472 GCF_028500815.1 Rissa tridactyla | reverse complement strand
GAACCACTTGCCGCTCTCTCGGGCCTTCCCAATACGAGAAGAATCGGAAGAGAAAAGGCAAGACTCTTGGGTTGAGACAACGGCAGTTTAACAGAACAGCAAAGGGAACAAGAAAACAACAACAATCACACGCGGACAGAGGAAGGTACAAACACGATTACGGAACCGCCGCTCACCAACCGGACCCGGGACGCCCCAGCCCGCTCCCCAGCAGCGACTTCCTGGCCCCTCCTCTGGCAGCTCTGCCTGGCCATGGCTCACATGGCATGGAATACCTGTGTCCCTGATGGAGCCCGGGGAGAATTAACCCTGTCCCTGCCAGAACCAGGACAATGACTTGCTTCCTTCTCCAGGAGACCTGGCTCTGCCCCACATGCCCACTGGAGCACGTCCTCACATGGTCACACAGCGCCGCTAACATTGGGGTTTTCCTCTCCTGGGCACTTCCCACACCACTCCAGGCCCACCCTGTCCCTCTCCCACCTTCCCCGCCATCTGCCCAGCCCAGCCCAAAAGAGCCCCCTGGTCTGGACTGGCCCCACAGCAGTGCTCCCCACAGGGAACTGCAGAGCTCTGGGCACTCCCCCCACAGCCCCAGCCCCTCTGAAGGGCACCGCAGCTGCTGGGGGCAGAGAGGGCTCTCAGCCTCCCCGTCACCCCACGGCTGGAGCTGGCCCCAAGGGCCAGCAGAGGCCACTCACTCTCTGGCTCTCCTGCCTTCAGCTGCAGCTGATCCCCAGCCCAAACTGCCTTTGCCCCGCTCTGCCTCCCCGCCTGCCCTGCTCCCCAGGACAGCAGGAGACTCCTGGCCCTGGGGCTCCTCAGGCAGCTCCCGCATCTCTCCAGTCTCCTTTCCCTCTGCCTGATGCATCTTCACTGCCTCCCATGGCCCTGCAGAGTCCGGGCTTGTGGGTACCTGGATTTAGTGATTTGTCCTGGGGGACCTATCTCTGAGACTTAAACTCTTCTGTGTCTCCATTCACTTCCCATCCCAGAGAACATGGAGTGTCCCTGTCCTCTCCTGACCACTCCAGATTCCTTTCCACATGGATTGAAATCTGCCATCAGCCCCATCATACCTGTGACAGCCTGAGGAATGTTACTGGGAGGTCATGTACCATCTCCACTGCCCCTCTACACCAAGAAGACAGCCTTCAACTAAGTCTTGGTGTCTAAAATATGCCAGTGCTACTGTGACATTGTTTCCCAAAACAAGGTGGAATGACGCTTGGAAAGCCCAGTTCCTTAGGCTTGTTCGCAGCCAAAACTGTATCAAGCCGACCCAGCCATCAGGCACCACACTCAGGAGATCCCCTTTTATTGCAGAGATGCTCTTAGGGAGGAAAGAGGTGACACATGGTTCTTCAAGAATGAGACAGAACAGGAAAGAGCCTCAAGAGAAGTGCTATGAACCCAAGCAATCACTTCAAAGGATAATTATCAGAGAAAAAAATAATGGCTGAAGCCTGGCCTAGAGTAAACTTATAGCATGACACAGAGAACGGGAGGCACATTACTTTTACTGCCTCAGGATCCATCAGATGAGTTTCTTCAGGGCATCCTTGAGCTCCCGGTTCCTCATGCTGTAGATGAGGGGGTTCACTGCTGGAGGCACCACCGAGTACACAACAGCCATCACCACATTGAGGGATGGGGAGGAGATGGAGAGGAGCTTCAGGTGGGCAACCATGCCAGTGCTGATCAACACTGAGACCACGGCCAGGTGAGGGAGGCACATGGAAAAGGCTTTGTGCCGTCCCTGCTGTGAGGGGATCTTCAGCGCAGCTCTGAAGATCTGCACATAGGACACCACAATGAAAATAAAACACACAAAGAATAAACAGGCACTAAATACAATCTGGGGGATTTCACAGAAGAACTGGTCTAGGCCATTGCCTTGGCAGAGAGGTATTGAAAATGTACTGACCGTGTGCAGGAGAGCATTGAGAATGCCACTGCCCCAGGTAGCTGCTGCCATGTGGACACAAGCTCTGCTGCGCAGGAGGGACCCATAGTGCAGGGGTTTGCAGATGGCAACGTAGCGGTCGTAGGCCATGACGGTGAGAAGACAAAAGTCTGCTGACATCAAGAAGGCAAAGAAAAAGACCTGGGAAACACATCCCATGTAGGAGATGGTCCTGGTGTGCCAGAGGGAGTTGACCATGGCCTTGGGCAGAGTGGTGGAGATGGCACCCAGGTCGAGGAGGGCGAGGTTGAGGAGGAAGAAGTACATGGGGGTGTGGAGGCGGTGGTCACAGGCTACGGCAGTGATGATGAGGCCATTGCCCAGGAGGGCAGCCAGGTAGATGCCCAGGAAGAGGCAGAAGTGCAAGAGCTGCAGCTCCCGCGTGTCTGCGAATGCCAGGAGGAGGAAGTGGGTGATGGAGCTGCCGTTGGACATATTTTCCCTCTGCACATGGGGGCCTGTCCAAGGAGGAAAAGACAGTGAAGAGTGAGGACAGACAGGTCCGAGTAGAACCTGTTGCACTGGTCACAGTAGAGCCCCCCAAATGACCTCCGTCCGTCCAGGAAGGCGTTTGTGCAGATCCTGGTGTGATGCCTGGTTTGTGCTGGCTGAGGGTGCAATGGGGAGCCCGGGACTCTGCTGTGGGCTGCAGAGGAGTCAGTCGTGCTGTGCAACAAGAGGGAGAGAGGAACCAGGAGTGATCGCAGGGTAACTCTACCCCTGATATAAAAGAGCTTTTGAGCACTGTCACTCCCAGGTCCCCTGGCTGCAGAACAGAGCTGGGGGGCTTGTTTTGTTTATTTTGCTCCGGTTACCCCTGGCCCACTAGAAGAGTCATGTTTGAAGGTAGAAATCCCTGGCATTTCTGCTACCCTATGAGTGCTATTGTGAGAGTCCTGGGAGGCAATAGGACAGACCCTTAGTGCAGAAGGAGGAGAGCTGGTCTCTCCATCCGTCCTGCTCTCAGCTGCTTTTTGCCAGCCCCGCTTTGGTCTGGAGGATGATCCCACGGAGAGCAGAGGAGTCCAGTTCCAAAGTGCAGATCTCCAAACTCCCCTCCCCAGGGAAGAGCTGTCAGCTTTTGGATGCCCAGAAGATGGGGGGCCCTTTCTGGGAGTTACCTTTATCCCCACCCCATGGACTGCATTGCCTAGACACCCAGAGGATAGAAGAGGCCTTGGGCACCAGGGACACATCTGCATGGCAGGACCTGCAGGGTCAGTTGCTGAGCTGCTGATGAAGCCCCCACCCCAGAGAGACTGAAATCAAAGAAGCAGCAGCAGCAGCAGGGACGGGTGGAGAAGCAAGGAGCAATGCCCCGATGCTTCTGCCAAGGGAAACAAGGCCAGGGAGGGACAGAGGGTGCTCAGGAGAGTCCCTTCTGCTGCAGCTACGGCCACAGATGAGGCAGCTGCTGCCCTGGATCCCACGTCCTTGAGGGCAGAAGCTCACTGGGCAGGGTTAGAGTTGGCACTGGCAGGAGGCAGAGTTCCTCTGAAGCACCGGGACCCTGTTCTGAAGGACAGCCCTGGGCACCCCTGGCTGCACACCCACCTTCATGCCCCTGCAACCATCCCCAGGAGAAGGCAGCCACCGTGTCCTGTCCCTCTGACGGTGCTGCAGGGAAGCCCTGCTCTGCAGCACACCCTTCTCCTCCTCTACACCAGAGAAAGATCCCACAGGCTGTGGGCTACGACAGCTTTATGAGAACCCTTCAGGATCGGCAGTGGCATTGCCCTGCAGCCGTGCAGAGGGCTGGGAAGCTTCCTCCCACAGTGAGCTCTCAGCTCTCCTCCCAGTCACGACTGCCTTCATGCTCTCTCTGCATTGATGGTCCCATCCTCGGTGCCTGCAGGCAGTGCCCTCAGCCCTGCTGCCCATTCCACAGGAGCTGCTCCTGGGCAGAGCTGTCTCTCTGCAGCACTGGTTGCCATGAGCTTCCTCCATCCCAGGAGGTGGGCTCAGCAGAGGAGCAGCCCAAGGCATTTTAATGACCCCTCGGGTGGGTTTGGGGCAGAGTCCCTGAACCGCAGACACTGAGAGGAAGTTGAAGAAACCGCTCAAGATGACAAACTCAGATGTAAACTCCGAGGTTTCTTGGAGTGTTAATGGGTCCCACTGAGGACCATTACCAACAAAGCCTCCCCAGGGGCTCGTTAGAGCAGAAAACTGGAGGCAATAATGACAGGTAGGTAAAGGGAAATTAAAGGTGGCTCTGATGCTGAGCAAATCTGAAGGTGTTACTCCTTCGGTGTCCCATACCTGCACCTCTTTCTTTGAAGGCACCCAATTGTCTTTTTGATTTCACCCCAATATCTCACTACCCTTACTGATATCTCTCCATCCTCCCTGGCTGTTCTGGGAAAGACAAAGCCATGGGCTGGTCCAGCCTCCCCCTGGGTGTCCTCTTGTACCACAGCACTGCCCTTGGAGTGACAGTTTCTTCTGGTCATTTCTGGTCTCAACCTCCCAATCCAAACTTTGTGGCATCCTTCCTTTCTCCTGCTTTTTTTTCCACCATGAAGAAAAGCTACGGCATCTCTGAAACCACCCTTCAAGCAGTTACAGGTTATGACTGTGATGCTCTGAGCCCCCACTTCACCAGGCTGAAGGAGACCAGGACCCTCAGCCTCCCCTCACGGGGCGTGTGCTTGAGGCCATGAATCCCATATTGGCAGAGCTTCTCTGGACACTCTCCATTCCTCCCCACTTGTCTAGAACAGGAAGCCCCAGTGAGGGGCACACGAGCCCCGAGGTGGCCACTCCAGGTTTCAGTGGAGTGGGATGACAGCTCCCCTGGTGTGGGTGACCCACGCTCCTCCTAATGCAGCGCCCTCCCTACAATATGAACCACCTGTCCCCTACAATACCACCTCCAATATAGGAACACCTGCCTTTGAGGTTTCAAAGATCATTTGGTACCAATAACGCGCTACTTTTTGCAAAAAGAGATACATCTCAATTGTATTGGTTAGCCTTTATGTCTGTTTAGAATCACAGAATCATAGAATGTGTTGGGTTGGAAGGGACCTCTAAAGGCCATCTAGTCCCACCCCCCTGCAGTCAGCAGGGACATCTTCAACTAGATCAGGTTGCTCAGAGCCTCATCAAGCCTGGCCTTGAACACCTCCAGGGATGGGGCCTCCACCCCCTCTCTGGGCAACCTGGGCCAGTGTCTCACCACCGTCATGGTAAAGAACTTCTTCCCAATGTCTAATCTCAACCCACCCTGCTCTAGTTTAAAACCATTGCCCCTTGTCCTATGGCTACATGCCCTTGCAAACAGCCCCTCCCCCGCTTTCTTGTAGGCCCCCTTCAGGTACTGGAAGGCTGCTCTCAGGTCTCCTCATAGCCTTCTCTTCTCCAGGCTGAACAAGCCTAACTGTATCAGACTGTCTTCGTAGGAGAGGGGCTCCAGCCCTCAGATCATCTTTGTGGCCTCCTCTGGACCTGCTCCAACAGGTCCATGTCCTTCTTGTGCTGAGGGCTGCAGAGCTGGACACACTACTCCAGGTGGGGTCTCATGAGAGCAGAGGAGAGGGGCAGAATCACCTCTCTGGATCTGCTGGCCACAGTTCTGTTGTTGCAGCCCAGGATGCGATTGGCCTTCTGGGCTGCAGGCTCACATTGTTGGCTCATGTCCAGCTTTTCATCTACCAGTACCCCCCAGGCTTTTTTCCGCAAGGTACTAGAGATAGATACTCTCTATCACATCATCCCCCAGCCTGTATCGATAACCAGGATTGTCCCGACCCAAGTGTAGACGTTGCACTTGGTCTTCTTGAACTTCATAAGGTTTGCTCAGGCGCACGTCTCCAGGTCGTCCAGGTCCCTCTGGATGGCATCCTGTCCCTCTGGGCTGTCAACTGCAGCACTCAGCTTGGTGTCATCGGCAAACTTGCTGAGGCTTCAATTGATCCCACTGTCTATGTCATTCACGAAGATATCGAATAGCGCTGGTCCCAAGACAGATCCCTGAGGGACGCCACTTTTCACCCCTCTGCATCTGGGCATCGAGCCATTGACCACTACTCTCTGGATGCGACCCTCCAGCCAGTTGCTTATCCACCGAACAGTCCTCCCATCAAATCCGTATGGCTCCAACTCAGAGAGAAGGATGTTGTGGGGGACCATGTCAAAGGCCTTGCAGAAGTTCAGACAGAGTATATCCATTGCTCTGCCCTTGTCCACTGATGCAGTCACTCCATTGGAGAAAGCCGCCAGGTTGGTCAGGCAGGACTTGCCCCTGGTGAAGCCATGCTGGCTCTCTCGAATCACCTCCCTGTCCTCCATGTGCCTTAGCATAGCTTCGAGGAGGATCTGTGCTGTGATCTACCCAGGCACAGAGGTGAGGCTGACAGGGCGGTAGTTCCGGGGTCCTCCTTTCTACCCTTTTAAAAATGGCTGTAATGTTTCCCTTCTGCCAGTCACCGGGGACTTTACCTGACTGCCATGACTTTTCCAATATCATGGAGAGTGTCTTGGCAACTTCATCAGCCAATTCCCTCAGGACTCTGGGGTGCATCAGGCCCCATGGACTTGTGTATGTTCACGTTCCTCAGGTGGTCACAAACTTTGTCTTCACTTACAGTGGGAGGGACTTTGTCCCCCAGGTCCCCGTCTTGAAGTCCTTCAACTTGGGAGGTATGAGGAGAGAGGCTGCCAGTGAAGACTAAGGCAAAAAGTTGTTCAGAACCTCAGCCTTCTCCTTGTCTGTTGTCACCAGTTTGCCATTCTCAGTCATCAGGGAGGGCACGCTTTCTTTAACCTTCCTTTTCTGGTTTGACCAGCAGGTCCCAACTCAGCCATGCTGGTCACTTCCCTTTCTTGCTTGATTTCTTACACCTGGGGATCGAGAGCCCTTGTGCTCTATGGAAAGCGTCCTTGAAGATCTGCCAGCTCTCTTCTGCCCCCTTGTCCCTGAGGACCATTTCCCAGGGGGTCCTATTGACTAACTCCACGACGATCCGGAGGTTTGCTTTCCTAAAGTTCAAGGTCCTGACTACGCCCTTGTCTGACACGTATCCCTTAGCACTGTGAACTCCACCAGTGTGTGGTCACTGCACACCAGGCTGCCTCCAATCTTGACATCCCCAATGAGCTCACTCGCATGGGTGACTCTCAGGTGCAGTATGGCATCCCCTCGGGCAGGGCTGTCTATTTCCTGTCTTAGGAGGTTATCGTCGAGGCACTCCAGGAACCTCCTGGATTGTCTACGGCTCACCGTGTTACTTTTCCAGCGGGTGTCAGGGTGGTTGAAATCCCCAGCAAGGAGGAGAGCATTTGAGTGCTATGCCTCCTGTAGCTGCAGGAAGAAGGCTTCATCTGCAGGTTCCCCTTGATCAGGCAGCCTATAGTAGACACCAACCACCAGGTTCCCCTTGTTGCCTCTGTCTCTAATGCCTACCCATAAGCTTTTGACTTCCTCTTGGCTGCTCTTTAGGGACATCTCTTCACACTCTATCCCTTGCTTAACAGAGAGGGCAACACCTCTGCCCCTCCTTCCTCAACAGCTTGTAGCCATTGATAGCCACACTCCAGCCATAGGATTCGTCCCAGCAGGTTTCAGTAATGGCCACTAGGTCATAGCTTTCCAGCAGCATGGTAGTTTCCAGCTCCTCCTGTTTGCTACCCATGTTGCGTGCGTTTGTGTAGAGGCACTTCAGCTGGGCTGTTGCCTGTGTTACCTTCTTAGAGGAGATCACCTTGAAGAGTTTCACGCGTGTTTCCCTGTTGACTCCAACAACCTCAGAAGCCCCTGGCTCGTCTCTGTAAGACTTTGACAATGATGCAGTGTTCCCAGCATGCCTCCGGGCAATAGTCAGAGGCCCGTACTAGTGCCCCGTCCCTCTAACCCTGACGTGTTATCCCACAGCTGGTCACAGACAAGCCTGATATTATCATCCCCCTCCCCCTTCACATCTAGTTTAAAGCCCTGTCGATCAGCCCCACAATCTCTTGAGCAAAGACCCTCTTCCCCCTTTGAGAAAGGTGTCTCCCAGGTGATGCCAACAAGCCCGGTGCTGTGTAGGCCATCCCATTGTCAACAAAAATGAAATTGTGGCGGTGACACCAGCCATGGAGCCATGGATTAATAGACTGGATCCGTCTGTTTCTTCCAATGTCACTGCCTGCAACTGGAATGAGTGAGGAAAAAATAACCCGTGTCCCAGATTCCCTCATCAACCTTCTCAAGGCCCTGAAGTCCCCTTTGATTGCTCTTGGTCTATGAGTCACAACTTCCTCTCCACCTACAAGAAAGATCAGTAATGGGTAATAGGCTGAGGACTGTATCAAGCGAGGAAGTTTCCTGGTGATGTCCTTCACCCGGGCTCCAGGAAGACAGCAGACTTCTCTATGAGGAGGATCTACCCGGCATATTGGACCCTCTGTTCTCCTCAGGAAGGAGTCACCAACGAGCATAACCCTTCTTTTCTTCCTTGGGGTTGTGGTTGTGATACAGGCGGTACGCCATTCTGACTGTGGAGACGTCTCTGGTGTGGATTGCCCATCATCCAAATCCTAATTTGACTGGCCTTCCTCAACCAGAACCTCAGATCTGTTCTTCAGAGGTACCGGGATGGGGGACATCGTGGGCAAGGAGGGAGTTCGCCTGCTGCCCCGACCATGAATTTCCCTCCATTCACTCTTTTCATTTAGGCTTCTGCCTTCTGCCTGACAGGGCAGGATACAGGGGTCCCTGGATCCCGATGACTTTCTGATAGGTGCTCCTGCTTCTGTTTCAAGGAGGGCAGAGCCTGGCTCCACCAGTCCTTTTCTTGTTCAGCCTCCCTAATGCTCCTTAACCTTTCGACTTCCTCTCACAGCTCTGACACCAGGCTGAGCAGATGGTTCACCTGTTCACAACGCACACAGCAGCTGTTACAGCTGCCCCGCGTTACCAGTGAAAGGCTCTGGCACCCCCTGCAGCCTGTGACCTGGACGGCTGTACGTTCCTGTGGGAGCTCTCTCTGGGTTCCCACATCCATCCTGGCTAAGGTTGAGAGCACGACCTTCTGCCGGGTGGAGACCAGAGCTAAACTCCATCCGAGAGGGTGATGACCGCCTTGTTGTGGTGCTCCCCGGTGACGCCCTGGGTGATGCCCATGTGCTGCGTGCTTACTCAGTGCGCAGTGACCAGGTCGCTGTGCTCCCCAAAGGCTTCTTTTATGAGGGGGGAAGTGGTCCCAGCGAGTACGCCTCCTTCAGATCTGCCGCCGGTGCTGCTGGCTCTGCCCACAGCTCCTCAGCAGACCACCCACGAGCGGCCGGTTTCCGGCACAGGCTGGCCGCTTTTCCTCACTTCAAAAAGCCCCCAAAGGAGCCCCTCGCTGACCCTTTTTGCCATGATTCCCTTCCCCAGTGTGGACTTCCCTGCACAGAGATGGTCACCTCAGCGACTTTCTGTGTGTGCAATTCTATTTAGAAAACTATTGTAAGTCTTGTGGTTGCGAGTGTCTGATTTAATTCAGGAAAGTGTCGTACCTGTCCCGTGAACCTTTCCTTTTTTCAATCTTTAAATATGTCACTGTGTTGGCTATAGCAAATTTTGATAAATCACTTTGAGAACTGGCAAATGATGAAGTATTGTTAGAATCATATGACTTAACCACGTGTTACTAAATCTTAAATTGGTGCCCCCTCAAAGTTGGGCAGGATCCCAAATCAACATTCACAACGAGAGTGGACATGAGAAGAAAGAAATGTCCCATGAAGGACAGTGCTGTGACTGCTGAGGTCACCCAGAGGGAGCCTGGATCAGCGCAACGCTGGGTGTTCCAAGGAACAGGCAGGGAGGAAGAAGAGCTGCCAGGAAAGGCGAGGAGATGCCCCAGTGGGAGCAAGGGGAGGAAAGAGGTTGGGTGTCCACAGCCTGCAGGTCTTTGTCCCCTTGGCTGTGGCTGTTGTCTTTGCTACCGAGGCCTGAAAGGAGACACCTTAATCTCATGGAACCGGGGCCTCACTGCTTCCTCGCACCCCCCAGGGAGGCCGGGAGGTGTGGTGCCGTTGGCCTTCACTCGGCATTGCACACCTCACACCTCACTGCCCCAGGAGGAGCCCTGAGCCAGTGTGAGGGACAGGATCCCCCTTCCCAGGGCTGGCTGCTTGGCGGGATAAAATACAGCAAGGCTTTACTCAGCATCGGCTCCACCTGCACAGTGCCTTTGCCTCCCTGTAATCACAGCCTCCAGTTGCCTGCTCGAACAAATCCATGGGGAGGCTTGGTCTGTCATGGCCCTCAGTGGGGACAATTAATGCTCCAAGACACTTTGGCGTTTGCTTCGGACTTGAATTCCTGCACAGGTTGTTCAAGCTCCTCTCAGTATCTGGCATTCCTGGGCTCAGCAGCAAATACCCCATGGGGCTCGTTGAAGTGCAGAAAGCCCTAAGGAGCCACAGCTCTTCCATGATTTTCTTCAGGGCTTCTAGCCTGGTACAGCTCAGTGGAGAGGTCTCAGGAGTCTACTTAAAGTGGAAGGTTTCAAGAAGCACTTAATAAAAAGGTAATTTTTCATTTGGAAAGGGCTTTTCATTAGTCTTTTTATTTTTCCAGAGGAAATGCTTGCAGCTTTCTCCAGCTGATACTGAACCAGAGGGTCTCCTAAGGAGGACTGGAGAGGTAGCAACTGCCATCTCCTCGAGGTCCCCCCACTGTATGGACAACTTGCCCCCCCACCTCCTCCTCCCCACCGTTTCTCTTGGGGCTGCCTGGGACTTGCATTCTTTTCCTACATCAGACTTGTGCGCTGAGTCTGCAGCTGAATGTTCACAGCTCCTTTGCACCAATTCCTGCCCGATTCCCCCGCAGACTTGGCTGTAAATAGACAAGGGATTCTTATTAAATCTGAACAGCCAGAAGGAAAAAATGATACCAATGAATTAAAGAAACCCAATGCATTCCTCCACTATATGCCAAGTCCAAGCCTCCAATAAGCTCCACCTTCCTCAAACCATCAACATAAAAGAAATATGTTGGAGAGATTGATAGGAAATTCTAAGTATACGCACAGTTAGTGAGTTGGCTAAAGAGACAGTGTGGCAGATTAAGTAAACTTTGCCTTATTCTTGGCCAAATTTCCATCCCAGAGCCTTGTCACCCACTCATGTCTCTAGTGATGTCCCTAGAGGCCCATGTTACATTATGTGCTTGTTAAACAAAACTTTTCTTCTCCAGCAAACTCGGGCAAAACTCTTCCTTGGAGACAGTCTCTCCTCAAAGTCCCCTTGCAACCATACGGTGAATTGAGATGCAAGAATAAACTCATTACAGTTCCTTCACGTTAACGAGCTCCCAGGGGAAAGTCACGCAGTGTGGAGGGCCCTGGCAGGAATAAAGAGCCTTGGAGGTTCAGCAGGGTCTGCTGAGGGCTGTGGCTGACAAAGCTGCTTCAGGAAATTGAAGCGTGCCTCCCTGGGGGCTGATTGGAGCAGAAAACCAGAGGCAGTGATTTCAGGGTGACAAAGAAAGGAGGCAGAGACATCCTGTGTGCTGTAGCCCCCTGGATGTGCCCTGCCAAGAGAAGGGGCCCAGTGCTAATCCCCAGTTCGTTGCAATGGGGATGCTTTTGGTCATCACCACATGAGCTTTCCCTCTGCTCACCACCAGGGCCCATACACGCCGAGTGCCTTCCACACTCTTGCCCCTCAGACTCGGCACGACGCAGCTCCCCCTAAGCCTTTGCCTGGACCCTAACCCTAATCCCTCACCTGCAACTCTCATCTGTAGCCCTTCCCTGAACACCAACGCCAAAGCTGAAACCCTCACCACATGCCTCACGCCTAAACCCAAACCCAGCTCCCTCGTCCTGTCACCAACTCAGAGATACTTATTGGAGAGGCCAAGACTGGTGGCAGCCTGGGCTGCAGTGATCAGCCCCTGGTGGAATTCATGATCTGAAGGGATATATGCCAGCTGAAAACTATAGTCAAGACCCTAAACCTTGGGAAAGGAACTCTCAGCTGTTTTGGTCACTGGTAAATGGGACACGTGTGACCCTCTGGAAGTGCAACAAGGCCACGTGCAAGGTCCTGCACCTGGGTCGGGGCAATCCCCAGTATCAATAGAGACGGACTGATGAATGGATTGAGACCAACCCTGTAGAGAAGGACTTGGGGATGCTGGTGTGTGCAACATTGGACAAGAGCCGGTAATGTGCACTTGCAGCCCAGAAAGCCAATCATAGCATGGGCTGCATCTACAGAAGCGTGGCCAGCAGCTGGGAGGGATTCCCCCTCTCTACTCCAATCTCATAGGACTTCATCTGGAACACTGTGTCCAGTTCTGTGGGCCCCAGCACAAGAACGACATGGACCTGTTAGAGCAGATCAAGAGAATGATCATCAACAATCATGGGAGGGCTGGAAGACCTCTCCTAAGGAGAAAAGCAGAGAGAGTTGAAGTTGTTGAGTCTGGAAACAAAAAGCTCCAAGGAGACCTTCTTGCAGCCTTTTAATCTATGAGGGAGCCTTGTAAGAGAGAGAGAAAGATATTTTATCAGGGCCAGTAACGACAGGACAAGGGGCAATGGCTTTACACTGAAAGAGGGTGGATTTAGATTGGACATAGGGAAGAAATTGTTCACAATGAGGGTGGTGGGACACTGGAAAAGGTTGCCCAGAGAAGTTGTGGATTCCCCATCATTGGAGGTGTTCAGGGTCAGGTAGGGCGGGGCTTTGAGCATCCTGATTGAGTCGCAGATGTCCCTAAAAAACAGGGATTGGACAAGATGATCTTTCAAGGTCCCTTCAAACCCAAACCATTCTGGGATACTATGAGTGCAGATGTGGCCACACCAGTGCTGAGTCAAGGGGGACAATAACTCCCCTTGTCTGGATGGCCACGGTCCTTCTAACACCACCCCACATGCAGCTGGCCGTAATGGTGCTGAGCCTTTACCAGAGGCTCACATGGCATCCCTCAAAGTCCCCAGGCCCGGCTCCTCAGACTCACTCCTTGTCGGGGGCGGCTAGCAGAAAAGTACAAGTATGCAAGAAATTCGAGGGCATGCCGACCTTGCAGACCTGAGACAAATAACTCTGAGGAGCCAGGGAACAACTGGCCTTGCGGGTCTGAGATAAATAACCTTGAAGAAGCAGGGAGTAGGCAACAAGTTATCACTGTAGCTTTTAGCACATTCCAAAACTGTAGCTTCTAGCATGTAGCGAAACCGCAAGTAGGAGGGATTATTGTAATGAAACATTTAGAGCTAAGCCGATTAGAAATGATAGAATTTGTGTAATTTATGTAACTGTTAAGTAGCTGTATAAAAAGCTTTCCGACGCGTCTAATAAACCGACATCTTGCTTGCATCAAGCAGCGTCCCGTCTCTCAATCGCGGCATCTCCCAACCTTCTCTCCCTCCCTGACCTCCTCCTCCTGGCCCCAGCCGTGCCCCAGGGCCTGGCCCTGGGCGAGGGCAGCCCCGGGGAGGCGGCCATGGTTCCCGCGGGGTCAGAGGGCAGGAGGGGGCACCCCGGGGCACGCTGGGAGTTGTGGACCCGGCACAGGGCTCCCGGCGGCCATCTTGTGTCGGCTGAGGGGAGGCTGGCACAGGCCGACAGGACAGATCTGCAGAGCCGGGAGCTGCGGTGAGTCCTGGGCCCTTGGGCTCCTGTCAGCCCTCTTCTGCCTCCCTGTTCCTCCCTGCCCTTCCCCTTTCCCTCTGGGTCCTGTTTTTCGCCTCCCTGTACCTCCCTTCCTCTCTCCTGCTGTGCTCTGCTCCCTGTCGCCCTTTCTCTTCTCTCCAAGTCCCTCTCTCTCTCTGTCATCCTTCCTCTCCCTCTACTTTCCCCGTCGCCCTTCTTTCCTGCTCCCTGGGCCTCTTGGTTTCTCTCTCTCTCTTCTGCACAGAGGCCCCAGGCTGAGTGTGCAGCTCGCACTGTGCAGTGAGGTCAAACCCATGTGGCTACTGGACAGACCTCTCTCTCCCTGCTGAGCACAGAGTAACTAGGTTTGGGGTGTTTTTAGCTGCCTCAATTAAGGAACTCCAGTTAGATAGGATGAACCCTGGCTTCAGAGTTTTACTCTGTGACCAGTTAATGAAGATATGCCACTATTATGTACTGGTAAACAGTGGGTTCACTCATTTGTCTTCCTATTATGTCCACAATGAACAAACAGGCTCTATTAAGACTAGCTATATAACACGAGCTTTACAAACTAGCTTGACTAGTCCCTGTGAGCCAAATCATGCTTGCTTTACTTACAGGATTGTCCCCCCAGTCATTCTGCTTGCGTGAGAGGCCCTTCAGATGAGCTTCTATTTTTGCATTTTCTCTGAGCTATGCCATTAGCTGGGATTTGTTTGTTAAGTGGAAGATTAATGTCAGGCAATTTTAACACGTAATCTGATCTGGAATACTTGTTTACTGGAATTGTTTACCCAATGGTAGATCGTGGACAAGATCAAATCATTTATTGTTCTATTCAAAAAAAAAAAAGGTTCTGAATGTGAATGGAAAACCGTTTTCTGTATTCACTTACCTTTCTGTTCTGATGTATTTACTGATGACTGTCTTTATTCCCAGTCATGGAATTCATAGAGTCGGTTCTGTGTGAGTAGCACGCAGTCAGTTTGGTTTGAACTAAGCCGTGGGCAGAGCACTAGCGTAAGGTTTGGACCCAGAAATGTGCACTCTTGTGGGCCTTGTGTCAAATCATCTCTTTGTGCACAGAAATAAACCACACAAAATCATTTTCTAAAAAATTTCAGGCTGCTCTTAGTTTCACCTTTGCCTCTTCTCCGCTAATCAACATTATTTTTCTTGCTACAAGGTGTACAAGGAGTTACATTCTGGGTAAGAGCTAGAGTCAGGGGGATTTGTGTTTTCATTGCTGTTTTGCCCTCAGAGGGCTGCTGAGAGTCATGGTCACCGTCTTGTCAATCTTCTCAACCTCTCCTCTTCTGGGGAGGAGCAAGTAAGCGAGCCAGTATCAGGATGTCTTTTTAAGGGAAGAACCTTAGTTGAAGACAAGAGGATGTATTTACACTGAGACTGACACAGGCCCTTTCCTGTGCCGTCATTAACTTAAACAAAGTCTGAGCTGAGCTGAGCGGAACAGAGCATGTGCCTCTCATGTTCCTGCACAGGGGCTATAGGGTAGAAAGGCGTGGAGTTCACAGCACCAGGAGGGACAGTGCCTGACAAGAGAGTGGGATTTTCCTGAAAAGGGAGGAATGAGCTGAGAAAATAAATAAAAGTGGAGGGAAGGATGGGGCTACTCCCACAAGAAACCTTTGCCTTTTGTCAGATCTACAGGTGCAAGTAAACAAAACCCAGATCCTTCGGCAAGTTGGAAGGCACCTTGTGACCTTTCACTACCACAAGTTTTATGCACAGTTTTGACTTACTTAGGGGGTGGATGATGAGAGGGAGTAGACAGCTGAGATCAGATTTAATTTACTTATTAATTACTTGCTAAACTTTGTGTCAATTAAGAAATAGCGCTGTTGTGAAGACAGAGGGGTTTTGTGGCCAGAGAGGAGGCTGCTAAACTAGGTTGATAGTCTCTCCTAATCGGTCTTCCTTGTCCTTTTCTCCTTTTCACTGATTTCTCTGACTCTTCCTTGTGCTACTTCCCTCTTCTTAAAGCAAGGATCATTTGAATTCATATTCTTGCAATGCCAGTACCTCTTTCTGTGATGTTCTTCAATGGAAGGGTTTGAGGCAAGTGACAAATACCACCATGAAAAGTATATATGCAGTGGCGTTATGCACATGCCTGGAATACTGTTGCCATTTCTGTCATTATAGGTACTAGATATGGGGAGTGTCTGTTGCCAAGATCATATGCATAGTTAGCATCTTGTATTTTGCCTGTAATCAATCATCCGTCCTACGAGGGTATTGCCTGGACCTTTCCAGTGCGTCTCTAATTGTGGTGTTTAAAGCCTGGGTAGCTCTCTGTTGGAATGGGAGCCATCACTGGCAGAGCAATCACTACCTTTGTTTGATAGTATTTGCGCTTGACATTAGGATGAAGGGTGTTTGGCATTTCTCGCCAGCTGGATGTGTTGGAAGTGTGGACAGCTGTAATGTGGTGGTGCAAGCATAAGAAACTGATAAGTCGTTTTGTTTGTTATAGCAACTGCGTGGGCTGATGGCTGAGCACAAGCCTCATATAGGTAAGATGGACAAAACTGGGCCTCAGTTGCTGGAGCTGAGCCCAGGGGAAGGTTTTTCTATCCAAGTGGAATATGTGGCAGCACTACGTATCAAAGGCACCCCATAACCTATGGAGCCAGAATGAGAGGTTGTAATGACTTGCATTTTCTTCCTTTTAAGTTCTAAAACACCTCGTCTCATTCATTGAAATACGAGTACAAGGAAGCCCACTGAATGTACCAACAATTTTAAAATTTAATATATAGCTCTCCTAAAATTAGACCTGAATAGTGCCAATTTAATTTCCGTCTTTGCCACTTTTGTAAGGTTTTGTTGCTGCAATCAGTTTTCCAGAAGTCCGGAAGGTGGGAAGGCTACTTATCTTCCATAACACATTTTGCTGGCTCGTATGATATTCGCACTTCTAACAAAAACACTGAGTCCGTAACGTTGGTCACGGTGTCTGATGTGAAGTGGGTTGTGTGGTGGGAAAAAGTCATTACATTCGCATTGCCTGTATTCCTTTGCATAGAAAGGATGTAGCTATTTGTTCCCATCAGGCAATCTTGTTTTGCTGTGCTCTTTCTGGCACCTTTCCCAAGTGTAGTCAAGAGTGCTTTTTGTAGATCCCGGAGGGATTGTTAAATGCACCCAAGGTTTACTAATTTCTGTAAATTGAAAGGGGCACGGTGGTGAGGTGTTTTTAGGAGTCTCTAGGGATCCAAAAGCATATAGTAAAGGCTATCTTTGGACCTATACCAAAGGGTGAACCATGTTACAGAGCTGTAATTGAGTTTCTGGACACCTCCCTGGGCTCGGTCAACTGTGGGTCAACATAACACACGCTGTTGTGTGCTTTTAGTTGCAGAAAGTAACGTTCCTTTACTGCAGTAACAAGCATCACCTGGGCACTAACAGACGTCTTTTTGAATGACCATACATATTGAATCTTAACCAGTGGTTATATGCCAGTGTATTGGTCCTGATATGAAGAAGTATGTATTTACTACTCAGGTAAACAGCTTGCTAAAATGATGAAATGGCTCATGAAAGAGCCAACGAGTCATGGCTCTCCAAAATAAGGTACAACCTACTGTATGAATGACACAGGACTAAAGGCAAGTAGATTCTGCTCTATGTATAGTATCTTCAGATGGAACGTCTCAGGACTGAAACCGGACTTCATAGTAAAATTCTTCAATCTGAGAGGAAGTACCATTTTGCAAGGTCATTTTTGTAATGTAGATATTGAGAGAGGGGAAGAACCACGAAGGGCGGTATTGCAAGTGGCACATACGTCTGTTGGCTAGAGATGTTAAATATGTTAATTTTAAAGTACATTTTTCCAAGACAATTTGAAATGCCATTTTTCAGTTGTTTTTTTTTTTCCTAATTTCTCTGCCACTTCTTTCTGTCCTTTACCACCCTACCAGTTTCATGACAAGACAGATTTGACTCTTGAGAGTCTGAAAGGCACAGCTGAACGTCTGAGGCAGCCACCTTCAATCTCAGCAGAGGTTGAGAAGATTAAAGAGCAAATCAGTGAAGATAAGAACGTGTCAGTGGATCTGGAAAAACTTCAGCCGGTGTATGAGACGCTTAAACAGAGAGGGAAGGAAATGATTGCTCGCTCAGAAGGAGCCGATAAGGATATACCTGCTAAAGGTAATAGATGGAGGAAAGTTTCACGTAGTGGAAATGCAGCAAGCTGCAGCATATAAAAATGTTCATTTCTGATGACCACTGATCTGGGGATTGTGTTCTCCTGGAGAAGCTGGAGAAGATGTATAAAAGCAAAGTATTTGTTTAAAATAATTCATTGTGGATATGACCTTTGTTTTATTTTTTAAGGTTATGGTGGTTGTTTCCACTTAAGGTTATGAGTCGTCCTGTAAAGAAACAATTTTACAGTCTAAATTTTAAAAGATACCCATATGTTTCTGCTGTAGAACTGTAGAGAGATTTTTGGCCAAGAATCGTTTGCCAAGGTAGTAATCTAGTTCCTCTGTTGTTTAGCTGTTCAAGATAAACTAGACCAAATGGTCCTCATTTGGGAAGCCATCCAGACCTTGACTGAGGAGAGGGAGGCCAAATTGTTGGATGTAATGAAACTAGCCGCAAAGTTGGTGGTGTAGTCACGTGGCTCTTGCAGCTGCTATTAAAGATACTCAGGAGCTCATTGGAGAACTGGAGGGACCTGGAGTTGACCCATCTGTAGTCAAGCAACAGCAAGAAGATGCTGAGGTCAGTAGAAAGTATTTTGTTGACTTAAAGTATTTTATTTACGGTATGCGGAGAAAAGACAGAATTACTATGAAATACCACAGGAGGCTATTTTTTTAGAGACCAAGAGGGATAATTGTGTAGGAATTTACTATAGTGATATCTCAAGAGTCTGTGGTAAATAACATGTACCAGTTCTGAATTGCAATGAGCATGCAACATGTGCCTGTCCTTATATTTGCATATCTGCTTATAAACACGTATATAATAAGCACGTCACTGGGACTTCTGAAAGTGATACGTACTTGAGATTCCCTGAGTAATAGGTAACATCTAAATGAAAGGTGTACGCATGTATCGTGCTCTATGTATTATGCTCTAAGCCTGTAATTATTCATGCTGATAGTTAAAGATTTTGAGGGTTGACTGACAACCTCTGAAAAAGAAAACACTCTGATTAAAGAAATCTAATTGAAAACTTCCTGTTTACTTTTTTTCATCTCATGTAAAGTGACATCATAAGCCATTGTTCTAATTTAGACTGGTGTCAGTTGATTTCACTCTGACCCTGCAAAGGGATGCTTGTGTTTTAAGCGTCAGATTGTAAGTCCAAGGGACTTTAAAGAAACCACAGGCCGAATCCTGCCATGTCCTATCTTGAAAACAAGCTGTACATAGATTATTAAAGTTAGTGTGAGCGGCATTGATTTTTTTTCTCTTTGTAGGCTGCTAAAGAAGAAATTGATGGACTACAAGAGGAACTAGCAACAGTTCTGAGCCTTGGCTCTGACCTTGTAGCTGCTTGTGGAGAGCC
Source organism: Rissa tridactyla (assembly GCF_028500815.1). Taxonomy (NCBI): domain Eukaryota; kingdom Metazoa; phylum Chordata; class Aves; order Charadriiformes; family Laridae; genus Rissa; species Rissa tridactyla. The sequence goes on along the minus strand of NC_071491.1, from coordinate 2,038,363 downwards.
TGACAAACCTATTGTCCACAAGAGCATAGATGAGGTATGGGAAATGCAGGTGCTTGAATCTGCTACGCCAGGTGCTTGTTCAGCTGAAATTGGTATATCCTCCCTGACCCCAACAAATTTTGCAAATAGACATTTTGCGGCAAATGCAAGATACCCCTGAAGCTTTTATGATAACATAAGGGTTGCTTTTCAAGTAAATGGATCTTGGCTCGTATTAGTTTAGAATGTATAGACAATTTTATTGTATTGATTTATGGGTTAAAAGTTCTGTAAAAGACAGAAAGGTTTTTTGTGGAAATAGTCACTGATTACTGCAATAGATGGCTACTTTTTGCAATAGGAATGCTGGAATAAATTTGAAAGGTATCTGGTTTATGCCAAGTGCAACATCTTGACTGAGACAATCCTGCTTGGATGGCTACAGAGTACTGACAGTTTCTCCAGTGTTCAGCAGGGTATGTTTCTTTTAAGCTACCTTTTTGATAAGGATGCAGTTCCAAATGATTTAATACTATTTCCCATATTGACTGTAATCCGTAGGTTAAGAAAACTATTCAGTATCAGTATTGAATTTTACAGCTTTTGTCATCGAGAACATCGAGTGCGTTCTGAAGGAAAGTAACTATGCAGTGATAAGGAGAACAAGAGTTTTAACATGGAATTAATGTGAACTATTCATGCTTAGTTTATTGGTGTTATTGATGAGTGAATAATGAGTGAACGCACATTATACAGCAGCAGTAACATTCTTTTGTCCATTGGAGTAAATTTCACCTACTTGCAGCTGAATTCTGCCTGGGATGCCTTAAGCAACACAAGGAAAGAACGGGCAGATAAGCTTGTTGAAGCTCTGCAGGCAGCTGTTCCATACCAAGAAGGACTGCAGGTAAGATGGTGTGATACACCTAACCCAATCTTGAGTCAATAGGACTTAATGTGGTTGTAGTAAAAAATGTTACGTGATTGGGAAGGTGACGTGTGTCACTGATTATAGCGACTGTTTTCTTCAGTAGGCAGATATTTTTTCTCGGGGTTGGTTGGGTTGGAGGTTTTTCTTCCATTAAAGACTAAATCTGTTCTTTTCTGCATGTAGTTGTTCACATACTCCTCTATGTATAGATTGGAAATTGATGTCCCCTTTATTGGTAAGACACAAGTTTATAGTAATCCTGCTCACATTTCCTGGTGGGAGTCAGTACGTAACATAGTAGGCGAGTTGAAGGTGTGACATGTTTACATGATCCAAAAGGAACAGAATACAGGTCCGTATACTCACCTGCAGCTGTTTTCTTTGAGTGGAGGACAGTGAAAGAACTTCAATTTTATTCCACCTTTTTTATAAGTCAAATATTTCAGTTTGACTATTTTAAGCCCAAAATAGTAACATAATGTTACTGGACCATTACATGAATTCTTAGCGTAATTATACTAAGAATATAGACATACTGGAGCATCATACTAATTCTTACCGTAATTTATCCAATCACAATACTTTGGAAGATGATTCACTTTTAAAATGGGTAGGTAAACTTTCCAGCAGTTTTTTAAGATATCTTTTCTCTATATGCGCTGTATTTTATTTCATTTTTTTGCCTATTCTTTGCAAGTTTTGGCTGAGTGGCAGGCCTCATGTCTTTTGTCAGTGAATGGCTGGAAGATGGAAACAGTAGAAGGGTTTTCATGGTCAGATTTTGCAAAGCTGTCTTTTTGCCCAGTGGAATTACTGTCTTTCTTGGTTCATTAGATCTTTAAAAACAGAGTTTCACATGACACTGAGGGCAGTTGCTTGTGTGTTCGGTGCAGGCCAAGCAGCAGAACACATCTTAATAATAATGCAACATCTTGTTTTCCATGTTTTTTTCTCCAAGGTCTCTTATTTTCATACTGCACAGAGGTTGACTTGTAGGGTTACATTAGGAACATTGCCGTTGCTTTGAGAGCTTTGTATTTCCTGGGGCTGCACCTTGTACATCCTACAAGCTTGGTACTTTGTACAAGAACTGTATTTAACTGCTGCCTTACGCTCATTTCAATAGACAATATTAAAAGTGTTGTGGGCAGATTGTTAGCTACAGCTGCCTCACCCTGCTGAGCGTGTTGGGGGGGTTAGTTCTCCTTTTCCCAAGGAGTTGTGTAGCAGTGGGCAGCTCTGAGAAGCCGTCCTAAGCCCTTCTCCGTAATGAATCACAGATAACAGGCAGGAGGAAAAAGGGCCTGGCAGAGGTATTTTTTTCCTCTATGTAATTAATTGCCCAGAGTGCTATAGGTGTTCTTAATCTTTAACTGGAGTGTTCTTGAGGTCGTTCTGCATTATATCAGGAGTAAGGGAAGTACCCACAAAGCCTCAGAACTGGGGAGACTTCATTTGTTTTTTGAAGTTCCAACTGCCTTATCCTGAGGAGATTCATTCAAGCTCAGGTATTGGCCATCACTGTCTAATCTGTACTGAATGGGTCGTGTTCCATCTTCCTGATACAGATACCGTTATCCTTCAACAGAAGTTCTTTTGTCATCATCATTTAAAGTGTGTTATCATTCAGCTACCACCTTCCATCTTTGCTCCAAAGGAGTGCAGAACAGACTTTGTCTTGTATTTAACCTTTCGGGGTATTCATAAAAATTGCTGATTTTACTCCAGAAGTAGAGTACTAGTCCGCATGAATAGTACTGGCAGGATATTGCTGCTAATAGGGGTTCAGTCTTGCAGCATGTACATTCTCGTAACCATTACGTGGAATACTTTAGTTAATACTGGATCCCTTGTATTGCAAAAAACCCCTAGGTTCCGCTGAAGAAAGCTGTTTGGTTTTGTTTTGCTTCGTTTTGTTTTCAAAGCGCACAGCAATATTATTCTCTGGAGTAAAAAATTCTGGTATTTTACTTAATGCAACTTTGAAATCTGACACTATTTCTCTGCTCATGCTTCAATTTCATACTGTGATTTTCAGGCAATGTTTGACTGGGTGGACATTGCTGGCAGCGGGTTGGCATCTATGTCCCCAGTTGGAACAGGTCTGGAGACAGTGAAGCAGCAAACTGAGGAACTTAAGGTATGAACGAGCAATTGATTTCATTTCTATTTTCATCGGTCTGCATTTTCCTGTGGTGTTTAGTATTTTTCTGTATTTTTCAAGAGTCAAAAGCAATTTTCAACTTCTAGTAGAAAAGAATCTGTATGAAAATTTCAGATAACATTTCGTTGCACACTTTTCATTTTAAAATGTGTTTAATTTTAAAATCTATTCCAAATTTTGGTGAAAGTATATTTTATTTTGTGAGTGTGTTCCAATAGCCAAGAAATACTTGTAGTGGCATTCCTTGTCTTTCACAGGCTGTAAGGTTATTATGTGCAGGGTTCTTTTGCTGTGACTTTTACGTGTTCTGGTTTCTACCGTGAACAGCTTCCTTGAGGCTCTGAAAGAATGCCTCCACAGCTTCACTTCTGCAATTACAGGCTTTACCTAAATGCTCACACAGATCACAACATTCCCAGTACATTAGTAAGCTGAAAATCAAAATTTCAGGCTAACTTAGACCTTCAGAAGCCTGTCTTTGTGGATCTGTGACTTGAGCATGCTCCTGACGTCGGTAGGCTGTTATGCGATATATAAAAACCAGGGATGTGTAACGATCAGGTAATGTCCTTGGTTTCATGGCTCGCTTGTACTTTTTTTGGCTGTGGGCAGGTTGTTTAGTCTATCTATTTTATGATGTAACTTCAAATGAACCATAATCTTACGTACTTCAGAAGAACACACCTAGGCGAGTTGTTCAGAGTGCTGTCCCAGTTGCATGTACCAGAGAGGGTGTTCTACTGAAGAAAATTTGCTTTCAGGTCTTCTGAAAAACAATTCTATCTGAAGTTTCACGGATGGTATTATCACAACCCCCAGAGCTAGAAGTGACCCCAGATGCGTTCTGCCTTTTGTACAGACCAGAGAGATCGTTGGAGAATACTTTCCTATTAGCCATCTTTGCCATTCTGTGGTCACAGTTAGCAATACCTGCTAGAACATTAAGACACTGCTGCAGATTCTCAGTTTGCTGCGACCGTCGGGGTGATCGGTGTCTTACAAGCATTTTTACCCTGGATGACAATCCCCCAAACGTACGAAAGCTGAGAGGGATGCATTGGTATTGCAAATACTGCTGTACTGTGCTGTATTCCAGAAGGTCACTACTTGTGATAAGTTTACGTGTATTCTTTTTCTATTTACCGTAGCAATTTAAGACAGAAGCTTATCAGCAGCAGATAGAAATGGAAGGACTGAGCCGTCAGGCAGAGCTGTTGCTGCAGAAGGTAACAGAGGAGAGTGACAAGCACACAGCTCAAGACCTTGTCTCAGAGCTCAAACTAATGTGGGAGAGCCTAGAAGAAAAAGTCATCAATAGACAGGTAAATAAACTTGAAGGTGGGGGCTTTCTTCATGACTTAGATTTTTGAGAAAAGCTTCTTAGTGTGTATCATGTTTGCATCAATTTACACATTTATTCCTTTTGGTTTGGAAATTACAGAGCTATAATCCAAAGGGAAATGGTGAGGGACCTGCTTCAGCACCTGGAGGTGCACAAATCTATGGGGCCGGATGGGATCCACCCAAGGGTACTGAAGGAGCTGGCGGAAGTGCTCGCCAGGCCACTTTGCATCATTTATGAGCAGTCCTGGATAACCGGGGAGGTCCCAGCTGACTGGAGGTTGGCAAATGTGACACCCATCCACAAGAAGGGCCGGAAGGAGGATCCGGGGAACTACAGGCCAGTCAGCCTGACCGCGGTGCCTGGGAAGGGCATGGAACAGATCATCCTCGGTGCCATTGCACGGCACATGCAGGAGAACAGGGTGATCAGGCCCAGTCAGCATGGGTTTGTGAAAGGCAGGTCATGCCTGTCAAACCTGATCTCCTTCTATGATAAGGTGACCCACTTAGTGGATGAGGGAAAGGCTGTGGATGTTGTCTACCTGGATTTTTGCAAAGCTTTTGACACTGTTTCCCACAGCATCCTCCTGGAGAAACTGGCTGCTCATGGCCTGGAGAGGTGTACTCTTCACTGGGTAAAAAACTGGGTGGACGGCCATGCCCAGAGAGTGGTGGTAAATGGAGTTAAAACCAGTTGGTGTCCGGTCACAAGTGATGTCCCCCAGGGCTCGGTGCTGGGGCCAGTTCTCTTTAATATCTTTATCAATGATCTGGATGAAGGGATCGAATGCACCCTCAGTAAGTTCGCAGGTGACACTAAACTAGGCGGGCTTGTTGATCTGCTTGAGGGTAGGTTGGCTCTGCAGAGAGATCTGGACAGGCTGGACCGATGGGCTGAGGCCAATGGTATGAGGTTCAACAAGGCCAAGTGCCAGGTCCTGCACTTGGGTCACAACAACCCCATGCAGCGCTACAGGATTGGGGCGGAGTGGCTCGAAAGTTGCCTGGCAGAAAAGGACCTGGGGGTGTTGGTGGACAGCCGGCTGAATATGAGCCAGCAGTGCGCCCAGATGGCCAAGAAGGGCAACAGCATCCTGGCCTGTATCAGGAATAGCGTGGTGAGCTGGACTAGGGAAGTGATGGTGCCTCTGTACTCGGCACTGGTGAGGCCCCACCTCGAGTACTGCCTTCAGTTTTGGGCCCCTCACTACAAGAAGGACAGTGAGGTGTTGGAGCGTGTCCAGAGAAGGGCTACAAAGCTGGTGAGGGGTCTGGAGGACAAACCTTATGAGGAACGGCTGAGGGAGCTGGGCATGTTTAGCCTGGAGAAGAGGAGGCTGAGGGGAGACCTTATCACCCTCTACAACTCCCTGAAAGGAGGTTGTAGAGAGATGGGGGCTGACCTCTTCTCCCTGGTGACAAGTGATAGGACAAGAGGAAATGGGTTCAAGTTATGTCAGGGGAGGTTTAGATTGGATATTAGGAAACATTTTTTCACTGAAAGGGTTATTAAACATTGGAACAGGCTGCCCAGGGAGGTGGTGGATTCACCATCCCTGGAGGTGTTTAAAAAAAGGGTAGATGTGGTGCTTAGGGACATGGTTTAGAAGTGGTTTTTGTCAGGGTACGTTAATGGTTGGACTTGATGATCTTAAAGGTCCCTTCCAACCTCAGCGATTCTATGATTCTATGATTCTATATATAATATAATTTGAATTTTACAATTTATTGAGTTGCTTTTGTGGTTTTTAAACCCTAAGCAGTATTTTTTGTCACTTCCTCTGTCAGCAGTGCCATCTTGAATCATTATTATTTCATTTTGATTAGTTGATGATATCTTAAGTAGCGTTTGAAAACATGTTTATATGTGCAAAAGTAATATTAGCTGCTGAACTGAGCAGTTTAAAAAAAAAAAAAGACACAACTTAATCCTTAACTGTTTCAGTGCTCTTTCCTTAAGTTATCAAAGTGAAAGAGAGATTTAAAGATGCAGTGCTTTGAAGTGTATTTTTTTTCCTAAATTGAACCATTTCACAACAAAGAAAAGGTTTTAAAGATCATGCAGCAAATTGCATTTCTATTGAAATTCTGTTGTAAGTGATAAAAAACTACTGTCATATCTCCGACGAGAGAACCTTCCAGCTTAACTCTGCTCTGGCTACATGGGGTCTCTGAAGGTTAGGGATTTAAGCCTGGCGTGTGAGGCTTTACAGGGGAATGGCAACCTCGGCTCTGAGTATGAAGCTGTTGCTTGTCTTGGATGACTGTTTCTCCCTGGGTTTATGATATCAGATGCACGGACGCTGCTCTGGATTGTGGTGACTAATGCTAACATAAGCCAATTCAATAGCATTGTGAAACCATTTCCTTGTTAATTTTATTTTTACTCTAGCGCAAGCTGGAAGGTGCCTTGTTCGCCTTGGGGCAGTTCCAGCGCGCCCTGGATGAGTTGCTGACGTGGCTGACGCATACAGAAGACTTGCTGAATGAACAGAAACCTCTGGGTGGAGACCCCAGGGCTATTGAAATTGAACTTGCCAAACATCATGTATGTAATTATGATGTGCATTAACTGAAATGTTCCTTTGATGTTTATCTGAGTGATGAGTCTTGTAGTAAAACTTAGCACTCCATAAATAATTCTCTAGAGATTTTCAAGATGCAGAGTATAGCTGAAACGCAGGCTTGGATTAACTAATATTTTTCCTCTTACTCCTCCATATTCTTTCCTTCCTTTGCGTGTGCCATGCAAGTGACATAGGTTTTAGCTAAACAGAGCAACTCACCCTAGTCTCCACTTTTATTCACCTTAATTTGACCCAGGGAACTTAAAAGTTATTGAACCTGCTGCTGTCCCTGAAGCAGTAACCTCCTTGATTAGTTCTGTTTAAGCCAGGTCTCACAAAATGTATGCGGCCATTACGCATCTTTCGTTCTTGTTTCTTCCTTCTCAGAAAATAGCCATTTGCTGGTTTGAATTCTGCAGAATTTTATCCCGATTGGATCCAACTAACAAGAAGAATGGAAAGCTTCTCTGAAAATCTCAGCCAACTTTAGGAAGGTGTCCATGCCCCCATCTTCTTCTCTTGTTACATACAATTTAGGGGTTTTTTTAAATATGTTTTTTAGTATTTTTACTGATTATTGTGCCTGTGGAGCCCACGGAAGCATGCTTCTGTTGTGCCTTTTATTTTGAAGAGTGCCTCCCAGGAGCAAGAGATCTTCTCTGCCTCCTTGTGTGACTTGGTGTGCTGTCCATGATGATGTGTTGTTCCTAGGCCTGAAGATTTCAAACTAACCTCCTAAATCCTCTCCTTTCCTTTCAATCTGCCATTTAATTTCTGGCCTGCAGATGATGTGAAAAGTATTCAGAGTCCCTTTTGGATGTAGAGAGAATTGATAGAAGTTGACGGGACACGGATAATTAAGGCATTTTCCTTGTTTGTGGTAATGCAGCTCTGCAGCTGCTGAAGCCTTTTGTGTGGTCGGTTGGAACTTGAGCAGAGAAGATACCTACGTGCCCTGTGCAACTACTGTTAGAAACAGGCCCTCAAAAAAAAATAAAGTCACAAATCCAGCGTCCGCTCCATGAACCTTTTATATTCTTATCTAACGGAAGTGGTTTACTCTGAAGAAGCGTCCAGACGTCGTTTGTGGCTTCATCTGCCTTCAGTGCTGAAGGAGTTCAGCAAACACATGAGTGAATCTGCCTCCTTTTTGTAAAACGGAGTTTATGGGTTAGGAAGTTCACACAGGAGTGCATCCTGTGGTGGCCTGGAAAAACATCCATCTCTGGAATAACTTTGGCAAGAATAGACCTTGTTCCTAGTGAGCCTCATCAGGAAGGACGGGAAAAGATGCATCTGCTTCTGTGAATGTCCCTCTTTTTCGCCCTGTTAGGAAAATAAAATAACGAATACCTTCCAGTGCTTAGCTTAGAAGAACTAAATCAAACGAGACGCGCATTTATCCATTTATGTGGATCCAATTAGGAAGTGTGTTCAGTGAAGTCGAATGGAAAGTGAATCATCAAGTGAGGAAATTGCTTTTTGCGTTTTTAGATATGCTTACCCGTTGTACTTTATACTTACCCGTCCGTGGAACCTGCTTCCAAAATCAGGTTGTTTACCTTTCAGCTCTCTGGGAGGTCTGCAAAGATTCGATTTAACCTGTGTGGCTTCACTAGTGCAGCCACTACACAAAAAATACTTCAAGAACCACGTGGTCCTTCCCCAGCGATGGTAAAAGAATACAAACAAAAAATCCCACCAGATGCAATCCGATCAGGGTATGGGCTCGTTATCTGGGACAGGAAGGAGTAGTTTGAGGAAGGTCAAGTACCCTTCGTGTGAATGTTTGTTTTGTTTGAACTGAGTGAGACTTAACCCATTTTGTCATGTTTTAACAGGAAAGCGTTCCCCAGCACCAGGCACGTATCTGTCAGCAGCCCAGGCGCAAATGGAAACCCAGAATCCACGGGCAAACCTTCTAGTCAGCAAATGGCAGCAAGTCTGGCTTCTGGCCTTGGAAAGAAGAAGAAAACTGGAGGATGCTTTGGACAGACTTGAAGAGGTCAGAAAAGGAATATATTTACTTTATGCATAATTTTGTTTACCCTTGGTTAAATGGTAAATACTGTCAACGACTTCCACATTTGTTGCATTCTATTGTGTGATGCAGCTAACTGAAAGCATTGCGATACACAGGGTCCCACCCGCAGGGAGGAGCAGAGGGGACAGGTGACCCCAGACTGACCAACAGGGTATTCCATCCCATCTGCATCACGCTCAGTATAAAAGCTGAGGGATGAAAGGGGCAAAGGGGGCTCTGGCTCGTTTTTTCTTCAATGGCCGACGTCTGAGGAGGACCCTGTCTGTTCATCTGCCTTTGATCCCGATCCGAGCACTCCGGACTCTAGTTCCGGAATTCAGCTCCTGTCTGTCGCTGAGTCCAGTCTGGAACTTTCCCTGTGTCTGCTGCTGACGCCATCGTCATCCTGGGAGCTGGATACGGTTTTGTATATATTGTACACTTTTTTCCTTTAATTTTTATTATTCTATTACTATTTACTATTTTCTTATTTATTATTATTTTCATTAAAGTAGTTTAGTTCTTTTTCTAAACTCGTAAATCTCCTTATCTCTTCCTCTCCTCTCTGAGGAGAGAGTGGGGGGAGGGCCATCTGTCGTTCTGATCGGCCAGTCTGGCCAAAACCACGGCACGTTTTTACAGAACTATTTTTACAGTCAACACAGAGTACTACAGCCGTAGCTGAAAACATAAAACAAGTGTTTTTGCTGATCAAATGTGCAAGAACATGTCCCAGTGAACGGGTGACTATGTCAGTTCTATTGAGGGAAGCGTCCCATTTATTATCGGCACATTTTTTAGTACGACTGTGGTTAGGAATAAGATCCGTCCTGTAAGGTAGCAAGTACCTTGCCCTTCACGCTGGAGTGCGTGAGTCCGTCGTGGCTGTTTCCTCAGCTGTGCCTGTTAAATGTTTCCATGTGCTCAGGATGCAGTCATTGGTGCTTGGTTGAGGATTTCTGCTGATTTGCAGGATTGAACTTTGGTGAAAGTTTATCGTGTGGCTGTTGGTTTTCTTTCTGTTTTGAGTAGGGATGCACATCCACTGTTATTAAAGCCATCGCCCAAGAGATTCTGCATCAGCCAAGTGACGTGTTCCCAGAGCTTCTCTGCGGGGTGCCACTACTGGGAAGTAATTCCCCAGGCCAGCGATGGGTGGGCTGTTGGAGTTGCTGATGAACTTCTTGGAAAAAGGGACAAATTAGGAAGAGCGGAGCATTCCTGGTGTGCAGAATGGCTAGGTCCCAAAGAGCAGCTGTCAGCGTGGCACAGAGATCAAGAAAGATCAAGAAACGTTATTCTGCAAGGATAAACCATTGAAGGTTGGAGTTTTGCTGGAGCTACAAAAGAAGACCGTGTCCTTTTATTCCATCGCTGACAAAGAAATGCTTTTGCACACCTTCGGAATCAATACCTCACCTCCTCTTTACCCTGCTTTCTGGCTATATAGTCTAGAAAGAAATGGATCTTTAAGTCAGAAAAGTGACAATTTTGGCTGTGACTGCAGAGCTTCTGTACGAGCTTCAGTGTCTCGCACAGGAATTTACCCAGGAGTGTGTAGCGACCCAGGCCTTCCTGGGAATCAGCAGCTGATACTTGGCTCTGCTTTTCTTCCCGCTCTGCTCTGCTGTAGCTGAACACTGAACTGCTGTCCCCGAACACCCTGGAAGCACTCTGGACTGACTGCGCGTCTGTAAGATGCCAGCGGTGCGTGTGTCAGCTTCTACAAGAGTGGGGGTGGCTCTCTCAACGTTGCCAACAGTGGATGCACAGCTGGTGGCTGCTGCCTCTTGTTAGGGCTGAGGCGTCCCTTCCTGGTGCATCTGGAGCAAGAACAGGGCCAGCACGATGAGCTGCGTGGGCACCTCTAGGTTTGCACGTACAAACTGTGCTGCAGTGCTCAGGAGCAGCAATTTGTTGCGCTTTGATCATAAATCACCGTGCCATGTAAAAGGGAGTGTGTTGTGTCGCTCCTGGTGTTCCTGTGCGTCGGAGGCGCTCACTCGGCAGGCGCAGCACTGCAGCCAGCGCCGTTCCATTACAGCGCTTGAAATCTGCATCGTGGCTCCCAATGGCAGAAAGCTGCGTCACCATCCCAGGGAAGCCCAGAGCAGAACTCCCGCGCAGAGGCGACAGGAGCCCACAAGCCCACTGCCTGCTGTATTTCCCACTGGGCTCTGAGGGGCGAGAGCGGAACTGGGGGCTGTGATTTGTCAGGGGGATGCCCTCTCTGTCCCTGTGACCGCCGTTCATGGCCAAAACAAAGGGAAAAAAAAACCAACACAAAATAATATCAAGGGCTTTTTATTAGTTAAATAAGAAATCACTTTCTGGAGAGCAGCTGTCCCTGCCCAGCTGCCCGGCTCCTGGGTCTGTCCCGCGGGGGCCTTGGTGCGTGAGGGAGGTGGCAGTCGGACGAGTCGCTCTTGCTCTCCGCTGCCTTGTGCAGCCCGGGCTGGTGCTGTGCTGGCCCTGTCAGGCAGCAGGGGTGGCAGGAGAGAGCAGAGTGAGCTGGGGTGGGGGCACTGGGGGGGACACGGGTGGGGAAAACCCAGCACCTCGTGGGTGCCCTGCCCTCCCCGCTGCCCCTTCACACCCATGGGATCCTCTCCCCAAGCCAGCCCCGGCCGTACCCTCTTTGTCCGTGAGCACGGGACTGTCCAGCTGCTCCCTGGACATGCAGCCATCCTTTGCCAACAGGTCCACCACGTTGCACTGGGAATGAGAGAGCGGGCTGGCTGAGCCACGGGGCCGAACTCGGCATCCCTTGGCAACCCTGCCACAGCCAGCTCTCCCTGGGGAAACTGAGGCACAGATGCCCCCCCAGCCCCTGCAGAGGCTCGGCCTCAGTGGCCCCCGCCGTATCCCTACCTTTGTCATCCCTACCTTGTTGGGGAGCAGGAGCGGCTGGAGGCGCCGGGAGAGCTGGAGGCCCTGGCGGCGCTGCAGCGGGGTGGTGACAGTGTGGCGGCCCCCGCAGCTCCGCGGCACGGTGGGGTACTTGACCTCGGCTGGCGGCTGCCTGTGGGACGGGGTACGCGGATGCTCAGTGCCCGGCACCGTGGCAGCCCGTGCTTCAGCCTGCTACGGCAGGGAGGGGGCCAGGGGCTGCTCCCCGGTGGGGTCTGTCCCTCCCGGCTCCCCTCCGCCTGCTGCAGGAGAGCCCCCGGCCGTCCTGCTGGATCTGCTCTTTCCCCACAGCCCCCGGGAGCTGGCCGTGGCAGTGGCAGGTCCCTGCACCCCACGCCAAGGACAGCAGGAGGCAGGAGCTGGGCTGTCCCGGCTGCAGCGCTTGAGTTCAGCAACTTGTTTGGGAGAAGGACCCTGACCTCCCTAAGCCCGAAGTCAGGCTGAGACCAGACACAACTCATCGCACGTGGCTTCAGCGCCCTTGAGACAGAGACTTGGGCCAGACGGGCAGCGAGGGGGGGCTGTAAAACCCCTCAGAGGCGGGGTAAGCACAGCTGACCCTCTGCAGCACAGCTCTGCTCCCCTGCCCTGCCCAGGTCCGCCCGGACCCCTGCACCCCCACCTGGGGAAGAGCTCTCCCTCGCCGGGGCCAGGCCACCCTGCACCCCAGTGGGACAGGGATGGGTCCCCGTGTCCCCTACCTGTGCTCGTGCTGCTGTTCCTGCTCTGGCTTGAGAATGGTACGGGGGTGCTCGGCGAGGCGGGGGGACAGCGGCGGCAGGGATGGGATGGTCACGATGTGCCTGGGGAGGGCAGGAGCCGTAGATGGGTGACGCGGCAGTGCCCTGAAGCCCATGGGCTTGTAGCCCACGGCACCCCCTGCTCCCCGGGGAGGGCTCTGCGTCCCCCTGCTGCCAGGCAGGGCCGCGAGGGGGCTGGGCAGGGTCAGACCCCCCAGGCAGAGCCCCGAACCCCTGTGCCTGGCACGGCGGGGCACTGCCAGCACCCATCGCCCCCCCGTCCCGCCCACAGCGCCAGGTGCTACTCACGGGCCAGGCACCGACATGTCGAGGGGCCGGTCGCAGGACAGGCAGTGGAAATGGGTCAGCAGCGGGCTGGAGTGGGGAGAAAAGGGCTGGGTGAGCTCCTGGGGGGGACACAGGCAGGCAGCTCGCAGGCAGCAGCGAGGTGTCCCTGAAGCCGCCGCCGTCCCCATTGCACTCACTTCTTAATGCCAGCTGCATCATCAGCCCCTGCCTGTGAGCCCTTCTGGAGCTGCTTGAGGTTGCTCTCCCAGTGCCCCTCCAGCTGCTTCTGCAGAGCCCCCAGCTCCTGGCGGCCCAGCTGTGGACAGGTGCCCACCCTCAGCAAGCTGCCCCGGGATGGGACATGGTGGTCCCCGGCTGGGACAGCTGGCAGAGGGATCCTCGGAGGGATGCCAAGCCCTGAAGGAGCAGGTTTTGCGTGGCAGAGACGAGACACCCCTCACCTTGGAGGCCACCTCTTCACTAAGCTCTTGCTGGACCTTCTCCTGGCCCGTCTGCCGGCTCAGCACCTCCTCGAGCATCTCAGTCAGCCGCTCCATCCTTGTGTCGAACTCGCTGCGGTTGACTTTGCCAGCCAGGCTGGTTTTGTCTGCTTTCTAGCGAGGGAAGGGCAGGAGAGCGGTGGGGAAAGGACGAAGGTAGCCTAGGCAGGGCCAGCTCGTGTTGGGAGGAGAGGGAGAAGTGGCTACGTGGCCCTGCTTGCCCCATCACCCCCATGGGGTTGGTGCCAGCCGCCAAAGGGACCCGTGGGGAGACAGAGGGACCTGGCGAGGGACGCGCAGCCAGTCTGGAAATCTTCCCTCCCCCCGGCAGGTTCTGCCACCAAGCACCCAAGGGACAAGGGGTGATTGCCACCCTGCCTGGGACCCCCTTGGCTGCTGCTGGGGACCCTCCAGGCCATACCACATCGAGTGCCAGCATCAGGTCATTCTTGTCCGCTTTGCCCTTCACCAGCTTCTCCAGGGACTGGAACAGAGCCTGCCAACACAGAAAGCACCCCATGATGCCACGGCAGCGTCGCAGCTGCCTCCCGGCCAGTTCAGTGCCCCCCATCCATCTCCCACCCCCCTTAAAAACCTGCGGGAAAGGGACAAATCCCTTGTGGTGCCCAGGCTCTGCCTGGAGGATGCTCTGACCCCGTGGGGCTTTCAGCCACCCACCTTGGTATCTTGCTGCTGCCGCTGGCTGTCACGCAGGAGGTTCCCCACGACGGAGCTGAGCTTTTCGTAGCTGCCTTGCACCTGCACAAGGGTGGCCTGGACGCGCTTCAGCACCTCCTCATCCTGCTGCAGGGAGGAAGATGACAGGGCGGTGCTGTGCAAGGGGGGACTGGCTGCCCCGTGGCGACAGAGCCAGGTTACTTGGCCGGTGGCCAAAGGCTCTCGGTGCCAGCAGGACATTTGCACCAAGGCTTTCATTTCCTTCCGTGCTGCTGACTTGTACAAGGCAATGTGGGGAGCAGCGAGGGGCTCCCCCATGTTACAGCAAAGCATGACCAGCCAGGGGAGTCCTGGCAGCCCCCTCCCAAGCCCCCCATGCCGCCATCTCCCTACCTGGCTCTGCCTCGGCAGCTGCCTCGGCACCTTGCCTGCCGCCCGCCGGGACATCAGGGAGTCCACCACCTCCTGGAGCTTCTCGTAGCGCTGCAGGAGCTGCCCCACCTGCGCTCCGGTGTCCCCACAGCAGGCAGGGCATGCTGCCTGCGCCTCTGCCTGCTCCTGCCCTGCGCTCTCCATCGCCTTCAGCTTGTCCTGCTGCAGGAAGGGGAGAAGGGATCGGCTCTCAGATGGAATGGATGCAGCCAACAAGCCAAGATGCTGTGGAGGCTCGCTGGCTGCAGCCGGCCAGGGGCCATGGCCGGGAACCCTGCCAGGACCCCCCGACCCAGCCGGCGGGCAGTGGGAGCACTCCCCCTAGACCTCACCTGAGCCTGCATCAGCTCGGCCACCTCTGTCACCAGCTGCTTCAGCGTGGCCTCGGTCATGTCCTGGTGTTCTCCCAGCTCCTTCAGCTCATGCTTTATCTTCTGTAACTCCAGCTCCTTCAGCTCCAGCACCTCTTGCTTTAACTCCTGCAGTCCCAGCTCCTTCAGCTCCAACACCTCTTGCTTTAACTCCTGCAGTCCCAGGTCCTTCAGCTCCAACACCTCTTGCTTTGTCTCCTGCAGCATGGACCTGGCCAGCAAGATGGGCGCACAGGCAGGCTGAGCCTCATCGGGGCCACTCAGGGGGGTGTCCCTCACCCCCCAGACTGGGATGCTCCCAGCCACTGCGCTCCCTTGCAGCCCTGTGGGGTAGCAAACCCTCTCCCGTCCTTTTACCCCAGTTGCAGGGCGATCTGGTCGCTGCCATCTGCTCTCCAGTCCGCTCCAGCCACCCACGACTTTCCAAGGGCATCCTCCAGCTGCCTGATCTGGGAACGGCGGTGGTGGCAGAGTCAGGGCATGGCACCCCGTGCTGTCCCTTTTTGGTGGTGGGGGGGGCCCTTTGGCTGCCCCCTCCCTCTCCAAATCCCCCCTGGCATCCCTGCAGCCCCCTCGGGCACTGCCACAGGCTCACCTTCTCCTTCACCTCCTGCAGCTCGCTGGCGAGGCTCTGCAGGAAGGACACCTGACCCCGGAGGGCGATGCTGTTGTCATCTAGAAGGACATGGTCCAAGGGGACATGCTGTCAGTGAGGGGGTCTCACCCTTGAGGCCAGGCTCTGAGCACGATGAGCCCCCAGCCCAGGGCGTTCCCACGCTAAACACCCCCCACCAGCCCCCTCACGGTTCCTACCTCCCTCCGGGAAGAGCAGGTGCCTCTGCTCACGCTCGGTGTGGTCTGACTTGGTGGCTTCCAGGTGGGCCACCTGCTCCTTCGGGTGGCCAAGCTGCCCAGACTGGCGGAGAGCCTCCACCGTCTCCATGCCAATGCCAGAGGCACTGCTGGAGGCTGAGGACCCCCAGGGCATTGCTGGCTCTTGCAAATGGGACGTGCTGGGGGATCCTAGCTGCACCCCTGGGGTGGCGGTCCAGGTGCCAGGGGACCCTGGCTGCTTTCCTGGGCTGGTGGTCTTGATGCCAGGGAATGCTGCCTCCATCCCTGGGGTGGTGATTTGGGTGCTGGGGGATCCTGGCTCCGTCCCCTGTGTCATGCTCTGAGTGCCAGGGGCCCCTGGCTGCATCCTGGGGGTTGTGGCGCTGGCATCAGAAATGCTCTTCCCATCTGAAGGAGCGCCTGCCGCCTTCTCAGGGCTCACTGGTGCTCTGTGTGTCCCTGCTTGCGTCTCCTCGGAGCCAGGCTGTGTCCCGGGAGCCCCCTTGCTTGCGCTGGGCACAGGCTGTGCCCCTGGTTCCTCCATCCCCGGCACGGAGCTTGCCCCGTGCTGGGTGTCCACGTCCGCCTGGGGGGACTCGGTGGGGGAAGAAAGGCTGCCACTGCCCTCCTGGGAAGAGGAGGCCAAGGGGAGCAGGGTTACAGGCAGCCATGCAGCGGCAAGGACAGAGCCCAGGCCCCCCCGCCATGTCCCCACTGCCTGTCTCCAAGGCACCGCCTCCCGGGGCCAAACTCAAGGACACCACGAGAGCCCCAAGGCAAAGGCTGCCCCCCCCGCACAGAGCCCCGGGGCCCACGGCCACAGCCTCCCGCAACCTCCCCAGCCCCCTTAGTGCTTTGCTGGCCTCTGGGCCGGCAGCGTCTGAGCAGTCGAGCCTGGGGAGCGGCAAACCCTCCCTGACTCCCCGGGCCACGGCAGCGAGGCCTTTTGCTCTCCAGCAAGGGCATTCGGTGCTCCAGGCCTGCTGCCCAGACCCGCTTCCCAGCCCAAGGGGCTGCGCTGGTGTTTCAGGAGCAGCAGCCCCCGGCGGGACTTGGAAACCATCTCCCAGTGCCAAATGCTGGCATCTGCCCCCTCCTCCTCCCCCTTCTGCTTCGCTGCCCACCAGGCGAGCCACCCCCCAGCACCTCCCAGCCCACCATGCTGCGCACCTCCTCCGGGACTGGGCTGAGGCTCCGCATTTCCTCCAGGCTTTTCTGGGGAAGGAAGGGATCAAGGGCTCAGCCCGGCCACGTAGCTGGCAGGGACGGCCCCCTCGGGGACAGGACCCCCCAGCATCACTGCCCAGCACCCACCACCCATGGACCATGCCCCAGCACAGGAGGGATGGTCCCCCCAGGGGAGCTGGGGACACAGCTACCTCCTGTCTCAGTGCAGGATCCAGGACCCCCCGCGGCCATACTTCACCACGACACTTCTTGTGACGGGGGCCTGGCAGCTGGCTGGCGGCGTCCTGGAGTTTCCCCTGGAGCAGGGAGAGGACAGGGACACCAGTCTGGCTGTGGGAGCACATTTCAAAGGAGCATCCCCACATTGCCTTGGGCACAAGAGAGAGGGGCGCTGGGAAGGGCTGTGCCCGGGGGCTGTGGCTGTGTTGCGCGGGGCAGAGCTTTCTCGCCCTCCTTCCCAGCCCCCAGGTGTCTTTTTTGATGGCTCTTTGGTTCCAAAGCGCCTGAGCGTCCCTTTGGGTGATGGCCACAGTTCCTTCTAGCCCCAGCCTGAGCTGCAGGCAGCGGTGCCCGTTTCTGCCCTCCCTGGGGCCGTGCTGGCGGGCAGAGGGTGGGGAGCTCTGGGTGGGGGTGGCTGAGCTGCCCTGCTGCCCTCCTTGGGACATCCTTCCCACTCTGCCCTCCTGGTGCCCTTCCTGCTGGGGGACAGGGAGGGCTGATGGCCGCGGGGCAGGGGCTGGGGTGGTGATGGGGAGAGGGGCAGGGAGGGGGCGAGGGTCCAGCTCCCTCTCGGGGCACTGGCGGCAGCTCACCAAGCCGAGTGCCTCCTGCATCGCCCGGAGCTCCTCTTCCAGGTGGGACTGCGCCTCCTTCATTGCGCCCATCTCCTGGAGGAGCTCCTCGGAGAGAGCTGTGGCCTGGCAGAAAGGGGTGGTGGGGGTGAGCCCCAGGAGAGGGTCCCTGGGGACCAGGACCATTGCCGCCACTGTGGCCTGCCCAGAGCCGGGGGGCAGTGCCAGGCTGGCAGGGCAGCGCGGGCAGCACGTCCCATCCATCACATCTTCAAGAGCCGAGATGGGGCAGCAGCTCCCCAGAGACCCCCACCCCTGCCCCGGGGGGGCCCGTTGCACGGCCCGGCTCAGCAGGGACGCCCCCAGCCCTGCTGCCCCTGCCAGGCTCCCAGTGAGATCCCTGCAGCCCATCCAAAGGGCAAAGAGCCGCTGCAGCCCCCTCGAGCACAGCCTGGCCAGGGCAGCAGCAGCCACTGCTAACAAAGTGGCCACCATCATCTCCAGCTGCGCGGGGAACCCTCCCTGCCGCCATCTCCCGCGGTGTCCCAGCCCTGGCACGACCTGGCCCGGCAGTGCTGACGGTGGCTCTTTCCTTCAGCCCGAGCTTAGCTCTCCCCACAGGGGATGCTCTGGCGATGCATGGTCACCCGTGGCTCAGCACCATGCAGGGTGAGGCCCCTCTCCGGTCCCCACCAGTGCCGGCTTTAGCCCGTGGGCAAGCGGTGGGAGATGAGGCCCATGAGCCTCTCAGCTGCCCCAGGAGTGGATGCGGTACCGGCTGAAGGTCAGGAGCGGGGAAGAGAGGGCTGGAGAGGGTGGTGGGGCCGGACCTCCAGGGTGCCGAGCCTCCATCCAAGGGAGCCAAGGGCACCAGGGACTCGCTGGGTATCGGCCCCACCAGGACCGGCTGACGGCAACGTGGGGAAGACCCAGAGTAAGCGGAGCAGCATTTCAGCCCCAGCTTTTCCTCCCCAAGACTTCACCCCTTTCCTTCACTGAAGCCCCACGTGCCACCCTCAGCTCAGGCTTATACCAGCCCTTGGTCTAAGGGCAGCACAACGGCGGCTGGACCCCGGAGGATGGGGTGTCGTGCAGGGGAGCAGCCAGGGGATGGGCAAGAGCCTCTACCTTGGAGATGCCGCTCTCGTTGGCTTTGATCTTGTCCCTCATCCAGCCCACGTCGGTGGCCACGGAGGCCAGCTGGGGGCTCCTCGTGCTCTCCTGGAGCAAGTCCTTCCCAGGCAGCCACTGCCCCGGTTCCTGGGGCTGCTGCCCCCTGTCCTGGGCCCTGTCGCCCTCCTTCTCCAGCACAGGGGGTGCCTCTGCAGGCTGGTCCCCCTCCCAGAGCAGGGTCAGGCTGTCCCCCTGCTTCTGGGCAGGCAGGTCCCGCAGGCCCAGGTGCCCGAGCATGGCGAGCAGCAGGCTGCGCAACGCCACGAAGTTGACTGCCCCGAGCTCGGGCGTCCCGATGGCCTCGTCCAGCAGCTGGTACAGGCTGAGCTGGGCCATGGCTGCTGCCCTGCCCAAAGCCATGGAGGCACCTGAGGGGGATGGGAACCTTTCTGCCTGAGGGGGGGCCCGGGATGGCTGGAAGGGATGGGCACTTGAAGCCTTCCTCTTCCTCCTCTTCTTCCTCCTCCTCCTCTGCTGGCTTCTCGCAGCAGAGTGGTCACACCAACACGGGACGGGTGACAAGGGACAAGGCAGCGTCCCCTGTTGCTAGGCGACGCCCCGCCCCCCACAGCCACCTACCAACGGGGACGCTGCATTGTCCATTGTCACCCGTCCCACCGCCGAGTGGACGCCCTCATGGCGAAGGTGGAAGCAGACAAGAACAACCTGATGCTGGGACTCGATGTGGTAGGACCAGCCCCATGGGGGTGATGGGGCGAGCAGGGCCACGTAGCCACTTCTCCCTCTCCTCCCAACACGAGAATATTTCTTCATCACTATGCCGTGCTGACAGCTGCTCTTTGGGACCTAGCCATTCTGCACACCAGGAATGCTCCGCTCTTCCTAATTTGTCCCTTTTTCCAAGCAGTTCATGAGCAACTACAACAGCCCACTGTCGTGCTTTAGCCTCAGATGGCAACTAAGAACCACGTGCCGCTCACTCGGGCCTTCCCAATACGGGAAGAATTGGAAGAAAAAAGGCAAGACTCTTGGGTTGAGACAACGGCAGTTTAACAGAACAGCAAAGGGAACAACAAAACAACAACAATCACACGGACAGAGGAATGTACAAACACGATTATGGAACCGACGCTCCCCGCCACTCCCTGACCGGACCCGGGACGCCCCAGCCCGCTCCAAGCAGAGATGTCCTGCCCCCTCCCCCAGCAGCTCAGGGTGGGCATGGCTCACATAGCATGGAATGCCTGCGTCCTGGGGAGAATTAACCCCGTCCCCGCCGGAACCAGGACATTATCCACCCCTTATTCCAGACCATCTATGCCATGCCCACATCTTACAGGTTCCAGTGAATTGCCACCACTTTCCCCTGTCATGTATATATATACCTATATATTCATGCAGATACAATGCCCTTAGTCTATGGGCCATCCCTCCAAAGTGTCCGTTGAGTTCATTTCTTCCATGGCTCTGGGCTCCATCTGTTAGAACAGTCTCTCAGGGCAGGTGAGATGCTGGGTGATGCTGGCCTCTTGCATGCTGTATTGTCGGAGCTTGTGACTGGTGCACCCGGTGTGGCTCATGCACACAGTCCGTGGGCTGAAGATGTAGATCTTGAGGACAGTTTCTGGGCACCACCTGCTGAGGTCAGTTCTGATCCCATCACCCCTGTGCCTTACTCCTAGTACAGCTGATAGCAATTATAGTAATGAGGACATACAGTGACAGTGTTACTTAGCAATTAACAACACACAATTTGATTCATTGGCTATTCTCACCCAAAATCAGATCCCCATGAGGTACACATCGGAGCTGCCCATCCTTCCGCATCACCCACCAAGTGCACCCAGGCCCTTGGGCAAAAGCAGTCCCACGGATGGGTTTGCCTTTGCCTGAGGCAGGACTGACCCAGACTGTCTTCCCTGGCATATTCTTCATGAGCACTACGGGGACTTTATCCCCTTCTACGCTACGTGGAAGTTTTGATTGGGCAGGGCCAGCCCCATTGGTAGATCCCCTGGGGTTAACTAGCCAGGTAGCCTTTGCTAAATGTGCATCCCAGTGTTTTAAAGTCCCACCACCCATTGCTCTCAGTGTAGTTTTTAACAGCCCATTGTATCGTTCCATCTTCCCAGAGGCTGGTGCGTTACAGGGGATGTGATACACCCACTCAATGCCATGCTCTTTGGCCCAGGTGTCTATGAGGCTGTTTCAGAAATGAGTCCCGTTGTCCGACTCAGTTCCCTCTGGGGTACCATGTCGCCACTTGTTTTTCAAGGCCCAGGATAGTGTTCCGGGCAGTGGCATGGGGCACAGGGTATGTTTCCAGCCATCCAGTGGTTGCTTCCACCATTGTGAGCACACGGCGCTTGCCTTGACGG
Organism: Rissa tridactyla; assembly: GCF_028500815.1. Lineage (NCBI taxonomy): Eukaryota > Metazoa > Chordata > Aves > Charadriiformes > Laridae > Rissa > Rissa tridactyla. The sequence continues at coordinate 2,017,111 of NC_071491.1, read as the reverse complement.
GTTTGTGGCAGTGTGATATAATCAATCTGCCAGGCCTCCCCACATTTGTATTTCAGCCATCGCCCTCCATACCAAAGAGGCTTCAAACGCTTGGCTTGCTTGATTGCAGCGCATGTCTCACATTCATGGATGAGCTGTGCAACAGTGTCCATGGTCAAGTCCACCCCTCAGTCATGAGCGCATCTATATGTCGCATCTCTTCCTTGATGGCCTGAGGAGTCATGGGCCCACCGAGCTATGAATAGTTCACCCCTATGTTGCCAGTCCAGATCCAGCTGAGCCACTTCAATCCTAGCAGCCCGATCCACCTGCTGCTTGTTCTGATGTTCCTCCGTGGCCCCATTCTTCGGTACATGGGCATCTACTTGGCGTACTTTCACAACCAGATTCTCTATCCGGGCAGCAATATCTTGCCATAGTTCAGCAGCCCAGATGGGTTTGCCTCTGCGCTGCCAGTTGCCCTGCTTCTGCTGCTGTAGCCACCCCCACAGAGCATTTGCCACCATCCATGAGTCAGTGTAGAGATAAAGTACCGGCCATTTTTCTCGCTCGGCAATGGCCAAAGCCAGCTGAATGGCTTTCACCTCTGCAAACTGCCTCGATTCACCTTGTCCTTCACTGGCCTCTGCAACTTGTCGTGTAGGACTCCACACAGCAGCCTTCCACTTTCCATGCTTTCCCACAATCCGGCAGGACCCACCAGTGAACAGGGCATCTTTCTTCCCATTTTCTGGCAGTTTATTATATGGTGGGGCCTCTTCCGCACGCGTCACCTCCTCCTCTGGTGACATTCCGAAATCTTTGCCTTCTGGCCAGTCCGTGATCACCTCCAGAATTCCTGGGCGACTGGGGTTTCCCATTCGAGTTCGCTGTGTGACCAGTGCAATCCACTTACTCCCTGTGGCACCAGTTGCATGATGTGTGGTGGGGACCCTTTCTTTGAGCATCCAGCCCAGCACCGGCAGTCGAGGTGCTGGGAGGAGCTGTGCTTCTGTACCAACCACTTCCAAAGCAGCTCGAACCCCTTCATATGCTGCCAAGATCTCTTTTTCTGTTGGAGTGTAGGGGGCTTCGGATCCTGTGGATCCCTGACTCCTCCAAAACCCCAGGGGTCGACCTCGGGTCTCCCCTGGTGCTTTCTGCCAGAGGCTCCAGGTAGGGCCGTTCTCCCCGGCTGCGCTGTAGAGCATGTTTTCAACGTCTTGTCCTGCCCGGGCTGGCCCCAGGGCCACTGCATGGACTATTTCCTGTCTGATTTGTTCAAAAGCTTGTCGCTGCTCAGGACCCCATTTAAAATCGTTCTTCTTCCGGGTTACTTGATAGAGAGGGATTACAATTAGTCTGTAATCTGGGATATGCATTCTCCAAAACCCCACAACGCCTAAGAAAGCTTGTGTTTCCTTTTTACCAGTTGGTGGAGACATAGCTGCTATTTTGTTGATCACATCCATTGGGATCTGACGGCGTCCATCCTGCCATTTTATTCCTAAAAACTGGATCTCCTGCGCAGGTGCCTTGACCTTACTTCGTTTTATGGTAAAACCCACTTTCAGAAGGATTCAGACTATTTTACTCCCTTTCTCAAAAACTTCTGCTGTGTTTCCCCATACAATGATGTCATCAATGTACTGCAGATGTTCTGGAGCTTCACCCTGTTCCAGTGCAGTCTGGACCAGCCCATGGCAAATGGTGGGGCTGTGTTTCCACCCCTGGGGCAGTCGATTCCAGGTGTACTGGATGCCCCTCCAAATGAAAGCAAACTGTGGCCTGCACTCTGCTGCCAAAGGGATCGAGAAGAATGCATTCGCTATATCAATCGTGGCATACCACTTGGCTGCCTTGGACTCCAGTTCGTACTGCAGTTCTAGCATGGCCAGCACCGCAGCGCTCAGCGGTGGCGTGGCGTCATTCAGGCCACGATAGTCTACAGTTAGCCTCCACTCTCCATTAGATTTCCTCTGTGATGTGGGATATGCATTCTCCAAAACCCCACAATGCCTAAGAAAGCTTGTGTTTCCTTTTTACTCGTTGGTGGAGACATAGCTGCTATGTTGTTGATCACATCCATTAAATACCCACATAAAAATACCCTCTGCTGACGTAATCTATACCAAGGATGCACGGAGCCTCTGGGCCAGTCACAATGGGATGCTTTTGCCACTCATTCCCAGTTAGGCTCACTTCAGCCTCCAGTACAGTCAGCTCTTGGGACCCCCCTGTCACCCCAGAAATACAGATGGGTTCTGCCCCTCTGTAGCTTGATGGTATTAGGGTGCACTGTGCACCCGTGTCCACTAGAGCCTCATACTCCTGTGGGTCTGATGTGCCAGGCCATCGAATCCACACCGTCCAATAAACCCGGTTGTCCCTTTTCTCCCCCTGTTCGGAGGCAGGGCCCCTCTAATCCTGGTCATAGTATCCGTTACTCACTTCTTGCAGAAATGACTTGGAAGTTCCTTCAAGAGGATCAGAAGTAAGATCAGACCTTCTGCTCTGTCTGGGGAACTGCCCCCTGGAAACCAGGGCGGCACTTTTCCTGGAGGGATCCTCTTTTGTGGTTGTCCTTCCTTGCAACTCCTGTACCCGTGTCCACAGGGTCGAAGTAGGTTGTCCATCCAACTTCCTCATGTCCTCCCCGTGGTCACGCAGGTAGAACCACAGGGTGCCTCGTGGTGTGTACCCTCTGCACTCTCTCTCTTGAGTGGGGAAACGCCTGCTCCTAATAGCTGAGATGCTGGCCCATACAGGTGGGGAGTAGGACATATTCTCTTCAAGTTGCTGGACCTCCCGCGACAGTTTCTCCACAGCTGAGACAAGGCGGGAAGAGAGACTTTCTTCATATGGCCGGAGCCGGCCAGCCACCTCATCCACCATTGGTCCCTCTTCGCCTTTCCATTCCATTACTGCCAGTGAGTTGGCATATGACGATGGTGCGCTCCGTACAAACTTCCGCCACATGGGCCTTGTGCGTTGCACCTCATCAGGGTCTGTGGGTAAGTCTGCATCATCCAGGTGACAATGTGCTCGCCTGAATGTCGGCTGAAATCTTTTCGCATATCCCGCAGCTCACTCAAGGATGGGGATCGAGTAATTATCTCTGGTTCTTCCTCTTCCTCCTGTTCTCGTGATGGCCCTGGTTCATCGTCATCCCTTACTAAGAGAACTGATTTCTTCGTGTACTTCTTCTTCTGTATGGGGGCAACTGATACTGGCGCGGGTTGGTTCCCTGGTTCAGTGGCAGTGGCTGCCGCAGGGGTTGCAGTAGCCGCAGTGTCCGTCGCAGGGGTTGCAGTAGCCGCAGTGTCTGTCGTCCTGGTCTCCATCTCTTCCCCCTGAGGGTGCTGCGTAACACTGAGCAGGGCCTGGTAGATACTGGCCAGGGCCCAGCACAGCGCGGTGAGTTGTGCCTCTCCAGAATAGCCACAGCATTTTCCCTTCAGATATTCTACCACTCTGTCAGGGTCCTGTAATTGTTCAGGGGTGAAGTCCCAGACCATTGGAGGCGAGAAGTTCTCTAGGTACCTGCCCATGTTCTCCCACATGCCGTGCCACCCCTGACTGTCCAGCCTCGGAGCAGGTCTCTGGGTGGTCGTCTTAAATAGTCGTTTAACCCTGAACAGGACCTGGAACACATTCAGCAGACATAACAATAGGACCAGGCTGGTTTGAGCATCCCAAGGATATTCAAAATTCTCAAAAGCTGTCATACCTGACCCGAAGGAGAAAATGGAGGCAAAAGAGCTGGGGAAAGTGTCCCCCCATTTCCCCCACAGACTGGGTGTAATTATTAATAAATTGTGAGAGGCGGTGCCCAAGGTACGGACAGGACAGCAATACCACTTAAACGCCCCCAAGTAACTGTCTAACAAGTGATGTTCTCATATCATAAGCCAATACCACACAGGACAGTAAAATGACAATCCTGATCCCTCTCTCAGAGGTGATAAACAGCATTGCAGGGAGTACATAAGCCATAGAGGAATTTACATGACACAGCCACGAGAACAAACCAAGCAACATGGTGACCAGTGACTATTTACCTAATACAATAAATGCATACAACAAATTCGTTTTTCAAAGCTCTAGTTGGATTCTGTTGTTATCTCAACCCTTCGAGCCCCACGTTGGGTGCCAAAAAAGGACTGTCGTGGTTTGGCCTCAGACGGCAACAAGGAACTAAGTGCCGCTCGCTCGGGCCTTCCCAATACGAGAAGAATCGGAAGAGAAAAGGCAAGACTCTTGGGTTGAGACAACGGCAGTTTAACAGAACAGCAAAGGGAACAAGAAAACAACAACAATCACACGCGGACAGAGGAAGGTACAAACACGATTACGGAACCGCCGCTCACCAACCGGACCCGGGACGCCCCAGCCCGCTCCCCAGCAGCGACTTCCTGGCCCCTCCTCTGGCAGCTCTGCCTGGCCATGGCTCACATGGCATGGAATACCTGTGTCCCTGATGGAGCCCGGGGAGAATTAACCCTGTCCCTGCCAGAACCAGGACAATGACTTGCTTCCTTCTCCAGGAGACCTGGCTCTGCCCCACATGCCCACTGGAGCACGTCCTCACATGGTCACACAGCGCCGCTAACATTGGGGTTTTCCTCTCCTGGGCACTTCCCACACCACTCCAGACCCACCCTGTCCCCGTCCTCTCCTGACCACTCCAGATTCCTTTCCACATGGATTGAAATCTGCCATCAGCCCCATCATACCTGTGACAGCCTGAGGAATGTTACTGGGACGTCATGTACCATCTCCACTGCCCCTCTACACCAAGAAGAGAGCCTTCAACTAAGTCTTGGTGTCTAAAATATGCCAGTGCTACTGTGACAGTGTTTCCCAAAACAAGGTGGAAAGACGCTTGGAAAGTCCAGTTCCTTAGGCTTGATCGTAGCCAAAACTGTATCAAGCAGACCCAGCCATCAGGCACCACACTCAGGAGATCCCCTTTTATTGCAGAGATGCTCTTAGGGAGGAAAGAGGTGACACATGGTTCTTCAAGGATGAGACACAACAGGAAAGAGCCTGAAGAGAAGTGCTATGATCCCAAGCAATTACCTCTAAGTATGATTATCAGGAAAAAAAAAAAGCAGAAATTTCTCTGAAACGTGATTTGAACACTATGAATGAAAGGGGAAGAAAATTACTGTTGATGGTGCAGGATCCATTGGGTCTGTTTCCTCAGGGCACCCTTGAGCTCCTGGTTCCTCAGGCTGTAGATGAGGGGGTTCACTGCTGGAGGCACCACCGAGTACAGCAGTGACACCACTAGGTCTAGAAATGGAGAGGAGATGGAGGGGGGCTTCAGGTGGGCAAATATGCCAGTGCTGACAAATAAGGAGACCACGGCCAGGTGAGGGAGGCACGTGGAAAAGGCTTTGTGCTGTCCCTGCTGCGAGGGCATCCTCAGCACAGCCCTGAAGATCTGCACATAGGACAGCACAATGAAAACAAAACATGCAAAGACTAAACAGGCACTGAGTAGAATAAGCCCAACTTCCTTGAGGTAGTCTGAGTCTGAGCAGGAGAGCTTGAGGATCTGGGCGATTTCACAAATGAATTGGTTTAGGCCATTGCCTTGGCAGAGAGGTATTGAAAATGTATTAGCTGTGTGCAGGAGAGCATAGAGAAAGCCACTGCCCCAGGCAGCTGCTGCCATGTGGACACAAGCTCTGCTGCCCAGGAGGGACCCATAGCGCAGGGGTTTGCAGATGGCCACGTAGCGGTCATAGACCATGACTGTCAGAAGATAAAACTCTGCTGACATCAAGGTGAGAAATAGAAAGAGCTGTGCAACACATCCAGTGTAAGAGATGGCCCTGGTGTTCCAGAGGGAATTGGCCATGGCCTTGGGCAGAGTGGTGGAGATGGCACCCAGGTCGAGGAGGGCGAGGTTGAGGAGGAAGAAGTACATGGGGGTGTGGAGGCGGTGGTCACAGGCTACGGCAGTGATGATGAGGCCATTGCCCAGGAGGGCAGCCAGGTAGATGCCCAGGAAGAGGCAGAAGTGCAAGAGCTGCAGCTCCCGCGTGTCTGCGAATGCCAGGAGGAGGAAGTGGGTGATGGAGCTGCCGTTGGACATCGGATCCCTTTGTTCCCGAGGTACTGCCAAAGGAGGAAAGCACACTCACAAGTCAGGACAGCTCTGAGCAAATCTCTTCCCATTGCCTGCCTTCCAAACCCAAACACGGATTCCTGCTGCCCAGCCAACCCCCATTTCTATACTGAGCATGACGTCTGTGGTATGGAATATTCCTATGCCCAGCTTGTCCTGCCTCTGCTCCCTCTCGTTTTCTACGGGAAACTGAAAAAGTCCTTGACTTAACATACACACTACTTAGCAACAACTCAACCAAAATGTCTCATCATCATTAGTCTCATACTAAATCCAAAACACAGCAGCTTCTAGGAGGAAAATGAACTCTCTCCCAGCTGAAACCAGGACAACTCCCAGGTAGCGCTTGCCTTGAGGTGCTTCTGGAAAAGTCCCTGTGAAATGTCTACTCTGTCTGATGGTGGAGCAGAGAATCTCTGATCTTGGGCATGTCCTCCTGCGCTACACAGGAGAGAGATCCCATAGGTTTTGGGCTATGAGAGCTTTAGGAGATCCCTGCAGGAACTGCAGCGGCATTGCCCTGTACCCAGAGACTTACCGTGTCGAGGGCTGTGAAGATTTCTCTCTCTGTGAGCTCTCAGTGTCCTCCCACTCCCAGCTGCCTTTAACCTCTCTCTGCCTGCTCGTCTCCTCTCCCGCTTTGCAGAGGAGCTCTTTGCCATGAGTTTCCTCCATCCCAGGAGCCTGGACCAGTTTAGTGGCAGAGGACCAGCACAAGGCATTTTAACGCCCTCTCTGGTGGTTTTGGTGCTGAGTCCATGAAGCTCAGACACAGGGGAGGCTGATGAAACCTCTCCAGAAGTCAACGTCAGCTGCAAACTCCAAAGTTTCTTGGAGCGTTAATGGGTCCCACTGAGGGCCATTAATGCCAAAGGCTCCTGGGGGCTTGTTCAAGGGAAAACTGGAGGCGGTGAGGGCAGGTAGGCAAAGGCAATGGAGAGGTGTCTCTGACGCTGGCTAATGCTGAATGTGTGAGAGGAAGGCAAAGGGCCAAGCCCTGGCCTCCAGCCCCTGGGAAGGGAGATCCTGCCCCACAAGCACAGCTCAGGGCTCTTCCTGGGGCATTGTGATGGGAGGACGTGCAATGCCAAGGGCAAAAAGACAGAATGACGGCTCCCGGGTGGGGAAGAGGAGGCGCTAAGGCCCTAGTGCTTTAGGGATAAGGTGTCTTCTGGTAGCCTTGGTGGCACAGACAACAGCCACAGCCAAGAGGACAAAGACATAAGCACTGTTGGGGGATTTCATCCTTGCCAACTGCCTTGATCGTCTCCACCACAGACTGTGCTATGGTGTCCCACATCTGCTCCTCTTCCCCTGCAGGCTGCAGACATCCCCCCTGCTTCCCCGTGTTGCTCTCCCCTCAGCATCTCACTGCCTTTGCTCATCTCTCTCCATCGTCCTTGGCTGTTCTTGAAACACAACGCCTTGGGCTGATCCCGACTCCCTCTGGGTGATCTGTTGCAGCACAGCGCTGTCCTTGCAGTGGCATTTCTTTCTCCTGGTGTCCAGTCTCCACCTCCCAAGCTGCCCTTTGTTGCATTTTTTCTTTCTCCTGCTGTTTCCCACCAAAGAAAAGATCCATTGTCTCTGAAAAAACCCTCAACCAGGTTCAGGCTATTCCAATAGTGCCCAGAGCCTCCCTGCCACAGGGCCAGAGAAGCCCAGGTCCCTCAGCCTCTCCACCAAGCGCACGTGCACTGGGCCCTAAAGGCCATCGTGGCAGACCTCCTCTGGACACTCTCCAGGTCCTCTCCACTTCTCCAAAATGGGGAGCCGCACGCTGGGACACAGCTGTGTGCGTTGGGCCACAGCAGTGCTGAGTCAAAGGGGAAGGTGACTCAAGTTGCCAGGGGGACACACGCTCCTCGTCCTGCAGCCCTTAGACAGCCGGCCTTGTTCATAGTGAGCGTGCACCACTGGCTCATGAGGCGTCCCTCAGGGTGCCCAGCCCCGTCTCCGCAGGGTCCCTGCTCAGCACATCAGGTCCCAGCCTGTCCTGCTGCATTGGGGTTATTCTTCCCCGGGATGCAGGACTGGACACTTCTCCTTGAAAGACTTCAAGACATTTCTGTTGGCCAAATCCCAGCATTTCCCCAGCTGCCCTTGGACTCAAGCTCCATTTGGTCAGCTGTTTGTGTGCAGAAGGTCACCCTGATGCTTGTTCCCCGGGGCTTGGTATTGGGGCCAGTTCACTTTAAGATCTTTATCAATGATCTGGACGAGGGGATTGAGTGCACCCTCAGTAAGTTTGCAGACGACACCAAGTTGGGTGGGAGTGTCGAGCTGCTTGACGGTAGGAACACATTGCAGAGCGATCTGGAGAGGCCGGATTGATAGTCGAAGGCCAATGGCATGAGGTTCAAGAAGGCAAGTGCCGGGTCCTGCACTTGGGTCACACCAACCCCATGCAGCGTTGCAAGCCTGGGGAGGAGTGGCTGGAGAGCTGCCCTGCAGGAAAGAACTTGGGGGTGTTGGTCGACTGCTGGCTGAATATGAGCCAGCAGTGTGCCCAGGTGGCCAAGAAGGCCAACAGCATCCTGGCCTGTATCAGGAACAGTGTGGTGAACAGGAGTAGGGAAGTGATCATCCCCCTGTACTCAGCACTGGTGAGGCCGCACCTCGAGTACTGTGTCCAGTTTTGGGCCCCTCACCACAAAAAAGATATTGAGGTGCTGGAGCAGGTCCAGAGAAGGGCAACGGAGTTGGTGAGGGATCTGGACAATTGTTTTATGTGGAGCAGCTGAGGGAGTTGGAATTGTTTAGCCTGGAGAAAAGGAGGCTGAGGGGAGACTTCTGACTCTCTACGACTCCCAGAAAGGAGGTTGTAGAGAGGTAGGGATCAGTCTCTTCTCCCAAGTAAGAGGGAATTGGACAAGAGGAAAGGGCCTCACGTTGCGTGAGGGGACATTTAGGCAGGATATTAGGAACAATTTTTACACTGAGGGGGTTATTAAGCATTGGAACAGGCTGCCCAGGGAAGCGGTTGAGGCAGCATCCCTGGAGGTATTTAAAAGACGGACAGACATAGTGCTTAGAGCTATGGTTTAGTGATGGTTTTTGTCAGAGTTAGGTTGATGGTTGGACTAGGTGATCTGAAAGGTCCCTTCCAACTAAGCCAATTCTATGATTCTATTCAGCTTTCATGCCCTTTTCCACTCTTTTCCACCCTCAAGTTCTTCTCTTGGATCATCCTCATCCCCTCCCATACAAAGAGCCAACTCTTTTTCACCATTTCCTTGTTGGCCCTTCCCTTGGTGTTTCTGAGATGGTGGCAGTGGCACTTTCCACCTTCCTCATGACGTCCTTTACACTAGTAACCCCTTTTCTTACCTCTGCTGTCCTACAGCTACTCAAGTTGTCTTGTTAGAGGAACCACAACTCAGCATGAGCCATCTGCACATGCACTTTAAATGCTGATGTTCTGGAGCTTCAGTGCACAGGGACCTCGAGACACCTGGGGATGTGGCCAACAGAAACCTCCTCAAGTTTTTCTAGGAGAAGGGGCAAAGTGGGAGAGGACGAGGTGAGGAGTGAGTCTGAGGAGCCAGGCCTGGGGACTTTGAGGGATGCCATGTGAGCCTCTGGTAAAGCACCAGTAAGGCCAGCTGCATGTGGGGTTAGAAGGACCGTGGCCATCCAGACAAGGGGAGTTATTGTCCCCCTTGACTCAGCACTGGTGTGGCCACATCTGCACTCATAGTATCCCAGAATGGTTTGGGTTTGAAGGGACCTTGAAAGACCATCTTGGCCAATCCCCGTTTTTTAGGGACATCTGCGACTCGATCAGGATGCTCAAAGCCCTGCCCTACCTGACCCTGAACACCTCCAACGATGGGGAATCCACAACTTCTCTGGGCAACCTTTTCCAGTGTCCCACCACCCTCATTGTGAACAATTTCTTCCCTATGTCTAATCTAAATCCACCCTCTTTCAGTGTAAAGCCATTGCCCCTTGTCCTGTCGTTACTGGCCCTGATAAAATCTCTCTCTCTCTCTTATAAGCCTCCCTCATAGATTAAAAGGCTGCAAGAAGGTCTCCTTGGAGCTTTTTGTTTCCAGACTCAACAACTTCAACTCTCTCTGCTTTTCTCCTTAGGAGAGGTCTTCCAGCCCTCCCATGATTGTTGATGATCATTCTCTTGATCTGCTCTAACAGGTCCATGTCGTTCTTGTGCTGGGGCCCACAGAACTGGACACAGTGTTCCAGATGAAGTCCTATGAGATTGGAGTAGAGAGGGGGAATCCCTCCCAGCTGCTGGACACGCTTCTGTAGATGCAGCCCATGCTATGATTGGCTTTCTGGGCTGCAAGTGCACATTACCGGCTCTTGTCCAATGTTTCACACACCAGCATCCCCAAGTCCTTCTCTACAGGGTTGGTCTCACTCCATTCATCAATCCGTCTCTATTGATACTGGGGATTGCCCCGACCCAGGTGCAGGACCTTGCACGTGGCCTTGTTGCACTTCCAGAGGGTCACACGTGTCCCATTTACCAGTGACCAAAACAGCTGAGAGTTCCTTTCCCAAGGTATAGGATCTTGACTATAGTTTTCGGCTGGCATATATCCCTTCAGATCATGAATTCCACCAGGGGCTGATCACTGCAGCCCAGGCTGCCACCAGTCTTGGCCTCTCCAATAAGTATCTCTGAGTTGGTGACAGGACGAGGGAGCTGGGTTTGGGTTTAGGCGTGAGGCATGTGGTGAGGGTTTCAGCTTTGGCGTTGGTGTTCAGGGAAGGGCTACAGAGGAGAGCTGCAGGTGAGCGATTAGGGTTAGGGTCCAGGCAAAGGCTTAGGGGGAGCTGCGTCGTGCCGAGTCTGAGGGGCAAGAGTGTGGAAGGCACTCGGCGTGTATGGGCCCTGGTGGTGAGCAGAGGGAAAGCTCATGTGGTGATGACCAAAAGCATCCCCATTGCAACAAGCTGGGGATTAGCACTGGGCCCCTTGGCTTGGCAGGGCACATCCAGGGGGCTACAGCACACAGGATGTCTCTGCCTCCTTTCTTTGTCACCCTGAAATCACTGCCTCTGGTTTTCTGCTCCAATCAGCCCCCAGGGAGGCACGCTTCAATTTCCTGAAGCAGCTTTGTCAGCCACAGCCCTCAGCAGACCCTGCTGAACCTCCAAGGCTCTTTATTCCTGCCAGGGCCCTCCACACTGCGTGACTTTCCCCTGGGAGCTCGTTAACGTGAAGGAACTGTAATGAGTTTATTCTTGCATCTCAATTCACCGTATGGTTGCAAGGGGACTTTGAGGAGAGACTGTCTCCAAGGAAGAGTTTTGCCCGAGTTTGCTGGAGAAGAAAAGTTTTGTTTAACAAGCACATAATGTAACGTGGGCCTCTAGGGACATCACTAGAGACATGAGTGGGTGACAAGGCTCTGGGATGGAAATTTGGCCAAGAATAAGGCAAAGTTTACTTAATCTGCCACACTGTCTCTTTAGCCAACTCACTAATGGTGCGTATATTTAGAATTTCCTATCAATCTCTCCAACATATTTCTTTTATGTTGATGGTTTGAGGAAGGTGGAGCTTATTGGAGGCTTGGACTTGGCATATAGTGGAGGAATGCATTGGGTTTCTTTAATTCATTGGTATCATTTTTTCCTTCTGGCTGTTCAGATTTAATAAGAATCCCTTGTCTATTTACAGCCAAGTCTGCGGGGGAATCGGGCAGGAATTGGTGCAAAGGAGCTGTGAACATTCAGCTGCAGACTCAGCGCACAAGTCTGATGTAGGAAAAGAATGCAAGTCCCAGGCAGCCCCAAGAGAAACGGTGGGGAGGAGGAGGAAGATGAAAGGTCATCATCGTTGGTGACTCCTTCCTGAGGAGAACAGAGGGTCCAATATGCCGGGTAGATCCTCCTCATAGAGAAGTCTGCTGTCTTCCTGGAGCCCGGGTGAAGGACATCACCAGGAAACTTCCTCGCTTGATACAGTCCTCAGCCTATTACCCATTACTGATCTTTCTTGTAGGTGGAGAGGAAGTTGTGACTCATAGACCAAGAGCAATCAAAGGGGACTTCAGGGCCTTGAGAAGGTTGATGAGGGAATCTGGGACACGGGTTATTTTTTCCTCACTCATTCCAGTTGCAGGCAGTGACATTGGAAGAAACAGACGGATCCAGTCTATTAATCCATGGCTCCATGGCTGGTGTCACCGCCACAATTTCATTTTTGTTGACAATGGGATGGCCTACACAGCACCGGGCAGATCACGGAACAAATCCTCCTCGAAGCTATGCTAAGGCACATGGAGGACAGGGAGGTGATTCGAGAGAGCCAGCATGGCTTCACCAGGGGCAAGTCCTGCCTGACCAACCTGGCGGCTTTCTCCAATGGAGTGACTGCATCGGTGGACAAGGGCAGAGCAATGGATATACTCTGTCTGAACTTCTGCAAGGCCTTTGACATGGTCCCCCACAACATCCTTCTCTCTGAGTTGGAGCCATACGGATTTGATGGGAGGACTGTTCGGTGGATAAGCAACTGGCTGGAGGGTCGCATCCAGAGAGTAGTGGTCAATGGCTCGATGCCCAGATGCAGAGGGGTGAAAAGTGGTGTCCCTCAGGGATCTGTCTTGGGAGCAGTGCTATTTGATATCTTCGTGAATGACATAGACAGTGGGATCAATTGAAGCCTCAGCAAGTTTGCCGATGACACCAAGCTGAGTGCTGCAGTTGACAGCCCAGAGGGACAGGATGCCATCCAGAGGAACCTGGACCAGCTGGAGAGGTGCGCCTGAGCAAACCTTATGAAGTTCAAGAAGACCAAGTGCAACGTCCTACACTTGGGTCGGGACAATCCTGGTTATCGATACAGGCTGGGGGATGATGTGATAGAGAGTATCTATCTCTAGTACCTTGCGGAAAAAAGCCTGGGGGGTACTGGTAGATGAAAAGCTGGACATGAGCCAACAACGTGAGCCTGCAGCCCAGAAGGCCAATCGCATCCTGGGCTGCAACAACAGAACTGTGGCCAGCAGATCCAGAGAGGTGATTCTGCCCCTCTCCTCTGCTCTCATGAGACCCCACCTGGAGTAGTGTGTCCAGCTCTGCAGCCCTCAGCACAAGAAGGACATGGACCTGTTGGAGCAGGTCCAGAGGAGGCCACAAAGATGATCTGAGGGCTGGAGCCCCTCTCCTACGAAGACAGTCTGATACAGTTAGGCTTGTTCAGCCTGGAGAAGAGAAGGCTATGAGGAGACCTGAGAGCAGCCTTCCAGTACCTGAAGGGGGCCTAGAAGAAAGCGGGGGAGGGGCTGTTTGCAAGGGCATGTAGCCATAGGACAAGGGGCAATGGTTTTAAACTAGAGCAGGGTGGGTTGAGATTAGACATTGGGAAGAAGATATTTACCATGAGGGTGGTGAGACACTGGCCCAGGTTGCCCAGAGAGGGGGTGGAGGCCCCATCCCTGGAGGTGTTCAAGGCCAGGCTTGATGAGGCTCTGAGCAACCTGATCTAGTTGAAGATGTCCCTGCTGACTGCAGGGGGGTGGGACTAGATGGCCTTTAGAGGTCCCTTCCAACCCAACACATTCTATGATTCTGTGATTCTAAACAGACATAAAGGCTAACCAATACAATTGAGATGTATCTCTTTTTGCAAAAAGTAGCGCATTATTGGTACCAAATGATCTTTGAAACCTCAAAGGCAGGTGTTCCTATATTGGAGGTGGTATTGTAGGGGACAGGTGGTTCATATTGTAGGGAGGGCGCTGCATTAGGAGGAGCGTGGGTCACCCACGCCAGGGGAGCTGTCATCCCACTCCACTGAAACCTGGAGTGGCCACCTCGGGGCTCGTGTGCCCCTCACTGGGGCTTCCTGTTCTAGACAAGTGGGGAGGAATGGAGAGTGTCCAGAGAAGCTCTGCCAATATGGGATTCATGGCCTCAAGCACACGCCCCGTGAGGGGAGGCTGAGGGTCCTGGTCTCCTTCAGCCTGGTGAAGTGGGGGCTCAGAGCATCACAGTCATAACCTGTAACTGCTTGAAGGGTGGTTTCAGAGATGCCGTAGCTTTTCTTCATGGTGGAAAAAAAAGCAGGAGAAAGGAAGGATGCCACAAAGTTTGGATTGGGAGGCTGAGACCAGAAATGACCAGAAGAAACTGTCACTCCAAGGGCAGTGCTGTGGTACAAGAGGACACCCAGGGGGAGGCTGGACCAGCCCATGGCTTTGTCTTTCCCAGAACAGCCAGGGAGGATGGAGAGATATCAGTAAGGGTAGTGAGATATTGGGGTGAAATCAAAAAGACAATTGGGTGCCTTCAAAGAAAGAGGTGCAGGTATGGGACACCGAAGGAGTAACACCTTCAGATTTGCTCAGCATCAGAGCCACCTTTAATTTCCCTTTACCTACCTGTCATTATTGCCTCCAGTTTTCTGCTCTAACGAGCCCCTGGGGAGGCTTTGTTGGTAATGGTCCTCAGTGGGACCCATTAACACTTCAAGAAACCTCAGAGTTTACATCTGAGTTTGTCATCTTGAGCGGTTTCTTCAACTTCCTCTCAGTGTCTGCGGTTCAGGGACTCTGGCCCAAACCCACCCGAGGGGTCATTAAAATGCCTTGGGCTGCTCCTCTGCTGAGCCCACCTCCTGGGATGGAGGAAGCTCATGGCAACCAGTGCTGCAGAGAGACAGCTCTGCCCAGGAGCAGCTCCTGTGGAATGGGCAGCAGGGCTGAGGGCACTGCCTGCAGGCACCGAGGATGGGACCATCAATGCAGAGAGAGCGTGAAGGCAGTCGTGACTGGGAGGAGAGCTGAGAGCTCACTGTGGGAGGAAGCTTTCCAGCCCTCTGCACAGTAAGTGTGAGGCTGCAGGGCAATGCCACTGCCGATCCTGAAGGGTTCTCATAAAGCTGTCGTAGCCCACAGCCTGTGGGATCTTTCTCTGGTGTAGAGGAGGAGAAGGGTGTGCTGCAGAGCAGGGCTTCCCTGCAGCACCGTCAGAGGGACAGGACACGGTGGCTGCCTTCTCCTGGGGATGGTTGCAGGGGCATGAAGGCGGGTGTGCAGCCAGGGGTGCCCAGGGCTGTCCTTCAGAACAGGGTCCCGGTGCTTCAGAGGAACTCTGCCTCCTGCCAGTGCCAACTCTAACCCTGCCCAGTGAGCTTCTGCCCTCAAGGACGTGGGATCCAGGGCAGCAGCTGCCTCATCTGTGGCCGTAGCTGCAGCAGAAGGGACTCTCCTGAGCATCCTCTGGCCCCCCCTGGCCTTGTTTCCCTTGGCAGAAGCATCGGGGCATTGCTCCTTGCTTCTCCACCCGTCCCTGCTGCTGCTGCTGCTTCTTTGATTTCAGTCTCTCTGGGGTGGGGGCTTCATCAGCAGCTCAGCAACTGACCCTGCAGGTCCTGCCATGCAGATGTGTCCCTGGTGCCCAAGGCCTCTTCTATCCTCTGGGTGTCTAGGCAATGCAGTCCATGGGGTGGGGATAAAGGTAACTCCCAGAAAGGGCCCCCCATCTTCTGGGCATCCAAAAGCTGACAGCTCTTCCCTGGGGAGGGGAGTTTGGAGATCTGCACTTTGGAACTGGACTCCTCTGCTCTCCGTGGGATCATCCTCCAGACCAAAGCGGGGCTGGCAAAAAGCAGCTGAGAGCAGGACGGATGGAGAGACCAGCTCTCCTCCTTCTGCACTAAGGGTCTGTCCTATTGCCTCCCAGGACTCTCACAATAGCACTCATAGGGTAGCAGAAATGCCAGGGATTTCTACCTTCAAACATGACTCTTCAAGTGGGCCAGGGGTAACCGGAGCAAAATAAACAAAACAAGCCCCCCAGCTCTGTTCTGCAGCCAGGGGACCTGGGAGTGACAGTGCTCAAAAGCTCTTTTATATCAGGGGTAGAGTTACCCTGCGATCACTCCTGGTTCCTCTCTCCCTCTTGCTGCACAGCACGACTGACTCCTCTGCAGCCCACAGCAGAGTCCCGGGCTCCCCATTGCACCCTCAGCCAGCACAAACCAGGCATCACACCAGGATCTGCACAAACGCCTTCCTGGACGGACGGAGGTCATTGGGGGGGCTCTACTGTGACCAGTGCAACAGGTTCTACTCGGACCTGTCTGTCCTCACTCTTCACTGTCTTTTCCTCCTTGGACAGGCCCCCATGTGCAGAGGGAAAATATGTCCAACGGCAGCTCCATCACCCACTTCCTCCTCCTGGCATTCGCAGACACGCGGGAGCTGCAGCTCTTGCACTTCTGCCTCTTCCTGGGCATCTACCTGGCTGCCCTCCTGGGCAATGGCCTCATCATCACTGCCGTAGCCTGTGACCACCGCCTCCACACCCCCATGTACTTCTTCCTCCTCAACCTCGCCCTCCTCGACCTGGGTGCCATCTCCACCACTCTGCCCAAGGCCATGGCCAACTCCCTCTGGCACACCAGGACCATCTCCTACATGGGATGTGTTTCCCAGGTCTTTTTCTTTGCCTTCTTGATGTCAGCAGACTTTTGTCTTCTCACCGTCATGGCCTACGACCGCTACGTTGCCATCTGCAAACCCCTGCACTATGGGTCCCTCCTGCGCAGCAGAGCTTGTGTCCACATGGCAGCAGCTACCTGGGGCAGTGGCATTCTCAATGCTCTCCTGCACACGGTCAGTACATTTTCAATACCTCTCTGCCAAGGCAATGGCCTAGACCAGTTCTTCTGTGAAATCCCCCAGATTGTATTTAGTGCCTGTTTATTCTTTGTGTGTTTTATTTTCATTGTGGTGTCCTATGTGCAGATCTTCAGAGCTGCGCTGAAGATTCCCTCACAGCAGGGACGGCACAAAGCCTTTTCCACGTGCCTCCCTCACCTGGCCGTGGTCTCAGTGTTGATCAGCACTGGCATGGTTGCCCACCTGAAGCTCCTCTCCATCTCCTCCCCATCCCTCAATGTGGTGATGGCTGTTGTGTACTCGGTGGTGCCTCCAGCAGTGAACCCCCTCATCTACAGCATGAGGAACCGGGAGCTCAAGGATGCCCTGAAGAAACTCATCTGATGGATCCTGAGGCAGTAAAAGTAATGTGCCTCCCGTTCTCTGTGTCATGCTATAAGTTTACTCTAGGCCAGGCTTCAGCCATTATTTTTTTCTCTGATAATTATCCTTTGAAGTAATTGCTTGGGTTCATAGCACTTCTCTTGAGGCTCTTTCCTGTTCTGTCTCATTCTTGAAGAACCATGTGTCACCTCTTTCCTCCCTAAGAGCATCTCTGCAATAAAAGGGGATCTCCTGAGTGTGGTGCCTGATGGCTGGGTCGGCTTGATACAGTTTTGGCTGCGAACAAGCCTAAGGAACTGGACTTTCCAAGCGTCTTTCCACCTTGTTTTGGGAAACACTGTCACAGTAGCACTGGCATATTTTAGACACCAAGACTTAGTTGAAGGCTCTCTTCTTGGTGTAGAGGGGCAGTGGAGATGGTACATGACCTCCCAGTAACATTCCTCAGGCTGTCACAGGTATGATGGGGCTGATGGCAGATTTCAATCCATGTGGAAAGGAATCTGGAGTGGTCAGGAGAGGACAGGGACACTCCATGTTCTCTGGGATGGGAAGTGAATGGAGACACAGAAGAGTTTAAGTCTCAGAGATAGGTCCCCCCAGGACAAATCACTAAATCCAGGTACCCACAAGCCCGGACTCTGCAGGGCCGTGGGAGGCAGTGAAGATGCATCAGGCAGAGGGAAAGGAGACTGGAGAGATGCGGGAGCTGCCTGAGGAGCCCCAGGGCCAGGAGTCTCCTGCTGTCCTGGGGAGCAGGGCAGGCGGGGAGGCAGAGCGGGGCAAAGGCAGTTTGGGCTGGGGATCAGCTGCAGCTGAAGGCAGGAGAGCCAGAGAGTGAGTGGCCTCTGCTGGCCCTTGGGGCCAGCTCCAGCCGTGGGGTGACGGGGAGGCTGAGAGCCCTCTCTGCCCCCAGCAGCTGCGGTGCCCTTCAGAGGGGCTGGGGCTGTGGGGGGAGTGCCCAGAGCTCTGCAGTTCCCTGTGGGGAGCACTGCTGTGGGGCCAGCCCAGACCAGGGGGCTCTTTTGGGCTGGGCTGGGCAGATGGCGGGGAAGGTGGGAGAGGGACAGGGTGGGTCTGGAGTGGTGTGGGAAGTGCCCAGGAGAGGAAAACCCCAATGTTAGCGGCGCTGTGTGACCATGTGAGGACGTGCTCCAGTGGGCATGTGGGGCAGAGCCAGGTCTCCTGGAGAAGGAAGCAAGTCATTGTCCTGGTTCTGGCAGGGACAGGGTTAATTCTCCCCGGGCTCCATCAGGGACACAGGTATTCCATGCCATGTGAGCCATGGCCAGGCAGAGCTGCCAGAGGAGGGGCCAGGAAGTCGCTGCGGGGGAGCGGGCTGGGGTGTCCCGGGTCCGGTCAGGGAGCGGCGGTTCCATAATCGTGTTTGTACCTTCCTCTGTCCGTGTGATTGTTGCTGTTTTGTTGTTCCCTTTGCTGTTCTGTTAAACTGCCTTTGTCTCAACCCAAGAGTCTTGCCTTTTCTCTTCCGATTCTTCTCGTATTGGGAAGGCCCGAGTGAGCGGCACGTGGTTCTTAGTTGCCATCTGAGGCTAAAGCACGACAGTGGGCTGTTGTAGTTGCTCATGAACTTCTTGGAAAAAGGGACAAATTAGGAAGAGCGGAGCATTCCTGGTGTGCAGAATGGCTAGGTCCCAAAGAGCAGCTGTCAGCACGGCATAGTGATGAAGAAACATTCTCGTGTTGGGAGGAGAGGGAGAAGTGGCTACGTGGCCCTGCTCGCCCCATCACCCCCATGGGGCTGGTCCCACCACATCGAGTCCCAGCATCAGGTTGTTCTTGTCTGCTTCCACCTTCGCCATGAGGGCGTCCACTCGGCGGTGGGACGGGTGACAATGGACAATGCAGCGTCCCCGTTGGTAGGTGGCTGTGGGGGGCGGGGCGTCGCCTAGCAACAGGGGACGCTGCCTTGTCCCTTGTCACCGGTCCCACTGGTGCGACCACTCTGCTGCGAGGAGCCAGCAGAGGAGGAGGAGGAAGAAGAGGAGGAAGAGGAAGAGGAAGGCTTCAAGTGCCCATCCCTTCCAGCCATCCCGGGCCCCCCCTCAGGCAGAAAGGTTCCCATCCCCCTCAGGTGCCTCCATGGCTTTGGGCAGGGCAGCAGCCATGGCCCAGCTCAGCCTGTACCAGCTGCTGGACGAGGCCATCGGGACGCCCGAGCTCGGGGCAGTCAACTTCGTGGCGTTGCGCAGCCTGCTGCTCGCCATGCTCGGGCACCTGGGCCTGCGGGACCTGCCTGCCCAGAAGCAGGGGGACAGCCTGACCCTGCTCTGGGAGGGGGACCAGCCTGCAGAGGCACCCCCTGTGCTGGAGAAGGAGGGCGACAGGGCCCAGGACAGGGGGCAGCAGCCCCAGGAACCGGGGCAGTGGCTGCCTGGGAAGGACTTGCTCCAGGAGAGCACGAGTAGCCCCCAGCTCGCCTCCGTGGCCACCGACGTGGGCTGGATGAGGGACAAGATCAAAGCCAACGAGAGCGGCATCTCCAAGGTAGAGGCTCTTGCCCATCCCCTGGCTGCTCCCCTGCACGACACCCCATCCTCCGGGGTCCAGCCGCCGTTGTGCTGCCCTTAGACCAAGGGCTGGTATAAGCCTGAGCTGAGGGTGGCACGTGGAGCTTCAGTGAAGGAAAGGGGTGAAGTCTTGGGGAGGAAAAGCTGGGGCTGAAATGCTGCTCCGCTTACTCTGGGTCTTCCCCACGTTGCCGTCAGCCGGTCCTGGTGCGGCCGATACCCAGCGAGTCCCTGGTGCCCTTGGCTCCCTTGGATGGAGGCTCGGCACCCTGGAGGTCCGGCCCCACCACCCTCTCCAGCCCTCTCTTCCCCGCTCCTGACCTTCAGCCGGTACCGCATCCACTCCTGGGGCGGCTGAGAGGCTCCATCAGCACCTCATGGGCCTCATCTCCCACCGCTTGCCCACGGGCTAAAGCCGGCACTGGTGGGGACCGGAGAGGGGCCTCACCCTGCATGGTGCTGAGCCACGAGTGACCATGCATCGCCAGAGCATCCCCTGTGGGGAGAGCTAAGCTCGGGCTGAAGGAAAGAGCCACCGTCAGCACTGCCGGGCCAGGTCGTGCCAGGGCTGGGACACCGCGGGAGATGGCGGCAGGGAGGGTTCCCCGCGCAGCTGGAGATGATGGTGGCCACTTTGTTAGCAGTGGCTGCTGCTGCCCTGGCCAGGCTGTGCTCGAGGGGGCTGCAGCGGCTCTTTGCCCTTTGGATGGGCTGCAGGGATCTCACTGGGAGCCTGGCAGGGGCAGCAGGGCTGGGGGCGTCCCTGCTGAGCCGGGCCGTGCAACGGGCCCCCCCGGGGCAGGGGTGGGGGTCTCTGGGGAGCTGCTGCCCCATCTCGGCTCTTGAAGATGTGATGGATGGGACGTGCTGCCCGCGCTGCCCTGCCAGCCTGGCACTGCCCCCCGGCTCTGGGCAGGCCACAGCGGCGGCAATGGTCCTGGTCCCCAGGGACCCTCTCCTGGGGCTCACCCCCACCACCCCTTTCTGCCAGGCCACAGCTCTCTCCGAGGAGCTCCTCCAGGAGATGGGCGCAATGAAGGAGGCGCAGTCCCACCTGGAAGAGGAGCTCCGGGCGATGCAGGAGGCACTCGGCTTGGTGAGCTGCCGCCAGTGCCCCGAGAGGGAGCTGGACCCTCGCCCCCTCCCTGCCCCTCTCCCCATCACCACCCCAGCCCCTGCCCCGCGGCCATCAGCCCTCCCTGTCCCCCAGCAGGAAGGGCACCAGGAGGGCAGAGTGGGAAGGATGTCCCAAGGAGGGCAGCAGGGCAGCTCAGCCACCCCCACCCAGAGCTCCCCACCCTCTGCCCGCCAGCACAGCCCCAGGGAGGGCAGAAACGGGCACCGCTGCCTGCAGCTCAGGCTGGGGCTAGAAGGAACTGTGGCCATCACCCAAAGGGATGCTCAGGCGCTTTGGAACCAAAGAGCCATCAAAAAAGACACCTGGGGGCTGGGAAGGAGGGCGAGAAAGCTCTGCCCCGCGCAACACAGCCACAGCCCCCGGGCACAGCCCTTCCCAGCGCCCCTCTCTCTTGTGCCCAAGGCAATGTGGGGATGCTCCTTTGAAATGTGCTCCCACAGCCAGACTGGTGTCCCTGTCCTCTCCCTGCTCCAGGGGAAACTCCAGGACGCCGCCAGCCAGCTGCCAGGCCCCCGTCACAAGAAGTGTCGTGGTGAAGTATGGCCGCGGGGGGTCCTGGATCCTGCACTGAGACAGGAGGTAGCTGTGTCCCCAGCTCCCCTGGGGGGACCATCCCTCCTGTGCTGGGGCATGGTCCATGGGTGGTGGGTGCTGGGCAGTGATGCTGGGGGGTCCTGTCCCCGAGGGGGCCGTCCCTGCCAGCTACGTGGCCGGGCTGAGCCCTTGATCCCTTCCTTCCCCAGAAAAGCCTGGAGGAAATGCGGAGCCTCAGCCCAGTCCCGGAGGAGGTGCGCAGCATGGTGGGCTGGGAGGTGCTGGGGGGTGGCTCGCCTGGTGGGCAGCGAAGCAGAAGGGGGAGGAGGAGGGGGCAGATGCCAGCATTTGGCACTGGGAGATGGTTTCCAAGTCCCGCCGGGGGCTGCTGCTGCTGAAACACCAGCGCAGCCCCTTGGGCTGGGAAGCGGGTCTGGGCAGCAGGCCTGGAGCACCAAATGCCCTTGCTGGAGAGCAAAAGGCCTCGCTGCCGTGGCCCGGGGAGTCAGGGAGGGTTTGCCGCTCCCCAGGCTCGACTGCTCAGACACTGCCGGCCCAGAGGCCAGCAAAGCACTAAGGGGGCTGGGGAGGTTGCGGGAGGCTGTGGCCGTGGGCCCCGGGGCTCTGTGCGGGGGGGGCAGCCTTTGCCTTGGGGCTCTCGTGGTGTCCTTGAGTTTGGCCCCGGGAGGCGGTGCCTTGGAGACAGGCAGTGGGGACATGGCGGGGGGGCCTGGGCTCTGTCCTTGCCGCTGCATGGCTGCCTGTAACCCTGCTCCCCTTGGCCTCCTCTTCCCAGGAGGGAAGTGGCAGCCTTTCTTCCCCCACCGAGTCCCCCCAGGCGGACGTGGACACCCAGCACGGGGCAAGCTCCGTGCCGGGGATGGAGGAACCAGGGGCACAGCCTGTGCCCAGCGCAAGCAAGGGGGCTCCCGGGACACAGCCTGGCTCCGAGGAGACGCAAGCAGGGACACACAGAGCACCAGTGAGCCCTGAGAAGGCGGCAGGCGCTCCTTCAGATGGGAAGAGCATTTCTGATGCCAGCGCCACAACCCCCAGGATGCAGACAGGGGCCCCTGGCACTCAGAGCACGACACAGGGGACGGAGCCAGGATCCCCCAGCACCCAAATCACCACCCCGGGCATGCAGCCAGCGTTCCCTGGCATCAAGACCACCAGCCCAGGAAAGCAGCCAGGGTCCCCTGGCGCCTGGACCGCCACCCCAGGGGTGCAGCCAGGACCCTCCAGCACCCAAATCACCACCCCAGGGATGGAGGCAGCATTCCCTGGCATCAAGACCACCAGCCCAGGAGAGAAGCCAGGGTCCCCTGGCACCTGGACCGCCACCCCAGGGGTGCAGCTAGGATCCCCCAGCACGTCCCATTTGCAAGAGCCAGCAATGCCCTGGGGGTCCTCAGCCTCCAGCAGTGCCTCTGGCATTGGCATGGAGACGGTGGAGGCTCTCCGCCAGTCTGGGCAGCTTGGCCACACGAAGGAGCAGGTGGCCCACCTGGAAGCCACCAAGTCAGACCATGCCGAGCGTGAGCAGAGGCACCTGCTCTTCCCGGAGGGAGGTAGGAACCCTGAGGGGGCTGGTGGGGGGTGTTTAGCGTGGGAACGCCCTGGGCTGGGGGCTCATCGTGCTCAGAGCCTGGCCCCAAGGGCGAGACCCCCTCACTGACAGCATGTCCCCTTGGACCATGTCCCTCTAGATGACAACAGCATCGCCCTCCGGGGTCAGGTGTCCTCCCTGCAGAGCCTCGCCAGCGAGCTGCAGGAGGTGAAGGAGAAGGTGAGCCTGTGGCAGTGCCCGAGGGGGCTGCAGGGATGCCAGGGGGGATTTGGAGAGCGAGGGGGCAGCCAAAGGGCCCCCCCAGCCCACCAAAAAGGGACAGCACGGGGTGCCATGCCCTGACTCTGCCACCACCGCCGTTCCCAGATCAGGCAGCTGGAGGATGCCCTTGGAAAGTCGTGGGTGGCTGGAGTGGACTGGAGAGCAGATGGCAGCGACCAGATCGCCCTGCAACTGGGGTAAAAGGACGGGAGAGCGTCTCCTACCCCATGGGGCTGCAAGGGAGCCCAGTGGCTGGGAGCATCCCAGTCTGGGGGGCGAGGGACACCCCCCTGAGTGGCCCCGATGAGGCTAAGCCTGCCTGTGCGCCCATCTTGCTGGCCAGGTCCATGCTGCAGGAGACAAAGCAAGAGGTGTTGGAGCTGAAGGAGCTGGGACTGCAGGAGTTAAAGCAAGAGGTGCTGGAGCTGAAGGAGCTGGGACTGCAGGAGTTAAAGCAAGAGGTGTTGGAGCTGAAGGAGCTGGAATTACAGAAGATAAAGCATGAGCTGAAGGAGCTGGGAGAACACCAGGACATGACCGAGGCCACGCTGAAGCAGCTGGTGACAGAGGTGGCCGAGCTGATGCAGGCTCAGGTGAGGTCTAGGGGGAGTGCTCCCACTGCCCGCCGGCTGGGTGGGGGGGTCCTGGCAGGGTTCCCGGCCACGGCCCCTGGCCGGCTGCAGCCATCGAGCCTCCACAGCACCTTGGCTTGTTGGCTGCATCCATTCCATCTGAGAGCCGATCCCTTCTCCCCTTCCTGCAGCAGGACAAGCTGAAGGCGATGGAGAGCGCAGGGCAGGAGCAGGCAGAGGCGCAGGCAGCATGCCCTGCCTGCTGTGGGGACACCGGAGCGCAGGTGGGGCAGCTCCTGCAGCGCTACGAGAAGCTCCAGGAGGTGGTGGACTCCCTGATGTCCCGGCGGGCGGTGGGCAAGGTGCCGAGGCAGCTGCCGAGGCAGAGCCAGGTAGGGAGATGGCGGCATGGGGGCTTGGGAGGGGGCTGCCAGGACTCCCCTGGCTGGTCATGCTTTGCTGTAACATGGGGGAGCCCCTCGCTGCTCCCCACATTGCCTTGTACAAGTCAGCAGCACGGAAGGAAATGAAAGCCTTGGTGCAAATGTCCCGCTGGCACCGAGAGCCTTTGGCCATCGGCCAAGTAACCTGGCTCTGTCCCCACGGGGCAGCCAGTCCCCCCTTGCACAGCACCGCCCTGTCATCTTCCTCCCTGCAGCAGGATGAGGAGGTGCTGAAGCGCGTCCAGGCCACCCTTGTGCAGGTGCAAGGCAGCTACGAAAAGCTCAGCTCCGTCGTGGGGAACCTCCTGCGTGACAGTCAGCGGCAGCAGCAAGATACCAAGGTGGGTGGCTGAAAGCCCCACGGGGTCAGAGCATCCTCCAGGCAGAGCCTGGGCACCACAAGGGATTTGTCCCTTTCCCGCAGGTTTTTAAGGGGGGTGGGAGATGGATGGGGGGCGCTGAACTGGCTGGGAGGCAGCTGCGACGCTGCCGTGGCATCATGGGGTGCTTTCTGTGTTGGCAGGCTCTGTTCCAGTCCCTGGAGAAGCTGGTGAAGGGCAAAGCGGACAAGAATGACCTGATGCTGGCACTCAATGTGGTATGGCCTGGAGGGTCCCCAGCAGCAGCCAAGGGGGTCCCAGGCAGGGTGACAATCACCCCTTGTCCCTTGGGTGCTTGGTGGCAGAACCTGCCGGGGGGAGGGAAGATTTCCAGACTGGCTGCGCGTCCCTCGCCAGGTCCCTCTGTCTCCCCACGGGTCCCTTTGGCGGCTGGCACCAACCCCATGGGGGTGATGGGGCAAGCAGGGCCACGTAGCCACTTCTCCCTCTCCTCCCAACACGAGCTGGCCCTGCCTAGGCTACCTTCGTCCTTTCCCCACCGCTCTGCTGCCCTTCCCTCTTGCCAGAAAGCAGACAAAACCAGCCTGGCTGGCAAAGTCAACCGCAGCGAGTTCGACACAAGGATGGAGCGGCTGACTGAGATGCTCGAGGAGGTGCTGAGCCGGCAGATGGGCCAGGAGAAGGTCCAGCAAGAGCTTAGTGAAGAGGTGGCCTCCAAGGTGAGGGGTGTCTCGTCTCTGCCACGCAAAACCTGCTCCTTCAGGGCTTGGCATCCCTCCGAGGATCCCTCTGCCAGCTGTCCCAGCCGGGGACCACCATGTCCCATCCCGGGGCAGCTGGCTGAGGGTGGGCACCTGTCCACAGCTGGGCCGCCAGGAGCTGGGGGCTCTGCAGAAGCAGCTGGAGGGGCACTGGGAGAGCAACCTCAAGCAGCTCCAGAAGGGCTCACAGGCAGGGGCTGATGATGCAGCTGGCATTAAGAAGTGAGTGCAATGGGGACGGCGGCGGCTTCAGGGACACCTCGCTGCTGCCTGCGAGCTGCCTGCCTGTGTCCCCCCCAGGAGCTCACCCAGCCCTTTTCTCCCCACTCCAGCCCGCTGCTGACCCATTTCCACTGCCTGTCCTGCGACCGGCCCCTCGACATGTCGGTGCCTGGCCCGTGAGTAGCACCTGGCGCTGTGGGCGGGACGGGGGGGCGATGGGTGCTGGCAGTGCCCCGCCGTGCCAGGCACAGGGGTTCGGGGCTCTGCCTGGGGGGTCTGACCCTGCCCAGCCCCCTCGCGGCCCTGCCTGGCAGCAGGGGGACGCAGAGCCCTCCCCGGGGAGCAGGGGGTGCCGTGGGCTACAAGCCCATGGGCTTCAGGGCACTGCCGCGTCACCCATCTACGGCTCCTGCCCTCCCCAGGCACATCGTGACCATCCCATCCCTGCCGCCGCTGTCCCCCCGCCTCGCCGAGCACCCCCGTACCATTCTCAAGCCAGAGCAGGAACAGCAGCACGAGCACAGGTAGGGGACACGGGGACCCATCCCTGTCCCACTGGGGTGCAGGGTGGCCTGGCCCCGGCGAGGGAGAGCTCTTCCCCAGGTGGGGGCGCAGGGGTCCGGGCGGACCTGGGCAGGGCAGGGGAGCAGAGCTGTGCTGCAGAGGGTCAGCTGTGCTTACCCCGCCTCTGAGGGGTTTTACAGCCCCCCCTCGCTGCCCGTCTGGCCCAAGTCTCTGTCTCAAGGGCGCTGAAGCCACGTGCGATGAGTTGTGTCTGGTCTCAGCCTGACCTCGGGCTTAGGGAGGTCAGGGTCCTTCTCCCAAACAAGTTGCTGAAATCAAGCGCTGTAGCCGGGACAGCCCAGCTCCTGCCTCCTGCTGTCCTTGGCGTGGGGTGCAGGGACCTGCCACTGCCACGGCCAGCTCCCGGGGGCTGTGGGGAAAGAGCAGATCCAGCAGGACGGCCGGGGGCTCTCCTGCAGCAGGCAGAGGGGAGCCGGGAGGGACAGACCCCACCGGGGAGCAGCCCCTGGACCCCTCCCTGCCGTAGCAGGCTGAAGCACGGGCTGCCACGGTGCCGGGCACTGAGCATCCGCGTACCCCGTCCCACAGGCAGCCGCCAGCCGAGGTCAAGTACCCCACCGTGCCGCGGAGCTGCGGGGGCCGCCACACTGTCACCACCCCGCTGCAGCGCCGCCAGGGCCTCCAGCTCTCCCGGCGCCTCCAGCCGCTCCTGCTCCCCAACAAGGTAGGGATGACAAAGGTAGGGATACGGCGGGGGCCACTGAGGCCGAGCCTCTGCAGGGGCTGGGGGGGCATCTGTGCCTCAGTTTCCCCAGGGAGAGCTGGCTGTGGCAGGGTTGCCAAGGGATGCCGAGTTCGGCCCCGTGGCTCAGCCAGCCCGCTCTCTCATTCCCAGTGCAACGTGGTGGACCTGTTGGCAAAGGACGGCTGCATGTCCAGGGAGCAGCTGGACAGTCCCGTGCTCACGGACAAAGAGGGTACGGCCGGGGCTGGCTTGGGGAGAGGATCCCATGGGTGTGAAGGGGCAGCGGGGAGGGCAGGGCACCCACGAGGTGCTGGGTTTTCCCCACCCGTGTCCCCCCCACTGCCCCCACCCCAGCTCACTCTGCTCTCTCCTGCCACCCCTGCTGCCTGACAGGGCCAGCACAGCACCAGCCCGGGCTGCACAAGGCAGCGGAGAGCAAGAGCGACTCGTCCGACTGCCACCTCCCTCACGCACCAAGGCCCCCGCGGGACAGACCCAGGAGCCGGGCAGCTGGGCAGGGACAGCTGCTCTCCAGAAAGTGATTTCTTATTTAACTAATAAAAAGCCCTTGATGTTATTTTGTGTTGGTTTTTTTTTCCCTTTGTTTTGGCCATGAACGGCGGTCACAGGGACAGAGAGGGCATCCCCCTGACAAATCACAGCCCCCAGTTCCACTCTCCCCCCTCAGAGCCCAGTGGGAAATACAGCAGGCAGTGGGCTTGTGGGCTCCTGTCGCCTCTGCGCGGGAGTTCTGCTCTGGGCTTCCCTGGGATGGTGACGCAGCTTTCTGCCATTGGGAGCCACGATGCAGATTTCAAGCGCTGTAATGGAACGGCGCTGGCTGCAGTGCTGCGCCTGCCGAGTGAGCGCCTCCGACGCACAGGAACACCAGGAGCGACACAACACACTCCCTTTTACATGGCACGGTGATTTATGATCAAAGCGCAACAAATTGCTGCTCCTGAGCACTGCAGCACAGTTTGTACGTGCAAACCTAGAGGTGCCCAGGCAGTTCATCGTGCTGGCCCTGTTCTTGCTCCAGATGCACCAGGAAGGGACGCCTCAGCCCTAACAAGAGGCAGCAGCCACCAGCTGTGCGTTCACTGTTGGCAACGTTGAGAGAGCCACCCCCACTCTTGTAGAAGCTGACACACGCACCGCTGGCATCTTACAGACGCGCAGTCAGTCCAGAGTGCTTCCAGGGTGTTCGGGGACAGCAGTTCAGTGTTCAGCTACAGCAGAGCAGAGCGGGAAGAAAAGCAGAGCCAAGTATCAGCTGCTGATTCCCAGGAAGGCCTGGGTCGCTACACACTCCTGGGTAAATTCCTGTGCGAGACACTGAAGCTCGTACAGAAGCTCTGCAGTCACAGCCAAAATTGTCACTTTTCTGACTTAAAGATCCATTTCTTTCTAGACTATATAGCCAGAAAGCAGGGTAAAGAGGAGGTGAGGTATTGATTCCGAAGGTGTGCAAAAGCATTTCTTTGTCAGCGATGGAATAAAAGGACACGGTCTTCTTTTGTAGCTCCAGCAAAACTCCAACCTTCAATGGTTTATCCTTGCAGAATAACGTTTCTTGATCTCTGTGCCATGCTGACAGCTGCTCTTTGGGACCTAGCCATTCTGCACACCAGGAATGCTCCGCTCTTCCTAATTTGTCCCTTTTTCCAAGAAGTTCATCAGCAACTCCAACAGCCCACCCATGGCTGGCCTGGGGAATTACTTCCCAGTAGTGGCACCCCGCAGAGAAGCTCTGGGAACACGTCACTTGGCTGATGCAGAATCTCTTGGGCGATGGCTTTAATAACAGTGGATGTGCATCCCTACTCAAAACAGAAAGAAAACCAACAGCCACACGATAAACTTTCACCAAAGTTCAATCCTGCAAATCAGCAGAAATCCTCAACCAAGCACCAATGACTGCATCCTGAGCACATGGAAACATTTAACAGGCACAGCTGAGGAAACAGCCACGACGGACTCACGCACTCCAGCGTGAAGGGCAAGGTACTTGCTACCTTACAGGACGGATCTTATTCCTAACCACAGTCGTACTAAAAAATGTGCCGATAATAAATGGGACGCTTCCCTCAATAGAACTGACATAGTCACCCGTTCACTGGGACATGTTCTTGCACATTTGATCAGCAAAAACACTTGTTTTATGTTTTCAGCTACCGCTGTAGTACTCTGTGTTGACTGTAAAAATAGTTCTGTAAAAACGTGCCGTGGTTTTGGCCAGACTGGCCGATCAGAACGACAGATGGCCCTCCCCCCACTCTCTCCTCAGAGAGGAGAGGAAGAGATAAGGAGATTTACGAGTTTAGAAAAAGAACTAAACTACTTTAATGAAAATAATAATAAATAAGAAAATAGTAAATAGTAATAGAATAATAAAAATTAAAGGAAAAAAGTGTACAATATATACAAAACCGTATCCAGCTCCCAGGATGACGATGGCGTCAGCAGCAGACACAGGGAAAGTTCCAGACTGGACTCAGCGACAGACAGGAGCTGAATTCCGGAACTAGAGTCCGGAGTGCTCGGATCGGGATCAAAGGCAGATGAACAGACAGGGTCCTCCTCAGACGTCGGCCATTGAAGAAAAAACGAGCCAGAGCCCCCTTTGCCCCTTTCATCCCTCAGCTTTTATACTGAGCGTGATGCAGATGGGATGGAATACCCTGTTGGTCAGTCTGGGGTCACCTGTCCCCTCTGCTCCTCCCTGCGGGTGGGACCCTGTGTATCGCAATGCTTTCAGTTAGCTGCATCACACAATAGAATGCAACAAATGTGGAAGTCGTTGACAGTATTTACCGTTTAACCAAGGGTAAACAAAATTATGCATAAAGTAAATATATTCCTTTTCTGACCTCTTCAAGTCTGTCCAAAGCATCCTCCAGTTTTCTTCTTCTTTCCAAGGCCAGAAGCCAGACTTGCTGCCATTTGCTGACTAGAAGGTTTGCCCGTGGATTCTGGGTTTCCATTTGCGCCTGGGCTGCTGACAGATACGTGCCTGGTGCTGGGGAACGCTTTCCTGTTAAAACATGACAAAATGGGTTAAGTCTCACTCAGTTCAAACAAAACAAACATTCACACGAAGGGTACTTGACCTTCCTCAAACTACTCCTTCCTGTCCCAGATAACGAGCCCATACCCTGATCGGATTGCATCTGGTGGGATTTTTTGTTTGTATTCTTTTACCATCGCTGGGGAAGGACCACGTGGTTCTTGAAGTATTTTTTGTGTAGTGGCTGCACTAGTGAAGCCACACAGGTTAAATCGAATCTTTGCAGACCTCCCAGAGAGCTGAAAGGTAAACAACCTGATTTTGGAAGCAGGTTCCACGGACGGGTAAGTATAAAGTACAACGGGTAAGCATATCTAAAAACGCAAAAAGCAATTTCCTCACTTGATGATTCACTTTCCATTCGACTTCACTGAACACACTTCCTAATTGGATCCACATAAATGGATAAATGCGCGTCTCGTTTGATTTAGTTCTTCTAAGCTAAGCACTGGAAGGTATTCGTTATTTTATTTTCCTAACAGGGCGAAAAAGAGGGATATTCACAGAAGCAGATGCATCTTTTCCCGTCCTTCCTGATGAGGCTCACTAGGAACAAGGTCTATTCTTGCCAAAGTTATTCCAGAGATGGATGTTTTTCCAGGCTACCACAGGATGCACTCCTGTGTGAACTTCCTAACCCATAAACTCCGTTTTACAAAAAGGAGGCAGATTCACTCATGTGTTTGCTGAACTCCTTCAGCACTGAAGGCAGATGAAGCCACAAACGACGTCTGGACGCTTCTTCAGAGTAAACCACTTCCGTTAGATAAGAATATAAAAGGTTCATGGAGCGGACGCTGGATTTGTGACTTTATTTTTTTTTGAGGGCCTGTTTCTAACAGTAGTTGCACAGGGCACGTAGGTATCTTCTCTGCTCAAGTTCCAACCGACCACACAAAAGGCTTCAGCAGCTGCAGAGCTGCATTACCACAAACAAGGAAAATGCCTTAATTATCCGTGTCCCGTCAACTTCTATCAATTCTCTCTACATCCAAAAGGGACTCTGAATACTTTTCACATCATCTGCAGGCCAGAAATTAAATGGCAGATTGAAAGGAAAGGAGAGGATTTAGGAGGTTAGTTTGAAATCTTCAGGCCTAGGAACAACACATCATCATGGACAGCACACCAAGTCACACAAGGAGGCAGAGAAGATCTCTTGCTCCTGGGAGGCACTCTTCAAAATAAAAGGCACAACAGAAGCATGCTTCCGTGGGCTCCACAGGCACAATAATCAGTAAAAATACTAAAAAACATATTTAAAAAAACCCCTAAATTGTATGTAACAAGAGAAGAAGATGGGGGCATGGACACCTTCCTAAAGTTGGCTGAGATTTTCAGAGAAGCTTTCCATTCTTCTTGTTAGTTGGATCCAATCGGGATAAAATTCTGCAGAATTCAAACCAGCAAATGGCTATTTTCTGAGAAGGAAGAAACAAGAACGAAAGATGCGTAATGGCCGCATACATTTTGTGAGACCTGGCTTAAACAGAACTAATCAAGGAGGTTACTGCTTCAGGGACAGCAGCAGGTTCAATAACTTTTAAGTTCCCTGGGTCAAATTAAGGTGAATAAAAGTGGAGACTAGGGTGAGTTGCTCTGTTTAGCTAAAACCTATGTCACTTGCATGGCACACGCAAAGGAAGGAAAGAATATGGAGGAGTAAGAGGAAAAATATTAGTTAATCCAAGCCTGCGTTTCAGCTATACTCTGCATCTTGAAAATCTCTAGAGAATTATTTATGGAGTGCTAAGTTTTACTACAAGACTCATCACTCAGATAAACATCAAAGGAACATTTCAGTTAATGCACATCATAATTACATACATGATGTTTGGCAAGTTCAATTTCAATAGCCCTGGGGTCTCCACCCAGAGGTTTCTGTTCATTCAGCAAGTCTTCTGTATGCGTCAGCCACGTCAGCAACTCATCCAGGGCGCGCTGGAACTGCCCCAAGGCGAACAAGGCACCTTCCAGCTTGCGCTAGAGTAAAAATAAAATTAACAAGGAAATGGTTTCACAATGCTATTGAATTGGCTTATGTTAGCATTAGTCACCACAATCCAGAGCAGCGTCCGTGCATCTGATATCATAAACCCAGGGAGAAACAGTCATCCAAGACAAGCAACAGCTTCATACTCAGAGCCGAGGTTGCCATTCCCCTGTAAAGCCTCACACGCCAGGCTTAAATCCCTAACCTTCAGAGACCCCATGTAGCCAGAGCAGAGTTAAGCTGGAAGGTTCTCTCGTCGGAGATACGACAGTAGTTTTTTATCACTTACAACAGAATTTCAATAGAAATGCAATTTGCTGCATGATCTTTAAAACCTTTTCTTTGTTGTGAAATGGTTCAATTTAGGAAAAAAAATACACTTCAAAGCACTGCATCTTTAAATCTCTCACTTTGATAACTTAAGGAAAGAGCACTGAAACAGTTAAGGATTAAGTTGTGTCTTTTTTTTTTTTTTAAACTGCTCAGTTCAGCAGCTAATATTACTTTTGCACATATAAACATGTTTTCAAACGCTACTTAAGATATCATCAACTAATCAAAATGAAATAATAATGATTCAAGATGGCACTGCTGACAGAGGAAGTGACAAAAAATACTGCTTAGGGTTTAAAAACCACAAAAGCAACTCAATAAATTGTAAAATTCAAATTATATTATATATAGAATCATAGAATCATAGAATCGCTGAGGTTGGAAGGGACCTTTAAGATCATCAAATCCAACCATTAACGTACCCTGACAAAAACCACTTCTAAACCATGTCCCTAAGCACCACATCTACCCTTTTTTTAAACACCTCCAGGGATGGTGAATCCACCACCTCCCTGGGCAGCCTGTTCCAATGTTTAATAACCCTTTCAGTGAAAAAATGTTTCCTAATATCCAATCTAAACCTCCCCTGACATAACTTGAACCCATTTCCTCTTGTCCTATCACTTGTCACCAGGGAGAAGAGGTCAGCCCCCATCTCTCTACAACCTCCTTTCAGGGAGTTGTAGAGGGTGATAAGGTCTCCCCTCAGCCTCCTCTTCTCCAGGCTAAACATGCCCAGCTCCCTCAGCCGTTCCTCATAAGGTTTGTCCTCCAGACCCCTCACCAGCTTTGTAGCCCTTCTCTGGACACGCTCCAACACCTCACTGTCCTTCTTGTAGTGAGGGGCCCAAAACTGAAGGCAGTACTCGAGGTGGGGCCTCACCAGTGCCGAGTCCAGAGGCACCATCACTTCCCTAGTCCGGCTCACCACGCTATTCCTGATACAGGCCAGGATGCTGTTGCCCTTCTTGGCCATCTGGGCACACTGCTGGCTCATATTCAGCCGGCTGTCCACCAACACCCCCAGGTCCTTTTCTGCCAGGCAACTTTCGAGCCACTCCGCCCCAATCCTGTAGCGCTGCATGGGGTTGTTGTGACCCAAGTGCAGGACCTGGCACTTGGCCTTGTTGAACCTCATACCATTGGCCTCAGCCCATCGGTCCAGCCTGTCCAGATCTCTCTGCAGAGCCAACCTACCCTCAAGCAGATCAACAAGCCCGCCTAGTTTAGTGTCACCTGCGAACTTACTGAGGGTGCATTCGATCCCTTCATCCAGATCATTGATAAAGATATTAAAGAGAACCGGCCCCAGCACCGAGCCCTGGGGGACATCACTTGTGACCGGACACCAACTGGATTTAACTCCATTTACCACCACTCTCTGGGCATGGCCGTCCACCCAGTTTTTTACCCAGTGAAGAGTACACCTCTCCAGGCCATGAGCAGCCAGTTTCTCCAGGAGGATGCTGTGGGAAACAGTGTCAAAAGCTTTGCAAAAATCCAGGTAGACAACATCCACAGCCTTTCCCTCATCCACTAAGTGGGTCACCTTATCATAGAAGGAGATCAGGTTTGACAGGCATGACCTGCCTTTCACAAACCCATGCTGACTGGGCCTGATCACCCTGTTCTCCTGCATGTGCCGTGCAATGGCACCGAGGATGATCTGTTCCATGCCCTTCCCAGGCACCGCGGTCAGGCTGACTGGCCTGTAGTTCCCCGGATCCTCCTTCCGGCCCTTCTTGTGGATGGGTGTCACATTTGCCAACCTCCAGTCAGCTGGGACCTCCCCGGTTATCCAGGACTGCTCATAAATGATGCAAAGTGGCCTGGCGAGCACTTCCGCCAGCTCCTTCAGTACCCTTGGGTGGATCCCATCCGGCCCCATAGATTTGTGCACCTCCAGGTGCTGAAGCAGGTCCCTCACCATTTCCCTTTGGATTATAGCTCTGTAATTTCCAAACCAAAAGGAATAAATGTGTAAATTGATGCAAACATGATACACACTAAGAAGCTTTTCTCAAAAATCTAAGTCATGAAGAAAGCCCCCACCTTCAAGTTTATTTACCTGTCTATATCAATAGACTTTTTCTTCTAGGCTCTCCCACATTAGTTTGAGCTCTGAGACAAGGTCTTGAGCTGTGTGCTTGTCACTCTCCTCTGTTACCTTCTGCAGCAACAGCTCTGCCTGACGGCTCAGTCCTTCCATTTCTATCTGCTGCTGATAAGCTTCTGTCTTAAATTGCTACGGTAAATAGAAAAAGAATACACGTAAACTTATCACAAGTAGTGACCTTCTGGAATACAGCACAGTACAGCAGTATTTGCAATACCAATGCATCCCTCTCAGCTTTCGTACGTTTGGGGGATTGTCATCCAGGGTAAAAATGCTTGTAAGACACCGATCACCCCGACGGTCGCAGCAAACTGAGAATCTGCAGCAGTGTCTTAATGTTCTAGCAGGTATTGCTAACTGCGACCACAGAATGGCAAAGATGGCTAATAGGAAAGTATTCTCCAACGATCTCTCTGGTCTGTACAAAAGGCAGAACGCATCTGGGGTCACTTCTAGCTCTGGGGGTTGTGATAATACCATCCGTGAAACTTCAGATAGAATTGTTTTTCAGAAGACCTGAAAGCAAATTTTCTTCAGTAGAACACCCTCTCTGGTACATGCAACTGGGACAGCACTCTGAACAACTCGCCTAGGTGTGTTCTTCTGAAGTACGTAAGATTATGGTTCATTTGAAGTTACATCATAAAATAGATAGACTAAACAACCTGCCCACAGCCAAAAAAAGTACAAGCGAGCCATGAAACCAAGGACATTACCTGATCGTTACACATCCCTGGTTTTTATATATCGCATAACAGCCTACCGACGTCAGGAGCATGCTCAAGTCACAGATCCACAAAGACAGGCTTCTGAAGGTCTAAGTTAGCCTGAAATTTTGATTTTCAGCTTACTAATGTACTGGGAATGTTGTGATCTGTGTGAGCATTTAGGTAAAGCCTGTAATTGCAGAAGTGAAGCTGTGGAGGCATTCTTTCAGAGCCTCAAGGAAGCTGTTCACGATAGAAACCAGAACACGTAAAAGTCACAGCAAAAGAACCCTGCACATAATAACCTTACAGCCTGTGAAAGACAAGGAATGCCACTACAAGTATTTCTTGGCTATTGGAACACACTCACAAAATAAAATATACTTTCACCAAAATTTGGAATAGATTTTAAAATTAAACACATTTTAAAATGAAAAGTGTGCAACGAAATGTTATCTGAAATTTTCATACAGATTCTTTTCTACTAGAAGTTGAAAATTGCTTTTGACTCTTGAAAAATACAGAAAAATACTAAACACCACAGGAAAATGCAGACCGATGAAAATAGAAATGAAATCAATTGCTCGTTCATACCTTAAGTTCCTCAGTTTGCTGCTTCACTGTCTCCAGACCTGTTCCAACTGGGGACATAGATGCCAACCCGCTGCCAGCAAT
Source organism: Rissa tridactyla (assembly GCF_028500815.1). Classification (NCBI taxonomy): domain Eukaryota; kingdom Metazoa; phylum Chordata; class Aves; order Charadriiformes; family Laridae; genus Rissa; species Rissa tridactyla. Next base: position 1,981,468 of record NC_071491.1, on the reverse strand, counting down.
GTCCACCCAGTCAAACATTGCCTGAAAATCACAGTATGAAATTGAAGCATGAGCAGAGAAATAGTGTCAGATTTCAAAGTTGCATTAAGTAAAATACCAGAATTTTTTACTCCAGAGAATAATATTGCTGTGCGCTTTGAAAACAAAACAAAGCAAAACAAAACCAAACAGCTTTCTTCAGCGGAACCTAGGGGTTTTTTGCAATACAAGGGATCCAGTATTAACTAAAGTATTCCACGTAATGGTTACGAGAATGTACCTGCCGCAAGACTGAACCCCTATTAGCAGCAATATCCTGCCAGTACTATTCATGCGGACTAGTACTCTACTTCTGGAGTAAAATCAGCAATTTTTATGAATACCCCGAAAGGTTAAATACAAGACAAACTCTGTTCTGCACTCCTTTGGAGCAAAGATGGAAGGTGGTAGCTGAATGATAACACACTTTAAATGATGATGACAAAAGAACTTCTGTTGAGGGATAACGGTATCTGTATCAGGAAGATGGAACACGACCCATTCAGTACAGATTAGACAGTGATGGCCAATACCTGAGCTTGAATGAATCTCCTCAGGATAAGGCAGTTGGAACTTCAAAAAACAAATGAAGTCTCCCCAGTTCTGAGGCTTTGTGGGTACTTCCCTTACTCCTGATATAATGCAGAACGACCTCAAGAACACTCCAGTTAAAGATTAAGAACACCTATAGCACTCTGGGCAATTAATTACATAGAGGAAAAAATACCTCTGCCAGGCCCTTTTTCCTCCTGCCTGTTATCTGTGATTCATTACGGAGAAGGGCTTAGGACGGCTTCTCAGAGCTGCCCACTGCTACACAACTCCTTGGGAAAAGGAGAACTAACCCCCCCAACACGCTCAACAGGGTGAGGCAGCTGTAGCTAACAATCTGCCCACAACACTTTTAATATTGTCTATTGAAATGAGCGTAAGGCAGCAGTTAAATACAGTTCTTGTACAAAGTACCAAGCTTGTAGGATGTACAATGTGCAGCCCCAGGAAATACAAAGCTCTCAAAGCAACGGCAATGTTCCTAATGTAACCCTACAAGTCAACCTCTGTGCAGTATGAAAATAAGAGACCTTGGAGAAAAAAACATGGAAAACAAGATGTTGCATTATTATTAAGATGTGTTCTGCTGCTTGGCCTGCACCGAACACACAAGCAACTGCCCTCAGTGTCATGTGAAACTCTGTTTTTAAAGATCTAACGAACCAAGAAAGACAGTAATTCCACTGGGCAAAAAGACAGCTTTGCAAAATCTGACCATGAAAACCCTTCTACTGTTTCCATCTTCCAGCCATTCACTGACAAAAGACATGAGGCCTGCCACTCAGCCAAAACTTGCAAAGAATAGGCAAAAAAATGAAATAAAATACAGCGCATATAGAGAAAAGATATCTTAAAAAACTGCTGGAAAGTTTACCTACCCATTTTAAAAGTGAATCATCTTCCAAAGTATTGTGATTGGATAAATTACGGTAAGAATTAGTATGATGCTCCAGTATGTCTATATTCTTAGTATAATTACGCTAAGAATTCATGTAATGGTCCAGTAACATTATGTTACTATTTTGGGCTTAAAATAGTCAAACTGAAATATTTGACTTATAAAAAAGGTGGAATAAAATTGAAGTTCTTTCACTGTCCTCCACTCAAAGAAAACAGCTGCAGGTGAGTATACGGACCTGTATTCTGTTCCTTTTGGATCATGTAAACATGTCACACCTTCAACTCGCCTACTATGTTACGTACTGACTCCCACCAGGAAATGTGAGCAGGATTACTATAAACTTGTGTCTTACCAATAAAGGGGACATCAATTTCCAATCTATACATAGAGGAGTATGTGAACAACTACATGCAGAAAAGAACAGATTTAGTCTTTAATGGAAGAAAAACCTCCAACCCAACCAACCCCGAGAAAAAATATCTGCCTACTGAAGAAAACAGTCGCTAGAATCAGTGACACACGTCACCTTCCCAATCACGTAACATTTTTTACTACAACCACATTAAGTCCTATTGACTCAAGATTGGGTTAGGTGTATCACACCATCTTACCTGCAGTCCTTCTTGGTATGGAACAGCTGCCTGCAGAGCTTCAACAAGCTTATCTGCCCGTTCTTTCCTTGTGTTGCTTAAGGCATCCCAGGCAGAATTCAGCTGCAAGTAGGTGAAATTTACTCCAATGGACAAAAGAATGTTACTGCTGCTGTATAATGTGCGTTCACTGATTATTCACTCATCAATAACACCAATAAACTAAGCATGAATAGTTCACATTAATTCCATGTTAAAACTCTTGTTCTCCTTATCACTGCATAGTTACTTTCCTTCAGAATGCACTCGATGTTCTCGATGACAAAAGCTGTAAAATTCAATACTGATACTGAATAGTTTTCTTAACCTACGGATTACAGTCAATATGGGAAATAGTATTAAATCATTTGGAACTGCATCCTTATCAAAAAGGTAGCTTAAAAGAAACATACCCTGCTGAACACTGGAGAAACTGTCAGTACTCTGTAGCCATCCAAGCAGGATTGTCTCAGTCAAGATGTTGCACTTGGCATAAACCAGATACCTTTCAAATTTATTCCAGCATTCCTATTGCAAAAAGTAGCCATCTATTGCAGTAATCAGTGACTATTTCCACAAAAAACCTTTCTGTCTTTTACAGAACTTTTAACCCATAAATCAATACAATAAAATTGTCTATACATCCTAAACTAATACGAGCCAAGATCCATTTACTTGAAAAGCAACCCTTATGTTATCATAAAAGCTTCAGGGGTATCTTGCATTTGCCGCAAAATGTCTATTTGCAAAATTTGTTGGGGGCAGGGAGGATATACCAATTTCAGCTGAACAAGCACCTGGCGTAGCAGATTCAAGCACCTGCATTTCCCATACCTCATCTATGCTCTTGTGGACAATAGGTTTGTCAGGCTCTCCACAAGCAGCTACAAGGTCAGAGCCAAGGCTCAGAACTGTTGCTAGTTCCTCTTGTAGTCCATCAATTTCTTCTTTAGCAGCCTACAAAGAGAAAAAAAATCAATGCCGCTCACACTAACTTTAATAATCTATGTACAGCTTGTTTTCAAGATAGGACATGGCAGGATTCGGCCTGTGGTTTCTTTAAAGTCCCTTGGACTTACAATCTGACGCTTAAAACACAAGCATCCCTTTGCAGGGTCAGAGTGAAATCAACTGACACCAGTCTAAATTAGAACAATGGCTTATGATGTCACTTTACATGAGATGAAAAAAAATAAACAGGAAGTTTTCAATTAGATTTCTTTAATCAGTGTTTTCTTTTTCAGAGGTTGTCAGTCAACCCTCAAAATCTTTAACTATCAGCATGAATAATTACAGGCTTAGAGCATAATACATAGAGCACGATACATGCGTACACCTTTCATTTAGATGTTACCTATTACTCAGGGAATCTCAAGTACGTATCACTCTCAGAAGTCTCAGTGACGTGCTTATTATATACGTGTTTATAAGCAGATATGCAAATATAAGGACAGGCACATGTTGCATGCTCATTGCAATTCAGAACTGGTACATGTTATTTACCACAGGCTCTTGAGATATCACTATAGTAAATTCCTACACAATTATCCCTCTTGGTCTCTAAAAAAATAGCCTCCTGTGGTATTTCATAGTAATTCTGTCTTTTCTCCGCATACCATAAATAAAATACTTTAAGTCAACAAAATACTTTCTACTGACCTCAGCATCTTCTTGCTGTTGCTTGACTACAGATGGGTCCACTCCAGGTCCCTCCAGTTCTCCAATGAGCTCCTGAGTATCTTTAATAGCAGCTGCAAGAGCCACGTGACTACACCACCAACTTTGCGGCTAGTTTCATTACATCCAACAATTTGGCCTCCCTCTCCTCAGTCAAGGTCTGGATGGCTTCCCAAATGAGGACCATTTGGTCTAGTTTATCTTGAACAGCTAAACAACAGAGGAACTAGATTACTACCTTGGCAAACGATTCTTGGCCAAAAATCTCTCTACAGTTCTACAGCAGAAACATATGGGTATCTTTTAAAATTTAGACTGTAAAATTGTTTCTTTACAGGACGACTCATAACCTTAAGTGGAAACAACCACCATAACCTTAAAAAATAAAACAAAGGTCATATCCACAATGAATTATTTTAAACAAATACTTTGCTTTTATACATCTTCTCCAGCTTCTCCAGGAGAACACAATCCCCAGATCAGTGGTCATCAGAAATGAACATTTTTATATGCTGCAGCTTGCTGCATTTCCACTACGTGAAACTTTCCTCCATCTATTACCTTTAGCAGGTATATCCTTATCGGCTCCTTCTGAGCGAGCAATCATTTCCTTCCCTCTCTGTTTAAGCGTCTCAGACACCGGCTGAAGTTTTTCCAGATCCACTGACACGTTCTTATCTTCACTGATTTGCTCTTTAATCTTCTCAACCTCTGCTGAGATTGAAGGTGGCTGCCTCAGACGTTCAGCTGTGCCTTTCAGACTCTCAAGAGTCAAATCTGTCTTGTCATGAAACTGGTAGGGTGGTAAAGGACAGAAAGAAGTGGCAGAGAAATTAGGAAAAAAAAAACCAACTGAAAAATGGCATTTCAAATTGTCTTGGAAAAATGTACTTTAAAATTAACATATTTAACATCTCTAGCCAACAGACGTATGTGCCACTTGCAATACCGCCCTTCGTGGTTCTTCCCCTCTCTCAATATCTACATTACAAAAATGACCTTGCAAAATGGTACTTCCTCTCAGATTGAAGAATTTTACTATGAAGTCCGGTTTCAGTCCTGAGACGTTCCATCTGAAGATACTATACATAGAGCAGAATCTACTTGCCTTTAGTCCTGTGTCATTCATACAGTAGGTTGTACCTTATTTTGGAGAGCCATGACTCGTTGGCTCTTTCATGAGCCATTTCATCATTTTAGCAAGCTGTTTACCTGAGTAGTAAATACATACTTTTTCATATCAGGACCAATACACTGGCATATAACCACTGGTTAAGATTCGATATGTATGGTCATTCAAAAAGACGTCTGTTAGTGCCCAGGTGATGCTTGTTACTGCAGTAAAGGAACGTTACTTTCTGCAACTAAAAGCACACAACAGCGTGTGTTATGTTGACCCACAGTTGACCGAGCCCAGGGAGGTGTCCAGAAACTCAATTACAGCTCTGTAACATGGTTCACCCTTTGGTACAGGTCCAAAGATAGCCTTTACTATATGCTTTTGGATCCCTAGAGAATCCTAAAAACACCTCACCACCGTGCCCCTTTCAATTTACAGAAATTAGTAAACCTTGGGTGCATTTAACAATCCCTCCGGGATCTACAAAAAGCACTCTTGACTACACTTGGGAAAGGTGCCAGAAAGAGCACAGCAAAACAAGATTGCCTGATGGGAACAAATAGCTACATCCTTTCTATGCAAAGGAATACAGGCAATGTGAATGTAATGACTTTTTCCCACCACACAACCCACTTCACATCAGACACCGTGACCAACGTTACGGACTCAGTGTTTTTGTTAGAAGTGCGAATATCATACGAGCCAGCAAAATGTGTTATGGAAGATAAGTAGCCTTCCCACCTTCCGGACTTCTGGAAAACTGATTGCAGCAACAAAACCTTACAAAAGTGGCAAAGACGGAAATTAAATTGGCACTATTCAGGTCTAATTTTAGGAGAGCTATATATTAAATTTTAAAATTGTTGGTACATTCAGTGGGCTTCCTTGTACTCGTATTTCAATGAATGAGACGAGGTGTTTTAGAACTTAAAAGGAAGAAAATGCAAGTCATTACAACCTCTCATTCTGGCTCCATAGGTTATGGGGTGCCTTTGATACGTAGTGCTGCCACATATTCCACTTGGATAGAAAAACCTTCCCCTGGGCTCAGCTCCAGCAACTGAGGCCCAGTTTTGTCCATCTTACCTATATGAGGCTTGTGCTCAGCCATCAGCCCACGCAGTTGCTATAACAAACAAAACGACTTATCAGTTTCTTATGCTTGCACCACCACATTACAGCTGTCCACACTTCCAACACATCCAGCTGGCGAGAAATGCCAAACACCCTTCATCCTAATGTCAAGCGCAAATACTATCAAACAAAGGTAGTGATTGCTCTGCCAGTGATGGCTCCCATTCCAACAGAGAGCTACCCAGGCTTTAAACACCACAATTAGAGACGCACTGGAAAGGTCCAGGCAATACCCTCGTAGGACGGATGATTGATTACAGGCAAAATACAAGATGCTAACTATGCATATGATCTTGGCAACAGACACTCCCCATATCTAGTACCTATAATGACAGAAATGGCAACAGTATTCCAGGCATGTGCATAACGCCACTGCATATATACTTTTCATGGTGGTATTTGTCACTTGCCTCAAACCCTTCCATTGAAGAACATCACAGAAAGAGGTACTGGCATTGCAAGAATATGAATTCAAATGATCCTTGCTTTAAGAAGAGGGAAGTAGCACAAGGAAGAGTCAGAGAAATCAGTGAAAAGGAGAAAAGGACAAGGAAGACCGATTAGGAGAGACTATCAACCTAGTTTAGCAGCCTCCTCTCTGGCCACAAAACCCCTCTGTCTTCACAACAGCGCTATTTCTTAATTGACACAAAGTTTAGCAAGTAATTAATAAGTAAATTAAATCTGAAGTCAGCTGTCTACTCCCTCTCATCATCCACCCCCTAAGTAAGTCAAAACTGTGCATAAAACTTGTGGTAGTGAAAGGTCACAAGGTGCCTTCCAACTTGCCGAAGGATCTGGGTTTTGTTTACTTGCACCCGTAGATCTGACAAAAGGGAAAGGTTTCTTGTGGGAGTAGCCCCATCCTTCCCTCCACTTTTATTTATTTTCTCAGCTCATCCCTCCCTTTTCAGGAAAATCCCACTCTCTTGTCAGGCACTGTCCCTCCTGGTGCTGTGAACTCCACGCCTTTCTACCCTATAGCCCCTGTGCAGGAACATGAGAGGCACATGCTCTGTTCCGCTCAGCTCAGACTTTGTTTAAGTTAATGACGGCACAGGAAAGGGCCTGTGTCAGTCTCAGTGTAAATACATCCTCTTGTCTTCAACTAAGGTTCTTCCCTTAAAAAGACATCCTGATACTGGCTCGCTTACTTGCTCCTCCCCAGAAGAGGAGAGGTTGAGAAGATTGAAAAGACGGTGACCATGACTCTCAGCAGCCCTCTGAGGGCAAAACAGCAATGAAAACACAAATCCCCCTGACTCTAGCTCTTACCCAGAATGTAACTCCTTGTACACCTTGTAGCAAGAAAAATAATGTTGATTAGCGGAGAAGAGGCAAAGGTGAAACTAAGAGCAGCCTGAAATTTTTTAGAAAATGATTTTGTGTGGTTTATTTCTGTGCACAAAGAGATGATTTGACACAAGGCCCACAAGAGTGCACATTTCTGGGTCCAAACCTTACGCTAGTGCTCTGCCCACGGCTTAGTTCAAACCAAACTGACTGCGTGCTACTCACACAGAACCGACTCTATGAATTCCATGACTGGGAATAAAGACAGTCATCAGTAAATACATCAGAACAGAAAGGTAAGTGAATACAGAAAACGGTTTTCCATTCACATTCAGAACCTTTTTTTTTTTTGGAATAGAACAATAAATGATTTGATCTTGTCCACGATCTACCATTGGGTAAACAATTCCAGTAAACAAGTATTCCAGATCAGATTACGTGTTAAAATTGCCTGACATTAATCTTCCACTTAACAAACAAATCCCAGCTAATGGCATAGCTCAGAGAAAATGCAAAAATAGAAGCTCATCTGAAGGGCCTCTCACGCAAGCAGAATGACTGGGGGGACAATCCTGTAAGTAAAGCAAGCATGATTTGGCTCACAGGGACTAGTCAAGCTAGTTTGTAAAGCTCGTGTTATATAGCTAGTCTTAATAGAGCCTGTTTGTTCATTGTGGACATAATAGGAAGACAAATGAGTGAACCCACTGTTTACCAGTACATAATAGTGGCATATCTTCATTAACTGGTCACAGAGTAAAACTCTGAAGCCAGGGTTCATCCTATCTAACTGGAGTTCCTTAATTGAGGCAGCTAAAAACACCCCAAACCTAGTTACTCTGTGCTCAGCAGGGAGAGAGAGGTCTGTCCAGTAGCCACATGGGTTTGACCTCACTGCACAGTGCGAGCTGCACACTCAGCCTGGGGCCTCTGTGCAGAAGAGAGAGAGAGAAACCAAGAGGCCCAGGGAGCAGGAAAGAAGGGCGACAGGGAAAGTAGAGGGAGAGGAAGGATGACAGAGAGAGAGAGGGACTTGGAGAGAAGAGAAAGGGCGACAGGGAGCAGAGCACAGCAGGAGAGAGGAAGGGAGGTACAGGGAGGCGAAAAACAGGACCCAGAGGGAAAGGGGAAGGGCAGGGAGGAACAGGGAGGCAGAAGAGGGCTGACAGGAGCCCAAGGGCCCAGGACTCACCGCAGCTCCCGGCTCTGCAGATCTGTCCTGTCGGCCTGTGCCAGCCTCCCCTCAGCCGACACAAGATGGCCGCCGGGAGCCCTGTGCCGGGTCCACAACTCCCAGCGTGCCCCGGGGCGCCCCCTCCTGCCCTCTGACCCCGCGGGAACCATGGCCGCCTCCCCGGGGCTGCCCTCGCCCAGGGCCAGGCCCTGGGGCACGGCTGGGGCCAGGAGGAGGAGGTCAGGGAGGGAGAGAAGGTTGGGAGATGCCGCGATTGAGAGACGGGACGCTGCTTGATGCAAGCAAGATGTCGGTTTATTAGACGCGTCGGAAAGCTTTTTATACAGCTACTTAACAGTTACATAAATTACACAAATTCTATCATTTCTAATCGGCTTAGCTCTAAATGTTTCATTACAATAATCCCTCCTACTTGCGGTTTCGCTACATGCTAGAAGCTACAGTTTTGGAATGTGCTAAAAGCTACAGTGATAACTTGTTGCCTACTCCCTACTTCTTCAAGGTTATTTATCTCAGACCCGCAAGGCCAGTTGTTCCCTGGCTCCTCAGATTTATTTGTCTCAGGTCTGCAAGGTCGGCATGCCCTCGAATTTCTTGCATACTTGTACTTTTCTGCTAGCCGCCCCCGACAAGGAGTGAGTCTGAGGAGCCGGGCCTGGGGACTTTGAGGGATGCCATGTGAGCCTCTGGTAAAGGCTCAGCACCATTACGGCCAGCTGCATGTGGGGTGGTGTTAGAAGGACCGTGGCCATCCAGACAAGGGGAGTTATTGTCCCCCTTGACTCAGCACTGGTGTGGCCACATCTGCACTCATAGTATCCCAGAATGGTTTGGGTTTGAAGGGACCTTGAAAGATCATCTTGGCCAATCCCCGTTTTTTAGGGACATCTGCGACTCGATCAGGATGCTCAAAGCCCTGCCCTACCTGACCCTGAACACCTCCAACGATGGGGAATCCACAACTTCTCTGGGCAACCTTTTCCAGTGTCCCACCACCCTCATTGTGAACAATTTCTTCCCTATGTCCAATCTAAATCCACCCTCTTTCAGTGTAAAGCCATTGCCCCTTGTCCTGTCGTTACTTGCCCTGATAAAATATCTTTCTCTCTCTCTTACAAGGCTCCCTCATAGATTAAAAGGCTGCAAGAAGGTCTCCTTGGAGCTTTTTGTTTCCAGACTCAACAACTTCAACTCTCTCTGCTTTTCTCCTTAGGAGAGGTCTTCCAGCCCTCCCATGATTGTTGATGATCATTCTCTTGATCTGCTCTAACAGGTCCATGTCGTTCTTGTGCTGGGGCCCACAGAACTGGACACAGTGTTCCAGATGAAGTCCTATGAGATTGGAGTAGAGAGGGGGAATCCCTCCCAGCTGCTGGACACGCTTCTGTAGATGCAGCCCATGCTATGGTTGGCTTTCTGGGCTGCAAGTGCACATTACCGGCTCTTGTCCAATGTTTCACACACCAGCATCCCCAAGTCCTTCTCTACAGGGTTGGTCTCAATCCATTCATCAGTCCGTCTCTATTGATACTGGGGATTGCCCCGACCCAGGTGCAGGACCTTGCACGTGGCCTTGTTGCACTTCCAGAGGGTCACACGTGTCCCATTTACCAGTGACCAAAACAGCTGAGAGTTCCTTTCCCAAGGTATAGGATCTTGACTATAGTTTTCAGCTGGCATATATCCCTTCAGATCATGAATTCCACCAGGGACTGATCACTGCAGCCCAGGCTGCCACCAGTCTTGGCCTCTCCAATAAGTATCTCTGAGTTGGTGACAGGACGAGGGAGCTGGGTTTGGGTTTAGGCGTGAGGCATGTGGTGAGGGTTTCAGCTTTGGCGTTGGTGTTCAGGGAAGGGCTACAGATGAGAGCTGCAGGTGAGGGGTTAGGGTTAGGGTCCAGGCAAAGGCTTAGGGGGAGCTGCGTCGTGCCGAGTCTGAGGGGCAAGAGTGTGGAAGGCACTCGGCGTGTATGGGCCCTGGTGGTGAGCAGAGGGAAAGCTCATGTGGTGATGACCAAAAGCATCCCCATTGCAACGAGCTGGGGATTAGCACTGGGCCCCTTGGCTTGGCAGGGCACATCCAGGGGGCCACAGCACACAGGATGTCTCTGCCTCCTTTCTTTGTCACCCTGAAATCACTGCCTCTGGTTTTCTGCTCCAATCAGCCCCCAGGGAGGCACGCTTCAATTTCCTGAAGCAGCTTCGTCAGCCACAGCCCTCAGCAGACCCTGCTGAACCTCCAAGGCTCTTTATTCCTGCCAGGGCCCTCCACACTGCGTGACTTTCCCCTGGGAGCTCGTTAACGTGAAGGAACTGTAATGAGTTTATTCTTGCATCTCAATTCACCGTATGGTTGCCAGGGGACTTTGAGGAGAGACTGTCTCCAAGGAAGAGTTTTGCCCGAGTTTGCTGGAGAAGAGTTTTGTTTAACAAGCACATAATGTAACATGGGCAGGGACATCACTAGAGACATGAGTGGGTTACAAGGCTCTGGGATGGAAATTTGGCCAAGAATAAGGCAAAGTTTACTTAATCTGCCACACTGTCTCTTTAGCCAACTCACTAATGGTGCGTATATTTAGAATTTCCTATCAATCTCTCCAACATATTTCTTTTATGTTGATGGTTTGAGGAAGGTGGAGCTTATTGGAGGCTTGGACTTGGCACATAGTGGAGGAATGCATTGGGTTTCTTTAATTCATTGGTATCATTTTTTCCTTCTGGCTGTTCAGATTTAATAAGAATCCCTTGTCTATTTACAGCCAAGTCTGCGGGGGAATCGGGCAGGAATTGGTGCAAAGGAGCTGTGAACATTCAGCTGCAGACTCAGCGCACAAGTCTGATGTAGGAAAAGAATGCAAGTCCCAGGCAGCCCCAAGAGAAACGGTGGGGAGGAGGAGGTGGGGGGGCAAGTTGTCCATACAGTGGGGGGACCTCGAGGAGATGGCAGTTGCTACCTCTCCAGTCCTCCTTAGGAGACCCTCTGGTTCAGTATCAGCTGGAGAAAGCTGCAAGCATTTCCTCTGGAAAAATAAAAAGACTAATGAAAAGCCCTTTCCAAATGAAAAATTACCTTTTTATTAAGTGCTTCTTGAAACCTTCCACTTTAAGTAGACTCCTGAGACCTCTCCACTGAGCTGTACCAGGCTAGAAGCCCTGAAGAAAATCATGGAAGAGCTGTGGCTCCTTAGGGCTTTCTGCACTTCAACGAGCCCCATGGGGTATTTGCTGCTGAGCCCAGGAATGCCAGATACTGAGAGGAGCTTGAACAACCTGTGCAGGAATTCAAGTCCGAAGCAAACGCCAAAGTGTCTTGGAGCATTAATTGTCCCCACTGAGGGCCATGACAGACCAAGCCTCCCCATGGATTTGTTCGAGCAGGCAACTGGAGGCTGTGATTACAGGGAGGCAAAGGCACTGTGCAGGTGGAGCCGATGCTGAGTAAAGCCTTGCTGTATTTTATCCCGCCAAGCAGCCAGCCCTGGGAAGGGGGATCCTGTCCCTCACACTGGCTCAGGGCTCCTCCTGGGGCAGTGAGGTGTGAGGTGTGCAATGCCGAGTGAAGGCCAACGGCACCACACCTCCCGGCCTCCCTGGGGGGTGCGAGGAAGCAGTGAGGCCCCGGTTCCATGAGATTAAGGTGTCTCCTTTCAGGCCTTGGTAGCAAAGACAACAGCCACAGCCAAGGGGACAAAGACCTGCGGGCTGTGGACACCCAACCTCTTTCCTCCCCTTGCTCCCACTGGGGCATCTCCTCGCCTTTCCTGACAGCTCTTCTTCCTCCCTGCCTGGTCCTTGGAACACCCAGCGTTGCGCTGATCCAGGCTCCCTCTGGGTGACCTCAGCAGTCACAGCACTGTCCTTCATGGGACATTTCTTTCTCCTCATGTCCAATCTCGTTGTGAATGTTGATTTGGGATCCTGCCCAACTTTGAGGGGGCACCAATTTAAGATTTAGTAACACGTGGTTAAGTCATATGATTCTAACAATACTTCATCATTTGCCAGTTCTCAAAGTGATTTATCAAAATTTGCTATAGCCAACACAGTGACATATTTAAAGATTGAAAAAAGGAAAGGTTCACGGGACAGGTACGACACTTTCCTGAATTAAATCAGACACTCGCAACCACAAGACTTACAATAGTTTTCTAAATAGAATTGCACACACAGAAAGTCGCTGAGGTGACCATCTCTGTGCAGGGAAGTCCACACTGGGGAAGGGAATCATGGCAAAAAGGGTCAGCGAGGGGCTCCTTTGGGGGCTTTTTGAAGTGAGGAAAAGCGGCCAGCCTGTGCCGGAAACCGGCCGCTCGTGGGTGGTCTGCTGAGGAGCTGTGGGCAGAGCCAGCAGCACCAGCGGCAGATCTGAAGGAGGCGTACTCGCTGGGACCACTTCCCCCCTCATAAAAGAAGCCTTTTGGGAGCACAGCGACCTGGTCACTGCGCACTGAGTAAGCACGCAGCACATGGGCATCACCCAGGGCGTCACCGGGGAGCACCACAACAAGGCGGTCATCACCCTCTCGGATGGAGTTTAGCTCTGGTCTCCACCCGGCAGAAGGTCGTGCTCTCAACCTTAGCCAGGATGGATGTGGGAACCCAGAGAGAGCTCCCACAGGAACGTACAGCCGTCCAGGTCACAGGCTGCAGGGGGTGCCAGAGCCTTTCACTGGTAACGCGGGGCAGCTGTAACAGCTGCTGTGTGCGTTGTGAACAGGTGAACCATCTGCTCAGCCTGGTGTCAGAGCTGTGAGAGGAAGTCGAAAGGTTAAGGAGCATTAGGGAGGCTGAACAAGAAAAGGACTGGTGGAGCCAGGCTCTGCCCTCCTTGAAACAGAAGCAGGAGCACCTATCAGAAAGTCATCGGGATCCAGGGACCCCTGTATCCTGCCCTGTCAGGCAGAAGGCAGAAGCCTAAATGCAAAGAGTGAATGGAGGGAAATTCATGGTCGGGGCAGCAGGCGAACTCCCTCCTTGCCCACGATGTCCCCCATCCCGGTACCTCTGAAGAACAGATCTGAGGTTCTGGTTGAGGAAGGCCAGTCAAATTAGGATTTGGATGATGGGCAATCCACACCAGAGACGTCTCCACAGTCAGAATGGCGTACCGCCCGTATCACAACCACAACCCCAAGGAAGAAAAGAAGGGTTATGCTCGTTGGTGACTCCTTCCTGAGGAGAACAGAGGGTCCAATATGCCGGGTAGATCCTCCTCATAGAGAAGTCTGCTGTCTTCCTGGAGCCCGGGTGAAGGACATCACCAGGAAACTTCCTCGCTTGATACAGTCCTCAGCCTATTACCCATTACTGATCTTTCTTGTAGGTGGAGAGGAAGTTGTGACTCATAGACCAAGAGCAATCAAAGGGGACTTCAGGGCCTTGAGAAGGTTGATGAGGGAATCTGGGACACGGGTTATTTTTTCCTCACTCATTCCAGTTGCAGGCAGTGACATTGGAAGAAACAGACGGATCCAGTCTATTAATCCATGGCTCCATGGCTGGTGTCACCGCCACAATTTCATTTTTGTTGACAATGGGATGGCCTACACAGCACCGGGCTTGTTGGCATCACCTGGGAGACACCTTTCTCAAAGGGGGAAGAGGGTCTTTGCTCAAGAGATTGTGGGGCTGATCGACAGGGCTTTAAACTAGATGTGAAGGGGGAGGGGGATGATAATATCAGGCTTGTCTGTGACCAGCTGTGGGATAACACGTCAGGGTTAGAGGGACGGGGCACTAGTACGGGCCTCTGACTATTGCCCGGAGGCATGCTGGGAACACTGCATCATTGTCAAAGTCTTACAGAGACGAGCCAGGGGCTTCTGAGGTTGTTGGAGTCAACAGGGAAACACGCGTGAAACTCTTCAAGGTGATCTCCTCTAAGAAGGTAACACAGGCAACAGCCCAGCTGAAGTGCCTCTACACAAACGCACGCAACATGGGTAGCAAACAGGAGGAGCTGGAAACTACCATGCTGCTGGAAAGCTATGACCTAGTGGCCATTACTGAAACCTGCTGGGACGAATCCTATGGCTGGAGTGTGGCTATCAATGGCTACAAGCTGTTGAGGAAGGAGGGGCAGAGGTGTTGCCCTCTCTGTTAAGCAAGGGATAGAGTGTGAAGAGATGTCCCTAAAGAGCAGCCAAGAGGAAGTCAAAAGCTTATGGGTAGGCATTAGAGACAGAGGCAACAAGGGGAACCTGGTGGTTGGTGTCTACTATAGGCTGCCTGATCAAGGGGAACCTGCAGATGAAGCCTTCTTCCTGCAGCTACAGGAGGCATAGCACTCAAATGCTCTCCTCCTTGCTGGGGATTTCAACCACCCTGACACCCGCTGGAAAAGTAACACGGTGAGCCGTAGACAATCCAGGAGGTTCCTGGAGTGCCTCGACGATAACCTCCTAAGACAGGAAATAGACAGCCCTGCCCGAGGGGATGCCATACTGCACCTGAGAGTCACCCATGCGAGTGAGCTCATTGGGGATGTCAAGATTGGAGGCAGCCTGGTGTGCAGTGACCACGCACTGGTGGAGTTCACAGTGCTAGGGGATACGTGTCAGACAAGGGCGTAGTCAGGACCTTGAACTTTAGGAAAGCAAACCTCCGGATCGTCGTGGAGTTAGTCAATAGGACCCCCTGGGAAATGGTCCTCAGGGACAAGGGGGCAGAAGAGAGCTGGCAGATCTTCAAGGACGCTTTCCATAGAGCACAAGGGCTCTCGATCCCCAGGTGTAAGAAATCAAGCAAGAAAGGGAAGTGACCAGCATGGCTGAGTTGGGACCTGCTGGTCAAACCAGAAAAGGAAGGTTAAAGAAAGCGTGCCCTCCCTGATGACTGAGAATGGCAAACTGGTGACAACAGACAAGGAGAAGGCTGAGGTTCTGAACAACTTTTTGCCTTAGTCTTCACTGGCAGCCTCTCTCCTCACACCTCCCAAGTTGAAGGACTTCAAGACGGGGACCTGGGGGACAAAGTCCCTCCCACTGTAAGTGAAGACAAAGTTTGTGACCACCTGAGGAACGTGAACATACACAAGTCCATGGGGCCTGATGCACCCCAGAGTCCTGAGGGAATTGGCTGATGAAGTTGCCAAGACACTCTCCATGATATTGGAAAAGTCATGGCAGTCAGGTAAAGTCCCCGGTGACTGGCAGAAGGGAAACATTACAGCCATTTTTAAAAGGGTAGAAAGGAGGACCCCGGAACTACTGCCCTGTCAGCCTCACCTCTGTGCCTGGGTAGATCACAGCACAGATCCTCCTCGAAGCTATGCTAAGGCACATGGAGGACAGGGAGGTGATTCGAGAGAGCCAGCATGGCTTCACCAGGGGCAAGTCCTGCCTGACCAACCTGGCGGCTTTCTCCAATGGAGTGACTGCATCAGTGGACAAGGGAAGAGCAATGGATATACTCTGTCTGAACTTCTGCAAGGCCTTTGACATGGTCCCCCACAACATCCTTCTCTCTGAGTTGGAGCCATACGGATTTGATGGGAGGACTGTTCGGTGGATAAGCAACTGGCTGGAGGGTCGCATCCAGAGAGTAGTGGTCAATGGCTCGATGCCCAGATGCAGAGGGGTGAAAAGTGGCGTCCCTCAGGGATCTGTCTTGGGACCAGCGCTATTCGATATCTTCGTGAATGACATAGACAGTGGGATCAATTGAAGCCTCAGCAAGTTTGCCGATGACACCAAGCTGAGTGCTGCAGTTGACAGCCCAGAGGGACAGGATGCCATCCAGAGGGACCTGGACGACCTGGAGACGTGCGCCTGAGCAAACCTTATGAAGTTCAAGAAGACCAAGTGCAACGTCTACACTTGGGTCGGGACAATCCTGGTTATCGATACAGGCTGGGGGATGATGTGATAGAGAGTAGCCTTGCGGAAAAAAGCCTGGGGGGTACTGGTAGATGAAAAGCTGGACATGAGCCAACAATGTGAGCCTGCAGCCCAGAAGGCCAATCGCATCCTGGGCTGCAACAACAGAACTGTGGCCAGCAGATCCAGAGAGGTGATTCTGCCCCTCTCCTCTGCTCTCATGAGACCCCACCTGGAGTAGTGTGTCCAGCTCTGCAGCCCTCAGCACAAGAAGGACATGGACCTGTTGGAGCAGGTCCAGAGGAGGCCACAAAGATGATCTGAGGGCTGGAGCCCCTCTCCTACGAAGACAGTCTGATACAGTTAGGCTTGTTCAGCCTGGAGAAGAGAAGGCTATGAGGAGACCTGAGAGCAGCCTTCCAGTACCTGAAGGGGGCCTACAAGAAAGCGGGGGAGGGGCTGTTTGCAAGGGCATGTAGCCATAGGACAAGGGGCAATGGTTTAAACTAGAGCAGGGTGGGTTGAGATTAGACATTGGGAAGAAGTTCTTTACCATGAGGGTGGTGAGACACTGGCCCAGGTTGCCCAGAGAGGGGGTGGAGGCCCCATCCCTGGAGGTGTTCAAGGCCAGGCTTGATGAGGCTCTGAGCAACCTGATCTAGTTGAAGATGTCCCTGCTGACTGCAGGGGGGTGGGACTAGATGGCCTTTAGAGGTCCCTTCCAACCCAACACATTCTATGATTCTGTGATTCTAAACAGACATAAAGGCTAACCAATACAATTGAGATGTATCTCTTTTTGCAAAAAGTAGCGCATTATTGGTACCAAATGATCTTTGAAACCTCAAAGGCAGGTGTTCCTATATTGGAGGTGGTATTGTAGGGGACAGGTGGTTCATATTGTAGGGAGGGCACTGCATTAGGAGGAGCGTGGGTCACCCACACCAGGGGAGCTGTCATCCCACTCCACTGAAACCTGGAGTGGCCACCTCGGGGCTCGTGTGCCCCTCACTGGGGCTTCCTGTTCTAGACAAGTGGGGAGGAATGGAGAGTGTCCAGAGAAGCTCTGCCAATATGGGATTCATGGCCTCAAGCACACGCCCCGTGAGGGGAGGCTGAGGGTCCTGGTCTCCTTCAGCCTGGTGAAGTGGGGGCTCAGAGCATCACAGTCATAACCTGTAACTGCTTGAAGGGTGGTTTCAGAGATGCCGTAGCTTTTCTTCATGGTGGAAAAAAAAGCAGGAGAAAGGAAGGATGCCACAAAGTTTGGATTGGGAGGTTGAGACCAGAAATGACCAGAAGAAACTGTCACTCCAAGGGCAGTGCTGTGGTACAAGAGGACACCCAGGGGGAGGCTGGACCAGCCCATGGCTTTGTCTTTCCCAGAACAGCCAGGGAGGATGGAGAGATATCAGTAAGGGTAGTGAGATATTGGGGTGAAATCAAAAAGACAATTGGGTGCCTTCAAAGAAAGAGGTGCAGGTATGGGACACCGAAGGAGTAACACCTTCAGATTTGCTCAGCATCAGAGCCACCTTTAATTTCCCTTTACCTACCTGTCATTATTGCCTCCAGTTTTCTGCTCTAACGAGCCCCTGGGGAGGCTTTGTTGGTAATGGTCCTCAGTGGGACCCATTAACACTCCAAGAAACCTCGGAGTTTACATCTGAGTTTGTCATCTTGAGCGGTTTCTTCAACTTCCTCTCAGTGTCTGCGGTTCAGGGACTCTGGCCCAAACCCACCCGAGGGGTCATTAAAATGCCTTGGGCTGCTCCTCTGCTGAGCCCACCTCCTGGGATGGAGGAAGCTCATGGCAACCAGTGCTGCAGAGAGACAGCTCTGCCCAGGAGCAGCTCCTGTGGAATGGGCAGCAGGGCTGAGGGCACTGCCTGCAGGCACCGAGGATGGGACCATCAATGCAGAGAGAGCGTGAAGGCAGTCGTGACTGGGAGGAGAGCTGAGAGCTCACTGTGGGAGGAAGCTTTCCAGCCCTCTGCACGGTAAGTGTGAGGCTGCAGGGCAATGCCACTGCCGATCCTGAAGGGTTCTCATAAAGCTGTCGTAGCCCACAGCCTGTGGGATCTTTCTCTGGTGTAGAGGAGGAGAAGGGTGTGCTGCAGAGCAGGGCTTCCCTGCAGCACCGTCAGAGGGACAGGACACGGTGGCTGCCTTCTCCTGGGGATGGTTGCAGGGGCATGAAGGTGGGTGTGCAGCCAGGGGTGCCCAGGGCTGTCCTTCAGAACAGGGTCCCGGTGCTTCAGAGGAACTCTGCCTCCTGCCAGTGCCAACTCTAACCCTGCCCAGTGAGCTTCTGCCCTCAAGGACGTGGGATCCAGGGCAGCAGCTGCCTCATCTGTGGCCGTAGCTGCAGCAGAAGGGACTCTCCTGAGCACCCTCTGTCCCTCCCTGGCCTTGTTTCCCTTGGCAGAAGCATCGGGGCATTGCTCCTTGCTTCTCCACCCGTCCCTGCTGCTGCTGCTGCTTCTTTGATTTCAGTCTCTCTGGGGTGGGGGCTTCATCAGCAGCTCAGCAACTGACCCTGCAGGTCCTGCCATGCAGATGTGTCCCTGGTGCCCAAGGCCTCTTCTATCCTCTGGGTGTCTAGGCAATGCAGTCCATGGGGTGGGGATAAAGGTAACTCCCAGAAAGGGCCCCCCATCTTCTGGGCATCCAAAAGCTGACAGCTCTTCCCTGGGGAGGGGAGTTTGGAGATCTGCACTTTGGAACTGGACTCCTCTGCTCTCCGTGGGATCATCCTCCAGACCAAAGCGGGGCTGGCAAAAAGCAGCTGAGAGCAGGACGGATGGAGAGACCAGCTCTCCTCCTTCTGCACTAAGGGTCTGTCCTATTGCCTCCCAGGACTCTCACAATAGCACTCATAGGGTAGCAGAAATGCCAGGGATTTCTACCTTCAAACATGACTCTTCTAGTGGGCCAGGGGTAACCGGAGCAAAATAAACAAAACAAGCCCCCCAGCTCTGTTCTGCAGCCAGGGGACCTGGGAGTGACAGTGCTCAAAAGCTCTTTTATATCAGGGGTAGAGTTACCCTGCGATCACTCCTGGTTCCTCTCTCCCTCTTGCTGCACAGCACGACTGACTCCTCTGCAGCCCACAGCAGAGTCCCGGGCTCCCCATTGCACCCTCAGCCAGCACAAACCAGGCATCACACCAGGATCTGCACAAACGCCTTCCTGGACGGACGGAGGTCATTTGGGGGGCTCTACTGTGACCAGTGCAACAGGTTCTACTCGGACCTGTCTGTCCTCACTCTTCACTGTCTTTTCCTCCTTGGACAGGCCCCCATGTGCAGAGGGAAAATATGTCCAACGGCAGCTCCATCACCCACTTCCTCCTCCTGGCATTCGCAGACACGCGGGAGCTGCAGCTCTTGCACTTCTGCCTCTTCCTGGGCATCTACCTGGCTGCCCTCCTGGGCAATGGCCTCATCATCACTGCCGTAGCCTGTGACCACCGCCTCCACACCCCCATGTACTTCTTCCTCCTCAACCTCGCCCTCCTCGACCTGGGTGCCATCTCCACCACTCTGCCCAAGGCCATGGCCAACTCCCTCTGGCACACCAGGACCATCTCCTACATGGGATGTGTTTCCCAGGTCTTTTTCTTTGCCTTCTTGATGTCAGCAGACTTTTGTCTTCTCACCGTCATGGCCTACGACCGCTACGTTGCCATCTGCAAACCCCTGCACTATGGGTCCCTCCTGCGCAGCAGAGCTTGTGTCCACATGGCAGCAGCTACCTGGGGCAGTGGCATTCTCAATGCTCTCCTGCACACGGTCAGTACATTTTCAATACCTCTCTGCCAAGGCAATGGCCTAGACCAGTTCTTCTGTGAAATCCCCCAGATTGTATTTAGTGCCTGTTTATTCTTTGTGTGTTTTATTTTCATTGTGGTGTCCTATGTGCAGATCTTCAGAGCTGCGCTGAAGATCCCCTCACAGCAGGGACGGCACAAAGCCTTTTCCATGTGCCTCCCTCACCTGGCCGTGGTCTCAGTGTTGATCAGCACTGGCATGGTTGCCCACCTGAAGCTCCTCTCCATCTCCTCCCCATCCCTCAATGTGGTGATGGCTGTTGTGTACTCGGTGGTGCCTCCAGCAGTGAACCCCCTCATCTACAGCATGAGGAACCGGGAGCTCAAGGATGCCCTGAAGAAACTCATCTGATGGATCCTGAGGCAGTAAAAGTAATGTGCCTCCCGTTCTCTGTGTCATGCTATAAGTTTACTCTAGGCCAGGCTTCAGCCATTATTTTTTTCTCTGATAATTATCCTTTGAAGTGATTGCTTGGGTTCATAGCACTTCTCTTGAGGCTCTTTCCTGTTCTGTCTCATTCTTGAAGAACCATGTGTCACCTCTTTCCTCCCTAAGAGCATCTCTGCAATAAAAGGGGATCTCCTGAGTGTGGTGCCTGATGGCTGGGTCGGCTTGATACAGTTTTGGCTGCGAACAAGCCTAAGGAACTGGGCTTTCCAAGCGTCATTCCACCTTGTTTTGGGAAACAATGTCACAGTAGCACTGGCATATTTTAGACACCAAGACTTAGTTGAAGGCTGTCTTCTTGGTGTAGAGGGGCAGTGGAGATGGTACATGACCTCCCAGTAACATTCCTCAGGCTGTCACAGGTATGATGGGGCTGATGGCAGATTTCAATCCATGTGGAAAGGAATCTGGAGTGGTCAGGAGAGGACAGGGACACTCCATGTTCTCTGGGATGGGAAGTGAATGGAGACACAGAAGAGTTTAAGTCTCAGAGATAGGTCCCCCCAGGACAAATCACTAAATCCAGGTACCCACAAGCCCGGACTCTGCAGGGCCGTGGGAGGCAGTGAAGATGCATCAGGCAGAGGGAAAGGAGACTGGAGAGATGCGGGAGCTGCCTGAGGAGCCCCAGGGCCAGGAGTCTCCTGCTGTCCTGGGGAGCAGGGCAGGCGGGGAGGCAGAGCGGGGCAAAGGCAGTTTGGGCTGGGGATCAGCTGCAGCTGAAGGCAGGAGAGCCAGAGAGTGAGTGGCCTCTGCTGGCCCTTGGGGCCAGCTCCAGCCGTGGGGTGACGGGGAGGCTGAGAGCCCTCTCTGCCCCCAGCAGCTGCGGTGCCCTTCAGAGGGGCTGGGGCTGTGGGGGGAGTGCCCAGAGCTCTGCAGTTCCCTGTGGGGAGCACTGCTGTGGGGCCAGCCCAGACCAGGGGGCTCTTTTGGGCTGGGCTGGGCAGATGGCGGGGAAGGTGGGAGAGGGACAGGGTGGGTCTGGAGTGGTGTGGGAAGTGCCCAGGAGAGGAAAACCCCAATGTTAGCGGCGCTGTGTGACCATGTGAGGACGTGCTCCAGTGGGCATGTGGGGCAGAGCCAGGTCTCCTGGAGAAGGAAGCAAGTCATTGTCCTGGTTCTGGCAGGGACAGGGTTAATTCTCCCCGGGCTCCATCAGGGACACAGGTATTCCATGCCATGTGAGCCATGGCCAGGCAGAGCTGCCAGAGGAGGGGCCAGGAAGTCGCTGCTGGGGAGTGGGCTGGGGTGTCCCGGGTCCGGTTGGTGAGCGGCGGTTCCGTAATCGTGTTTGTACCTTCCTCTGTCCGCGTGTGATTGTTGTTGTTTTCTTGTTCCCTTTGCTGTTCTGTTAAACTGCCGTTGTCTCAACCCAAGAGTCTTGCCTTTTCTCTTCCGATTCTTCTCGTATTGGGAAGGCCCGAGAGAACGGCAAGTGGTTCTTTGTTGCCATCTTTAACTTTTGGGTTAAGTTTATTAGGTGGCTGTTGGCTTTCTTTCTGTTTTGAGTAGGGATGCACATCCACTGTTATTAAAGCCATCGCCCAAGAGATTCCGCATCAGCCAAGTGACATGTTCCCAGAGCTTCTCTGCGGGGTGCCACTACTGGGAAGTAATTCCCCAGGCCAGCGATGGGTGGGCTGTTGGAGTTGCTGATGAACTTCTTGGAAAAAGGGACAAATTAGGAAGAGCGGAGCATTCCTGGTGTGCAGAATGGCTAGGTCCCAAAGAGCAGCTGTCAGCGTGGCACAGAGATGAAGAAACATTCTCGTGTTGGGAGGAGAGGGAGAAGTGGCTACGTGGCCCTGCTCGCCCCATCACCCCCATGGGGCTGGTCCCACCACATCGAGTCCCAGCATCAGGTTGTTCTTGTCTGCTTCCACCTTCGCCATGAGGGCGTCCACTCGGCAGTGGGACGGGTGACAATGGACAATGCAGTGTCCCCGTTGGTAGGTGGCTGTGGGGGGCGGGGCATCGCCTAGCAACAGGGGACGCTGCCTTGTCCCTTGTCACCGGTCCCACTGGTGCGACCACTCTGCTGCGAGGAGCCAGCAGAGGAGGAGGAGGAAGAAGAGGAGGAAGAGGAAGAGGAAGGCTTCAAGTGCCCATCCCTTCCAGCCATCCCGGGCCCCCCCTCAGGCAGAAAGGTTCCCATCCCCCTCAGGTGCCTCCATGGCTTTGGGCAGGGCAGCAGCCATGGCCCAGCTCAGCCTGTACCAGCTGCTGGACGAGGCCATCGGGACGCCCGAGCTCGGGGCAGTCAACTTCGTGGCGTTGCGCAGCCTGCTGCTCGCCATGCTCGGGCACCTGGGCCTGCGGGACCTGCCCGCCCAGAAGCAGGGGGACAGCCTGACCCTGCTCTGGGAGGGGGACCAGCCTGCAGAGGCAGCCCCTGTGCTGGAGAAGGAGGGCGACAGGGCCCAGGACAGGGGGCAGCAGCCCCAGGAACCGGGGCAGTGGCTGCCTGGGAAGGACTTGCTCCAGGAGAGCACGAGGAGCCCCCAGCTGGCCTCTGTGGCCACCGACGTGGGCTGGATGAGGGACAAGATCAAAGCCAACGAGAGCGGCATCTCCAAGGTAGAGGCTCTTGCCCATCCCCTGGCTGCTCCCCTGCACGACACCCCATCCTCCGGGGTCCAGCCGCCGTTGTGCTGCCCTTAGACCAAGGGCTGGTATAAGCCTGAGCTGAGGGTGGCACGTGGGGCTTCAGTGAAGGAAAGGGGTGAAGTCTTGGGGAGGAAAAGCTGGGGCTGAAATGCTGCTCCGCTTGCTCTGGGTCTTCCCCACGTTGCCGTCAGCCGGTCCTGGTGGGGCCGATACCCAGCGAGTCCCTGGTGCCCTTGGCTCCCTTGGATGGAGGCTCGGCACCCTGGAGGTCCGGCCCCACCACCCTCTCCAGCCCTCTCTTCCCCGCTCCTGACCTTCAGCCGGTACCGCATCCACTCCTGGGGCAGCTGAGAGGCTCATGGGCCTCATCTCCCACCGCTTGCCCACGGGCTAAAGCCGGCACTGGTGGGGACCGGAGAGGGGCCTCACCCTGCATGGTGCTGAGCCATGGGTGACCATGCATCGCCAGAGCATCCCCTGTGGGGAGAGCTAAGCTCGGGCTGAAGGAAAGAGCCACCGTCAGCACTGCCGGGCCAGGTCGTGCCAGGGCTGGGACACCGCGGGAGATGGCGGCAGGGAGGGTTCCCCGCGCAGCTGGAGATGATGGTGGCCACTTTGTTAGCAGTGGCTGCTGCTGCCCTGGCCAGGCTGTGCTCGAGGGGGCTGCAGCAGCTCTTTGCCCTTTGGATGGGCTGCAGGGATCTCACTGGGAGCCTGGCAGGGGCAGCAGGGCTGGGGGCGTCCCTGCTGAGCCGGGCCGTGCAACGGGCCCCCCCGGGGCAGGGGTGGGGGTCTCTGGGGAGCTGCTGCCCCATCTCAGCTCTTGAAGATGTGATGGATGGGACGTGCTGCCCGCGCTGCCCTGCCAGCCTGGCACTGCCCCCCGGCTCTGGGCAGGCCACAGTGGCGGCAATGGTCCTGGTCCCCAGGGACCCTCTCCTGGGGCTCACCCCCACCACCCCTTTCTGCCAGGCCACAGCTCTCTCCGAGGAGCTCCTCCAGGAGATGGGCGCAATGAAGGAGGCGCAGTCCCACCTGGAAGAGGAGCTCCGGGCGATGCAGGAGGCACTCGGCTTGGTGAGCTGCCGCCAGTGCCCCGAGAGGGAGCTGGACCCTCGCCCCCTCCCTGCCCCTCTCCCCATCACCACCCCAGCCCCTGCCCCGCGGCCATCAGCCCTCCCTGTCCCCCAGCAGGAAGGGCACCAGGAGGGCAGAGTGGGAAGGATGTCCCAAGGAGGGCAGCAGGGCAGCTCAGCCACCCCCACCCAGAGCTCCCCACCCTCTGCCCGCCAGCACGGCCCCAGGGAGGGCAGAAATGGGCACCGCTGCCTGCAGCTCAGGCTGGGGCTAGAAGGAACTGTGGCCATCACCCAAAGGGATGCTCAGGCGCTTTGGAACCAAAGAGCCATCAAAAAAGACACCTGGGGGCTGGGAAGGAGGGCGAGAAAGCTCTGCCCCGCGCAACACAGCCACAGCCCCCGGGCACAGCCCTTCCCAGCGCCCCTCTCTCTTGTGCCCAAGGCAATGTGGGGATGCTCCTTTGAAATGTGCTCCCACAGCCAGACTGGTGTCCCTGTCCTCTCCCTGCTCCAGGGGAAACTCCAGGACGCCGCCAGCCAGCTGCCAGGCCCCCGTCACAAGAAGTGTCGTGGTGAAGTATGGCCGCGGGGGGTCCTGGATCCTGCACTGAGACAGGAGGTAGCTGTGTCCCCAGCTCCCCTGGGGGGACCATCCCTCCTGTGCTGGGGCATGGTCCATGGGTGGTGGGTGCTGGGCAGTGATGCTGGGGGGTCCTGTCCCCGAGGGGGCCGTCCCTGCCAGCTACGTGGCCGGGCTGAGCCCTTGATCCCTTCCTTCCCCAGAAAAGCCTGGAGGAAATGCGGAGCCTCAGCCCAGTCCCGGAGGAGGTGCGCAGCATGGTGGGCTGGGAGGTGCTGGGGGGTGGCTCGCCTGGTGGGCAGCGAAGCAGAAGGGGGAGGAGGAGGGGGCAGATGCCAGCATTTGGCACTGTGAGATGGTTTCCAAGTCCCGCCGGGGGCTGCTGCTCCTGAAACACCAGCGCAGCCCCTTGGGCTGGGAAGCGGGTCTGGGCAGCAGGCCTGGAGCACCGAATGCCCTTGCTGGAGAGCAAAAGGCCTCGCTGCCGTGGCCCGGGGAGTCAGGGAGGGTTTGCCGCTCCCCAGGCTCGACTGCTCAGACGCTGCCGGCCCAGAGGCCAGCAAAGCACTAAGGGGGCTGGGGAGGTTGCGGGAGGCTGTGGCCGTGGGCCCCGGGGCTCTGTGCGGGGGGGGCAGCCTTTGCCTTGGGGCTCTCGTGGTGTCCTTGAGTTTGGCCCCGGGAGGCGGTGCCTTGGAGACAGGCAGTGGGGACATGGCGGGGGGGCCTGGGCTCTGTCCTTGCCGCTGCATGGCTGCCTGTAACCCTGCTCCCCTTGGCCTCCTCTTCCCAGGAGGGCAGTGGCAGCCTTTCTTCCCCCACCGAGTCCCCCCAGGCGGACGTGGACACCCAGCACGGGGCAAGCTCCGTGCCGGGGATGGAGGAACCAGGGGCACAGCCTGTGCCCAGCGCAAGCAAGGGGGCTCCCGGGACACAGCCTGGCTCCGAGGAGACGCAAGCAGGGACACACAGAGCACCAGTGAGCCCTGAGAAGGCGGCAGGGGCTCCTTCAGATGGGAAGAGCATTTCTGATGCCAGCGCCACAACCCCCAAGATGCAGCCAGGGTCCCCTGGCGCCTGGACCGCCACCCCAGGGGTACAGCCAGGACCCTCCAGCACCCAAATCACCACCCCAGGGATGGAGGCAGCATTCCCTGGCATCAAGACCACCAGCCCAGGAGAGAAGCCAGGGTCCCCTGGCACCTGGACCGCCACCCCAGGGGTGCAGCTAGGATCCCCCAGCACGTCCCATTTGCAAGAGCCAGCAATGCCCTGGGGGTCCTCAGCCTCCAGCAGTGCCTCTGGCATTGGCATGGAGACGGTGGAGGCTCTCCGCCAGTCTGGGCAGCTTGGCCACCCGAAGGAGCAGGTGGCCCACCTGGAAGCCACCAAGTCAGACCACACCGAGCGTGAGCAGAGGCACCTGCTCTTCCCGGAGGGAGGTAGGAACCGTGAGGGGGCTGGTGGGGGGTGTTTAGCGTGGGAACGCCCTGGGCTGGGGGCTCATCGTGCTCAGAGCCTGGCCCCAAGGGCGAGACCCCCTCACTGACAGCATGTCCCCTTGGACCATGTCCCTCTAGATGACAACAGCATCGCCCTCCGGGATCAGGTGTCCTCCCTGCAGAGCCTCGCCAGCGAGCTGCAGGAGGTGAAGGAGAAGGTGAGCCTGTGGCAGTGCCCGAGGGGGCTGCAGGGATGCCAGGGGGGATTTGGAGAGGGAGGGGGCAGCCAAAGGGCCCCCCACCACCACCAAAAAGGGACAGCACGGGGTGCCATGCCCTGACTCTGCCACCACTGCCGTTCCCAGATCAGGCAGCTGGAGGATGCCCTTGGAAAGTCGTGGGTGGCTGGAGTGGACTGGAGAGCAGATGGCAGCGACCAGATCGCCCTGCAACTGGGGTAAAAGGACGGGAGAGGGTTTGCTACCCCACGGGGCTGCAAGGGAGCCCACTGGCTGGGAGCATCCCAGTCTGGGGGGCGAGGGACACCCCCCTGAGTGGCCCCGATGAGGCTAAGCCTGCCTGTGCACCCATCTTGCTGGCCAGGTCCATGCTGCAGGAGACAAAGCAAGAGGTGTTGGAGCTGAAGGAGCTGGGACTGGAAGAGTTAAAGCGAGAGGTGCTGGAGCTGAAGGAGCTGGGACTGCAGGAGTTAAAGCAAGAGGTGCTGGAGCTGAAGGAGCTGGAATTACAGAAGATAAAGCATGAGCTGAAGGAGCTGGGAGAACACCAGGACATGACCGAGGCCACGCTGAAGCAGCTGGTGACAGAGGTGGCCGAGCTGATGCAGGCTCAGGTGAGGTCTAGGGGGAGTGCTCCCACTGCCCGCCGGCTGGGTGGGGGGGTCCTGGCAGGGTTCCCGGCCACGGCCCCTGGCCGGCTGCAGCCATCGAGCCTCCACAGCACCTTGGCTTGTTGGCTGCATCCATTCCATCTGAGAGCCGATCCCTTCTCCCCTTCCTGCAGCAAGACAAGCTGAAGGCGATGGAGAGCGCAGGGCAGGAGCAGGCAGAGGCGCAGGCAGCATGCCCTGCCTGCTGTGGGGACACCGGAGCGCAGGTGGGGCAGCTCCTGCAGCGCTACGAGAAGCTCCAGGAGGTGGTGGACTCCCTGATGTCCCGGCGGGCGGCAGGCAAGGTGCCGAGGCAGCTGCCGAGGCAGAGCCAGGTAGGGAGATGGCGGCATGGGGGGCTTGGGAGGGGGCTGCCAGGACTCCCCTGGCTGGTCGTGCTTTGCTGTAACATGGGGGAGCCCCTCGCTGCTCCCCACATTGCCTTGTACAAGTCAGCAGCACGGAAGGAAATGAAAGCCTTGGTGCAAATGTCCTGCTGGCACCGAGAGCCTTTGGCCACCGGCCAAGTAACCTGGCTCTGTCGCCACGGGGCAGCCAGTCCCCCCTTGCACAGCACCGCCCTGTCATCTTCCTCCCTGCAGCAGGATGAGGAGGTGCTGAAGCGCGTCCAGGCCACCCTTGTGCAGGTGCAAGGCAGCTACGAAAAGCTCAGCTCCGTCGTGGGGAACCTCCTGCGTGACAGTCAGCGGCAGCAGCAAGATACCAAGGTGGGTGGCTGAAAGCCCCACGGGGTCAGAGCATCCTCCAGGCAGAGCCTGGGCACCACAAGGGATTTGTCCCTTTCCCGCAGGTTTTTAAGGGGGGTGGGAGATGGATGGGGGGCGCTGAACTGGCTGGGAGGCAGCTGCGACGCTGCCGTGGCATCATGGGGTGCTTTCTGTGTTGGCAGGCTCTGTTCCAGTCCCTGGAGAAGCTGGTGAAGGGCAAAGCGGACAAGAATGACCTGATGCTGGCACTCGATGTGGTATGGCCTGGAGGGTCCCCAGCAGCAGCCAAGGGGGTCCCAGGCAGGGTGACAATCACCCCTTGTCCCTTGGGTGCTTGGTGGCAGAACCTGCCGGGGGGAGGGAAGATTTCCAGACTGGCTGCGCGTCCCTCGCCAGGTCCCTCTGTCTCCCCACGGGTCCCTTTGGCGGCTGGCACCAACCCCATGGGGGTGATGGGGCAAGCAGGGCCACGTAGCCACTTCTCCCTCTCCTCCCAACACGAGCTGGCCCTGCCTAGGCTACCTTCGTCCTTTCCCCACCGCTCTGCTGCCCTTCCCTCTTGCCAGAAAGCAGACAAAACCAGCCTGGCTGGCAAAGTCAACCGCAGTGAGTTCGACACAAGGATGGAGCGGCTGACTGAGATGCTCGAGGAGGTGCTGAGCCGGCAGATGGGCCAGGAGAAGGTCCAGCAAGAGCTTAGTGAAGAGGTGGCCTCCAAGGTGAGGGGTGTCTCGTCTCTGCCACGCAAAACCTGCTCCTTCAGGGCTTGGCATCCCTCCGAGGATCCCTCTGCCAGCTGTCCCAGCCGAGGACCACCATGTCCCATCCCGGGGCAGCTGGCTGAGGGTGGGCACCTGTCCACAGCTGGGCCGCCAGGAGCTGGGGGCTCTGCAGAAGCAGCTGGAGGGGCACTGGGAGAGCAACCTCAAGCAGCTCCAGAAGGGCTCACAGGCAGGGGCTGATGATGCAGCTGGCATTAAGAAGTGAGTGCAATGGGGACGGCGGCGGCTTCAGGGACACCTCGCTGCTGCCTGCGAGCTGCCTGCCTGTGTCCCCCCCAGGAGCTCACCCAGCCCTTTTCTCCCCACTCCAGCCCGCTGCTGACCCACTTCCACTGCCTGTCCTGCGACCGGCCCCTCGACATGTCGGTGCCTGGCCCGTGAGTAGCACCTGGCGCTGTGGGCGGGACGGGGGGGCGATGGGTGCTGGCAGTGCCCCGCCGTGCCAGGCACAGGGGTTCGGGGCTCTGCCTGGGGGGTCTGACCCTGCCCAGCCCCCTCGCGGCCCTGCCTGGCAGCAGGGGGACGCAGAGCCCTCCCCGGGGAGCAGGGGGTGCCGTGGGCTACAAGCCCATGGGCTTCAGGGCACTGCCGCGTCACCCATCTACGGCTCCTGCCCTCCCCAGGCACATCGTGACCATCCCATCCCTGCCGCCGCTGTCCCCCCGCCTCGCCGAGCACCCCCGTACCATTCTCAAGCCAGAGCAGGAACAGCAGCACGAGCACAGGTAGGGGACACGGGGACCCATCCCTGTCCCACTGGGGTGCAGGGTGGCCTGGCCCCGGCGAGGGAGAGCTCTTCCCCAGGTGGGGGCGCAGGGGTCCGGGTGGACCTGGGCAGGGCAGGGGAGCAGAGCTGTGCTGCAGAGGGTCAGCTGTGCTTACCCCGCCTCTGAGGGGTTTTACAGCCCCCCCTCGCTGCCCGTCTGGCCCAAGTCTCTGTCTCAAGGGCGCTGAAGCCACGTGCGATGAGTTGTGTCTGGTCTCAGCCTGACCTCGGGCTTAGGGAGGTCAGGGTCCTTCTCCCAAACAAGTTGCTGAACTCAAGCGCTGCAGCCGGGACAGCCCAGCTCCTGCCTCCTGCTGTCCTTGGTGTGGGGTGCAGGGACCTGCCACTGCCACGGCCAGCTCCCGGGGGCTGTGGGGAAAGAGCAGATCCAGCAGGACGGCCGGGGGCTCTCCTGCAGCAGGCGGAGGGGAGCCGGGAGGGACAGACCCCACCGGGGAGCAGCCCCTGGCCCCCTCCCTGCCGTAGCAGGCTGAAGCACGGGCTGCCACGGTGCCGGGCACTGAGCATCCGCGTACCCCGTCCCACAGGCAGCCGCCAGCCGAGGTCAAGTACCCCACCGTGCCGCGGAGCTGCGGGGGCCGCCACACTGTCACCACCCCGCTGCAGCGCCGCCAGGGCCTCCAGCTCTCCCGGCGCCTCCAGCCGCTCCTGCTCCCCAACAAGGTAGGGATGACAAAGGTAGGGATACGGCGGGGGCCACTGAGGCCGAGCCTCTGCGGGGGCTGGGGGGGCATCTGTGCCTCAGTTTCCCCAGGGAGAGCTGGCTGTGGCAGGGTTGCCAAGGGATGCCGAGTTCGGCCCCGTGGCTCAGCCAGCCCGCTCTCTCATTCCCAGTGCAACGTGGTGGACCTGTTGGCAAAGGACGGCTGCATGTCCAGGGAGCAGCTGGACAGTCCCGTGCTCACGGACAAAGAGGGTACGGCCGGGGCTGGCTTGGGGAGAGGATCCCATGGGTGTGAAGGGGCAGCGGGGAGGGCAGGGCACCCACGAAGTGCTGGGTTTTCCCCACCCGTGTCCCCCCCAGTGCCCCCACCCCAGCTCACTCTGCTCTCTCCTGCCACCCCTGCTGCCTGACAGGGCCAGCACAGCACCAGCCCGGGCTGCACAAGGCAGCGGAGAGCAAGAGCGACTCGTCCGACTGCCACCTCCCTCACGCACCAAGGCCCCCGCGGGACAGACCCAGGAGCCGGGCAGCTGGGCAGGGACAGCTGCTCTCCAGAAAGTGATTTCTTATTTAACTAATAAAAAGCCCTTGATATTATTTTGTGTTGGTTTTTTTTTCCCTTTGTTTTGGCCATGAACGGCGGTCACAGGGACAGAGGGGGCATCCCCCTGACAAATCACAGCCCCCAGTTCCACTCTCCCCCCTCAGAGCCCAGTGGGAAATACAGCAGGCAGTGGGCTTGTGGGCTCCTGTCGCCTCTGCGCGGGAGTTCTGCTCTGGGCTTCCCTGGGATGGTGACGCAGCTTTCTGCCATTGGGAGCCACGATGCAGATTTCAAGCGCTGTAATGGAACGGCGCTGGCTGCAGTGCTGCGCCTGCCGAGTGAGCGCCTC
Source organism: Rissa tridactyla (assembly GCF_028500815.1). Classification (NCBI taxonomy): domain Eukaryota; kingdom Metazoa; phylum Chordata; class Aves; order Charadriiformes; family Laridae; genus Rissa; species Rissa tridactyla. The sequence goes on along the minus strand of NC_071491.1, from coordinate 1,950,399 downwards.
CGATGCACAGGAACACCAGGAGCGACACAACACACTCCCTTTTACATGGCACGGTGATTTATGATCAAAGCGCAACAAATTGCTGCTCCTGAGCACTGCAGCACAGTTTGTACGTGCAAACCTAGAGGTGCCCAGGCAGTTCATCGTGCTGGCCCTGTTCTTGCTCCAGATGCACCAGGAAGGGACGCCTCAGCCCTAACAAGAGGCAGCAGCCACCAGCTGTGCATTCACTGTTGGCAACGTTGAGAGAGCCACCCCCACTCTTGTAGAAGCTGACACACGCACCCTGGCATCTTACAGACGCGCAGTCAATCCAGAGTGCTTCCAGGGTGTTCGGGGACAGCAGTTCAGTGTTCAGCTACAGCAGAGCAGAGCGGGAAGAAAAGCAGAGCCAAGTATCAGCTGCTGATTCCCAGGAAGGCCACCGGCACGTCCCCCCGCCGCTGTCACCACCCACGCAGCGGCCAGGGAGCACCTGGCCCAGACCGCCGCCAGCCGTGCATGGCTGGAGAACCGCTCCTCGCCGCCTGCTCTGGGCTAGCTCTGCTCATGTCACTGCAGCTTTAGGACAACCAGGAGCTTACTTGAGGTTTTCCTGCAGGAATATGCTGAGCAGCTCCTCTGCGTTACAAGTGGATCACAGATGAGGTAACTAGTGAATGGCAGAAGCTGTAACCCCTTTCCCAAATCCCCGCTGCTGTGGAGCAGGGATGACTCCTTGGGAGCCCACCAGCAGAGCTCTGCTCCTCACGGCACACTTGGCCAGCAACAATGGGAGCTCCAACAAAGGCAATGCAGAAAGCTCCCGCAAAAAAGGACACAGGCAAAGTTTGTTTTCGGGGCTTGGGTTTGGAAGGGCAGGCAACGGGAAGAGATTTGCTCAGAGCTGTCCTGACTTGTGAGTGTGCTTTCCTCCTTTGGCAGTACCTCGGGAACAAATGATACCTCAGGGAAGTTGGGCTTATTGTGTTTGGTGCCTGTTTATTCTTTAAGTGTTTTGTTTTCATTGTGGTGTTCTATGTGCAGATCTTCAGGGCTGTGCTGAGAATCCCCTCACAGCAGGGACGGCACAAAGCCTTTTCCACGTGCGTCCATCACCTGGTCATTGTCTCCCTGTTTACCAGCACTGCCGTAGCTGCCTACCTGAAGCCCTCCTCCATCTCCTCCCCATCCTTAGATCCGGTGCTGTCATTTCTGTACTCGGTGGTGCCTCCAGCAGTGAACCCCCTCATCTACAGCATGAGGAACCAGGAGCTCAAGGATGCCCTGCGGAAACTGATTGGACATTTTTTCATCAACCATAGACTGTGTACCTTCCTCTGCAAAGGATTCACAGCATGTGGTGTGACAAGCATTCACTATTCCTCCCCTCCTCCTTAACTTTTCACCTCTCGGCTGTGACACAAAACATTTCTGTAAATAAAGACTCAGTCTCTCTGTGTGTTTAAATAAAATACATGAACCAGCTCAAACTTCTTTGTCTGAGACCCATCAGCAGCAGGGCTGAATAAACGGGAGATGAGAAGACCTTTCTGGCTGCAGCAGCCTGGGGCAGGCTGTCCCAGTGCCACTCTGTCACTGGGGCGGCAGGAGCTGCCTGAGGGTCCCCAGGGCCAGGGCTCTTGTACTGGGCTGGGGAGAGGGGATGGCAGTGAGGGGCTGCAGACCCCTCAGAGTATCCTGGGGAGGAGGACACAGGGGCCCACTGACTGCCTTTGCCTTGTGCCCACATGCCCCCCATCTCTGGGGCTGACCCTCCTCTGCCCCCCAGCAGCTGCGGTGCCCTTCAGAGGGGCTGTGGCTGTGGAGTGAGTGCCCAGAGCTCTGCAGCACCCTGGGGCAGGCTCTGCTGTTGGGCCAGCGCAGACTGGGCTGGGATGGAGAGAGGGCAGGGGAGGTGGCAGAGCTTGGAGGGAGCTGGGCTGGGCTGGAAAGTGCCCAGGAGGAAAAATCCTCGGAGTGCAGCTTGTCCCGTGTGACCATGCGGGGTGAGGACTCTCACCAGAGTGTTTGTGGTGCAGAGCCAGGGCTTGTGGAATTGGTGTCCGTCTCCAGGGTTTGGTAGTGGTGGGGCTGAAGGGATGGGCCTCTGTGAGAAGAGACCAGGGGCTGCTTCCATGCCAGACAGAGCTGGTTCCAGACGGCTCCAAAAGAAACCCACCGCTGGCCAAAACTGAGCCCATCAACGAGGGTGGTTGAACCTCTGTGAGAGTGTATTTAAGAGAGGACACAAGTGCTCGAGTGGGAGAGGAGTGAGGGAAAAACCAGTGTGAGAAACAGCCCTGAAAACACCAGGGTGAGTGAAGAAGGAGGGAGAGGAGGTGCTACAAGTGCCAGAGCAGATGGTCTCCTGCAGCCTGTGGAGAATACCACAGTAGAGCAGGTATTTCCCTGCAGCCTAAGGAGAGGAGCACAGCGGAGGAGGTAATCCCTGCACTCGGTGGAGGACCCAACACTGGAGAGGTTGGATATTTCCTGAAAGAATTTCAGCTTGAGGAGAGCCCATGCTGTAGCAGGTTTATCTCGAAAGACTGTAGCCTGTAAGAGGGACCCCATGGGAAAAGTGGTAGAAGGAAGGAGCAGCAGAGAGGAATTGTTATGGACTGACCAGGACCCCCATTCCCCATCGCTCTGCACTGCTCAGGGGGAAGGAGGGAGAGGAGCTGGGAACGAAGCAGCAAAGTTCAGCAAGGGAAAAAATGTGTGGGAGGAGGCTTTCCAGGCGATAAGGTCTTCCATCGGTCCTATGCTTCTTTGGCCCTCAGCCTTTGCAGCTGCACATGCCTGGCCTGCCCACTTACCTTCACTACTGTCCCCTTTGTATGAGGCCCACACACATCTTGGCACGCCCAGCGTAACGTGGCCTCCACCAAAGCCGGAGCCCACCTGGGCTTGGAGGCAGGGAGGGGCCTGGTCCCCTCTGTCCGGGGCTGGGCACAGCTTTTCCCTGGGAACCTCCCTGAGGAGCATTCCTCGTCTATGTCAGCCTGATGGCCCGGCAGGGGTGGCCCAGGGACAAGGGCTGCTGGGGCAGGGCTGAAGGAGCTCAGCTGGGACAGTGTTAGACTGAAGATCTAAAGGTGCCTGGTTCAGCCCTGGGCTTCAGCAGTGATTTTTCTCCCTCTGCTTTTTGCAGAGCCCGTCTGCCGCCTTCCAGCCTGCCCCAGCCCTGCTTGCTCCTTCACCTCTTGCCAGAGCACTGTCCCTGCCCTGGACCTGCACATCTGCGGCTTAGAAGGAGCCTTCCTCCAGCCCCACAAGTCCCCAGCCTCCCCCTGGGCAGGACTCTCCACTCAGGGCTGCTTTGGGGTGGTCTCCAGCTGTGCCTCCTTCCCTGCTCCACAGGATCGGGATGTGTCCTCTGCGGGGTCTCTGCACGACCCAATTCCTCTCCTCTTTGTCATGCTCAATGGTGCAGAGTCTGTTCCCCTCCTCAGGTGCCTCCTGCACCTTGTCTTCAGTTCCCAGAGCAGAGGCCACTGGACCCATAGTCTCAGGGAGAGGCACTCCCTGGAGCTGCGGCCTGAATGGCAGCATCCTTCCCCCGGGGGGTGTTGCAGTGAGACCTCTGATGTGCCCAGGACAGCTGACAAAGCCACGCTGAGGATCATCCACTGGAGTGCATGGCCATCGGTATTGTTTAGTCACACGCTGTCCTGAGCAGAATTTCTAGACGTTCCTTAAATACCTCTGGGGATGGTGACTCAACCCCCTCCCTGGGCAGGCTGTTCCAGTGCCTGACCACTCTTGCAGTAAAGTCATTCTTCCTAATATCTAATCTAAACCTCCCCTGACGCAACTTCAGACCATTTCCTTTGGTCCTGTCATTATTCACCTGGAAGAAGAGGCCAACACCGACTTCTCTACACCCTCCTTTCAGGGAGTTGTAAGGGAGACCTCAGGCAATGAGGTCTCCCCTCAGCCTCCTCTTCTCCAAGCTAAACATGCCCAGCTCCCTCAGCCTCTCCTCATATGCCCTGGTCTCCAGACCCCTCACCAGCCTGGTCGCTCTCCTCTGGACACGCTCCAGCACCTTAATGTCCCTCTTGTACAGAGGGGCCCAGAACTGAACACAGCACTCGAGGTGAGGCATCAGCAGTGCCAAGTACAGAGGCACCATCACTTCCCTGCTCCTGCTGGCCACGCTGTTCCTGATACAAGCCACAATGCTGTTGGCCTTCTTGGCCACCTGGGCACACTGCTGGCTCATGTTAAGCTGGCCGTCCACCAGCACCCCCAGGTCCTTTTCTGACGGGCAGCTTTCCAGCCACTCTGCCCCAAGCCTGTAGCGTTTCTTGGGGTTGTTGTGACCGAAATGCAGGACCCGGCACTTGGCCTTATTAAACCTCACACAGTTGGCCTTGGCCCATCGATCCAGCCTGTCCAGGTCCCTCTGGAGAGCCTTCCTACCCTCCAGCAGATCAACACTCCCACCCAGTTTGGTGTCATCTGCAAACTTACTGAGGGTGCACTCAATCCCCTCATCCACATCATTGATAAAGATATTAAACAAAACTGGCCCCAACACTGAGCCCCGAGGGACACCACTGGTGACCGGCCACCAAGAGGATTTCACCCCATTAATCACAACTCTCTGGGCACGGCCATCCAGCCAGGTTTTTACCCAGCGAAGAGTACACTTGTCTATGCCATGATTCGCCAGCTTCTCCAGGAGAAGGCTGTGGGGGATGGTGTCAAAGGCCTTGCCAAAGTCCAGATAGACAACGTCCACAGCCTTCCCCGCATCCAGAAGGCGGGTGACATGGTCATAGAAAGAGATCAGGTTGGTTAAGCAGGACCTCCCCTTCTTAAACCCCTGCTGGCTGGCCCTGATCCCTTGGCTGCCCTGCGCTTGCCGTGAGAGCTCACTCAAGATGATCCTCTCCATGATCTTTCCTGGTACTGAGGTCCGGCTGATAGGCCTGTAGTTCTCTGGATCCTCCTTCTGACCCTCCTTGGAGATGGGCGTATTATTTATTGTGAATAGCTGCAGAGTTAGCAAAACTGCTCGTCAGGTTGTGTCTATGTATTAATAGGGGATTGATTAACAGTGATTTAGCACGTTGAGCACTCCATTATCACGCTGACTTCCTTTGACAGTGGTTCATTCCTGCTGGCAGAAAGTATCAGAATAAGCAAGTTCTGCACATAACTCGTCTGTGTCCAAAATAAACGTGTTACACTGTCATGCATTTTATTCAATGTTAAAATATGTTGGAGTTGGCGTGGCAAAAATGACAATAAATGTGACATTAATTCTTTCAGTTAATAATTGAGAAAACGGCAGGGGAAAGAGAAAGAAAGGATCCGGCTGTTAAGCGAATAAGCAATGCACGTCTAGCAAGTCCAGAAAAGTTGCCAGGGTAATACATTTTTAATGAGATGTGCTAGTGAAGTTTAGTTGGTGCAATGAGGAATTTTGGGGGCTACCCGCACACCTTTTCTGTCCTTACCTCTAATACTGATGGGTATCTTTTGTCTTTCGAGAAACCAGAACAACTCCGAGCAGAGCTGGAAGCCGAGCAGGAGGCAAGGCTGGCAGCAGGGCAAGTAGCCGCCGAGGCAGTGACGCCTCTGACATTTCAGAGATCCAGTCTGTGTGCTCGGGTATGTCAGAGGCTGTTCCTGTTACAAGCAGACCCACACCCCGAGCAGGTTCTCGGCCAGGATCAGCCAAGCCTTCTAAAATTCCAGCTCCCCAGGGAAGGCCACTAGCCAGCAAATCGTACAGATCCTGGGAGAGATGATGTGATTGGCTCCATAAAGGTCTTTTCCTTTTGCGTTAAGTATTTAAGTTCATAAGGTGTAAAAGAGTAGATAGAAATTATTGTGAAATATGGCAAGAGGTGGATTTTGAATTCTGCAGATGGCCTTATTTGTGTATTTGTCTTCTTATTTTATGTGTATAATTTTTGTATCCGGGTCTGGGCTCTCCAGGTCAAGGCTTGGACATTCTGGAGCGAGCCCAGCAAAGAGCCACACTGATGAAGGGACTGGAGAATTTTACACACAAGGAGTGGCTGAGAGAGAGGGAGCTCTCTGACTGGGAGACACGTCAAGCAGACTCTCCTCAGCGGCGTCCTGTGGAAGGACGAAAGGCAACGAGCACAAGTTTAACTACAAGAGGAGGCCTTGGAAGTACAGGTTCAAACCTGTAACTCTGGGTGCCAGGCACTGAAAGAGAGAACAAGCTCTTCTTTTTACAGCTCCTGGAAAATAAAAGTCATTCCTGTTGTCTAAAAGGAGATCAAAATAACAAGCTCTCTCTAAGGATGCTCTGACTCTGGACGCTGTCAAGGAGCTCAGACCAGGAAAAGATTTGGAAAAAGCTGCATTTATAAAGAGCTCTTCCAGCGCCAGAACCTACGTCTAAACAGAGAGCCCGTCTGATGAGATGTTCTGTATCCTCAGTGTCACATCTGAGTGTCAAGAGATGTGCCTCTGTTTAGCGGCTGATCTGTAGAAGTGTAAACAGCACCCCCCACCCCAGCACCCCGCGCCCCCGGTACTACGCTCCCATTGGTGGGAGCTCCCACTGATGGGATCGCCACGGCGCCCTCCTGAGGAGAAATAACTGGACTCCAGATGATCCAATGTGAATCAACAGAAGCCGTTTATTAAGCACAGATCATCATCTTTTATACCCTGTGTTGTAGCCGTACACGCAACTCGCTTATTTCTGATTAGCTAGTGACACTGTCCATGCGCGGTGCATGCAGTTCATTCACAGATCAGACTGGTTACAAGAATTCGCGTCGTAAATTGCTTAGTCATTAGCACAACATGTTTTCTACCTTCTCAGTTCCCGTTTTTCCCATGTACTAATTCCATCTTCTACCACCTGTTTTGCTCTTAATCTAATCTCTCACAGTAGGGAGGCTGGCTCACATGACCATTTTGTCTCAGACACATTCCTACAATACCCCCTTTTTCTTCTTGAGCCAGCCAGACCTTATGCATGGCATTTTCTATCATGTCAGTCACTTTGCGGAGAACACACGAGGCTACCATAATCAATAATAATATAACCAACAATAGCATGAGCCCTTGCTTTAGGAAGTCTGATAACCATCCCGTTATACCCCATGAGTTTAACCAATCATCGAAACCATTTTTGACCACTTTTAATTTGGACATGTTATCCTTCAGCTCCCGTAACTGCTTATGAATGGATGATGAGTGGTCGGAAAGGTTCATACAACACATACCTTCAAAATCTTCACATCCATGACCCTGAGCTAACAGCAAAAAATCAATAGCCGCTCGATTTTGCAACATAGCATGCCGAATGCTATCAGCATCAGTAAGCAAGCTAGATAGGATTTCAGTTGTAAGGTTTATCTGTTTACTTGCCCAACACCCTATCTTATTCAACATATTTAATGCCGTTGCTGTTCCTAGCGAAGGAAGAATACTTGGCCCTATTCTTTGTCCGAGATTCGAAAATGTTATATGGTGGTCACAGGATGGAGTGAAGGTATGAACTGTTCTCTTGGCTCTGTGGTTACTGTGTGCTCTGCTCACCATGTCTTTGGCCGTACGCAGGCCTCTGCTCGTAGATCTGCCACATCTCCCCCTTTTTTGTTTAACACCAGACCATTTATTAACAAGGTCGCCATGACTTGTGCTTCTAGTAATTGCGATGCTCTTAGCAGGTTATATACTAAACACAATTAAAAACAGAATCAAAAAGAACCCTGCTAAGGCAATAAATACCCAGATTCCTAAATTTAGCCCAGAAAGCCAATTTCTTTGCATTTACCCACGAGAAATCCTTTTGTAATATTTCAAATACATTGCGGTTCATTAAGTCTTGAATCTTTAGTATTTGAGCTTTTAGCTGATCATGTAAAGGACAAATATTTTTTGCAACGACATGTCAAATTGTGATAACCGAGGGTCAAGTTAATCCTTTTTGATGGGGACATGTATGTGGCTTGGATCCATTCCAGAAAGCTGGTGACAGCACAAACGACCCTGGAAACACAATCGCGGTAACATTTCAATCATCATAGTTACTGGTTTTGAAAAGGTATGTGGCAAAAATACCCACTCTAATGCAGTCAGGCTCTTTGCGAGTGCATCATCCCACTGTCCTATCAGGGCGTAAGGTTGAAATTCTTGTAGGAAGGTGTTCAGTGCGTCTTGCAGCAGTAGTAGACTATATCTTATCTTGCAACGTGCTGTAATGCCTTCGGAGCTGTTGGGGTTAATGAACATAGAACTTATGGGGGGGGGCGGGGGCAGACACAGTGCTTCAGGGCATCCCCTGTATCTTCAAAGTGCGCCCATGTCCCTCTCCCCCTCTCTCATGTCTCTCTCCCCCTCTCTGACCCGAGACAGCCCCCCTATATCCTGCACTGGATTGAGTGGAGAAGTACAGGCTAGAGTCGCTGCACGCGTGGCCAGCGTATGCAGCGAGTCCCACCAGACTCTCCTGCACTGGATTGAGTAGAAAAGTACAGGCCAGAGTCACTGCACGCGTGGCCAGCGTATGCAGTGAGTCCCACCAAACTCATGATCCAGCTTTGCTAACAGCGGCTGTCTGATACGTGACTACATTGTTGTAATCCCTTCTTGTTATCTTCTTCTGTGAAGGTCAGGTTCTCATGGATACACACATAGTTTTTAGAGCAACATATTCTACAACTCGTACAAGGGTACGATGCAAAGCGGCATCTACAGCTGATCGTATAATGCTTATTAAACACGGCAAACAGCATACTAAACATAACAGACAAATTCCTTCCACACAGGCAATGAGTATAATTTGCTTCAACCAACCCCACCCCCAAGTCCATCCAGCAAAGAGATTTCACCCAGTGGTCTCCACAAGTTGCTGGTTGGGTCGGTGCAGTTCCTGCAGCTGGGCATGGATGGATTTGGAGCGGTCACTTAGATTCATACAATACAGTCCTTTAAAATCTTGACAACCATGTCTGTGAGCTGAAAGCAAAAAATCAGTAGCAGCTCTGTTTTGCAACATCGCATGTCGAATACTATCTACATCTAGCAATAACTCAGAAATAGCTGTACTAGCAGCATTGTTAAACTTAGCCTTGGCAGCAAGAGAGTCCTTGTTATCACGAATCCTTGGCAGCAAAAGAGTCCTTGTTAGCAAGAGCGCATGCGGACTCCCTGTTCTTGCTGGTACTGTGCTTTGATCTTCTTCCACAACAGGCCAAGGTTCTCAAGCAGCTGGATAAGGTGTCTGTGAGTCCATTACAGGCTTACATCATCCAAATGTTTTTCTTGCCAGCACCCAAGACTGAATAACAATTGGTGTGATATATGTGTTTTCCAGCACCCAGGTGCGAATCCCTTGAGTGTATTTACAATCCTCCTCACCGATCTTCTGTTGCTTTCCCATATTCCACCCCCTTGCTCAAGAGACCGCTTCTGCTGGGTTCATTTTAGTCTCGCAGGGTATAACACAGAGCAATCTACTAAGGCATGCAATAACATAGACACATATAGGAAAAAACCAAAAACATATCTCTATGGTACTGCTTTGAATCAGGTGTCCTATTTCTCTTTTTCTGATGCTTTCTCGTAATGCGTATGGCATACTTTTGTGCTAACGTGGCACATTTCCCATCTAATTGTTCCTGTTTGGTTTCTTTTTTTTTTTTCTTTTTTTTCCTCCTTTTTTCTCCTTTTTTTTCTTTTCTTTTCTTTTCTTTTCTTTTCTTTTCTTTTCTTTTCTTTTCTTTTCTTTTCTTTTCTTTTCTTTTCTTTTCTTTTCTTTTCTTTTCTCTTTTTTCTTTTTTCTTTTTTCTTTTTTTTCTTTTTTCTTTTTTCTTTTTTTTTTCTTCCATCACTTACGACTGACATAAAAGTCTGCCTTTGCAACATGAGCTCAGTTTCTCATTTTTCCTTAAGTTTCTCATTTTCCTACAGAGCATCCTATAGACTTTGTCTCAACTCCTTTTCCCAATCAACCATGACCTTATAGACAAACAACAAACAACCTGCATGGGCGAGCCGTTCCCGAAACCGTAAACGTGGTGGCTGGTGAAAACTCCCCCAATATTTCAGGACTTCCATCGGTTCTACAGCCCATGCTGGTGTATCTACTTGGGGCGCGCTCGCCTTACGTCTAGACACTGTGTATATACAAACTTCTTCACTTGACGGAGTGTCAGCCCTAGTTGCATACGAGAACAGTACCACACCAGGCAGAACACCTGCTCAAGTGGAGTCACCTAACGACACTGCACACAACAAAAAGCAAGCAGTAGCACACATGCTGATCAGCAGGTATAAGCTGGCGCCCACACACACTTACACAGCAGACATACAAAACCAGCACTTCTATCTCAGGGAGACAACTGGGGAGGGGAGGGGGTGAGGCGGGCAATGGCAGGAGCAAACAGCTCCGGCTCTGTCCTTCTCTGCTGACGTTCTGCCTCCTCCATCGGCCTCAGGTGGAGCAGAGGGGATCAGCAGGGGATCGTCCCAGACCTTCGGACCTGGCCTGTTCGATCCCCCTCCTGTGGGTTGTAACGCTGCAAAAGCCCCGGCTGCCGTGGCTCGCTCCGCCTTCATATCTTGTAAGGTCGATAACACCAACCACCATGTCGTCGCTAACGGTGATGCCTCTTTGTCTCCTTTACTTATCACTTCCCACAGTTTTTTCCCAACAGCCTCCCATTTTTCTGGTTTAAAAGCTGTCTGGGGCTCTGGTGCGAATCCGTTCTCTCTGCACCAGGTTAACAACCTTCGGAGCATATGCTCATCATATTTCACCCCTCTCTTACAGAGGATATCCAGGAGAAGTCTTAATATAACTCCTTCTTCTTTTGTTACTTGTTGCCCCATCTCCTGCCCAATTTAATCAGTTTGAGCAACTGTTTCGCTGGTGTTTCAATCCCTCTCTTAGAGAGGATCCCAGCGAATAGCGTGGCCGCAGCTTCTGTTTCCATAGCTGCGCCTGGGAGGTGAGGAGCGACCTCACGCCGTTGTCTGCTCCCGCTGATGCGCCCAAGCAGCACGTCTCCCAGCCGAAGTTTCCCACTCCCCTCCTCTGGCTGCTTACCGCAGTCTCGGAGAACTCAGTTGCGCTGAACCATCCTCTGCTACCAGATGTTGGAGTGGGAGACCGACCCGAAGTAACGATGGAGTCTCAATATGAGTATGATCGTTCTCCCTTTATTCAAGTTTTCACAGAGTATATATAGACAGGCAATAAGAGCACGCGCTAGCGGCAGCTATATGATTGGCTTACAGTCTCTGTTCACGCGCGGTGCACGCAGTTCATTCACAGATCAGATTGGTTACAAGAATTCACATAGTAAATTACTTAGTCATTAGCACAACATGTTTTCTACCTTCTCAGTTCCCGTTTTTCCCATGTACTAATTCCATCTTCTACCACCTGTTTTGCCCTTAATCTAATCTCTCACAGTAGGGAGGCTGGCTCACATGACCATTTTCTCTCAGACACATTCCTACAGGGGGACTCTTCTGTTGTGGGGTTGTTGAGGGTCAAAGAACAGCAGGTGCCAATTGCTACCACAACGGTGCATCGGCGGCAATATCGCACTAACCGAGACTCTCTGATTGCATCCGTAAGCTGATCCGTCAACTAGAGGTTGAAGGTGTGATCAGCAAAACTCGCTCACCCTTTAACAGTCCCATATGGCCAGTGAGGAAATCTAATGGAGAGTGGAGGCTATCTGTAGACTATCGTGGCCTGAATGACGCCACGCCACCGCTGAGCGCTGCCGTGCTGGCCATGCTAGAACTGCAGTACGAACTGGAGTCCAAGGCAGCCAAGTGGTATGCCACGATTGATATAGCGAATGCATTCTTCTCGATCCCTTTGGCAGCAGAGTGCAGGCCACAGTTTGCTTTCATTTGGAGGGGCATCCAGTACACCTGGAATCGACTGCCCCAGGGGTGGAAACACAGCCCCACCATTTGCCATGGGCTGGTCCAGACTGCACTGGAACAGGGTGAGGCTCCAGAACATCTGCAGTACATTGATGACATCATTGTATGGGGAAACACAGCAGAAGTTTTTGAGAAAGGGAGTAAAATAGTCTGAATCCTTCTGAAAGTGGGTTTTACCATAAAACGAAGTAAGGTCAAGGCACCTGCGCAGGAGATCCAGTTTTTAGGAATAAAATGGCAGGATGGACGCCGTCAGATCCCAATGGATGTGATCAACAAAATAGCAGCTATGTCTCCACCAACTGGTAAAAAGGAAACACAAGCTTTCTTAGGCATTGTGGGGTTTTGGAGAATGCATATCCCAGATTACAGACTAATTGTAATCCCTCTCTATCAAGTAACCCGGAAGAAGAATGATTTTAAATGGGGTCCTGAGCAGCGACAAGCTTTTGAACAAATCAGACAGGAAAGAGTCCATGCAGTGGCCCTGGGGCCAGCCCGGGCAGGACAAGACGTTGAAAACGTGCTCTACAGCGCAGCCGGGGAGAACGGCCCTACCTGGAGCCTCTGGCAGAAAGCACCAGGGGAGACCCGAGGTCGACCCCTGGGGTTTTGGAGGAGTCGGGGATCCACAGGATCCGAAGCCCCCTACACTCCAACAGAAAAAGAGATCTTGGCAGCATATGAAGGGGTTCGAGCTGCTTCGGAAGTGGTTGGTACAGAAGCACAGCTCCTCCCAGCACCTCGACTGCCGGTGCTGGGCTGGATGCTCAGAGAAAGGGTCCCCACCACACACCATGCAACTGGTGCCACAGGGAGTAAGTGGATTGCACTGGTCACACAGCGAACTCGAATGGGAAACCCCAGTTGCCTAGGAATTCTGCACGTGATCACGGACTGGCCAGAAGGCAAAGATTTCGGAATGTCATCAGAGGAGGAGGTGACGCGTGCGGAAGAGGCCCCACCATATAATAAACTGCCAGAAAATGGGAAGAAAGATGCCCTGTTCACTGGTGGGTCCTGCCGGATTGTGGGAAAGCATGGAAAGTGGAAGGCTGCTGTGTGGAGTCCTACACGACAAGTTGCAGAGGCCAGTGAAGGACAAGGTGAATCGAGGCAGTTTGCAGAGGTGAAAGCCATTCAGCTGGCTTTGGCCATTGCCGAGCGAGAAAAATGGCCGGTACTTTATCTCTACACTGACTCATGGATGGTGGCAAATGCTCTGTGGGGGTGGCTACAGCAGCAGAAGCAGGGCAACTGGCAGCGCAGAGGCAAACCCATCTGGGCTGCTGAACTATGGCAAGATATTGCTGCCCGGAGAGAGAATCTGGTTGTGAAAGTACGCCACGTAGATGCCCATGTACCGAAGAATGGGGCCACGGAGGAACATCAGAACAAGCAGCAGGTGGATCGGGCTGCTAGGATTGAAGTGGCTCAGCTGGATCTGGACTGGCAACATAGGGGTGAACTATTCATAGCTCGGTGGGCCCATGACTCCTCAGGCTATCAAGGAAGAGATGCGACATATAGATGCGCTCATGACTGAGGGGTGGACTTGACCATGGACACTGTTGCACAGCTCATCCATGAATGTGAGACATGCGCTGCAATCAAGCAAGCCAAGCGTTTGAAGCCTCTTTGGTATGGAGGGCGATGGCTGAAATACAAATGTGGGGAGGCCTGGCAGATTGATTATATCACACTGCCACAAACCCGTCAAGGCAAGCGCCGTGTGCTCACAATGGTGGAAGCAACCACTGGATGGCTGGAAACATACCCTGTGCCCCATGCCACTGCCCGGAACACTATCCTGGGCCTTGAAAAACAAGTCCTGTGGCGACATGGTACCCCAGAGAGAACTGAGTCGGACAACGGGACTCATTTCCGAAACAGCCTCATAGACACCTGGGCCAAAGAGCATGGCATTGAGTGGGTGTATCACATCCCCTGTAACGCACCAGCCTCTGGGAAGATGGAACGATACAATGGGCTGTTAAAAACTACACTGAGAGCAATGGGTGGTGGGACTTTAAAACACTGGGATGCACATTTAGCAAAGGCTACCTGGCTAGTTAACCCCAGGGGATCTACCAATGGGGCTGGCCCTGCCCAATCAAAACTTCCACGTAGTGTAGAAGGGGATAAAGTCCCCGTAGTGCTCATGAAGAATATGCCAGGGAAGACAGTCTGGGTCAGTCCTGCCTCAGGCAAAGGCAAACCCATCCGTGGGACTGCTTTTGCCCAAGGGCCCGGGTGCACTTGGTGGGTGATGCGGAAGGATGGGCAGCTCCGATGTGTACCTCATGGGGATCTGATTTTGGGTGAGAATAGCCAATGAATCAAATTGTGTGTTGTTAATTGCTAAGTAACACTGTCACTGTATGTCCTCATTACTATAATTGCTATCAGCTGTACTAGGAGTAAGGCACAGGGGTGATGGGATCAGAACTGACCTCAGCAGCTGGCGCCCAGCAACTTCCTCAAGATCTACATCTTCAGCCCACGGACTGTGTGCATGAGCCACACCGGGTGCACCAGTCACAAGCTCCGACAATACAGCATGCAAGAGGCCAGCACCACCCAGCATCTCACCTGCCCTGAGAGACTGTTCTAACAGATGGAGCCCAGAGCCATGGATGAAATGAACTCAACGGACACTTTGGAGGGATGGCCCATAGACTAAGGGCATTGTATCTGCATGAATATATAGGTATATATATACATGACAGGGGAAAGTGGTGGCAATTCCCTGGAACCTGTAAGATGTGGGCATGGCATAGATGGTCTGGAATAAGGGGTGGATAATGTCCTGGTTCCGGCGGGGATGGGGTTAATTCTCCCCAGGACGCAGGTATTCCATGCTATGTGAGCCATGCCCACCCTGAGCTGCTGGGGGAGGGGGCAGGACATCTCTGCTTGGAGCGGGCTGGGGCGTCCCGGGTCCGGTCAGGGAGTGGCAGGGAGCGTCGGTTCCATAATCGTGTTTGTACATTCCTCTGTCCGTATGATTGTTGTTGTTTTGTTGTTCCCTTTGCTGCTCTGTTAAACTGCCTTTGTCTCAACCCAAGAGTCTTGCCTTTTTTCTTCCAATTCTTCCCGTATTGGGAAGGCCCGAGTGAGCGGCACGTGGTTCTTAGTTGCCATCTGAGGCTAAAGCACGACAGTGGGCTGTTGTAGTTGCTCATGAACTGCTTGGAAAAAGGGACAAATTAGGAAGAGCGGAGCATTCCTGGTGTGCAGAATGGCTAGGTCCCAAAGAGCAGCTGTCAGCATGGCATAGAGATGAAGAAACATTCTCATGTTGGGAGGAGAGGGAGAAGTGGCTACGTGGCCCTGCTCGCCCCATCACCCCCATGGGGCTGGTCCCACCACATCGAGTCCCAGCATCAGGTTGTTCTTGTCTGCTTCCACCTTCGCCATGAGGGCGTCCACTCGGCGGTGGGACGGGTGACAATGGACAATGCAGCGTCCCCGTTGGTAGGTGGCTGTGGGGGGCGGGGCGTCACCTAGCAACAGGGGATCCTGCCTTGTCCCTTGTCACCCGTCCCGTGTTGGTGTGACCACTCTGCTGCGAGGAGCCAGCAGAGGAGGAGGAGGAAGAAGAGGAGGAAGAGGAAGGCTTCAAGTGCCCATCCCTTCCAGCCATCCCGGGCCCCCCCTCAGGCAGAAAGGTTCCCATCCCCCTCAGGTGCCTCCATGGCTTTGGGCAGGGCAGCAGCCATGGCCCAGCTCAGCCTGTACCAGCTGCTGGACGAGGCCATCGGGACGCCCGAGCTCGGGGCAGTCAATTTCGTGGCATTGCGCAGCCTGCTGCTCGCCATGCTCGGGCACCTGGGCCTGCGGGACCTGCCTGCCCAGAAGCAGGGGGACAGCCTGACCCTGCTCTGGGAGGGGGACCAGCCTGCAGAGGCACCCCCTGTGCTGGAGAAGGAGGGCGACAGGGCCCAGGACAGGGGGCAGCAGCCCCAGGAACCGGGGCAGTGGCTGCCTGGGAAGGACTTGCTCCAGGAGAGCACGAGCAGCCCCCAGCTGGCCTCCGTGGCCACCGACGTGGGCTGGATGAGGGACAAGATCAAAGCCAACGAGAGCGGCATCTCCAAGGTAGAGGCTCTTGCCCATCCCCTGGCTGCTCCCCTGCACGACACCCCATCCTCCGGGGTCCAGCCGCCGTTGTGCTGCCCTTAGACCAAGGGCTGGTATAAGCCTGAGCTGAGGGTGGCACGTGGGGCTTCAGTGAAGGAAAGGGGTGAAGTCTTGGGGAGGAAAAGCTGGGGCCGAAATGCTGCTCCGCTTGCTCTGGGTCTTCCCCACGTTGCCGTCAGCCGGTCCTGGTGGGGCCGATACCCAGCGAGTCCCTGGTGCCCTTGGCTCCCTTGGATGGAGGCTCGGCACCCTGGAGGTCCGGCCCCACCACCCTCTCCAGCCCTCTCTTCCCCGCTCCTGACCTTCAGCCGGTACCGCATCCACTCCTGGGGCAGCTGAGAGGCTCCATCAGCACCTCATGGGCCTCATCTCCCACCGCTTGCCCACGGGCTAAAGCCGGCACTGGTGGGGGCCGGAGAGGGGCCTCACCCTGCATGGTGCTGAGCCACGGGTGACCATGCATCGCCAGAGCATCCCCTGTGGGGAGAGCTAAGCTCGGGCTGAAGGAAAGAGCCACCGTCAGCACTGCCGGGCCAGGTCCTGCCAGGGCTGGGACACCGCGGGAGATGGCGGCAGGGAGGGTTCCCCGCGCAGCTGGAGATGATGGTGGCCACTTTGTTAGCAGTGGCTGCTGCTGCCCTGGCCAGGCTGTGCTCGAGGGGGCTGCAGTGGCTCTTTGCCCTTTGGATGGGCTGCAGGGATCTCACTGGGAGCCTGGCAGGGGCAGCAGGGCTGGGGGCGTCCCTGCTGAGCCGGGCCGTGCAACGGGCCCCCCCGGGGCAGGGGTGGGGGTCTCTGGGGAGCTGCTGCCCCATCTCAGCTCTTGAAGATGTGATGGATGGGACGTGCTGCCCGCGCTGCCCTGCCAGCCTGGCACTGCCCCCCGGCTCTGGGCAGGCCACAGTGGCGGCAATGGTCCTGGTCCCCAGGGACCCTCTCCTGGGGCTCACCCCCACCACCCCTTTCTGCCAGGCCACAGCTCTCTCCGAGGAGCTCCTCCAGGAGATGGGCGCAATGAAGGAGGCGCAGTCCCACCTGGAAGAGGAGCTCCGGGCGATGCAGGAGGCACTCGGCTTGGTGAGCTGCCGCCAGTGCCCCGAGAGGGAGCTGGACCCTCGCCCCCTCCCTGCCCCTCTCCCCATCACCACCCCAGCCCCTGCCCCGCGGCCATCAGCCCTCCCTGTCCCCCAGCAGGAAGGGCACCAGGAGGGCAGAGTGGGAAGGATGTCCCAAGGAGGGCAGCAGGGCAGCTCAGCCACCCCCACCCAGAGCTCCCCACCCTCTGCCCGCCAGCACGGCCCCAGGGAGGGCAGAAACGGGCACCGCTGCCTGCAGCTCAGGCTGGGGCTAGAAGGAACTGTGGCCATCACCCAAAGGGACGCTCAGGCGCTTTGGAACCAAAGAGCCATCAAAAAAGACACCTGGGGGCTGGGAAGGAGGGCGAGAAAGCTCTGCCCCACGCAACACAGCCACAGCCCCCGGGCACAGCCCTTCCCAGCGCCCCTCTCTCTTGTGCCCAAGGCAATGTGGGGATGCTCCTTTGAAATGTGCTCCCACAGCCAGACTGGTGTCCCTGTCCTCTCCCTGCTCCAGGGGAAACTCCAGGACGCCGCCAGCCAGCTGCCAGGCCCCCGTCACAAGAAGTGTCGTGGTGAAGTATGGCCGCGGGGGGTCCTGGATCCTGCACTGAGACAGGAGGTAGCTGTGTCCCCAGCTCCCCTGGGGGGACCATCCCTCCTGTGCTGGGGCATGGTCCATGGGTGGTGGGTGCTGGGCAGTGATGCTGGGGGGTCCTGTCCCCGAGGGGGCCGTCCCTGCCAGCTACGTGGCCGGGCTGAGCCCTTGATCCCTTCCTTCCCCAGAAAAGCCTGGAGGAAATGCGGAGCCTCAGCCCAGTCCCGGAGGAGGTGCGCAGCATGGTGGGCTGGGAGGTGCTGGGGGGTGGCTCGCCTGGTGGGCAGCGAAGCAGAAGGGGGAGGAGGAGGGGGCAGATCCCAGCATTTGGCACTGTGAGATGGTTTCCAAGTCCCGCCGGGGGCTGCTGCTCCTGAAACACCAGCGCAGCCCCTTGGGCTGGGAAGCGGGTCTGGGCAGCAGGCCTGGAGCACCGAATGCCCTTGCTGGAGAGCAAAAGGCCTCGCTGCCGTGGCCCGGGGAGTCAGGGAGGGTTTGCCGCTCCCCAGGCTCGACTGCTCAGACGCTGCCGGCCCAGAGGCCAGCAAAGCACTAAGGGGGCTGGGGAGGTTGCGGGAGGCTGTGGCCGTGGGCCCCGGGGCTCTGTGCGGGGGGCGCAGCCTTTGCCTTGGGGCTCTCGTGGTGTCCTTGCGTTTGGCCCCGGGAGGCGGTGCCTTGGAGACAGGCAGTGGGGACATGGCGGGGGGGCCTGGGCTCTGTCCTTGCCGCTGCATGGCTGCCTGTAACCCTGCTCCCCTTGGCCTCCTCTTCCCAGGAGGGCAGTGGCAGCCTTTCTTCCCCCACCGAGTCCCCCCAGGCGGACGTGGACACCCAGCACGGGGCAAGCTCCGTGCCGGGGATGGAGGAACCAGGGGCACAGCCTGTGCCCAGCGCAAGCAAGGGGGCTCCCGGGACACAGCCTGGCTCCGAGGAGACGCAAGCAGGGACACACAGAGCACCAGTGAGCCCTGAGAAGGCGGCAGGCGCTCCTTCAGATGGGAAGAGCATTTCTGATGCCAGCGCCACAACCCCCAAGATGCAGCCAGGGGCCCCTGGCACTCAGAGCACGACACAGGGGACGGAGCCAGGATCCCCCAGCACCCAAATCACCACCCCGGGCATGCAGCCAGCGTTCCCTCGCATCAAGACCACCAGCCCAGGAAAGCAGCCAGGGTCCCCTGGCGCCCAGAGCACCACCCCAGGGATGCAGCCAGGACCCTCCAGCACCCAAATCACCACCCCAGGGATGGAGGCAGCATTCCCTGGCATCAAGACCACCAGCCCAGGAGAGAAGCCAGGGTCCCCTGGCACCTGGACCGCCACCCCAGGGGTGCAGCTAGGATCCCCCAGCACGTCCCATTTGCAAGAGCCAGCAATGCCCTGGGGGTCCTCAGCCTCCAGCAGTGCCTCTGGCATTGGCATGGAGACGGTGGAGGCTCTCCGCCAGTCTGGGCAGCTTGGCCACACGAAGGAGCAGGTGGCCCACCTGGAAGCCACCAAGTCAGACCACGCTGAGCGTGAGCAGAGGCACCTGCTCTTCCCGGAGGGAGGTAGGAACCCTGAGGGGGCTGGTGGGGGGTGTTTAGCGTGGGAACGCCCTGGGCTGGGGGCTCATCGTGCTCAGAGCCTGGCCCCAAGGGCGAGACCCCCTCACTGACAGCATGTCCCCTTGGACCATGTCCCTCTAGATGACAACAGCATCGCCCTCCGGGGTCAGGTGTCCTTCCTGCAGAGCCTCGCCAGCGAGCTGCAGGAGGTGAAGGAGAAGGTGAGCCTGTGGCAGTGCCCGAGGGGGCTGCAGGGATGCCAGGGGGGATTTGGAGAGGGAGGGGGCAGCCAAAGGGCCCCCCCCACCACCAAAAAGGGACAGCACGGGGTGCCATGCCCTGACTCTGCCACCACCGCCGTTCCCAGATCAGGCAGCTGGAGGATGCCCTTGGAAAGTCGTGGGTGGCTGGAGCAGACTGGAGAGCAGATGGCAGCGACCAGATCGCCCTGCAACTGGGGTAAAAGGATGGGAGATCGTCTGCTACCCCATGGGGCTGCAAGGGAGCGCAGTGGCTGGGAGCATCCCAGTCTGGGGGGCGAGGGACACCCCCCTGAGTGGCCCCGATGAGGCTCAGCCTGCCTGTGCGCCCATCTTGCTGGCCAGGTCCATGCTGCAGGAGACAAAGCAAGAGGTGTTGGAGCTGAAGGAGCTGGGACTGCAGGAGTTAAAGCAAGAGGTGCTGGAGCTGAAGGACCTGGGACTGCAGGAGTTAAAGCGAGAGGTGCTGGAGCTGAAGGAGCTGGAATTACAGAAGATAAAGCATGAGCTGAAGGAGCTGGGAGAACACCAGGACATGACCGAGGCCACGCTGAAGCAGCTGGTGACAGAGGTGGCCGAGCTGATGCAGGCTCAGGTGAGGTCTAGGGGGAGTGCTCCCACTGCCCGCCGGCTGGGTGGGGGGGTCCTGGCAGGGTTCCCGGCCACGGCCCCTGGCCGGCTGCAGCCATCGAGCCTCCACAGCACCTTGGCTTGTTGGCTGCATCCATTCCATCTGAGAGCCGATCCCTTCTCCCCTTCCTGCAGCAGGACAAGCTGAAGGCGATGGAGAGCGCAGGGCAGGAGCAGGCAGAGGCGCAGGCAGCATGCCCTGCCTGCTGTGGGGACACCGGAGCGCAGGTGGGGCAGCTCCTGCAGCGCTACGAGAAGCTCCAGGAGGTGGTGGACTCCCTGATGTCCCGGCGGGCGGCAGGCAAGGTGCCGAGGCAGCTGCCGAGGCAGAGCCAGGTAGGGAGATGGCGGCATGGGGGGCTTGGGAGGGGGCTGCCGGGACTCCCCTGGCTGGTCGTGCTGTGCTGTAACATGGGGGAGCCCCTCGCTGCTCCCCACATTGCCTTGTACAAGTCAGCAGCACGGAAGGAAATGAAAGCCTTGGTGCAAATGTCCTGCTGGCACCGAGAGCCTTTGGCCACCGGCCAAGTAACCTGGCTCTGTCGCCACGGGGCAGCCAGTCCCCCCTTGCACAGCACCGCCCTGTCATCTTCCTCCCTGCAGCAGGATGAGGAGGTGCTGAAGCGCGTCCAGGCCACCCTTGTGCAGGTGCAAGGCAGCTACGAAAAGCTCAGCTCCGTCGTGGGGAACCTCCTGCGTGACAGTCAGCGGCAGCAGCAAGATACCAAGGTGGGTGGCTGAAAGCCCCACGGGGTCAGAGCATCCTCCAGGCAGAGCCTGGGCACCACAAGGGATTTGTCCCTTTCCCGCAGGTTTTTAAGGGGGGTGGGAGATGGATGGGGGGCGCTGAACTGGCTGGGAGGCAGCTGCGACGCTGCCGTGGCATCATGGGGTGCTTTCTGTGTTGGCAGGCTCTGTTCCAGTCCCTGGAGAAGCTGGTGAAGGGCAAAGCGGACAAGAATGACCTGATGCTGGCACTCAATGTGGTATGGCCTGGAGGGTCCCCAGCAGCAGCCAAGGGGGTCCCAGGCAGGGTGACAATCACCCCTTGTCCCTTGGGTGCTTGGTGGCAGAACCTGCCGGGGGGAGGGAAGATTTCCAGACTGGCTGCGCGTCCCTCGCCAGGTCCCTCTGTCTCCCCACGGGTCCCTTTGGCGGCTGGCACCAACCCCATGGGGGTGATGGGGCAAGCAGGGCCACGTAGCCACTTCTCCCTCTCCTCCCAACACGAGCTGGCCCTGCCTAGGCTACCTTCGTCCTTTCCCCACCGCTCTGCTGCCCTTCCCTCTTGCTAGAAAGCAGACAAAACCAGCCTGGCTGGCAAAGTCAACCGCAGCGAGTTCGACACAAGGATGGAGCGGCTGACTGAGATGCTCGAGGAGGTGCTGAGCCGGCAGACGGGCCAGGAGAAGGTCCAGCAAGAGCTTAGTGAAGAGGTGGCCTCCAAGGTGAGGGGTGTCTCGTCTCTGCCACGCAAAACCTGCTCCTTCAGGGCTTGGCATCCCTCCGAGGATCCCTCTGCCAGCTGTCCCAGCCGGGGACCACCATGTCCCATCCCGGGGCAGCTGGCTGAGGGTGGGCACCTGTCCACAGCTGGGCCGCCAGGAGCTGGGGGCTCTGCAGAAGCAGCTGGAGGGGCACTGGGAGAGCAACCTCAAGCAGCTCCAGAAGGGCTCACAGGCAGGGGCTGATGATGCAGCTGGCATTAAGAAGTGAGTGCAATGGGGACGGCGGCGGCTTCAGGGACACCTCGCTGCTGCCTGCGAGCTGCCTGCCTGTGTCCCCCCCAGGAGCTCACCCAGCCCTTTTCTCCCCACTCCAGCCCGCTGCTGACCCATTTCCACTGCCTGTCCTGCGACCGGCCCCTCGACATGTCGGTGCCTGGCCCGTGAGTAGCACCTGGCGCTGTGGGCGGGACGGGGGGGCGATGGGTGCTGGCAGTGCCCCGCCGTGCCAGGCACAGGGGTTCGGGGCTCTGCCTGGGGGGTCTGACCCTGCCCAGCCCCCTCGCGGCCCTGCCTGGCAGCAGGGGGACGCAGAGCCCTCCCCGGGGAGCAGGGGGTGCCGTGGGCTACAAGCCCATGGGCTTCAGGGCACTGCCGCGTCACCCATCTACGGCTCCTGCCCTCCCCAGGCACATCGTGACCATCCCATCCCTGCCGCCGCTGTCCCCCCGCCTCGCCGAGCACCCCCGTACCATTCTCAAGCCAGAGCAGGAACAGCAGCACGAGCACAGGTAGGGGACACGGGGACCCATCCCTGTCCCACTGGGGTGCAGGGTGGCCTGGCCCCGGCGAGGGAGAGCTCTTCCCCAGGTGGGGGCGCAGGGGTCCGGGCGGACCTGGGCAGGGCAGGGGAGCAGAGCTGTGCTGCAGAGGGTCAGCTGTGCTTACCCCGCCTCTGAGGGGTTTTACAGCCCCCCCTCGCTGCCCGTCTGGCCCAAGTCTCTGTCTCAAGGGCGCTGAAGCCACGTGCGATGAGTTGTGTCTGGTCTCAGCCTGACCTCGGGCTTAGGGAGGTCAGGTTCCTTCTCCCAAACAAGTTGCTGAAATCAAGCGCTGCAGCCGGGACAGCCCAGCTCCTGCCTCCTGCTGTCCTTGGCGTGGGGTGCAGGGACCTGCCACTGCCACGGCCAGCTCCCGGGGGCTCTGGGGAAAGAGCAGATCCAGCAGGACGGCCGGGGGCTCTCCTGCAGCAGGCGGAGGGGAGCCGGGAGGGACAGACCCCACCGGGGAGCAGCCCCTGGCCCCCTCCCTGCCGTAGCAGGCTGAAGCACGGGCTGCCACGGTGCCGGGCACTGAGCATCCGCGTACCCCGTCCCACAGGCAGCCGCCAGCCGAGGTCAAGTACCCCACCGTGCCGCGGAGCTGCGGGGGCCGCCACACTGTCACCACCCCGCTGCAGCGCCGCCAGGGCCTCCAGCTCTCCCGGCGCCTCCAGCCGCTCCTGCTCCCCAACAAGGTAGGGATGACAAAGGTAGGGATACGGCGGGGGCCACTGAGGCCGAGCCTCTGCGGGGGCTGGGGGGGCATCTGTGCCTCAGTTTCCCCAGGGAGAGCTGGCTGTGGCAGGGTTGCCAAGGGATGCCGAGTTCGGCCCCGTGGCTCAGCCAGCCCGCTCTCTCATTCCCAGTGCAACGTGGTGGACCTGTTGGCAAAGGACGGCTGCATGTCCAGGGAGCAGCTGGACAGTCCCGTGCTCACGGACAAAGAGGGTACGGCCGGGGCTGGCTTGGGGAGAGGATCCCATGGGTGTGAAGGGGCAGCGGGGAGGGCAGGGCACCCACGAGGTGCTGGGTTTTCCCCACCCGTGTCCCCCCCACTGCCCCCACCCCAGCTCACTCTGCTCTCTCCTGCCACCCCTGCTGCCTGACAGGGCCAGCACAGCACCAGCCCGGGCTGCACAAGGCAGCGGAGAGCAAGAGCGACTCGTCCGACTGCCACCTCCCTCACGCACCAAGGCCCCCGCGGGACAGACCCAGGAGCCGGGCAGCTGGGCAGGGACAGCTGCTCTCCAGAAAGTGATTTCTTATTTAACTAATAAAAAGCCCTTGATGTTATTTTGTGTTGGTTTTTTTTTCCCTTTGTTTTGGCCATGAACGGTGGTCACAGGGACAGAGGGGGCATCCCCCTGACAAATCACAGCCCCCAGTTCCACTCTCCCCCCTCAGAGCCCAGTGGGAAATACAGCAGGCAGTGGGCTTGTGGGCTCCTGTCGCCTCTGCGCGGGAGTTCTGCTCTGGGCTTCCCTGGGATGGTGACGCAGCTTTCTGCCATTGGGAGCCACGATGCAGATTTCAAGCGCTGTAATGGAACGGCGCTGGCTGCAGTGCTGCGCCTGCCGAGTGAGCGCCTCCGACGCACAGGAACACCAGGAGCGACACAACACACTCCCTTTTACATGGCATGGTGATTTATGATCAAAGCGCAACAAATTGCTGCTCCTGAGCACTGCAGCACAGTTTGTACGTGCAAACCTAGAGGTGCCCAGGCATTTCATCGTGCTGGCCCTGTTCTTGCTCCAGATGCACCAGGAAGGGACGCCTCAGCCCTAACAAGAGGCAGCAGCCACCAGCTGTGCATTCACTGTTGGCAACGTTGAGAGAGCCACCCCCACTCTTGTAGAAGCTGACACACGCACCGCTGGCATCTTACAGAGGCGCAGTCAGTCCAGAGTGCTTCCAGGGTGTTCGGGGACAGCAGTTCAGTGTTCAGCTACAGCAGAGCAGAGCGGGAAGAAAAGCAGAGCCAAGTATCAGCTGCTGATTCCCAGGAAGGCCTGGGTCGCTACACACTCCTGGGTAAATTCCTGTGCGAGACACTGAAGCTCGTACAGAAGCTCTGCAGTCACAGCCAAAATTGTCACTTTTCAGACTTAGACTGAAAGATCCATTTCTTTCTAGACTATATAGCCAGAAAGCAGGGTACAGAGGAGGTGAGGTATTGATTCCGAAGGTGTGCAAAAGCACTTCTTTGTCAGCGATGGAATAAAAGGACACGGTCTTCTTTTGTAGCTCCAGCAAAACTCCAACCTTCAATGGTTTATCCTTGCAGAATAACGTTTCTTGATCTCTGTGCCACGCTGACAGCTGCTCTGTGGGACCTAGCCATTCTGCACACCAGGAATGCTCCGCTCTTCCTAATTGGTCCCTTTTTCCAAGAAGTTCATCAGCAACTCCAACAGCCCACCCATGGCTGGCCTGGGGAATTACTTCCCAGTAGCGGCACCCCGCAGAGAAGCTCTGGGAACATGTCACTTGGCTGATGCAGAATCTCTTGGGCGATGGCTTTAATAACAGTGGATGTGCATCCCTACTCAAAACAGAAAGAGTTAAAGCATTTCAAGAGCAGGAACCTCACCTAGTGCTGTCCGTCCCACACGCTTCTCCCTTCAATTACCCCATGCTCCCTTCTCTCTTTGATGAAACTCTCAGGCATCTCGAGCACTTAACAACGCTGCTCCTCACATGCAGCTTCCTCCAGCATTAATGACATCACAATCTACTCGCCAGCAATGGCAGCTTTGCCTTCATCTTCCTCTTGCCTGCCCCTAACATCTCCTCATCTCCCTGGCCTTTCCTCCAGAACTTCACAATCCCTGCCCTCCTTCTACATCCTGGGAAACATGAGTAAGACTTAGGGGAGGGGTTGAAGATGAAAGGGGGTAGAGGGACAGAATTACATACATACAACTTAACCACGTGTTACTAAATCTGAAATTGGTGCCCCCTCAAAGTTGGGCAGGATCCCAAATCAACATTCACAACGAGAGTGGACATGAGGAGAAAGAAATGTCCCATGAAGGACAGTGCTGTGACTGCTGAGGTCACCCAGAGGGAGCCTGGATCAGCGCAACGCTGGGTGTTCCAAGGACCAGGCAGGGAGGAAGAAGAGCTGCCAGGAAAGGCGAAGAGATGCCCCAGTGGGAGCAAGGGGAGGAAAGAGGTTGGGTGTCCACAGCCCGCAGGTCTTTGTCCCCTTGGCTGTGGCTGTTGTCTTTGCTACCAAGGCCTGAAAGGAGACACCTTAATCTCATGGAACCGGGGCCTCACTGCTTCCTCGCACCCCCCAGGGAGGCCGGGAGGTGTGGTGCCGTTGGCCTTCACTCGGCATTGCACACCTCACACCTCACTGCCCCAGGAGGAGCCCTGAGCCAGTGTGAGGGACAGGATCCCCCTTCCCAGGGCTGGCTGCTTGGCGGGATAAAATACAGCAAGGCTTTACTCAGCATCGGCTCCACCTGCACAGTGCCTTTGCCTCCCTGTAATCACAGCCTCCAGTTGCCTGCTCGAACAAATCCATGGGGAGGCTTGGTCTGTCATGGCCCTCAGTGGGGACAATTAATGCTCCAAGACACTTTGGCGTTTGCTTCGGACTTGAATTCCTGCACAGGTTGTTCAAGCTCCTCTCAGTATCTGGCATTCCTGGGCTCAGCAGCAAATACCCCATGGGGCTCGTTGAAGTGCAGAAAGCCCTAAGGAGCCACAGCTCTGCCATGATTTTCTTCAGGGCTTCTAGCCTGGTACAGCTCAGTGGAGAGGTCTCAGGAGTCTACTTAAAGTGGAAGGTTTCAAGAAGCACTTAATAAAAAGGTAATTTTTCATTTGGAAAGGGCTTTTCATTAGTCTTTTTATTTTTCCAGAGGAAATGCTTGCAGCTTTCTCCAGCTGATACTGAACCAGAGGGTCTCCTAAGGAGGACTGGAGAGGTAGCAACTGCCATCTCCTCGAGGTCCCCCCACTGTATGGACAACTTGCCCCCTCACCTCCTCCTCCCCACCGTTTCTCTTGGGGCTGCCTGGGACTTGCATTCTTTTCCTACATCAGACTTGTGCGCTGAGTCTGCAGCTGAATGTTCACAGCTCCTTTGCACCAATTCCTGCCCGATTCCCCCGCAGACTTGGCTGTAAATAGACAAGGGATTCTTATTAAATCTGAACAGCCAGAAGGAAAAAATGATACCAATGAATTAAAGAAACCCAATGCATTCCTCCACTATGTGCCAAGTCCAAGCCTCCAATAAGGTCCACCTTCCTCAAACCATCAACATAAAAGAAATATGTTGGAGAGATTGATAGGAAATTCTAAGTATACGCACCATTAGTGAGTTGGCTAAAGAGACAGTGTGGCAGATTAAGTAAACTTTGCCTTATTCTTGGCCAAATTTCCATCCCAGAGCCTTGTCACCAACTCATGTCTCTAGTGATGTCCCTGCCCATGTTACATTATGTGCTTGTTAAACAAAACTCTTCTCCAGCAAACTCGGGCAAAACTCTTCCTTGGAGACAGTCTCTCCTCAAAGTCCCCTGGCAACCATACGGTGAATTGAGATGCAAGAATAAACTCATTACAGTTCCTTCACGTTAACGAGCTCCCAGGGGAAAGTCACGCAGTGTGGAGGGCCCTGGCAGGAATAAAGAGCCTTGGAGGTTCAGCAGGGTCTGCTGAGGGCTGTGGCTGACGAAGCTGCTTCAGGATGAAGTGTGCCTCCCTGGGGGCTGATTGGAGCAGAAAACCAGAGGCAGTGATTTCAGGGTGACAAAGAAAGGAGGCAGAGACATCCTGTGTGCTGTAGCCCCCTGGATGTGCCCTGCCAAGCCAAGGGGCCCAGTGCTAATCCCCAGCTCGTTGCAATGGGGATGCTTTTGGTCATCACCACATGAGCTTTCCCTCTGCTCACCACCAGGGCCCATACACGCCGAGTGCCTTCCACACTCTTGCCCCTCAGACTCGGCACGACGCAGCTCCCCCTAAGCCTTTGCCTGGACCCTAACCCTAACCCCTCACCTGCAGCTCTCATCTGTAGCCCTTCCCTGAACACCAACGCCAAAGCTGAAACCCTCACCACATGCCTCACGCCTAAACCCAAACCCAGCTCCCTCGTCCTGTCACCAACTCAGAGATACTTATTGGAGAGGCCAAGACTGGTGGCAGCCTGGGCTGCAGTGATCAGTCCCTGGTGGAATTCATGATCTGAAGGGATATATGCCAGCTGAAAACTATAGTCAAGATCCTATACCTTGGGAAAGGAACTCTCAGCTGTTTTGGTCACTGGTAAATGGGACACGTGTGACCCTCTGGAAGTGCAACAAGGCCACGTGCAAGGTCCTGCACCTGGGTCGGGGCAATCCCCAGTATCAATAGAGACGGACTGATGAATGGATTGAGACCAACCCTGTAGAGAAGGACTTGGGGATGCTGGTGTGTGCAACATTGGACAAGAGCCGGTAATGTGCACTTGCAGCCCAGAAAGCCAATCATAGCATGGGCTGCATCTACAGAAGCGTGTCCAGCAGCTGGGAGGGATTCCCCCTCTCTACTCCAATCTCATAGAACTTCATCTGGAACACTGTGTCCAGTTCTGTGGGCCCCAGCACAAGAACGACATGGACCTGTTAGAGCAGATCAAGAGAATGATCATCAACAATCATGGGAGGGCTGGAAGACCTCTCCTAAGGAGAAAAGCAGAGAGAGTTGAAGTTGTTGAGTCTGGAAACAAAAAGCTCCAAGGAGACCTTCTTGCAGCCTTTTAATCTATGAGGGAGCCTTGTAAGAGAGAGAGAAAGATATTTTATCAGGGCCAGTAACGACAGGACAAGGGGCAATGGCTTTACACTGAAAGAGGGTGGATTTAGATTGGACATAGGGAAGAAATTGTTCACAATGAGGGTGGTGGGACACTGGAAAAGGTTGCCCAGAGAAGTTGTGGATTCCCCATCGTTGGAGGTGTTCAGGGTCAGGTAGGGCAGGGTTTTGAGCATCCTGATCGAGTCGCAGATGTCCCTAAAAAACGGGGATTGGCCAAGATGATCTTTCAAGGTCCCTTCAAACCCAAACCATTCTGGGATACTATGAGTGCAGATGTGGCCACACCAGTGCTGAGTCAAGGGGGACAATAACTCCCCTTGTCTGGATGGCCACGGTCCTTCTAACACCACCCCACATGCAGCTGGCTGTAATGGTGCTGAGCCTTTACCAGAGGCTCACATGGCATCCCTCAAAGTCCCCAGGCCCGGCTCCTCAGACTCACTCCTTGTCGGGGGCGGCTAGCAGAAAAGTACAAGTATGCAAGAAATTCGAGGGCATGCCGACCTTGCAGACCTGAGACAAATAACTCTGAGGAGCCAGGGAACAACTGGCCTTACGGGTCTGAGATAAATAACCTTGAAGAAGTAGGGAGTAGGCAACAAGTTATCACTGTAGCTTTTAGCACATTCCAAAACTGTAGCTTCTAGCATGTAGCGAAACCGCAAGTAGGAGGGATTATTGTAATGAAACATTTAGAGCTAAGCCAATTAGAAATGATAGAATTTGTGTAATTTATGTAACTGTTAAGTAGCTGTATAAAAAGCTTTCCGACGCGTCTAATAAACCGACATCTTGCTTGCATCAAGCAGCGTCCCATCTCTCAATCGCGGCAAATTGGTGACCCCGACGTGATGGGGTGGTGAACCGCCTAGCTGAGCGGCTTGCTGCGAGTCCCACGGAACTTTGAATGAGCTGCTGAAAGGAAGCAGGAACTGGCCAGCAATCCCTCTGGATTTAAGAGGTGAGCTGTGGGAAACATGGGGAATCAGATGTCCCCCGCAGAGAGAGACGTATATGAAGTTATGAAAACGCTCCTCCGGAAACATAAAAAAGATATTTCCAGGCAGGACTTAAAGATTATGCTTAAGTGGGTACAAATGAAGATCCCCACTGTTACGGCCTCCAGTATTTTTACCCGGGAACTTTGGGACGATGTGGGGGTAAAGTTGTGGGACTTAGCGACGTCAGGGAATGCCGAGGCTCAGCGTTTGCTTCCGTGGTGGAGAAATATCTTTGAGGCTATTAAGGCACAGGAAAGGGGCCATAAACACTCTCCAGATACTAAGGGGGAACCTTCATCAGCTCAGCCTTTGCTTCCCCCTCCGCTACCTCCGCGACGCGCTAAGTCGCCCGGACCCTTAAAGGTCTGTGCCGCAGGCTACCCTCCTGAGGAAGATCCGCTTGACCCGGGGCCCGTTGATCCCCATAAAGAGCCTGACTTGTACCCCCCTGACCCTCATGATACGTGGGCGAATATTAGACGTCAAGCTTTAAAAGAAGGTGACTTGGAAATAGCGCGAACGATAGTCACCCCTGTTATTTATCAAGGCCGGGGAGTGCAGTGGGAGGCTTTGTCCTTCCCGGTGATTAAAGAGCTGCGCCGTACCATCACAGAACACGGGCTCTCTTCCCCATATTTTGCGAGCCTGCTGTCTTCTGTCTTTGATACGTATGTTATGACTCCCCATGATTTAAAATCGCTAGCGCAATTGTTATTAACCCCTTCCCAGTATTCCCTGTGGGAGTCGCATTGGAGGGGGGGCCTTCAAACTCTCCTCACCAGCTACGTGGGTCATAATAATGCTGCTCTTGCCGCACTGACCATGGAGCACCTTATGGGTACGGGTCAGCACTCTGATCCAGCGGCACAGGCTCGAGATTGTCCACGAGAGGCCCTGGAAGCGATCTGCGAAGAAGCAAAAAAGGCTTTACTTAAAATACCCGATTCCAGTAAACCTCAAAAGGCATTCACCTCTATTACGCAGGAACCTCGGGAGCCGTACATGCAATTCATTGATAGACTTAAGCAAGCTTTAGAACGCCAAATAGATAATACCGAAGCTCGAGAAATTTTGCTATTAAAATTAGCAGTTGAAAATGCTAACGCCGACTGTAAAAAATTACTTAAATCTCTCCCTAACCCAGCTCCGACTTTGGTTGAAATGGTAGAGGCTTGTAATCGTATCGGTACTGTGGACCATAAATTTGAAGCCATGGCAGCTGCTTTCGCAGCTATGAGAGGCATGTCTGGGGGAGGAAATTGCTACGGTTGTGGTAAACCAGGCCATATCAAACGAAATTGTCTCGCCTCTAATGGGGGAGCTAAAGCCCAAGCCCCTGGGATCTGTCCCCGATGCAGGAAGGGGCGTCATTATGCTAATCAATGTCGTTCTAAGTATAATTTTCAAGGGCAGCCGATACAGGGAAACCGCTTGCGGAGCGCGGGGCAGCGACGCGCACAGACACAAGTATCGTCGCCGGTGAATCGAGCCATGCAGATGGGTGTGACCTCGCCACAAGTCTTCGCCCAGCAACAGCCGGTAGCGCCGGATTGGACCTGGCAACCTCACACGCAGTAACGTTGCTTGATTCCTCTGTTCATTTATTAGCAACTAATGTTTCAGGTCCTTTACCCCCGAAAACACAAGGGCTACTATTAGGGAGATCATCGGTTACCTTAGCCGGACTTTTTGTATTGCCTGGAGTAATTGATGCGGATACCGTTGGGGAAATTAAAATCATGGCCTGGACCCCATTTCCCCCTTGCACAGTACCCAAAGGAAGCCGCATTGCACAATTACTACTGATCCCGCAGAACACAAGCTCTCTTTCACCTCACCCACCTCCGCAGCAAAGACAAGGAGGTTTTGGATCTACTGGGGATCCACAGATTCTCTGGGTACAGTCCATTTCCCAGAAGCGACCACTTTGTCAACGTACTCTTATTCACGGCACTCAGCAAGTAATCCTGAATGGGATTATTGACACAGGGGCCGATGTTACCGTAATTTCACAGGCGAAGTGGCCTCCACAATGGCCTTTGGCAGCTGTGCCTCAGGCACTAGCCGGAATCGGAGGAGTTGGTAGAAGCCACCAATCCTCGGAATTGATCCAAATCAAAGGCCCAGAAGGACGAGTGGCTTCCGTCAAGCCTTTTGTGCTGCCTGTTCCTATGGTCTTATGGGGACGTGATGTGCTATCACAATGGGGAACTTCCATTCAGTCGCATTTTTAGGGGGGGCCATTGAGGTGCGCGACACCCTAAAACTGACTTGGAAAACTCAGACGCCCATTTGGGTAGATCAATGGCCCCTACCACTCGAAAAGCTTCGCGCTCTCCAAGAATTGGTTACGGAACAATTAGCAAAAGGACATATAGTACCTACTACTAGTCCTTGGAATTCACCTGTCTTTGTTATTAAGAAGCAATCTGGCAAGTGGCGCCTGCTCCATGATCTCAGAAAAATCAATGATGCTATGGTAGATATGGGAGCTCTGCAGCCAGGACTCCCTTCTCCAACTATG
This sequence comes from Rissa tridactyla, assembly GCF_028500815.1. Lineage (NCBI taxonomy): Eukaryota > Metazoa > Chordata > Aves > Charadriiformes > Laridae > Rissa > Rissa tridactyla. The sequence goes on along the minus strand of NC_071491.1, from coordinate 1,918,639 downwards.
ATCCCCCGCAATTGGCATCTCACCGTTATTGACCTTAAGGATTGCTTTTTTAACATTCCACTACACCCTGATGACGCTGCCAAATTTGCTTTTTCAGTCCCAAGTGTCAATATGCAAGCCCCTGTGCAACGATATCAGTGGGTTGTACTGCCACAGGGAATGAAAAATAGCCCGACAATTTGTCAATGGTATGTCGCTAAGGTACTTAGCCCTGTCAGGGTTGCGTTGCCTCAAGTTCTGTTATATCATTATATGGATGATATCTTGATGGCTGCGCCTCACCTTGAGCTCATGGAAAAGGCCGTAGCCCTTGTCACGGCCGCTGTCAATTCGGCAGGCCTCTGTATTGCGCCTGAAAAAGTCCAGAAAATGCCCCCTTGGACCTACTTGGGTTGGCGCATCAGGACCCAGACGATAGTTCCCCAACCTGTGCATATACAGGCGGACATTAAAAATTTGCACGATGTTCAAAAACTATTAGGGACCATTACTTGGGTCCGACCCTTGCTAGGAATCTCCAATTCAGACTTAAGCCCTTTGTTTGAACTCCTCAAGGGAGATTCCGATTTACGCTCCCCTCGTCGACTTGGTCCTGAAGCTGCTGCCTCATTACAAAAAGTAGCGGAAGCCATCGCCTTACGGCAAGCACACCGCTGTGCGCCTGAACTGCCCTTCAGTTTAATTATTTTGAACCCTGCACGTCAGCCATATGCTTTGATTTTTCAATGGGACCCTAACAATCCTGATCCCTTATTAATCATTGAGTGGGTCTTTTTACCCAACCAGCCCACTAAAACAATTTGGACGCAACATGAAATGTTTGCTTCCTTGATAATTAAAGCACGGCAGCGCTTGCTTGCCCTGTCAGGGATGGACTTTGCTTCTATCTGTTTACCTGTAACTAATATGTACCTACAATGGTTATTCCAACAGTCTGATGCTTTCGTGTTTGCCTTAACAGATTATACGGGTCAACTAACCTCACATCCTCCGTCCCACAAGCTTCTACATGCTCATTTTAACTTAATATCCATACCAAAGAGATGTCACCAGCCCCTCCAAGGCCTTACTGTGTTCACCGATGGGTCTGGAAAAACACACAAGTCGGTGATTGTCTGGTGGGATGACCGCTCTCAACAATGGGAGTCGGACGTTGAGACAGTCTCCGGGTCCCCTCAAATCGTAGAGCTTGCCGCTGTTGTTCGAGCTTTTCGTAAGTGGTCTACACCACTGAATCTTATTACTGATTCTGCTTATGTTGCAGGCGTCGTCGAACGGGCAGAGGCCTCGGTGCTGCGTCATACTTCGCATGCTGATTTGTTTGCTTTGTTGCAGGAACTTGTTTTCCTTTTAACCTCTCGAACACATCCCTGTTTTGTTTTACATGTTAGATCGCACACCTCTTTACCTGGGTTTATTGCAGAAGGCAATCGACGGGCCGATATGCTCACTCTGCCGGTACAAGTTTTACCTGACCATATTGCACAAGCTAAGCTTAGTCATTCCTTTTTCCATCAGAATGCAGGGGGCCTCAAACGTCAGTTTGGCCTCACTTCTCAGCAAGCGGCGAACATTATCGCTGTCTGCCCTGATTGTCAAAAACATTCTTCTCCTACGGCACCAGGTGGGGTTAATCCCAGAGGCTTACAAAGCCTGCAATTATGGCAGACGGATGTCACACACTATCCAGAATTTGGGAGATTAAAATACGTCCATTCCTCTATTGACACCTTTTCAGGCGCTCTATTTGCCTCCTGCCATGTGGGGGAGGCGGCGAAAGATGTTCGCAGGCATCTGCTGCGTGCTTTTGCTACCTTAGGCATCCCTGCACAAACCAAAACAGACAATGGCCCTGCTTATATCTCGGCTGCACTTAAAACCTTTTTTATCTCTTGGGGGATCACTCACATCACTGGGATCCCGCATTCCCCTGCGGGCCAGTCCCTGATTGAACGCTCTCATCAGTCTTTAAAGCACTTGTTACAGCAACAGAAAGGGGGAGTAGGGACAGCCACCCCTGAAGAACGTCTACAGAAAGCCTTGTATGTTTTTAACTTTTTAAATTGTTCTTTAATAGATAACAACCCTCCGATCGTTCGCCACTTTAACACAAACACTTCTTTCGAAGCCAGCGTAAAAGCTCCAGTCCTGATCCGCGACCCTGAGACAGGTAAGGTCTTGGGGCCATACCCCCTTGTCACATGGGGCAGAGGCTATGCTTGTGTTTCCACAGAACGAGGCCCCAGGTGGATCCCAGTGAAGAGCGTGCGACCTTTCCGTGAACCCCTACCACAGTCGGACGGCCACAACACCAATCCACAGCTAGATCATTCCCCTGAACAGCATACCGGAGAACATTCGGAGGACTGATGCAGTGCTCTTATGGACAATAGAGCAGAGACGCCAGTAGAACATATTCATTGCGTCGCCTGTGGTGATTGTGACCCTTAGGTTTTATGTGACTGCTATCGCTGTGGTAAGAGATGGTAGCGATGGTTCACATTGGCCAATAGATGGTGTGACAGTTGCCTAATATATGAAGTTAGCATTGTAAGAATTTAGCATTGCAAAAAAAAAAAGGGGGTGGGGGGAAGAGTCCTTCAAACATTATGATCCTGTTAACACTTTTTTGTATATGTGCGGCCTGGACACATGCCAATCCTTTGCCAGGGTACCATCCTCACCTTTTTGACCCCCGTCAAAATGTCGGGGTTACTCTGGCCAGGTCGCTCAATACAACTAGCTTTTATGCCAGTCTTGCTACGCCCAGCTCGCCCTTCATCACCTGCTTAGTAGGGGTACCACTGAATAACTCGACCTTTTTACTGTTTAATAACTCTATGACAACGTTACGGAAGCAGTACAGTATTTCTGGAAGGCTTCCTTTTTCATAGAAAAATCTTAAGGACCTTTTTGAAAAATACGATAATTGGGATGATAAATTACCAATAGGGCCCGAGCCGCAGGAAATTGACTTAGTAGATTCTCTTAATGCTTCTCACTGTTTGTTTATTGGCCTTAGGTCATGGTCGGGGGCCCAAAAAGAGGGGCGCTTAGTAAAGGATTCTCCACCGACCGTCATCTCACCTATTGGTAATGCTACCCTCTGGCAACAACAATGGTGTTTGAGCATTGCTCGAGACGCCACTCACTCAGCCCCCGGTACCATGCTCCCTAGGCGGCTCCCCTTGGGGTTCTTTTTTATTTGCGGAAATAGAGCTTGGTCTGGGATCCCTTCTAACCCTAGAGGAGGCCCGTGTACTATTGGACAGCTTAGTCTTGGCACTCCTCACTATCATCCAAGCCCAAAACAGCGGTTACGTTTTACTCGTGACACAACACAAGCATTAGAAAATACCTGTGACGATAATGTTAAGCTATGGAATCGCTGGGAGGTTTTTTTCGCCTCGCTATTTACCCCTGGGGTGGCAGCAGCGAGAGCCCACAGAAACTTAGATGCAATTGCCTGTTGGGTTATTAAGCAAGCAAATGCTACCAGCCGCATACTATCTGAGATGGCTGAAGACTTGTCTACGGTACAACATGCAGTCCTGCAAAACAGAGCCGCTATTGACTTCTTGCTACTAGCCCACGGACATGGCTGTGAGGATTTTGAGGGAATGTGCTGCATGGACTTAGAGGACCACTCTTCTGCGATACATAAGCAAATTCCACAACTCCTCGCGCATTCACAAAAGGTGCAATCTGATACGGACTTCTTCGGATTGGGTGCTTTGGGTGATTGGTTTGGGCTAAAGGGCTGGCTTAGGAGCCTGGTACAATCTGCTGTACTCATATTAGTTATTATATTGGTAGGCCTTTCGATTCTAAGCTGCGGTCTTTCCTGTGTTAGGTCTATGGTGACTAAAGTTGTTCAACATACATGGTTTATTCAAAACGGCGATATTCTGAAGATTTACGCTAGTGTTAGTTCTGTCCAGCTCACTGAGTATGATGACCTTTAAACCCGCGCCTCAGTTCTGCCTTTAAAGAAACAAAAAAGGGGGAGATGTCGGGGGCGGCTAGCAGAAAAGTACAAGTATGCAAGAAATTCGAGGGCATGCCGACCTTGCAGACCTGAGACAAATAACTCTGAGGAGCCAGGGAACAACTGGCCTTGCGGGTCTGAGATAAATAACCTTGAAGAAGTAGGGAGTAGGCAACAAGTTATCACTGTAGCTTTTAGCACATTCCAAAACTGTAGCTTCTAGCATGTAGCGAAACCGCAAGTAGGAGGGATTATTGTAATGAAACATTTAGAGCTAAGCCAATTAGAAATGATAGAATTTGTGTAATTTATGTAACTGTTAAGTAGCTGTATAAAAAGCTTTCCGACGCGTCTAAGAAACCGACATCTTGCTTGCATCAAGCAGCGTCCCGTCTCTCAATCGCGGCATCTCCCAACCTTCTCTCCCTCCCTGACCTCCTCCTCCTGGCCCCAGCCGTGCCCCAGGGCCTGGCCCTGGGCGAGGGCAGCCCCGGGGAGGCGGCCATGGTTCCCGCGGGGTCAGAGGGCAGGAGGGGGCGCCCCGGGGCACGCTGGGAGTTGTGGACCCGGCACAGGGCTCCCGGCGGCCATCTTGTGTCGGCTGAGGGGAGGCTGGCACAGGCCGACAGGACAGATCTGCAGAGCCGGGAGCTGCGGTGAGTCCTGGGCCCTTGGGCTCCTGTCAGCCCTCTTCTGCCTCCCTGTTCCTCCCTGCCCTTCCCCTTTCCCTCTGGGTCCTGTTTTTCGCCTCCCTGTACCTCCCTTCCTCTCTCCTGCTGTGCTCTGCTCCCTGTCGCCCTTTCTCTTCTCTCCAAGTCCCTCTCTCTCTCTGTCATCCTTCCTCTCCCTCTACTTTCCCCGTCGCCCTTCTTTCCTGCTCCCTGGGCCTCTTGGTTTCTCTCTCTCTCTTCTGCACAGAGGCCCCAGGCTGAGTGTGCAGCTCGCACTGTGCAGTGAGGTCAAACCCATGTGGCTACTGGACAGACCTCTCTCTCCCTGCTGAGCACAGAGTAACTAGGTTTGGGGTGTTTTTAGCTGCCTCAATTAAGGAACTCCAGTTAGATAGGATGAACCCTGGCTTCAGAGTTTTACTCTGTGACCAGTTAATGAAGATATGCCACTATTATGTACTGGTAAAGAGTGGGTTCACTCATTTGTCTTCCTATTATGTCCACAATGAACAAACAGGCTCTATTAAGACTAGCTATATAACACGAGCTTTACAAACTAGCTTGACTAGTCCCTGTGAGCCAAATCATGCTTGCTTTACTTACAGGATTGTCCCCCCAGTCATTCTGCTTGCGTGAGAGGCCCTTCAGATGAGCTTCTATTTTTGCATTTTCTCTGAGCTATGCCATTAGCTGGGATTTGTTTGTTAAGTGGAAGATTAATGTCAGGCAATTTTAACACGTAATCTGATCTGGAATACTTGTTTACTGGAATTGTTTACCCAATGGTAGATCGTGGACAAGATCAAATCATTTATTGTTCTATTCCAAAAAAAAAAAAGGTTCTGAATGTGAATGGAAAACCGTTTTCTGTATTCACTTACCTTTCTGTTCTGATGTATTTACTGATGACTGTCTTTATTCCCAGTCATGGAATTCATAGAGTCGGTTCTGTGTGAGTAGCACGCAGTCAGTTTGGTTTGAACTAAGCCGTGGGCAGAGCACTAGCGTAAGGTTTGGACCCAGAAATGTGCACTCTTGTGGGCCTTGTGTCAAATCATCTCTTTGTGCACAGAAATAAACCACACAAAATCATTTTCTAAAAAATTTCAGGCTGCTCTTAGTTTCACCTTTGCCTCTTCTCCGCTAATCAACATTATTTTTCTTGCTACAAGGTGTACAAGGAGTTACATTCTGGGTAAGAGCTAGAGTCAGGGGGATTTGTGTTTTCATTGCTGTTTTGCCCTCAGAGGGCTGCTGAGAGTCATGGTCACCGTCTTGTCAATCTTCTCAACCTCTCCTCTTCTGGGGAGGAGCAAGTAAGCGAGCCAGTATCAGGATGTCTTTTTAAGGGAAGAACCTTAGTTGAAGACAAGAGGATGTATTTACACTGAGACTGACACAGGCCCTTTCCTGTGCCGTCATTAACTTAAACAAAGTCTGAGCTGAGCGGAACAGAGCATGTGCCTCTCATGTTCCTGCACAGGGGCTATAGGGTAGAAAGGCGTGGAGTTCACAGCACCAGGAGGGACAGTGCCTGACAAGAGAGTGGGATTTTCCTGAAAAGGGAGGGATGAGCTGAGAAAATAAATAAAAGTGGAGGGAAGGATGGGGCTACTCCCACAAGAAACCTTTGCCTTTTGTCAGATCTACGGGTGCAAGTAAACAAAACCCAGATCCTTCGGCAAGTTGGAAGGCACCTTGTGACCTTTCACTACCACAAGTTTTATGCACAGTTTTGACTTACTTAGGGGGTGGATGATGAGAGGGAGTAGACAGCTGAGATCAGATTTAATTTACTTATTAATTACTTGCTAAACTTTGTGTCAATTAAGAAATAGCGCTGTTGTGAAGACAGAGGGGTTTTGTGGCCAGAGAGGAGGCTGCTAAACTAGGTTGATAGTCTCTCCTAATCGGTCTTCCTTGTCCTTTTCTCCTTTTCACTGATTTCTCTGACTCTTCCTTGTGCTACTTCCCTCTTCTTAAAGCAAGGATCATTTGAATTCATATTCTTGCAATGCCAGTACCTCTTTCTGTGATGTTCTTCAATGGAAGGGTTTGAGGCAAGTGACAAATACCACCATGAAAAGTATATATGCAGTGGCGTTATGCACATGCCTGGAATACTGTTGCCATTTCTGTCATTATAGGTACTAGATATGGGGAGTGTCTGTTGCCAAGATCATATGCATAGTTAGCATCTTGTATTTTGCCTGTAATCAATCATCCGTCCTACGAGGGTATTGCCTGGACCTTTCCAGTGCGTCTCTAATTGTGGTGTTTAAAGCCTGGGTAGCTCTCTGTTGGAATGGGAGCCATCACTGGCAGAGCAATCACTACCTTTGTTTGATAGTATTTGCGCTTGACATTAGGATGAAGGGTGTTTGGCATTTCTCGCCAGCTGGATGTGTTGGAAGTGTGGACAGCTGTAATGTGGTGGTGCAAGCATAAGAAACTGATAAGTCGTTTTGTTTGTTATAGCAACTGCGTGGGCTGATGGCTGAGCACAAGCCTCATATAGGTAAGATGGACAAAACTGGGCCTCAGTTGCTGGAGCTGAGCCCAGGGGAAGGTTTTTCTATCCAAGTGGAATATGTGGCAGCACTACGTATCAAAGGCACCCCATAACCTATGGAGCCAGAATGAGAGGTTGTAATGACTTGCATTTTCTTCCTTTTAAGTTCTAAAACGCCTCGTCTCATTCATTGAAATACGAGTACAAGGAAGCCCACTGAATGTACCAACAATTTTAAAATTTAATATATAGCTCTCCTAAAATTAGACCTGAATAGTGCCAATTTAATTTCCGTCTTTACCACTTTTGTAAGGTTTTGTTGCTGCAATCAGTTTTCCAGAAGTCCGGAAGGTGGGAAGGCTACTTATCTTCCATAACACATTTTGCTGGCTCGTATGATATTCGCACTTCTAACAAAAACACTGAGTCCGTAACGTTGGTCACGGTGTCTGATGTGAAGTGGGTTGTGTGGTGGGAAAAAGTCATTACATTCGCATTGCCTGTATTCCTTTGCATAGAAAGGATGGAGCTATTTGTTCCCATCAGGCAATCTTGTTTTGCTGTGCTCTTTCTGGCACCTTTCCCAAGTGTAGTCAAGAGTGCTTTTTGTAGATCCCGGAGGGATTGTTAAATGCACCCAAGGTTTACTAATTTCTGTAAATTGAAAGGGGCACGGTGGTGAGGTGTTTTTAGGAGTCTCTAGGGATCCAAAAGCATATAGTAAAGGCTATCTTTGGACCTATACCAAAGGGTGAACCATGTTACAGAGCTGTAATTGAGTTTCTGGACACCTCCCTGGGCTCGGTCAACTGTGGGTCAACATAACACACGCTGTTGTGTGCTTTTAGTTGCAGAAAGTAACGTTCCTTTACTGCAGTAACAAGCATCACCTGGGCACTAACAGACGTCTTTTTGAATGACCATACATATCGAATCTTAACCAGTGGTTATATGCCAGTGTATTGGTCCTGATATGAAAAAGTATGTATTTACTACTCAGGTAAACAGCTTGCTAAAATGATGAAATGGCTCATGAAAGAGCCAACGAGTCATGGCTCTCCAAAATAAGGTACAACCTACTGTATGAATGACACAGGACTAAAGGCAAGTAGATTCTGCTCTATGTATAGTATCTTCAGATGGAACGTCTCAGGACTGAAACCGGACTTCATAGTAAAATTCTTCAATCTGAGAGGAAGTACCATTTTGCAAGGTCATTTTTGTAATGTAGATATTGAGAGAGGGGAAGAACCACGAAGGGCAGTATTGCAAGTGGCACATACGTCTGTTGGCTAGAGATGTTAAATATGTTAATTTTAAAGTACATTTTTCCAAGACAATTTGAAATGCCATTTTTCAGTTGTTTTTTTTTTTCCTAATTTCTCTGCCACTTCTTTCTGTCCTTTACCACCCTACCAGTTTCATGACAAGACAGATTTGACTCTTGAGAGTCTGAAAGGCACAGCTGAACGTCTGAGGCAGCCACCTTCAATCTCAGCAGAGGTTGAGAAGATTAAAGAGCAAATCAGTGAAGATAAGAACGTGTCAGTGGATCTGGAAAAACTTCAGCCGGTGTCTGAGACGCTTAAACAGAGAGGGAAGGAAATGATTGCTCGCTCAGAAGGAGCCGATAAGGATATACCTGCTAAAGGTAATAGATGGAGGAAAGTTTCACGTAGTGGAAATGCAGCAAGCTGCAGCATATAAAAATGTTCATTTCTGATGACCACTGATCTGGGGATTGTGTTCTCCTGGAGAAGCTGGAGAAGATGTATAAAAGCAAAGTATTTGTTTAAAATAATTCATTGTGGATATGACCTTTGTTTTATTTTTTAAGGTTATGGTGGTTGTTTCCACTTAAGGTTATGAGTCGTCCTGTAAAGAAACAATTTTACAGTCTAAATTTTAAAAGATACCCATATGTTTCTGCTGTAGAACTGTAGAGAGATTTTTGGCCAAGAATCGTTTGCCAAGGTAGTAATCTAGTTCCTCTGTTGTTTAGCTGTTCAAGATAAACTAGACCAAATGGTCCTCATTTGGGAAGACATCCAGACCTTGACTGAGGAGAGGGAGGCCAAATTGTTGGATGTAATGAAACTAGCCGCAAAGTTGGTGGTGTAGTCACGTGGCTCTTGCAGCTGCTATTAAAGATACTCAGGAGCTCATTGGAGAACTGGAGGGACCTGGAGTTGACCCATCTGTAGTCAAGCAACAGCAAGAAGATGCTGAGGTCAGTAGAAAGTATTTTGTTGACTTAAAGTATTTTATTTATGGTATGCAGAGAAAAGACAGAATTACTATGAAATACCACAGGAGGCTATTTTTTTAGAGACCAAGAGGGATAATTGTGTAGGAATTTACTATAGTGATATCTCAAGAGTCTGTGGTAAATAACATGTACCAGTTCTGAATTGCAATGAGCATGCAACATGTGCCTGTCCTTATATTTGCATATCTGCTTATAAACACGTATATAATAAGCACGTCACTGGGACTTCTGAAAGTGATACGTACTTGAGATTCCCTGAGTAATAGGTAACATCTAAATGAAAGGTGTACGCATGTATCGTGCTCTATGTATTATGCTCTAAGCCTGTAATTATTCATGCTGATAGTTAAAGATTTTGAGGGTTGACTGACAACCTCTGAAAAAGAAAACACTCTGATTAAAGAAATCTAATTGAAAACTTCCTGTTTATTTTGTTTCATCTCATGTAAAGTGACATCATAAGCCATTGTTCTAATTTAGACTGGTGTCAGTTGATTTCACTCTGACCCTGCAAAGGGATGCTTGTGTTTTAAGCGTCAGATTGTAAGTCCAAGGGACTTTAAAGAAACCACAGGCCGAATCCTGCCATGTCCTATCTTGAAAACAAGCTGTACATAGATTATTAAAGTTAGTGTGAGCGGCATTGATTTTTTTTCTCTTTGTAGGCTGCTAAGGAAGAAATTGATGGACTACAAGAGGAACTAGCAACAGTTCTGAGCCTTGGCTCTGACCTTGTAGCTGCTTGTGGAGAGCCTGACAAACCTATTGTCCACAAGAGCATAGATGAGGTATGGGAAATGCAGGTGCTTGAATCTGCTACGCCAGGTGCTTGTTCAGCTGAAATTGGTATATCCTCCCTGCCCCCAACAAATTTTGCAAATAGACATTTTGCGGCAAATGCAAGATACCCCTGAAGCTTTTATGATAACATAAGGGTTGCTTTTCAAGTAAATGGATCTTGGCTCGTATTAGTTTAGAATGTATAGACAATTTTATTGTATTGATTTATGGGTTAAAAGTTCTGTAAAAGACAGAAAGGTTTTTTGTGGAAATAGTCACTGATTACTGCAATAGATGGCTACTTTTTGCAATAGGAATGCTGGAATAAATTTGAAAGGTATCTGGTTTATGCCAAGTGCAACATCTTGACTGAGACAATCCTGCTTGGATGGCTACAGAGTACTGACAGTTTCTCCAGTGTTCAGCAGGGTATGTTTCTTTTAAGCTACCTTTTTGATAAGGATGCAGTTCCAAATGATTTAATACTATTTCCCATATTGACTGTAATCCATAGGTTAAGAAAACTATTCAGTATCAGTATTGAATTTTACAGCTTTTGTCATCGAGAACATCGAGTGCATTCTGAAGGAAAGTAACTATGCAGTGATAAGGAGAACAAGAGTTTTAACATGGAATTAATGTGAACTATTCATGCTTAGTTTATTGGTGTTATTGATGAGTGAATAATCAGTGAACGCACATTATACAGCAGCAGTAACATTCTTTTGTCCATTGGAGTAAATTTCACCTACTTGCAGCTGAATTCTGCCTGGGATGCCTTAAGCAACACAAGGAAAGAACGGGCAGATAAGCTTGTTGAAGCTCTGCAGGCAGCTGTTCCATACCAAGAAGGACTGCAGGTAAGATGGTGTGATACACCTAACCCAATCTTGAGTCAATAGGACTTAATGTGGTTGTAGTAAAAAATGTTACGTGATTGGGAAGGTGACGTGTGTCACTGATTATAGCGACTGTTTTCTTCAGTAGGCAGATATTTTTTCTCGGGGTTGGTTGGGTTGGAGGTTTTTCTTCCATTAAAGACTAAATCTGTTCTTTTCTGCATGTAGTTGTTCACATACTCCTCTATGTATAGATTGGAAATTGATGTCCCCTTTATTGGTAAGACACAAGTTTATAGTAATCCTGCTCACATTTCCTGGTGGGAGTCAGTACGTAACATAGTAGGCGAGTTGAAGGTGTGACATGTTTACATGATCCAAAAGGAACAGAATACAGGTCCGTATACTCACCTGCAGCTGTTTTCTTTGAGTGGAGGACAGTGAAAGAACTTCAATTTTATTCCACCTTTTTTATAAGTCAAATATTTCAGTTTGACTATTTTAAGCCCAAAATAGTAACATAATGTTACTGGACCATTACATGAATTCTTAGTGTAATTATACTAAGAATATAGACATACTGGAGCATCATACTAATTCTTACCGTAATTTATCCAATCACAATACTTTGGAAGATGATTCACTTTTAAAATGGGTAGGTAAACTTTCCAGCAGTTTTTTAAGATATCTTTTCTCTATATGCGCTGTATTTTATTTCATTTTTTTGCCTATTCTTTGCAAGTTTTGGCTGAGTGGCAGGCCTCATGTCTTTTGTCAGTGAATGGCTGGAAGATGGAAACAGTAGAAGGGTTTTCATGGTCAGATTTTGCAAAGCTGTCTTTTTGCCCAGTGGAATTACTGTCTTTCTTGGTTCATTAGATCTTTAAAAACAGAGTTTCACATGACACTGAGGGCAGTTGCTTGTGTGTTCGGTGCAGGCCAAGCAGCAGAACGCATCTTAATAATAATGCAACATCTTGTTTTCCATGTTTTTTTCTCCAAGGTCTCTTATTTTCATACTGCACAGAGGTTGACTTGTAGGGTTACATTAGGAACATTGCCGTTGCTTTGAGAGCTTTGTATTTCCTGGGGCTGCACATTGTACATCCTACAAGCTTGGTGCTTTGTACAAGAACTGTATTTAACTGCCGCCTTACGCTCATTTCAATAGACAATATTAAAAGTGTTGTGGGCAGATTGTTAGCTACAGCTGCCTCACCCTGTTGAGCGTGTTGGGGGGGTTAGTTCTCCTTTTCCCAAGGAGTTGTGTAGCAGTGGGCAGCTCTGAGAAGCCGTCCTAAGCCCTTCTCCGTAATGAATCACAGATAACAGGCAGGAGGAAAAAGGGCCTGGCAGAGGTATTTTTTCCTCTATGTAATTAATTGCCCAGAGTGCTATAGGTGTTCTTAATCTTTAACTGGAGTGTTCTTGAGGTCGTTCTGCATTATATCAGGAGTAAGGGAAGTACCCACAAAGCCTCAGAACTGGGGAGACTTCATTTGTTTTTTGAAGTTCCAACTGCCTTATCCTGAGGAGATTCATTCAAGCTCAGGTATTGGCCATCACTGTCTAATCTGTACTGAATGGGTCGTGTTCCATCTTCCTGATACAGATACCGTTATCCTTCAACAGAAGTTCTTTTGTCATCATCATTTAAAGTGTGTTATCATTCAGCTACCACCTTCCATCTTTGCTCCAAAGGAGTGCAGAACAGAGTTTGTCTTGTATTTAACCTTTCGGGGTATTCATAAAAATTGCTGATTTTACTCCAGAAGTAGAGTACTAGTCCGCATGAATAGTACTGGCAGGATATTGCTGCTAATAGGGGTTCAGTCTTGCAGCATGTACATTCTCGTAACCATTACGTGGAATACTTTAGTTAATACTGGATCCCTTGTATTGCAAAAAACCCCTAGGTTCCGCTGAAGAAAGCTGTTTGGTTTTGTTTTGCTTCGTTTTGTTTTCAAAGCGCACAGCAATATTATTCTCTGGAGTAAAAAATTCTGGTATTTTACTTAATGCAACTTTGAAATCTGACACTATTTCTCTGCTCATGCTTCAATTTCATACTGTGATTTTCAGGCAATGTTTGACTGGGTGGACATTGCTGGCAGCGGGTTGGCATCTATGTCCCCAGTTGGAACAGGTCTGGAGACAGTGAAGCAGCAAACTGAGGAACTTAAGGTATGAACGAGCAATTGATTTCATTTCTATTTTCATCGGTCTGCATTTTCCTGTGGTGTTTAGTATTTTTCTGTATTTTTCAAGAGTCAAAAGCAATTTTCAACTTCTAGTAGAAAAGAATCTGTATGAAAATTTCAGATAACATTTCGTTGCACGCTTTTCATTTTAAAATGTGTTTAATTTTAAAATCTATTCCAAATTTTGGTGAAAGTACATTTTATTTTGTGAGTGTGTTCCAATAGCCAAGAAATACTTGTAGTGGCATTCCTTGTCTTTCACAGGCTGTAAGGTTATTATGTGCAGGGTTCTTTTGCTGTGACTTTTACGTGTTCTGGTTTCTACCGTGAACAGCTTCCTTGAGGCTCTGAAAGAATGCCTCCACAGCTTCACTTCTGCAATTACAGGCTTTACCTAAATGCTCACACAGATCACAACATTCCCAGTACATTAGTAAGCTGAAAATCAAAATTTCAGGCTAACTTAGACCTTCAGAAGCCTGTCTTTGTGGATCTGTGACTTGAGCATGCTCCTGACGTCGGTAGGCTGTTATGCGATATATAAAAACCAGGGATGTGTAACGATCAGGTAATGTCCTTGGTTTCATGGCTCGCTTGTACTTTTTTTGGCTGTGGGCAGGTTGTTTAGTCTATCTATTTTATGATGTAACTTCAAATGAACCATAATCTTACGTACTTCAGAAGAACACACCTAGGCGAGTTGTTCAGAGTGCTGTCCCAGTTGCATGTACCAGAGAGGGTGTTCTACTGAAGAAAATTTGCTTTCAGGTCTTCTGAAAAACAATTCTATCTGAAGTTTCACGGATGGTATTATCACAACCCCCAGAGCTAGAAGTGACCCCAGATGCGTTCTGCCTTTTGTACAGACCAGAGAGATCGTTGGAGAATACTTTCCTATTAGCCATCTTTGCCATTCTGTGGTCGCAGTTAGCAATACCTGCTAGAACATTAAGACACTGCTGCAGATTCTCAGTTTGCTGCGACCGTCGGGGTGATCGGTGTCTTACAAGCATTTTTACCCTGGATGACAATCCCCCAAACGTACGAAAGCTGAGAGGGATGCATTGGTATTGCAAATACTGCTGTACTGTGCTGTATTCCAGAAGGTCACTACTTGTGATAAGTTTACGTGTATTCTTTTTCTATTTACCGTAGCAATTTAAGACAGAAGCTTATCAGCAGCAGATAGAAATGGAAGGACTGAGCCGTCAGGCAGAGCTGTTGCTGCAGAAGGTAACAGAGGAGAGTGACAAGCACACAGCTCAAGACCTTGTCTCAGAGCTCAAACTAATGTGGGAGAGCCTAGAAGAAAAAGTCTATTGATATAGACAGGTAAATAAACTTGAAGGTGGGGGCTTTCTTCATGACTTAGATTTTTGAGAAAAGCTTCTTAGTGTGTATCATGTTTGCATCAATTTACACATTTATTCCTTTTGGTTTGGAAATTACAGAGCTATAATCCAAAGGGAAATGGTGAGGGACCTGCTTCAGCACCTGGAGGTGCACAAATCTATGGGGCCGGATGGGATCCACCCAAGGGTACTGAAGGAGCTGGCGGAAGTGCTCGCCAGGCCACTTTGCATCATTTATGAGCAGTCCTGGATAACCGGGGAGGTCCCAGCTGACTGGAGGTTGGCAAATGTGACACCCATCCACAAGAAGGGCCGGAAGGAGGATCCGGGGAACTACAGGCCAGTCAGCCTGACCGCGGTGCCTGGGAAGGGCATGGAACAGATCATCCTCGGTGCCATTGCACGGCACATGCAGGAGAACAGGGTGATCAGGCCCAGTCAGCATGGGTTTGTGAAAGGCAGGTCATGCCTGTCAAACCTGATCTCCTTCTATGATAAGGTGACCCACTTAGTGGATGAGGGAAAGGCTGTGGATGTTGTCTACCTGGATTTTTGCAAAGCTTTTGACACTGTTTCCCACAGCATCCTCCTGGAGAAACTGGCTGCTCATGGCCTGGAGAGGTGTACTCTTCACTGGGTAAAAAACTGGGTGGACGGCCATGCCCAGAGAGTGGTGGTAAATGGAGTTAAATCCAGTTGGTGTCCGGTCACAAGTGATGTCCCCCAGGGCTCGGTGCTGGGGCCGGTTCTCTTTAATATCTTTATCAATGATCTGGATGAAGGGATCGAATGCACCCTCAGTAAGTTCGCAGGTGACACTAAACTAGGCGGGCTTGTTGATCTGCTTGAGGGTAGGTTGGCTCTGCAGAGAGATCTGGACAGGCTGGACCGATGGGCTGAGGCCAATGGTATGAGGTTCAACAAGGCCAAGTGCCAGGTCCTGCACTTGGGTCACAACAACCCCATGCAGCGCTACAGGATTGGGGCGGAGTGGCTCGAAAGTTGCCTGGCAGAAAAGGACCTGGGGGTGTTGGTGGACAGCCGGCTGAATATGAGCCAGCAGTGTGCCCAGATGGCCAAGAAGGGCAACAGCATCCTGGCCTGTATCAGGAATAGCGTGGTGAGCTGGACTAGGGAAGTGATGGTGCCTCTGTACTCGGCACTGGTGAGGCCCCACCTCGAGTACTGCCTTCAGTTTTGGGCCCCTCACTACAAGAAGGACAGTGAGGTGTTGGAGCGTGTCCAGAGAAGGGCTACAAAGCTGGTGAGGGGTCTGGAGGACAAACCTTATGAGGAACGGCTGAGGGAGCTGGGCATGTTTAGCCTGGAGAAGAGGAGGCTGAGGGGAGACCTTATCACCCTCTACAACTCCCTGAAAGGAGGTTGTAGAGAGATGGGGGCTGACCTCTTCTCCCTGGTGACAAGTGATAGGACAAGAGGAAATGGGTTCAAGTTATGTCAGGGGAGGTTTAGATTGGATATTAGGAAACATTTTTTCACTGAAAGGGTTATTAAACATTGGAACAGGCTGCCCAGGGAGGTGGTGGATTCACCATCCCTGGAGGTGTTTAAAAAAAGGGTAGATGTGGTGCTTAGGGACATGGTTTAGAAGTGGTTTTTGTCAGGGTATGTTAATGGTTGGACTTGATGATCTTAAAGGTCCCTTCCAACCTCAGCGATTCTATGATTCTATGATTCTATATATAATATAATTTGAATTTTACAATTTATTGAGTTGCTTTTGTGGTTTTTAAACCCTAAGCAGTATTTTTTGTCACTTCCTCTGTCAGCAGTGCCATCTTGAATCATTATTATTTCATTTTGATTAGTTGATGATATCTTAAGTAGCGTTTGAAAACATGTTTATATGTGCAAAAGTAATATTAGCTGCTGAACTGAGCAGTTTAAAACAAAAAAAAAGACACAACTTAATCCTTAACTGTTTCAGTGCTCTTTCCTTAAGTTATCAAAGTGAAAGAGAGATTTAAAGATGCAGTGCTTTGAAGTGTATTTTTTTTCCTAAATTGAATCATTTCACAACAAAGAAAAGGTTTTAAAGATCATGCAGCAAATTGCATTTCTATTGAAATTCTGTTGTAAGTGATAAAAAACTACTGTCGTATCTCCGACGAGAGAACCTTCCAGCTTAACTCTGCTCTGGCTACATGGGGTCTCTGAAGGTTAGGGATTTAAGCCTGGCGTGTGAGGCTTTACAGGGGAATGGCAACCTCGGCTCTGAGTATGAAGCTGTTGCTTGTCTTGGATGACTGTTTCTCCCTGGGTTTATGATATCAGATGCACGGACGCTGCTCTGGATTGTGGTGACTAATGCTAACATAAGCCAATTCAATAGCATTGTGAAACCATTTCCTTGTTAATTTTATTTTTACTCTAGTGCAAGCTGGAAGGTGCCTTGTTCGCCTTGGGGCAGTTCCAGCGCGCCCTGGATGAGTTGCTGACGTGGCTGACGCATACAGAAGACTTGCTGAATGAACAGAAACCTCTGGGTGGAGACCCCAGGGCTATTGAAATTGAACTTGCCAAACATCATGTATGTAATTATGATGTGCATTAACTGAAATGTTCCTTTGATGTTTATCTGAGTGATGAGTCTTGTAGTAAAACTGAGCACTCCATAAATAATTCTCTAGAGATTTTCAAGATGCAGAGTATAGCTGAAACGCAGGCTTGGATTAACTAATATTTTTCCTCTTACTCCTCCATATTCTTTCCTTCCTTTGCGTGTGCCATGCAAGTGACATAGGTTTTAGCTAAACAGAGCAACTCACCCTAGTCTCCACTTTTATTCACCTTAATTTGACCCAGGGAACTTAAAAGTTATTGAACCTGCTGCTGTCCCTGAAGCAGTAACCTCCTTGATTAGTTCTGTTTAAGCCAGGTCTCACAAAATGTATGCGGCCATTACGCATCTTTCGTTCTTGTTTCTTCCTTCTCAGAAAATAGCCATTTGCTGGTTTGAATTCTGCAGAATTTTATCCCGATTGGATCCAACTAACAAGAAGAATGGAAAGCTTCTCTGAAAATCTCAGCCAACTTTAGGAAGGTGTCCATGCCCCCATCTTCTTCTCTTGTTACATACAATTTAGGGGTTTTTTTAAATATGTTTTTTAGTATTTTTACTGATTATTGTGCCTGTGGAGCCCACAGAAGCATGCTTCTGTTGTGCCTTTTATTTTGAAGAGTGCCTCCCAGGAGCAAGAGATCTTCTCTGCCTCCTTGTGTGACTTGGTGTGCTGTCCATGATGATGTGTTGTTCCTAGGCCTGAAGATTTCAAACTAACCTCCTAAATCCTCTCCTTTCCTTTCAATCTGCCATTTAATTTCTGGCCTGCAGATGATGTGAAAAGTATTCAGAGTCCCTTTTGGATGTAGAGAGAATTGATAGAAGTTGACGGGACACGGATAATTAAGGCATTTTCCTTGTTTGTGGTAATGCAGCTCTGCAGCTGCTGAAGCCTTTTGTGTGGTCGGTTGGAACTTGAGCAGAGAAGATACCTACGTGCCCTGTGCAACTACTGTTAGAAACAGGCCCTCAAAAAAAAATAAAGTCACAAATCCAGCGTCCGCTCCATGAACCTTTTATATTCTTATCTAACGGAAGTGGTTTACTCTGAAGAAGCGTCCAGACGTCGTTTGTGGCTTCATCTGCCTTCAGTGCTGAAGGAGTTCAGCAAACACATGAGTGAATCTGCCTCCTTTTTGTAAAACGGAGTTTGTAGGTTAGGAAGTTCACACAGGAGTGCATCCTGTGGTAGCCTGGAAAAACATCCATCTCTGGAATAACTTTGGCAAGAATAGACCTTGTTCCTAGTGAGCCTCATCAGGAAGGATGGGAAAAGATGCATCTGCTTCTGTGAATATCCCTCTTTTTCGCCCTGTTAGGAAAATAAAATAACGAATACCTTCCAGTGCTTAGCTTAGAAGAACTAAATCAAACGAGACGCGCATTTATCCATTTATGTGGATCCAATTAGGAAGTGTGTTCAGTGAAGTCGAATGGAAAGTGAATCATCAAGTGAGGAAATTGCTTTTTGCGTTTTTAGATATGCTTACCCGTTGTACTTTATACTTACCCGTCCGTGGAACCTGCTTCCAAAATCAGGTTGTTTACCTTTCAGCTCTCTGGGAGGTCTGCAAAGATTCGATTTAACCTGTGTGGCTGCACTAGTGCAGCCACTACACAAAAAATACTTCAAGAACCACGTGGTCCTTCCCCAGCGATGGTAAAAGAATACAAACAAAAAATCCCACCAGATGCAATCCGATCAGGGTATGGGCTCGTTATCTGGGACAGGAAGGAGTAGTTTGAGGAAGGTCAAGTACCCTTCGTGTGAATGTTTGTTTTGTTTGAACTGAGTGAGACTTAACCCATTTTGTCATGTTTTAACAGGAAAGCGTTCCCCAGCACCAGGCACGTATCTGTCAGCAGCCCAGGCGCAAATGGAAACCCAGAATCCACGGGCAAACCTTCTAGTCAGCAAATGGCAGCAAGTCTGGCTTCTGGCCTTGGAAAGAAGAAGAAAACTGGAGGATGCTTTGGACAGACTTGAAGAGGTCAGAAAAGGAATATATTTACTTTATGCATAATTTTGTTTACCCTTGGTTAAATGGTAAATACTGTCAACGACTTCCACATTTGTTGCATTCTATTGTGTGATGCAGCTAACTGAAAGCATTGCGATACACAGGGTCCCACCCGCAGGGAGGAGCAGAGGGGACAGGTGACCCCAGACTGACCAACAGGGTATTCCATCCCATCTGCATCACGCTCAGTATAAAAGCTGAGGGATCAAAGGGGCAAAGGGGGCTCTGGCTCGTTTTTTCTTCAATGGCCGACGTCTGAGGAGGACCCTGTCTGTTCATCTGCCTTTGATCCCGATCCGAGCACTCCGGACTCTAGTTCCGGAATTCAGCTCCTGTCTGTCGCTGAGTCCAGTCTGGAACTTTCCCTGTGTCTGCTGCTGACGCCATCGTCATCCTGGGAGCTGGATACGGTTTTGTATATATTGTACACTTTTTTTCTTTAATTTTTATTATTCTATTACTATTTACTATTTTCTTATTTATTATTATTTTCATTAAAGTAGTTTAGTTCTTTTTCTAAACTCGTAAATCTCCTTATCTCTTCCTCTCCTCTCTGAGGAGAGAGTGGGGGGAGGGCCATCTGTCGTTCTGATCGGCCAGTCTGGCCAAAACCACGGCACGTTTTTACAGAACTATTTTTACAGTCAACACAGAGTACTACAGCGGTAGCTGAAAACATAAAACAAGTGTTTTTGCTGATCAAATGTGCAAGAACATGTCCCAGTGAACGGGTGACTATGTCAGTTCTATTGAGGGAAGCGTCCCATTTATTATCGGCACATTTTTTAGTACGACTGTGGTTAGGAATAAGATCTGTCCTGTAAGGTAGCAAGTACCTTGCCCTTCACGCTGGAGTGCGTGAGTCTGTCGTGGCTGTTTCCTCAGCTGTGCCTGTTAAATGTTTCCACGTGCTCAGGATGCAGTCATTGGTGCTTGGTTGAGGATTTCTGCTGATTTGCAGGATTGAACTTTGGTGAAAGTTTATCGTGTGGCTGTTGGTTTTCTTTCTGTTTTGAGTAGGGGTGCACATCCACTGTTATTAAAGCCATCGCCCAAGAGATTCTGCATCAGCCAAGTGACGTGTTCCCAGAGCTTCTCTGCGGGGTGCCACTACTGGGAAGTAATTCCCCAGGCCAGCGATGGGTGGGCTGTTGGAGTTGCTGATGAACTTCTTGGAAAAAGGGACAAATTAGGAAGAGCGGAGCATTCCTGGTGTGCAGAATGGCTAGGTCCCAAAGAGCAGCTGTCAGCGTGGCACAGAGATCAAGAAACGTTATTCTGCAAGGATAAACCATTGAAGGTTGGAGTTTTGCTGGAGCTACAAAAGAAGACCGTGTCCTTTTATTCCATCGCTGACAAAGAAATGCTTTTGCACACCTTCGGATTCAATACCTCACCTCCTCTTTACCCTGCTTTCTGGCTATATAGTCTAGAAAGAAATGGATCTTTAAGTCAGAAAAGTGACAATTTTGGCTGTGACTGCAGAGCTTCTGTACGAGCTTCAGTGTCTCGCACAGGAATTTACCCAGGAGTGTGTAGCGACCCAGGCCTTCCTGGGAATCAGCAGCTGATACTTGGCTCTGCTTTTCTTCCCGCTCTGCTCTGCTGTAGCTGAACACTGAACTGCTGTCCCCGAACACCCTGGAAGCACTCTGGACTGACTGCGCGTCTGTAAGATGCCAGCGGTGCGTGTGTCAGCTTCTACAAGAGTGGGGGTGGCTCTCTCAACGTTGCCAACAGTGGATGCACAGCTGGTGGCTGCTGCCTCTTGTTAGGGCTGAGGCATCCCTTCCTGGTGCATCTGGAGCAAGAACAGGGCCAGCACGATGAACTGCCTGGGCACCTCTAGGTTTGCACGTACAAACTGTGCTGCAGTGCTCAGGAGCAGCAATTTGTTGCGCTTTGATCATAAATCACCGTGCCATGTAAAAGGGAGTGTGTTGTGTCGCTCCTGGTGTTCCTGTGCGTCGGAGGCGCTCACTCGGCAGGCGCAGCACTGCAGCCAGCGCCGTTCCATTACAGCGCTTGAAATCTGCATCGTGGCTCCCAATGGCAGAAAGCTGCGTCACCATCCCAGGGAAGCCCAGAGCAGAACTCCCGCGCAGAGGCGACAGGAGCCCACAAGCCCACTGCCTGCTGTATTTCCCACTGGGCTCTGAGGGGGGAGAGTGGAACTGGGGGCTGTGATTTGTCAGGGGGATGCCCTCTCTGTCCCTGTGACCACCGTTCATGGCCAAAACAAAGGGAAAAAAAAACCAACACAAAATAATATCAAGGGCTTTTTATTAGTTAAATAAGAAATCACTTTCTGGAGAGCAGCTGTCCCTGCCCAGCTGCCCGGCTCCTGGGTCTGTCCCGCGGGGGCCTTGGTGCGTGAGGGAGGTGGCAGTCGGACGAGTCGCTCTTGCTCTCCGCTGCCTTGTGCAGCCCGGGCTGGTGCTGTGCTGGCCCTGTCAGGCAGCAGGGGTGGCAGGAGAGAGCAGAGTGAGCTGGGGTGGGGGCACTGGGGGGGACACGGGTGGGGAAAACCCAGCACCTCGTGGGTGCCCTGCCCTCCCCGCTGCCCCTTCACACCCATGGGATCCTCTCCCCAAGCCAGCCCCGGCCGTACCCTCTTTGTCCGTGAGCACGGGACTGTCCAGCTGCTCCCTGGACATGCAGCCGTCCTTTGCCAACAGGTCCACCACGTTGCACTGGGAATGAGAGAGCGGGCTGGCTGAGCCACGGGGCCGAACTCGGCATCCCTTGGCAACCCTGCCACAGCCAGCTCTCCCTGGGGAAACTGAGGCACAGATGCCCCCCCAGCCCCTGCAGAGGCTCGGCCTCAGTGGCCCCCGCCGTATCCCTACCTTTGTCATCCCTACCTTGTTGGGGAGCAGGAGCGGCTGGAGGCGCCGGGAGAGCTGGAGGCCCTGGCGGCGCTGCAGTGGGGTGGTGACAGTGTGGCGGCCCCCGCAGCTCCGCGGCACGGTGGGGTACTTGACCTCGGCTGGCGGCTGCCTGTGGGACGGGGTACGCGGATGCTCAGTGCCCGGCACCGTGGCAGCCCGTGCTTCAGCCTGCTACGGCAGGGAGGGGTCCAGGGGCTGCTCCCCGGTGGGGTCTGTCCCTCCCGGCTCCCCTCTGCCTGCTGCAGGAGACCCCCCAGCCGTCCTGCTGGATCTGCTCTTTCCCCACAGCCCCCGGGAGCTGGCTGTGGCAGTGGCAGGTCCCTGCACCCCACGCCAAGGACAGCAGGAGGCAGGAGCTAGGCTGTCCCGGCTGCAGCGCTTGAGTTCAGCAACTTGTTTGGGAGAAGGACCCTGACCTCCCTAAGCCCGAGGTCAGGCTGAGACCAGACACAACTCATCGCACGTGGCTTCAGCGCCCTTGAGACAGAGACTTGGGCCAGACGGGCAGCGAGGGGGGACTGTAAAACCCCTCAGAGGCGGGGTAAGCACAGCTGACCCTCTGCAGCACAGCTCTGCTCCCCTGCCCTGCCCAGGTCCGCCCGGACCCCTGCGCCCCCACCTGGGGAAGAGCTCTCCCTCGCCGGGGCCAGGCCACCCTGCACCCCAGTGGGACAGGGATGGGTCCCCGTGTCCCCTACCTGTGCTCGTGCTGCTGTTCCTGCTCTGGCTTGAGAATGGTACGGGGGTGCTCGGCGAGGCGGGGGGACAGCGGCGGCAGGGATGGGATGGTCACGATGTGCCTGGGGAGGGCAGGAGCCGTAGATGGGTGACGCGGCAGTGCCCTGAAGCCCATGGGCTTGTAGCCCACGGCACCCCCTGCTCCCTGGGGAGGGCTCTGCGTCCCCCTGCTGCCAGGCAGGGCCGCGAGGGGGCTGGGCAGGGTCAGACCCCCCAGGCAGAGCCCCGAACCCCTGTGCCTGGCACGGCGGGGCACTGCCAGCACCCATCGCCCCCCCGTCCTGCCCACAGCGCCAGGTGCTACTCACGGGCCAGGCACCGACATGTCGAGGGGCCGGTCGCAGGACAGGCAGTGGAAATGGGTCAGCAGCGGGCTGGAGTGGGGAGAAAAGGGCTGGGTGAGCTCCTGGGGGGGACACAGGCAGGCAGCTCGCAGGCAGCAGCGAGGTGTCCCTGAAGCCGCCGCCGTCCCCATTGCACTCACTTCTTAATGCCAGCTGCATCATCAGCCCCTGCCTGTGAGCCCTTCTGGAGCTGCTTGAGGTTGCTCTCCCAGTGCCCCTCCAGCTGCTTCTGCAGAGCCCCCAGCTCCTGGCGGCCCAGCTGTGGACAGGTGCCCACCCTCAGCCAGCTGCCCCGGGATGGGACATGGTGGTCCCCGGCTGGGACAGCTGGCAGAGGGATCCTCGGAGGGATGCCAAGCCCTGAAGGAGCAGGTTTTGCGTGGCAGAGACGAGACACCCCTCACCTTGGAGGCCACCTCTTCACTAAGCTCTTGCTGGACCTTCTCCTGGCCCGTCTGCCGGCTCAGCACCTCCTCGAGCATCTCAGTCAGCCGCTCCATCCTTGTGTCGAACTCGCTGCGGTTGACTTTGCCAGCCAGGCTGGTTTTGTCTGCTTTCTAGCAAGAGGGAAGGGCAGGAGAGCGGTGGGGAAAGGACGAAGGTAGCCTAGGCAGGGCCAGCTCGTGTTGGGAGGAGAGGGAGAAGTGGCTACGTGGCCCTGCTTGCCCCATCACCCCCATGGGGTTGGTGCCAGCCGCCAAAGGGACCCGTGGGGAGACAGAGGGACCTGGCAAGGGACGCGCAGCCAGTCTGGAAATCTTCCCGCCCCCCGGCAGGTTCTGCCACCAAGCACCCAAGGGACAAGGGGTGATTGTCACCCTGCCTGGGACCCCCTTGGCTGCTGCTGGGGACCCTCGAGGCCATACCACATCGAGTGCCAGCATCAGGTCATTCTTGTCCGCTTTGCCCTTCACCAGCTTCTCCAGGGACTGGAACAGAGCCTGCCAACACAGAAAGCACCCCATGATGCCACGGCAGCGTCGCAGCTGCCTCCCGGCCAGCTCAGCGCCCCCCATCCATCTCCCACCCCCCTTAAAAACCTGCGGGAAAGGGACAAATCCCTTGTGGTGCCCAGGCTCTGCCTGGAGGATGCTCTGACCCCGTGGGGCTTTCAGCCACCCACCTTGGTATCTTGCTGCTGCCGCTGACTGTCACGCAGGAGGTTCCCCACGACGGAGCTGAGCTTTTCGTAGCTGCCTTGCACCTGCACAAGGGTGGCCTGGACGCGCTTCAGCACCTCCTCATCCTGCTGCAGGGAGGAAGATGACAGGGCGGTGCTGTGCAAGGGGGGACTGGCTGCCCCGTGGCGACAGAGCCAGGTTACTTGGCCGGTGGCCAAAGGCTCTCGGTGCCAGCAGGACATTTGCACCAAGGCTTTCATTTCCTTCCGTGCTGCTGACTTGTACAAGGCAATGTGGGGAGCAGCGAGGGGCTCCCCCATGTTACAGCACAGCACGACCAGCCAGGGGAGTCCTGGCAGCCCCCTCCCAAGCCCCCCATGCCGCCATCTCCCTACCTGGCTCTGCCTCGGCAGCTGCCTCGGCACCTTGCCCACCGCCCGCCGGGACATCAGGGAGTCCACCACCTCCTGGAGCTTCTCGTAGCGCTGCAGGAGCTGCCCCACCTGCGCTCCGGTGTCCCCACAGCAGGCAGGGCATGCTGCCTGCGCCTCTGCCTGCTCCTGCCCTGCGCTCTCCATCGCCTTCAGCTTGTCCTGCTGCAGGAAGGGGAGAAGGGATCGGCTCTCAGATGGAATGGATGCAGCCAACAAGCCAAGGTGCTGTGGAGGCTCGATGGCTGCAGCCGGCCAGGGGCCGTGGCCGGGAACCCTGCCAGGACCCCCCCACCCAGCCGGCGGGCAGTGGGAGCACTCCCCCTAGACCTCACCTGAGCCTGCATCAGCTCGGCCACCTCTGTCACCAGCTGCTTCAGCGTGGCCTCGGTCATGTCCTGGTGTTCTCCCAGCTCCTTCAGCTCATGCTTTATCTTCTGTAACTCCAGCTCCTTCAGCCCCAACACCTCTTGCTTTAACTCCTGCAGTCCCAGCTCCTTCAGCGCCAACACCTCTCGCTTTAACTCTTCCAGTCCCAGCTCCTTCAGCTCCAACACCTCTTGCTTTGTCTCCTGCAGCATGGACCTGGCCAGCAAGATGGGCGCACAGGCAGGCTGAGCCTCATCGGGGCCACTCAGGGGGGTGTCCCTCGCCCCCCAGACTGGGATGCTCCCAGCCACTGGGCTCCCTTGCAGCCCCGTGGGGTAGCAAACCCTCTCCCGTCCTTTTACCCCAGTTGCAGGGCGATCTGGTCGCTGCCATCTGCTCTCCAGTCCGCTCCAGCCACCCACGACTTTCCAAGGGCATCCTCCAGCTGCCTGATCTGGGAACGGCGGTGGTGGCAGAGTCAGGGCATGGCACCCCGTGCTGTCCCTTTTTGGTGGGGGGGGGGGGGCCCTTTGGCTGCCCCCTCCCTCTCCAAATCCCCCCTGGCATCCCTGCAGCCCCCTCGGGCACTGCCACAGGCTCACCTTCTCCTTCACCTCCTGCAGCTCGCTGGCGAGGCTCTGCAGGGAGGACACCTGACCCCGGAGGGCGATGCTGTTGTCATCTAGAGGGACATGGTCCAAGGGGACATGCTGTCAGTGAGGGGGTCTCACCCTTGAGGCCAGGCTCTGAGCACGATGAGCCCCCAGCCCAGGGCGTTCCCACGCTAAACACCCCCCACCAGCCCCCTCAGGGTTCCTACCTCCCTCCGGGAAGAGCAGGTGCCTCTGCTCACGCTCAGCGTGGTCTGACTTGGTGGCTTCCAGGTGGGCCACCTGCTCCTTCGGGTGGCCAAGCTGCCCAGACTGGCGGAGAGCCTCCACCGTCTCCATGCCAATGCCAGAGGCACTGCTGGAGGCTGAGGACCCCCAGGGCATTGCTGGCTCTTGCAAATGGGACGTGCTGGGGGATCCTAGCTGCACCCCTGGGGTGGCGGTCCAGGCGCCAGGGGACCCTGGCTGCTTTCCTGGGCTGGTGGTCTTGATGCCAGGGAACGCTGGCTGCATGCCCGGGGTGGCGATTTGGGTGCTGGGGGATCCTGGCTCCGTCCCCTGTATCGTGCTCTGAGTGCCAGGGGCCCCTGGCTGCATCCTGGGGGTTGTGGCGCTGGCATCAGAAATGCTCTTCCCATCTGAAGGAGCGCCTGCCGCCTTCTCAGGGCTCACTGGTGCTCTGTGTGTCCCTGCTTGCGTCTCCTCGGAGCCAGGCTGTGTCCCGGGAGCCCCCTTGCTTGCGCTGGGCACAGGCTGTGCCCCTGGTTCCTCCATCCCCGGCACGGAGCTTGCCCCGTGCTGGGTGTCCACGTCCGCCTGGGGGGACTCGGTGGGGGAAGAAAGGCTGCCACTGCCCTCCTGGGAAGAGGAGGCCAAGGGGAGCAGGGTTACAGGCAGCCATGCAGCGGCAAGGACAGAGCCCAGGCCCCCCCGCCATGTCCCCACTGCCTGTCTCCAAGGCACCGCCTCCCGGAGCCAAACGCAAGGACACCACGAGAGCCCCAAGGCAAAGGCTGCGCCCCCCGCACAGAGCCCCGGGGCCCACGGCCACAGCCTCCCGCAACCTCCCCAGCCCCCTTAGTGCTTTGCTGGCCTCTGGGCCGGCAGCGTCTGAGCAGTCGAGCCTGGGGAGCGGCAAACCCTCCCTGACTCCCCGGGCCACGGCAGCGAGGCCTTTTGCTCTCCAGCAAGGGCATTCGGTGCTCCAGGCCTGCTGCCCAGACCCGCTTCCCAGCCCAAGGGGCTGCGCTGGTGTTTCAGGAGCAGCAGCCCCCGGCGGGACTTGGAAACCATCTCCCAGTGCCAAATGCTGGGATCTGCCCCCTCCTCCTCCCCCTTCTGCTTCGCTGCCCACCAGGCGAGCCACCCCCCAGCACCTCCCAGCCCACCATGCTGCGCACCTCCTCCGGGACTGGGCTGAGGCTCCGCATTTCCTCCAGGCTTTTCTGGGGAAGGAAGGGATCAAGGGCTCAGCCCGGCCACGTAGCTGGCAGGGACGGCCCCCTCGGGGACAGGACCCCCCAGCATCACTGCCCAGCACCCACCACCCATGGACCATGCCCCAGCACAGGAGGGATGGTCCCCCCAGGGGAGCTGGGGACACAGCTACCTCCTGTCTCAGTGCAGGATCCAGGACCCCCCGCGGCCATACTTCACCACGACACTTCTTGTGACGGGGGCCTGGCAGCTGGCTGGCGGCGTCCTGGAGTTTCCCCTGGAGCAGGGAGAGGACAGGGACACCAGTCTGGCTGTGGGAGCACATTTCAAAGGAGCATCCCCACATTGCCTTGGGCACAAGAGAGAGGGGCGCTGGGAAGGGCTGTGCCCGGGGGCTGTGGCTGTGTTGCGCGGGGCAGAGCTTTCTCGCCCTCCTTCCCAGCCCCCAGGTGTCTTTTTTGATGGCTCTTTGGTTCCAAAGCGCCTGAGCGTCCCTTTGGGTGATGGCCACAGTTCCTTCTAGCCCCAGCCTGAGCTGCAGGCAGCGGTGCCCGTTTCTGCCCTCCCTGGGGCCGTGCTGGCGGGCAGAGGGTGGGGAGCTCTGGGTGGGGGTGGCTGAGCTGCCCTGCTGCCCTCCTTGGGACATCCTTCCCACTCTGCCCTCCTGGTGCCCTTCCTGCTGGGGGACAGGGAGGGCTGATGGCCGCGGGGCAGGGGCTGGGGTGGTGATGGGGAGAGGGGCAGGGAGGGGGCGAGGGTCCAGCTCCCTCTCGGGGCACTGGCGGCAGCTCACCAAGCCGAGTGCCTCCTGCATCGCCCGGAGCTCCTCTTCCAGGTGGGACTGCGCCTCCTTCATTGCGCCCATCTCCTGGAGGAGCTCCTCGGAGAGAGCTGTGGCCTGGCAGAAAGGGGTGGTGGGGGTGAGCCCCAGGAGAGGGTCCCTGGGGACCAGGACCATTGCCGCCGCTGTGGCCTGCCCAGAGCCGGGGGGCAGTGCCAGGCTGGCAGGGCAGCGCGGGCAGCACGTCCCATCCATCACATCTTCAAGAGCTGAGATGGGGCAGCAGCTCCCCAGAGACCCCCACCCCTGCCCCGGGGGGGCCCGTTGCACGGCCCGGCTCAGCAGGGACGCCCCCAGCCCTGCTGCCCCTGCCAGGCTCCCAGTGAGATCCCTGCAGCCCATCCAAAGGGCAAAGAGCCGCTGCAGCCCCCTCGAGCACAGCCTGGCCAGGGCAGCAGCAGCCACTGCTAACAAAGTGGCCACCATCATCTCCAGCTGCGCGGGGAACCCTCCCTGCTGCCATCTCCCGCGGTGTCCCAGCCCTGGCAGGACCTGGCCCGGCAGTGCTGACGGTGGCTCTTTCCTTCAGCCCGAGCTTAGCTCTCCCCACAGGGGATGCTCTGGCGATGCATGGTCACCCGTGGCTCAGCACCATGCAGGGTGAGGCCCCTCTCCGGTCCCCACCAGTGCCGGCTTTAGCCCGTGGGCAAGCGGTGGGAGATGAGGCCCATGAGCCTCTCAGCTGCCCCAGGAGTGGATGCGGTACTGGCTGAAGGTCAGGAGCGGGGAAGAGAGGGCTGGAGAGGGTGGTGGGGCCGGACCTCCAGGGTGCCGAGCCTCCATCCAAGGGAGCCAAGGGCACCAGGGACTCGCTGGGTATCGGCCCCACCAGGACCGGCTGACGGCAACGTGGGGAAGACCCAGAGCAAGCGGAGCAGCATTTCAGCCCCAGCTTTTCCTCCCCAAGACTTCACCCCTTTCCTTCACTGAAGCCCCACGTGCCACCCTCAGCTCAGGCTTATACCAGCCCTTGGTCTAAGGGCAGCACAACGGCGGCTGGACCCCGGAGGATGGGGTGTCGTGCAGGGGAGCAGCCAGGGGATGGGCAAGAGCCTCTACCTTGGAGATGCCGCTCTCGTTGGCTTTGATCTTGTCCTTCATCCAGCCCACGTCGGTGGCCACGGAGGCCAGCTGGGGGCTGCTCGTGCTCTCCTGGAGCAAGTCCTTCCCAGGCAGCCACTGCCCCGGTTCCTGGGGCTGCTGCCCCCTGTCCTGGGCCCTGTCGCCCTCCTTCTCCAGCACAGGGGGTGCCTCTGCAGGCTGGTCCCCCTCCCAGAGCAGGGTCAGGCTGTCCCCCTGCTTCTGGGCAGGCAGGTCCCGCAGGCCCAGGTGCCCGAGCATGGCGAGCAGCAGGCTGCGCAACGCCACGAAGTTGACTGCCCCGAGCTCGGGCGTCCCGATGGCCTCGTCCAGCAGCTGGTACAGGCTGAGCTGGGCCATGGCTGCTGCCCTGCCCAAAGCCATGGAGGCACCTGAGGGGGATGGGAACCTTTCTGCCTGAGGGGGGGCCCGGGATGGCTGGAAGGGATGGGCACTTGAAGCCTTCCTCTTCCTCCTCTTCTTCCTCCTTCTCCTCTGCTGGCTCCTCGCAGCAGAGTGGTCGCACCAACACGGGACGGGTGACAAGGGACAAGGCAGCATCCCCTGTTGCTAGGTGACGCCCCGCCCCCCACAGCCACCTACCAACGGGGACGCTGCATTGTCCATTGTCACCCGTCCCACCGCCGAGTGGACGCCCTCATGGCGAAGGTGGAAGCAGACAAGAACAACCTGATGCTGGGACTCGATGTGGTGGGACCAGCCCCATGGGGGTGATGGGGCGAGCAGGGCCACGTAGCCACTTCTCCCTCTCCTCCCAACACGAGAATGTTTCTTCATCACTATGCCGTGCTGACAGCTGCTCTTTGGGACCTAGCCATTCTGCACACCAGGAATGCTCCGCTCTTCCTAATTTGTCCCTTTTTCCAAGCAGTTCATGAGCAACTACAACAGCCCACTGTCGTGCTTTAGCCTCAGATGGCAACTAAGAACCACGTGCCGCTCACTCGGGCCTTCCCAATACGGGAAGAATTGGAAGAAAAAAGGCAAGACTCTTGGGTTGAGACAAAGGCAGTTTAACAGAAGAGCAAAGGGAACAACAAAACAACAACAATCACACGGACAGAGGAAGGTACAAACACGATTATGGAACCGACGCTCCCCGCCACTCCCTGACCGGACCCGGGACGCCCCAGCCCGCTCCAAGCAGAGATGTCCTGCCCCCTCCCCCAGCAGCTCAGGGTGGGCATGGCTCACATAGCATGGAATGCCTGCGTCCTGGGGAGAATTAACCCCGTCCCCGCCAGAACCAGGACATTATCCACCCCTTATTCCAGACCATCTATGCCATGCCCACATCTTACAGGTTCCAGTGAATTGCCACCACTTTCCCCTGTCATGTATATATATACCTATATATTCATGCAGATACAATGCCCTTAGTCTATGGGCCATCCCTCCAAAGTGTCCGTTGAGTTCATTTCTTCCATGGCTCTGGGCTCCATCTGTTAGAACAGTCTCTCAGGGCAGGTGAGATGCTGGGTGATGCTGGCCTCTTGCATGCTGTATTGTCGGAGCTTGTGACTGGTGCACCCGGTGTGGCTCATGCACACAGTCCGTGGGCTGAAGATGTAGATCTTGAGGACAGTTTCTGGGCACCACCTGCTGAGGTCAGTTCTGATCCCATCACCCCTGTGCCTTACTCCTAGTACAGCTGATAGCAATTATAGTAATGAGGACATACAGTGACAGTGTTACTTAGCAATTAACAACACACAATTTGATTCATTGGCTATTCTCACCCAAAATCAGATCCCCGTGAGGTACACATCGGAGCTGCCCATCCTTCCGCATCACCCACCAAGTGCACCCAGGCCCTTGGGCAAAAGCAGTCCCACGGATGGGTTTGCCTTTGCCTGAGGCAGGACTGACCCAGACTGTCTTCCCTGGCATATTCTTCATGAGCACTACGGGGACTTTATCCCCTTCTACGCTACGTGGAAGTTTTGATTGGGCAGGGCCAGCCCCATTGGTAGATCCCCTGGGGTTAACTAGCCAGGTAGCCTTTGCTAAATGTGCATCCCAGTGTTTTAAAGTCCCACCACCCATTGCTCTCAGTGTAGTTTTTAACAGCCCATTGTATCGTTCCATCTTCCCAGAGGCTGGTGCGTTACAGGGGATGTGATACACCCACTCAATGCCATGCTCTTTGGCCCAGGTGTCTATGAGGCTGTTTCGGAAATGAGTCCCGTTGTCCGACTCAGTTCTCTCTGGGGTACCATGTCGCCACTTGTTTTTCAAGGCCCAGGATAGTGTTCCGGGCAGTGGCATGGGGCACAGGGTATGTTTCCAGCCATCCAGTGGTTGCTTCCACCATTGTGAGCACACGGCGCTTGCCTTGACGGGTTTGTGGCAGTGTGATATAATCAATCTGCCAGGCCTCCCCACATTTGTATTTCAGCCATCGCCCTCCATACCAAAGAGGCTTCAAACGCTTGGCTTGCTTGATTGCAGCGCATGTCTCACATTCATGGATGAGCTGTGCAACAGTGTCCATGGTCAAGTCCACCCCTCAGTCATGAGCGCATCTATATGTCGCATCTCTTCCTTGATAGCCTGAGGAGTCATGGGCCCACCGAGCTATGAATAGTTCACCCCTATGTTGCCAGTCCAGATCCAGCTGAGCCACTTCAATCCTAGCAGCCCGATCCACCTGCTGCTTGTTCTGATGTTCCTCCGTGGCCCCATTCTTCGGTACATGGGCATCTACGTGGCGTACTTTCACAACCAGATTCTCTATCCGGGCAGCAATATCTTGCCATAGTTCAGCAGCCCAGATGGGTTTGCCTCTGCGCTGCCAGTTGCCCTGCTTCTGCTGCTGTAGCCACCCCCACAGAGCATTTGCCACCATCCATGAGTCAGTGTAGAGATAAAGTACCGGCCATTTTTCTCGCTCGGCAATGGCCAAAGCCAGCTGAATGGCTTTCACCTCTGCAAACTGCCTCGATTCACCTTGTCCTTCACTGGCCTCTGCAACTTGTCGTGTAGGACTCCACACAGCAGCCTTCCACTTTCCATGCTTTCCCACAATCCGGCAGGACCCACCAGTGAACAGGGCATCTTTCTTCCCATTTTCTGGCAGTTTATTATATGGTGGGGCCTCTTCCGCACGCGTCACCTCCTCCCCTGGTGACATTCCGAAATCCTTGCCTTCTGGCCAGTCCGTGATCACCTCCAGAATTCCTGGGCGACTGGGGTTTCCCATTCGAGTTCGCTGTGTGACCAGTGCAATCCACTTACTCCCTGTGGCACCACTTGCATGATGTGTGGTGGGGACCCTTTCTTTGAACATCCAGCTCAGCACCGGCAGTCGAGGTGCTGGGAGGAGCTGTGCTTCTGTACCAACCTCTTCAGAAGCAGCTCGAACCCCTTCATATGCTGCCAAGATCTCTTTTTCTGTTGGAGTGTAGCGGGCTTTGGATCCTCTGTATCCCCGACTCCAAAACCCTAGGGGTCGACCTCGGGTCTCCCCTGGTGCTTTCTGCCAGAGGCTCCAGGTAGGGCCGTTCTCCCCGGCTGCGCTGTAGAGCACGTTTTCAATGTCTTGTCCTGCCCGGACTGGCCCCAGGGCCACTGCATGGACTCTTTCCTGTCTGATTTGTTCAAAAGCCTGTCGCTGCTCAGAACCCCATTTAAAATCGTTCTTCTTCCGGGTTACTTGATAGAGAGGGATTACAATTAGACTGTGATGTGGGATATGCATTCTCCAAAACCCCACAATGCCTAAGAAAGCTTGTGTTTCCTTTTTACTCGTTGGTGGAGACATAGCTGCTATGTTGTTGATCACATCCATTAAATACCCACATAAAAATACCCTCTGCTGACGTAATCTATACCAAGGATGCACGGTGCCTCTGGGCCAGTCACAATGGGATGCTTTTGCCACTCATTCCCAGTTAGGCTCACTTCAGCCTCCAGTACAGTCAGCTCTTGGGACCCCCCTGTCACCCCAGAAATACAGATGGGTTCTGCCCCTCTGTAGCTTGATGGTATTAGGGTGCACTGTGCACCCGTGTCCACTAGAGCCTCATACTCCTGTGGGTCTGATGTGCCAGGCCATCGAATCCACACCGTCCAATAAACCCGGTTGTCCCTTTTCTCCCCCTGTTCGGAGGCAGGGCCCCTCTAATCCTGGTCATAGTATCCGTTACTCACTTCTTGCAGAAATGACTTGGAAGTTCCTTCAAGAGGATCAGAAGTAAGATCAGACCTTCTGCTCTGTCTGGGGAACTGCCCCCTGGAAACCAGGGCGGCACTTTTCCTGGAGGGATCCTCTTTTGTGGTTGTCCTTCCTTGCAACTCCTGTACCCGTGTCCACAGGGTCGAAGTAGGTTGTCCATCCAACTTCCTCATGTCCTCCCCGTGGTCACGCAGGTAGAACCACAGGGTGCCTCGTGGTGTGTACCCTCTGTACTCTCTCTCTTGAGTGGGGAAACGCCTGCTCCTAATAGCTGAGATGCTGGCCCATACAGGTGGGGAGTAGGACATATTCTCTTCAAGTTGCTGGACCTCCCGCGACAGTTTCTCCACAGCTGAGACAAGGCGGGAAGAGAGACTTTCTTCATATGGCCGGAGCCGGCCAGCCACCTCATCCACCATTGGTCCCTCTTCGCCTTTCCATTCCATTACTGCCAGTGAGTTGGCATATGACGATGGTGCGCTCCGTACAAAATTCCGCCACATGGGCCTTGTGCGTTGCACCTCATCAGGGTCTGTGGGTAAGTCTGCATCATCCAGGTGACAATGTGCTCGCCTGAATGTCGGCTGAAATCTTTTCGCATATCCCGCAGCTCACTCAAGGATGGGGATCGAGTAATTATCTCTGGTTCTTCCTCTTCCTCCTGTTCTCGTGATGGCCCTGGTTCATCGTCATCCCTTACTAAGAGAACTGATTTCTTCGTGTACTTCTTCTTCTGTATGGGGGCAACTGATACTGGCGCGGGTTGGTTCCCTGGTTCAGTGGCAGTGGCTGCCGCAGGGGTTGCAGTAGTCGCAGTGTCCGTCGCAGGGGTTGCAGTAGCCGCAGTGTC
Organism: Rissa tridactyla; assembly: GCF_028500815.1. NCBI lineage: Eukaryota > Metazoa > Chordata > Aves > Charadriiformes > Laridae > Rissa > Rissa tridactyla. The sequence goes on along the minus strand of NC_071491.1, from coordinate 1,884,511 downwards.
TGTCGTCCTGGTCTCCATCTCTTCCCCCTGAGGGTGCTGCGTAACACTGAGCAGGGCCTGGTAGATACTGGCCAGGGCCCAGCACAGCACGGTGAGTTGTGCCCCTCCAGAATAGCCACAGCATTTTCCCTTCAGATATTCTACCACTCTGTCAGGGTCCTGTAATTGTTCAGGGGTGAAGTCCCAGACCATTGGAGGCGAGAAGTTCTCTAGGTACCTGCCCATGTTCTCCCACATGCCGTGCCACCCCTGACTGTCCAGCCTCGGAGCAGGTCTCTGGGTGGTCGTCTTAAATAGTCGTTTAACCCTGAACAGGACCTGGAACACATTCAGCAGACATAACAATAGGACCAGGCTGGTTTGAGCATCCCAAGGATATTCAAAATTCTCAAAAGCTGTCATACCTGACCCGAAGGAGAAAATGGAGGCAAAAGAGCTGGGGAAAGTGTCCCCCCATTTCCCCCACAGACTGGGTGTAATTATTAATAAATTGTGAGAGGCGGTGCCCAAGGTACGGACAGGACAGCAATACCACTTAAACGCCCCCAAGTAACTGTCTAACAAGTGATGTTCTCATATCATAAGCCGATATCACACAGGACAGTAAAATGACAATCCTGATCCCTCTCTCAGAGGTGATAAACAGCATTGCAGGGAGTACATAAGCCATAGAGGAATTTACATGACACAGCCACGAGAACAAACCAAGCAACATGGTGACCAGTGACTATTTACCTAATACAATAAATGCATACAACAAATTCATTTTTCAAAGCTCTAGTTGGATTCTGTTGTTATCTCAACCCTTCGAGCCCGACGTTGGGTGCCAAAAAAGGACTGTCGTGGTTTGGCCTCAGACGGCAACAAGGAACTAAGTGCTGCTCGCTCGGGCCTTCCCAATACGGGAAGAATTGGAAGAAAAAAGGCAGAACTTGTGGGTTGAGACAAAGGCAGTTTAACAGAACAGCAAAGGGAACAAGAAAACAACAACAATAACATGCGGACAGAGGAAGGTACAAACACGACTACGGAACCGCCGCTCCCTGACCGGACCCAGGACGCCCCAGCCCGCTCCCCAGCAGCGACTTCCTGGCCCCTCCTCTGGCAGCTCTGCCTGGCCATGGCTCACATGGCATGGAATACCTGTGTCCCTGATGGAGCCCCGGGAGGATTAACCCTGTCCCTGCCAGAACCAGGACAATGACTTGCTTCCTTCTCCAGGAGACCTGGCTCTGCCCCACATGCCCACTGGAGCACGTCCTCACATGGTCACACAGCGCCGCTAACATTGGGGTTTTCCTCTCCTGGGCACTTCCCACACCACTCCAGACCCACCCTGTCCCCGTCCTCTCCTGACCACTCCAGATTCCTTTCCACATGGATTGACATCTGCCATCAGCCCCATCATACCTGTGACAGCCTGAGGAATGTTACTGGGACGTCATGTACCATCTCCACTGCCCCTCTACACCAAGAAGAGAGCCTTCAACTAAGTCTTGGTGTCTAAAATATGCCAGTGCTACTGTGACATTATTTCCCAAAACAAGGTGGAAAGACGCTTGGAAAGTCCAGTTCCTTAGGCTTGTTCGTAGCCAAAACTGTATCAAGCCGACCCAGCCATCAGGCACCACACTCAGGAGATCCCCTTTTATTGCAGAGATGCTCTTAGGGAGGAAAGAGGTGACACATGGTTCTTCAAGGATGAGACACAACAGGAAAGAGCCTGAAGAGAAGTGCTATGATCCCAAGCAATTACCTCTAAGTATGATTATCAGGAAAAAAAAAAAGCAGAAATTTCTCTGAAACGTGATTTGAACACTATGAATGAAAGGGGAAGAAAATTACTGTTGATGGTGCAGGATCCATTGGGTCTGTTTCCTCAGGGCACCCTTGAGCTCCTGGTTCCTCAGGCTGTAGATGAGGGGGTTCACTGCTGGAGGCACCACCGAGTACAGCAGTGACACCACTAGGTCTAGAAATGGAGAGGAGATGGAGGGGGGCTTCAGGTGGGCAAATATGCCAGTGCTGACAAATAAGGAGACCACGGCCAGGTGAGGGAGGCACGTGGAAAAGGCTTTGTGCTGTCCCTGCTGCGAGGGCATCCTCAGCACAGCCCTGAAGATCTGCACATAGGACAGCACAATGAAAACAAAACATGCAAAGACTAAACAGGCACTGAGTAGAATAAGCCCAACTTCCTTGAGGTAGTCTGAGTCTGAGCAGGAGAGCTTGAGGATCTGGGCGATTTCACAAATGAATTGGTTTAGGCCATTGCCTTGGCAGAGAGGTATTGAAAATGTATTAGCTGTGTGCAGGAGAGCATAGAGAAAGCCACTGCCCCAGGCAGCTGCTGCCATGTGGACACAAGCTCTGCTGCCCAGGAGGGACCCATAGCGCAGGGGTTTGCAGATGGCCACGTAGCGGTCATAGACCATGACTGTCAGAAGATAAAACTCTGCTGACATCAAGGTGAGAAATAGAAAGAGCTGTGCAACACATCCAGTGTAAGAGATGGCCCTGGTGTTCCAGAGGGAGTTGGCCATGGCCTTGGGCAGAGTGGTGGAGATGGCACCCAGGTCGAGGAGGGCGAGGTTGAGGAGGAAGAAGTACATGGGGGTGTGGAGGCGGTGGTCACAGGCTACGGCAGTGATGATGAGGCCATTGCCCAGGAGGGCAGCCAGGTAGATGCCCAGGAAGAGGCAGAAGTGCAAGAGCTGCAGCTCCCGCGTGTCTGCGAATGCCAGGAGGAGGAAGTGGGTGATGGAGCTGCCGTTGGACATCGGATCCCTTTGTTCCCGAGGTACTGCCAAAGGAGGAAAGCACACTCACAAGTCAGGACAGCTCTGAGCAAATCTCTTCCCATTGCCTGCCTTCCAAATCCAAACACGGATTCCTGCCGCCCAGCCAACCCCCATTTCTATACTGAGCATGACGTCTGTGGTATGGAATATTCCTATGCCCAGCTTGTCCTGCCTCTGCTCCCTCTCGTTTTCTACGGGAAACTGAAAAAGTCCTTGACTTAACATACACACTACTTAGCAACAACTCAACCAAAATGTCTCATCATCATTAGTCTCATACTAAATCCAAAACACAGCAGCTTCTAGGAGGAAAATGAACTCTCTCCCAGCTGAAACCAGGACAACTCCCAGGTAGCGCTTGCCTTGAGGTGCTTCTGGAAAAGTCCCTGTGAAATGTCTACTCCGTCTGATGGTGCAGCAGAGAATCTCTGATCTTGGGCATGTCCTCCTGCGCTACACAGGAGAGAGATCCCATAGGTTTTGGGCTATGAGAGCTTTAGGAGATCCCTGCAGGAACTGCAGCGGCATTGCCCTGTACCCAGAGACTTACCGTGTCGAGGGCTGTGAAGATTTCTCTCTCTGTGAGCTCTCAGTGTCCTCCCACTCCCAGCTGCCTTTAACCTCTCTCTGCCTGCTCGTCTCCTCTCCCGCTTTGCAGAGGAGCTCTTTGCCATGAGTTTCCTCCATCCCAGGAGCCTGGACCAGTTTAGTGGCAGAGGACCAGCACAAGGCATTTTAACGCCCTCTCTGGTGGTTTTGGTGCTGAGTCCATGAAGCTCAGACACAGGGGAGGCTGATGAAACCTCTCCAGAAGTCAACGTCAGCTGCAAACTCCAAAGTTTCTTGGAGCGTTAATGGGTCCCACTGAGGGCCATTACTGCCAAAGGCTCCTGGGGGCTCGTTCAAGGGAAAACTGGAGGCAGTGAGGGCAGGTAGGCAAAGGCAATGGAGAGGTGTCTCTGATGCTGGCTAATGCTGAATGTGTGAGAGGAAGGCAAAGGGCCAAGCCCTGGCCTCCAGCCCCTGGGAAGGGAGATCCTGCCCCACAAGCACAGCTCAGGGCTCTTCCTGGGGCATTGTGATGGGAGGACGTGCAATGCCAAGGGCAAAAAGACAGAATGACGGCTCCCGGGTGGGGAAGAGGAGGCGCTAAGGCCCTAGTGCTTTAGGGATAAGGTGTCTTCTGGTAGCCTTGGTGGCACAGACAACAGCCACAGCCAAGAGGACAAAGACATAAGCACTGTTGGGGGCTTTCAGCCTTTACCAACTCCCTTGATCGTCTCCACCACAGACTGTGCTATGGTGTCCCACATCTGCTCCTCTTCCCCTGCAGGCTGCAGACAACCCCCTGCTTCCCCGTCTTGCTCTCCCCTCAGCGTCTCACTGCCTTTACTCATCTCTCTCAATCGTCCTTGGCTGTTCCTGAAACACAACGCCTTGGGCTGATCCCGACTCCCTCTGGGTGATCTGTTGCAGCACAGCGCTGTCCTTGCAGTGGCATTTCTTTCTCCTGGTGTCCAGTCTCCACCTCCCAAGCTGCCCTTTGTTGCATTTTTTCTTTCTCCTGCTGTTTCCCACCAAAGAAAAGATCCATTGTCTCTGAAAAAACCCTCAACCAGGTTCAGGCTATTCCAATAGTGCCCAGAGCCTCCCTGCCACTGGGCCAGAGAAGCCCAGGTCCCTCAGCCTCTCCACCAAGCGCACGTGCACTGGGCCCTAAAGGCCATCGTGGCAGACCTCCTCTGGACACTCTCCAGGTCCTCTCCACTTCTCCAAAATGTGGAGCCGCACGCTGGGACACAGCTGTGTGCGTTGGGCCACAGCAGTGCTGAGTCAAAGGGGAAGGTGACTCAAGTTGCCAGGGGAACACATGCTCCTCATCCTGCAGCCCTTAGACAGCCGGCCTTGTTCATAGTGAGCGTGCACCACTGGCTCATGAGGCGTCCCTCAGGGTGCCCAGCCCCGTCTCCGCAGGGTCCCTGCTCAGCACATCAGGTCCCAGCCTGTCCTGCTGCATTGGGGTTATTCTTCCCTGGGATGCAGGACTGGACACTTCTCCTTGAAAGACTTCAAGACATTTCTGTTGGCCAAATCCCAGCATTTCCCCAGCTGCCCCTGGACTCAAGCTCCATTTGGTCAGCTCTTTGTGTGCAGAAGGTCACCCTGATGCTTGTTCCCCAGGGCTTGGTATTGGGGCCAGTTCACTTTAAGATCTTTATCAATGATCTGGACGAGGGGATTGAGTGCACCCTCAGTAAGTTTGCAGACGACACCAAGTTGGGTGGGAGTGTCGAGCTGCTTGACGGCAGGAACACATTGCAGAGCGATCTGGAGAGGCTGGATTGATAGTCGAAGGCCAATGGCATGAGGTTCAAGAAGGCCAAGTGCCGGGTCCTGCACTTGGGTCACACCAACCCCATGCAGCGTTGCAAGCCTGGGGAGGAGTGGCTGGAGAGCTGCCCTGCAGGAAAGAACTTGGGGGTGTTGGTCGACTGCTGGCTGAATATGAGCCAGCAGTGTGCCCAGGTGGCCAAGAAGGCCAACAGCATCCTGGCCTGTATCAGGAACAGTGTGGTGAACAGGAGTAGGGAAGTGATCATCCCCCTGTACTCAGCACTGGTGAGGCCGCACCTCGAGTACTGTGTCCAGTTTTGGGCCCCTCACCACAAAAAAGATATTGAGGTGCTGGAGCAGGTCCAGAGAAGGGCAACGGAGTTGGTGAGGGATCTGGACAATCGTTTTATGTGGAGCAGCTGAGGGAGTTGGAATTGTTTAGCCTGGAGAAAAGGAGGCTGAGGGGAGACTTCTGACTCTCTACGACTCCCAGAAAGGAGGTTGTAGAGAGGTAGGGATCAGTCTCTTCTCCCAAGTAAGAGGGAATTGGACAAGAGGAAAGGGCCTCACGTTGCGTGAGGGGACATTTAGGCAGGATATTAGGAACAATTTTTACACTGAGGGGGTTATTAAGCATTGGAACAGGCTGCCCAGGGAAGCGGTTGAGGCAGCATCCCTGGAGGTATTTAAAAGACGGACAGACATAGTGCTTAGAGCTATGGTTTAGTGATGGTTTTTGTCAGAGTTAGGTTGATGGTTGGAGTAGGTGATCTGAAAGGTCCCTTCCAACTAAGCCAATTCTATGATTCTATTCAGCTTTCATGCCCTTTTCCACTCTTTTCCACCCTCAAGTTCTTCTCTTGGATCATCCTCATCCCCTCCCATACAAAGAGCCAACTCTTTTTCACCGTTTCCTTGTTGGCCCTTCCCTTGGTGTTTCTGAGATGGTGGCAGTGGCACTTTCCACCTTCCTCATGACGTCCTTTACACTAGTAACCCCTTTTCGTACCTCTGCTGTCCTACAGCTACTCAAGTTGTCTTGTTAGAGGAACCACAACTCAGCATGAGCCATCTGCACATGCACTTTAAATGCTGATGTTCTGGAGCTTCAGTGCACAGGGACCTCGAGACACCTGGTGATGTTGCCAACAGAAACCTCCTCAAGTTTTTCAAGGAGAAGGGGCAAAGTGGGAGAGGACAAGGTGAGGAGTGAGTCTGAGGAGCCAGGCCTGGGGACTTTGAGGGATGCCATGTGAGCCTCTGGTAAAGCACCAGTAAGGCCAGCTGCATGTGGGGTGGTGTTAGAAGGACCGTGGCCATCCAGACAAGGGGAGTTATTGTCCCCCTTGACTCAGCACTGGTGTGGCCACATCTGCACTCATAGTATCCCAGAATGGTTTGGGTTTGAAGGGACCTTGAAAGATCATCTTGGCCAATCCCCGTTTTTTAGGGACATCTGCGACTCGATCAGGATGCTCAAAGCCCTGCCCTACCTGACCCTGAACACCTCCAACGATGGGGAATCCACAACTTCTCTGGGCAACCTTTTCCAGTGTCCCACCACCCTCATTGTGAAAAATTTCTTCCCTATGTCTAATCTAAATCCGCCCTCTTTCAGTGTAAAGCCATTGCCCCTTCTCCTGTCGTTACTGGCCCTGATAAAATCTCTCTCTCTCTCTCTTATAAGCCTCCCTCATAGATTAAAAGGCCACAAGAAGGTGTCCTTGGAGCTTTTTGTTTCCAGACTCAACAACTTCAACTCTCTCTGCTTTTCTCCTTAGGAGAAGTCTTCCAGCCCTCCCATGATTGTTGATGATCATTCTCTCGATCTGCTCTAAAAGGTTGTTGTGGTTTAGCCTCAGACGGCAACAAAGAACCACGTGCCGCTCGCTCGCGCCTTCCTAATACAGGAAGAATCGTAAGAAAAGGCAAGACTCTTGGGTTGAGACAAAGGCAGTTTAACAGAACAGCAAAGGGAACAGGCAAACAACAACAACAACACGGATAGGGGAATATACAAACACGATTACGGAACCGCCGCTCCCCCGCCGCTCGCCGGCTGGACCCGGGATGCCCCAGCCCGCTTTTAAGCAGCAACTTCCTGCCCCCTCCCCCGGCAGCTCAGGGTGGGCGTGGCTCACATGGCATGGAATACCAGGAAAAATTAACCCTATCCCCACCGGAACCAGGACACAGGTCCATGTCGTTCTTGTGCTGGGGCCCACAGAACTGGACACAGTGTTCCAGATGAAGTCCTATGAGATTGGAGTAGAGAGGGGGAATCCCTCCCAGCTGCTGGCCACGCTTCTGTAGATGCAGCCCAGGCTATGGTTGGCTTTCTGGGCTGCAAGTGCACATTACCGGCTCTTGTCCAATGTTGCACACACCAGCATCCCCAAGTCCTTCTCTACAGGGTTGGTCTCAATCCATTCATCAGTCCGTCTCTATTGATACTGGGGATTGCCCCGACCCAGGTGCAGGACCTTGCACGTGGCCTTGTTGCACTTCCAGAGGGTCACACGTGTCCCATTTACCAGTGACCAAAACAGCTGAGAGTTCCTTTCCCAAGGTATAGGATCTTGACTATAGTTTTCAGCTGGCATATATCCCTTCAGATCATGAATTCCACCAGGGACTGAACGCTGCAGCCCAGGCTGCCACCAGTCTTGGCCTCTCCAATAAGTATCTCTGAGTTGGTGACAGGACGAGGGAGCTGGGTTTGGGTTTAGGCGTGAGGCATGTGGTGGGGGTTTCAGCTTTGGCGTTGGTGTTCAGGGAAGGGCTACAGATGAGAGCTGCAGGTGAGGGATTAGGGTTAGGGTCCAGGCAAAGGCTTAGGGGGAGCTGCGTCGTGCCGAGTCTGAGGGGCAAGAGTGTGGAAGGCACTCGGCGTGTATGGGCCCTGGTGGTGAGCAGAGGGAAAGCTCATGTGGTGATGACCAAAAGCATCCCCATTGCAACGAGCTGGGGATTAGCACTGGGCCCCTTGGCTTGGCAGGGCACATCCAGGGGGCTACAGCACACAGGATGTCTCTGCCTCCTTTCTTTGTCACCCTGAAATCACTGCCTCTGGTTTTCTGCTCCAACCAGCCCCCAGGGAGGCACGCTTCAATTTCCTGAAGCAGCTTCGTCAGCCACAGCCCTCAGCAGACCCTGCTGAACCTCCAAGGCTCTTTATTCCTGCCAGGGCCCTCCACACTGCGTGACTTTCCCCTGGGAGCTCGTTAACGTGAAGGAACTGTAATGAGTTTATTCTTGCATCTCAATTCACCGTATGGTTGCAAGGGGACTTTGAGGAGAGACTGTCTCCAAGGAAGAGTTTTGCCCGAGTTTGCTGGAGAAGAAAAGTTTTGTTTAACAAGCACATAATGTAACATGGGCCTCTAGGGACATCACTAGAGACATGAGTTGGTGACAAGGCTCTGGGATGGAAATTTGGCCAAGAATAAGGCAAAGTTTACTTAATCTGCCACACTGTCTCTTTAGCCAACTCACTAATGGTGCGTATATTTAGAACTTCCTATCAATCTCTCCAACATATTTCTTTTATATTGGTTGTTTGAGGAAGGTGGAGCTTATTGGAGGCTTGGCCTTGGCGTATAGTGGAGGAATGCATTGGGTTTCTTTAATTCATTGGTATCATTTTTTCCTTCTGGCTGTTCAGATTTAATAAGAATCCCTTGTCTATTTACAGCCAAGTCTCCGGGGGAATCGGGCAGGAATTGGTGCAAAGGAGCTGTGAACATTCAGCTGCAGACTCAGCGCACAAGTCTGATATAGGAAAAGAATGCAAGTCCCAGGCAGCCCCAAGAGAAACGGTGGGGAGGAGGAGGAAGATGAAAGGTCATCATCGTTGGTGACTCCTTCCTGAGGAGAACAGAGGGTCCAATATGCCGGGTAGATCCTCCTCATAGAGGTCTGCCGTCTTCCTGGAGCCCGGGTGAAGGACATCACCAGGAAACTTCCTCGCTTGATACAGTTCTCAGCCTATTACCCATTACTGATCTTTCTTGTAGGTGGAGAGGAAGTTGTGACTCATAGACCAAGAGCAATCAAAGGGGACTTCAGGGCCTTGAGAAGGTTGATGAGGGAATCTGGGACACGGGTTATTTTTTCCTCACTCATTCCAGTTGCAGGCAGTGACATTGGAAGAAACAGACGGATCCAGTCTATTAATCCATGGCTCCATGGCTGGTGTCACCGCCACAATTTCATTTTTGTTGACAATGGGATGGCCTACACAGCACCGGGCAGATCACGGAACAAATCCTCCTCGAAGCTATGCTAAGGCACATGGAGGACAGGGAGGTGATTCGAGAGAGCCAGCATGGCTTCACCAGGGGCAAGTCCTGCCTGACCAACCTGGCGGCTTTCTCCAATGGAGTGACTGCATCGGTGGACAAGGGAAGAGCAATGGATATACTCTGTCTGAACTTCTGCAAGGCCTTTGACATGGTCCCCCACAACATCCTTCTCTCTGAGTTGGAGCCATACGGATTTGATGGGAGGACTGTTCGGTGGATAAGCAACTGGCTGGAGGGTCGCATCCAGAGAGTAGTGGTCAATGGCTCGATGCCCAGATGCAGAGGGGTGAAAAGTGGCGTCCCTCAGGGATCTGTCTTGGGACCAGCGCTATTCGATATCTTCGTGAATGACATAGACAGTGGGATCAATTGAAGCCTCAGCAAGTTTGCCGATGACACCAAGCTGAGTGCTGCAGTTGACAGCCCAGAGGGACAGGATGCCATCCAGAGGAACCTGGACCAGCTGGAGAGGTGCGCCTGAGCAAACCTTATGAAGTTCAAGAAGACCAAGTGCAACGTCCTACACTTGGGTCGGGACAATCCTGGTTATCGATACAGGCTGGGGGATGATGTGATAGAGAGTATCTATCTCTAGTACCTTGCGGAAAAAAGCCTGGGGGGTACTGGTAGATGAAAAGCTGGACATGAGCCAACAATGTGAGCCTGCAGCCCAGAAGGCCAATCGCATCCTGGGCTGCAACAACAGAACTGTGGCCAGCAGATCCAGAGAGGTGATTCTGCCCCTCTCCTCTGCTCTCATGAGACCCCACCTGGAGTAGTGTGTCCAGCTCTGCAGCCCTCAGCACAAGAAGGACATGGACCTGTTGGAGCAGGTCCAGAGGAGGCCACAAAGATGATCTGAGGGCTGGAGCACCTCTCCTACGAAGACAGTCTGATACAGTTAGGCTTGTTCAGCCTGGAGAAGAGAAGGCTATGAGGAGACCTGAGAGCAGCCTTCCAGTACCTGAAGGGGGCCTAGAAGAAAGCGGGGGAGGGGCTGTTTGCAAGGGCATGTAGCCATAGGACAAGGGGCAATGGTTTTAAACTAGAGCAGGGTGGGTTGAGATTAGACATTGGGAAGAAGATATTTACCATGAGGGTGGTGAGACACTGGCCCAGGTTGCCCAGAGAGGGGGTGGAGGCCCCATCCCTGGAGGTGTTCAAGGCCAGGCTTGATGAGGCTCTCAGCAACCTGATCTAGTTGAAGATGTCCCTGCTGACTGCAGGGGGGTGGGACTAGATGGCCTTTAGAGGTCCCTTCCAACCCAACACATTCTATGATTCTGTGATTCTAAACAGACATAAAGGCTAACCAATACAATTGAGATGTATCTCTTTTTGCAAAAAGTAGCGCGTTATTGGTACCAAATGATCTTTGAAACCTCAAAGGCAGGTGTTCCTATATTGGAGGTGGTATTGTAGGGGACAGGTGGTTCATATTGTAGGGAGGGCGCTGCATTAGGAGGAGCGTGGGTCACCCACACCAGGGGAGCTGTCATCCCACTCCACTGAAACCTGGAGTGGCCACCTCGGGGCTCGTGTGCCCCTCACTGGGGCTTCCTGTTCTAGACAAGTGGGGAGGAATGGAGAGTGTCCAGAGAAGCTCTGCCAATATGGGATTCATGGCCTCAAGCACACGCCCCGTGAGGGGAGGCTGAGGGTCCTGGTCTCCTTCAGCCTGGTGAAGTGGGGGCTCAGAGCATCACAGTCATAACCTGTAACTGCTTGAAGGGTGGTTTCAGAGATGCCGTAGCTTTTCTTCATGGTGGAAAAAAAAGCAGGAGAAAGGAAGGATGCCACAAAGTTTGGATTGGGAGGCTGAGACCAGAAATGACCAGAAGAAACTGTCACTCCAAGGGCAGTGCTGTGGTACAAGAGGACACCCAGGGGGAGGCTGGACCAGCCCATGGCTTTGTCTTTCCCAGAACAGCCAGGGAGGATGGAGAGATATCAGTAAGGGTAGTGAGATATTGGGGTGAAATCAAAAAGACAATTGGGTGCCTTCAAAGAAAGAGGTGCAGGTATGGGACACCGAAGGAGTAACACCTTCAGATTTGCTCAGCATCAGAGCCACCTTTAATTTCCCTTTACCTACCTGTCATTATTGCCTCCAGTTTTCTGCTCTAACGAGCCCCTGGGGAGGCTTTGTTGGTAATGGTCCTCAGTGGGACCCATTAACACTCCAAGAAACCTCGGAGTTTACATCTGAGTTTGTCATCTTGAGCGGTTTCTTCAACTTCCTCTCAGTGTCTGCGGTTCAGGGACTCTGGCCCAAACCCACCCGAGGGGTCATTAAAATGCCTTGGGCTGCTCCTCTGCTGAGCCCACCTCCTGGGATGGAGGAAGCTCATGGCAACCAGTGCTGCAGAGAGACAGCTCTGCCCAGGAGCAGCTCCTGTGGAATGGGCAGCAGGGCTGAGGGCACTGCCTGCAGGCACCGAGGATGGGACCATCAATGCAGAGAGAGCGTGAAGGCAGTCGTGACTGGGAGGAGAGCTGAGAGCTCACTGTGGGAGGAAGCTTCCCAGCCCTCTGCACGGTAAGTGTGAGGCTGCAGGGCAATGCCACTGCCGATCCTGAAGGGTTCTCATAAAGCTGTCGTAGCCCACAGCCTGTGGGATCTTTCTCTGGTGTAGAGGAGGAGAAGGGTGTGCTGCAGAGCAGGGCTTCCCTGCAGCACCGTCAGAGGGACAGGACACGGTGGCTGCCTTCTCCTGGGGATGGTTGCAGGGGCATGAAGGCGGGTGTGCAGCCAGGGGTGCCCAGGGCTGTCCTTCAGAACAGGGTCCCGGTGCTTCAGAGGAACTCTGCCTCCTGCCAGTGCCAACTCTAACCCTGCCCAGTGAGCTTCTGCCCTCAAGGACGTGGGATCCAGGGCAGCAGCTGCCTCATCTGTGGCCGTAGCTGCAGCAGAAGGGACTCTCCTGAGCACCCTCTGTCCCTCCCTGGCCTTGTTTCCCTTGGCAGAAGCATCGGGGCATTGCTCCTTGCTTCTCCACCCGTCCCTGCTGCTGCTTCTTTGATTTCAGTCTCTCTGGGGTGGGGGCTTCATCAGCAGCTCAGCAACTGACCCTGCAGGTCCTGCCATGCAGATGTGTCCCTGGTGCCCAAGGCCTCTTCTATCCTCTGGGTGTCTAGGCAATGCAGTCCATGGGGTGGGGATAAAGGTAACTCCCAGAAAGGGCCCCCCATCTTCTGGGCATCCAAAAGCTGACAGCTCTTCCCTGGGGAGGGGAGTTTGGAGATCTGCACTTTGGAACTGGACTCCTCTGCTCTCCGTGGGATCATCCTCCAGACCAAAGCGGGGCTGGCAAAAAGCAGCTGAGAGCAGGACGGATGGAGAGACCAGCTCTCCTCCTTCTGCACTAAGGGTCTGTCCTATTGCCTCCCAGGACTCTCACAATAGCACTCATAGGGTAGCAGAAATGCCAGGGATTTCTACCTTCAAACATGACTCTTCAAGTGGGCCAGGGGTAACCGGAGCAAAATAAACAAAACAAGCCCCCCAGCTCTGTTCTGCAGCCAGGGGACCTGGGAGTGACAGTGCTCAAAAGCTCTTTTATATCAGGGGTAGAGTTACCCTGCGATCACTCCTGGTTCCTCTCTCCCTCTTGTTGCACAGCACGACTGACTCCTCTGCAGCCCACAGCAGAGTCCCAGGCTCCCCATTGCACCCTCAGCCAGCACAAACCAGGCATCACACCAGGATCTGCACAAACGCCTTCCTGGACGGACGGAGGTCATTGGGGGGGCTCTACTGTGACCAGTGCAACAGGTTCTACTCGGACCTGTCTGTCCTCACTCTTCACTGTCTTTTCCTCCTTGGACAGGCCCCCATGTGCAGAGGGAAAATATGTCCAACGGCAGCTCCATCACCCACTTCCTCCTCCTGGCATTCGCAGACACGCGGGAGCTGCAGCTCTTGCACTTCTGCCTCTTCCTGGGCATCTACCTGGCTGCCCTCCTGGGCAATGGCCTCATCATCACTGCCGTAGCCTGTGACCACCGCCTCCACACCCCCATGTACTTCTTCCTCCTCAACCTCGCCCTCCTCGACCTGGGTGCCATCTCCACCACTCTGCCCAAGGCCATGGCCAACTCCCTCTGGCACACCAGGACCATCTCCTACATGGGATGTGTTTCCCAGGTCTTTTTCTTTGCCTTCTTGATGTCAGCAGACTTTTGTCTTCTCACCGTCATGGCCTACGACCGCTACGTGGCCATCTGCAAACCCCTGCGCTATGGGTCCCTCCTGCGCAGCAGAGCTTGTGTCCACATGGCAGCAGCTACCTGGGGCAGTGGCATTCTCAATGCTCTCCTGCACACGGTCAGTACATTTTCAATACCTCTCTGCCAAGGCAATGGCCTAGACCAGTTCTTCTGTGAAATCCCCCAGATTGTATTTAGTGCCTGTTTATTCTTTGTGTGTTTTATTTTCATTGTGGTGTCCTATGTGCAGATCTTCAGAGCTGCGCTGAAGATCCCCTCACAGCAGGGACGGCACAAAGCCTTTTCCACGTGCCTCCCTCACCTGGCCGTGGTCTCACTGTTGATCAGCACTGGCATGGTTGCCCACCTGAAGCTCCTCTCCATCTCCTCCCCATCCCTCAATGTGGTGATGGCTGTTGTGTACTCGGTGGTGCCTCCAGCAGTGAACCCCCTCATCTACAGCATGAGGAACCGGGAGCTCAAGGATGCCCTGAAGAAACTCATCTGATGGATCCTGAGGCAGTAAAAGTAATGTGCCTCCCGTTCTCTGTGTCATGCTATAAGTTTACTCTAGGCCAGGCTTCAACCATTATTTTTTTCTCTGATAATTATCCTTTGAAGTAATTGCTTGGGTTCATAGCACTTCTCTTGAGGCTCTTTCCAGTTCTGTCTCATTCTTGAAGAACCATGTGTCACCTCTTTCCTCCCTAAGAGCATCTCTGCAATAAAAGGGGATCTCCTGAGTGTGGTGCCTGATGGCTGGGTCGGCTTGATACAGTTTTGGCTGCGAACAAGCCTAAGGAACTGGACTTTCCAAGCGTCTTTCCACCTTGTTTTGGGAAACAATGTCACAGTAGCACTGGCATATTTTAGACACCAAGACTTAGTTGAAGGCTCTCTTCTTGGTGTAGAGGGGCAGTGGAGATGGTACATGACCTCCCAGTAACATTCCTCAGGCTGTCACAGGTATGATGGGGCTGATGGCAGATTTCAATCCATGTGGAAAGGAATCTGGAGTGGTCAGGAGGGGACAGGGACACTCCATGTTCTCTGGGATGGGAAGTGAATGGAGACACAGAAGAGTTTAAGTCTCAGAGATAGGTCCCCCCAGGACAAATCACTAAATCCAGGTACCCACAAGCCCGGACTCTGCAGGGCCGTGGGAGGCAGTGAAGATGCAGCAGGCAGAGGGAAAGGAGACTGGAGAGATGCGGGAGCTGCCTGAGGAGCCCCAGGGCCAGGAGTCTCCTGCTGTCCTGGGGAGCAGGGCAGGCGGGGAGGCAGAGCGGGGCAAAGGCAGTTTGGGCTGGGGATCAGCTGCAGCTGAAGGCAGGAGAGCCAGAGAGTGAGTGGCCTCTGCTGGCCCTTGGGGCCAGCTCCAGCCCTGGGGTGACGGGGAGGCTGAGAGCCCTCTCTTCCCCCAGCAGCTGTGGTGCCCTTCAGAGGGGCTGGGGCTGTGGGGGGAGTGCCCAGAGCTCTGCAGTTCCCTGTGGGGAGCACTGCTGTGGGGCCAGCCCAGACCAGGGGGCTCTTTTGGGCTGGGCTGGGCAGATGGCGGGGAAGGTGGGAGAGAGACAGGGTGGGTCTGGAGTGGTGTGGGAAGTGCCCAGGAGAGGAAAACCTCAATGTTAGCGGCGCTGTGTGACCATGTGAGGACGTGCTCCAGTGGGCATGTGGGGCAGAGCCAGGTCTCCTGGAGAAGGAAGCAAGTCATTGTCCTGGTTCTGGCAGGGACAGGGTTAATCCTCCCGGGGCTCCATCAGGGACACAGGTATTCCATGCCATGTGAGCCATGGCCAGGCAGAGCTGCCAGAGGAGGGCCCAGGAAGTCGCTGCTGGGGAGCGGGCTGGGGCGTCCCGGGTCCGGTTGGTGAGCGGCGGTTCCGTAGTCGTGTTTGTACCTTCCTCTGTCCGCGTGTTATTGTTGTTGTTTTGTTGTTCCCTTTGCTGTTCTGTTAAACTGCCGTTGTCTCAACCCAAGAGTCTTGCCTTTTCTCTTCCGATTCTTCTCGTATTGGGAAGGCCCGAGAGAGCGGCAAGTGGTTCTTTGTTGCCATCTTTAACTTTTGGGTTAAGTTTATTAGGTGGCTGTTGGCTTTCTTTCTGTTTTGAGTAGGGATGCACATCCACTGTTATTAAAGCCATCGCCCAAGAGATTCCGCATCAGCCAAGTGACATGTTCCCAGAGCTTCTCTGCGGGGTGCCACTACTGGGAAGTAATTCCCCAGGCCAGCGATGGGTGGGCTGTTGGAGTTGCTGATGAACTTCTTGGAAAAAGGGACAAATTAGGAAGAGCGGAGCATTCCTGGTGTGCAGAATGTCTAGGTCCCAAAGAGCAGCTGTCAGCATGGCATAGAGATGAAGAAACATTCTCGTGTTGGGAGGAGAGGGAGAAGTGGCTACGTGGCCCTGCTTGCCCCATCACCCCCATGGGGCTGGTCCCACCACATCGAGTCCCAGCATCAGGTTGTTCTTGTCTGCTTCCACCTTCGCCATGAGGGCGTCCACTCGGCAGTGGGACGGGTGACAATGGACAATGCAGTGTCCCCGTTGGTAGGTGGCTGTGGGGGGCGGGGCATCGCCTAGCAACAGGGGACGCTGCCTTGTCCCTTGTCACCGGTCCCACTGGTGCGACCACTCTGCTGCGAGGAGCCAGCAGAGGAGGAGGAGGAAGAAGAGGAGGAAGAGGAAGAGGAAGGCTTCAAGTGCCCATCCCTTCCAGCCATCCCGGGCCCCCCCTCAGGCAGAAAGGTTCCCATCCCCCTCAGGTGCCTCCATGGCTTTGGGCAGGGCAGCAGCCATGGCCCAGCTCAGCCTGTACCAGCTGCTGGACGAGGCCATCGGGACGCCCGAGCTCGGGGCAGTCAACTTCGTGGCGTTGCGCAGCCTGCTGCTCGCCATGCTCGGGCACCTGGGCCTGCGGGACCTGCCTGCCCAGAAGCAGGGGGACAGCCTGACCCTGCTCTGGGAGGGGGACCAGCCTGCAGAGGCACCCCCTGTGCTGGAGAAGGAGGGCGACAGGGCCCAGGACAGGGGGCAGCAGCCCCAGGAACCGGGGCAGTGGCTGCCTGGGAAGGACTTGCTCCAGGAGAGCACGAGCAGCCCCCAGCTGGCCTCCGTGGCCACCGACGTGGGCTGGATGAGGGACAAGATCAAAGCCAACGAGAGCGGCATCTCCAAGGTAGAGGCTCTTGCCCATCCCCTGGCTGCTCCCCTGCACGACACCCCATCCTCCGGGGTCCAGCCGCCGTTGTGCTGCCCTTAGACCAAGGGCTGGTATAAGCCTGAGCTGAGGGTGGCACGTGGGGCTTCAGTGAAGGAAAGGGGTGAAGTCTTGGGGAGGAAAAGCTGGGGCTGAAATGCTGCTCCGCTTGCTCTGGGTCTTCCCCACGTTGCCGTCAGCCGGTCCTGGTGGGGCCGATACCCAGCGAGTCCCTGGTGCCCTTGGCTCCCTTGGATGGAGGCTCGGCACCCTGGAGGTCCGGCCCCACCACCCTCTCCAGCCCTCTCTTCCCCGCTCCTGACCTTCAGCCGGTACCGCATCCACTCCTGGGGCAGCTGAGAGGCTCATGGGCCTCATCTCCCACCGCTTGCCCACGGGCTAAAGCCGGCACTGGTGGGGACCGGAGAGGGGCCTCACCCTGCATGGTGCTGAGCCACGGGTGACCATGCATCGCCAGAGCATCCCCTGTGGGGAGAGCTAAGCTCGGGCTGAAGGAAAGAGCCACCGTCAGCACTGCCGGGCCAGGTCCTGCCAGGGCTGGGACACCGCGGGAGATGGCGGCAGGGAGGGTTCCCCGCGCAGCTGGAGATGATGGTGGCCACTTTGTTAGCAGTGGCTGCTGCTGCCCTGGCCAGGCTGTGCTCGAGGGGGCTGCAGCGGCTCTTTGCCCTTTGGATGGGCTGCAGGGATCTCACTGGGAGCCTGGCAGGGGCAGCAGGGCTGGGGGCGTCCCTGCTGAGCCGGGCCGTGCAACGGGCCCCCCCGGGGCAGGGGTGGGGGTCTCTGGGGAGCTGCTGCCCCATCTCAGCTCTTGAAGATGTGATGGATGGGACGTGCTGCCCGCGCTGCCCTGCCAGCCTGGCACTGCCCCCCGGCTCTGGGCAGGCCACAGCGGCGGCAATGGTCCTGGTCCCCAGGGACCCTCTCCTGGGGCTCACCCCCACCACCCCTTTCTGCCAGGCCACAGCTCTCTCCGAGGAGCTCCTCCAGGAGATGGGCGCAATGAAGGAGGCGCAGTCCCACCTGGAAGAGGAGCTCCGGGCGATGCAGGAGGCACTCGGCTTGGTGAGCTGCCGCCAGTGCCCCGAGAGGGAGCTGGACCCTCGCCCCCTCCCTGCCCCTCTCCCCGTCACCACCCCAGCCCCTGCCCCGCGGCCATCAGCCCTCCCTGTCCCCCAGCAGGAAGGGCACCAGGAGGGCAGAGTGGGAAGGATGTCCCAAGGAGGGCAGCAGGGCAGCTCAGCCACCCCCACCCAGAGCTCCCCACCCTCTGCCCGCCAGCACGGCCCCAGGGAGGGCAGAAACGGGCACCGCTGCCTGCAGCTCAGGCTGGGGCTAGAAGGAACTGTGGCCATCACCCAAAGGGACGCTCAGGCGCTTTGGAACCAAAGAGCCATCAAAAAAGACACCTGGGGGCTGGGAAGGAGGGCGAGAAAGCTCTGCCCCGCGCAACACAGCCACAGCCCCCGGGCACAGCCCTTCCCAGCGCCCCTCTCTCTTGTGCCCAAGGCAATGTGGGGATGCTCCTTTGAAATGTGCTCCCACAGCCAGACTGGTGTCCCTGTCCTCTCCCTGCTCCAGGGGAAACTCCAGGACGCCGCCAGCCAGCTGCCAGGCCCCCGTCACAAGAAGTGTCGTGGTGAAGTATGGCCGCGGGGGGTCCTGGATCCTGCACTGAGACAGGAGGTAGCTGTGTCCCCAGCTCCCCTGGGGGGACCGTCCCTCCTGTGCTGGGGCATGGTCCATGGGTGGTGGGTGCTGGGCAGTGATGCTGGGGGGTCCTGTCCCCGAGGGGGCCGTCCCTGCCAGCTACGTGGCCGGGCTGAGCCCTTGATCCCTTCCTTCCCCAGAAAAGCCTGAAGGAAATGCGGAGCCTCAGCCCAGTCCCGGAGGAGGTGCGCAGCATGGTGGGCTGGGAGGTGCTGGGGGGTGGCTCGCCTGGTGGGCAGCGAAGCAGAAGGGGGAGGAGGAGGGGGCAGATGCCAGCATTTGGCACTGGGAGATGGTTTCCAAGTCCCGCCGGGGGCTGCTGCTCCTGAAACACCAGCGCAGCCCCTTGGGCTGGGAAGCGGGTCTGGGCAGCAGGCCTGGAGCACCGAATGCCCTTGCTGGAGAGCAAAAGGCCTCGCTGCCGTGGCCCGGGGAGTCAGGGAGGGTTTGCCGCTCCCCAGGCTCGACTGCTCAGACGCTGCCGGCCCAGAGGCCAGCAAAGCACTAAGGGGGCTGGGGAGGTTGCGGGAGGCTGTGGCCGTGGGCCCCGGGGCTCTGTGCGGGGGGCGCAGCCTTTGCCTTGGGGCTCTCGTGGTGTCCTTGCGTTTGGCCCCGGGAGGCGGTGCCTTGGAGACAGGCAGTGGGGACATGGCGGGGGGGCCTGGGCTCTGTCCTTGCCGCTGCATGGCTGCCTGTAACCCTGCTCCCCTTGGCCTCCTCTTCCCAGGAGGGCAGTGGCAGCCTTTCTTCCCCCACCGAGTCCCCCCAGGCGGACGTGGACACCCAGCACGGGGCAAGCTCCGTGCCGGGGATGGAGGAACCAGGGGCACAGCCTGTGCCCAGAGCAAGCAAGGGGGCTCCCGGGACACAGCCTGGCTCCGAGGAGACGCAAGCAGGGACACACAGAGCACCAGTGAGCCCTGAGAAGGCGGCAGGCGCTCCTTCAGATGGGAAGAGCATTTCTGATGCCAGCGCCACAACCCCCAGGATGCAGCCAGGGGCCCCTGGCACTCAGAGCATGACACAGGGGACGGAGCCAGGATCCCCCAGCACCCAAATCACCACCCCGGGCATGCAGCCAGCGTTCCCTGGCATCAAGACCACCAGCCCAGGAGAGAAGCCAGGGTCCCCTGGCGCCTGGACCGCCACCCCAGGGGTGCAGCTAGGATCCCCCAGCACGTCCCATTTGCAAGAGCCAGCAATGCCCTGGGGGTCCTCAGCCTCCAGCAGTGCCTCTGGCATTGGCATGGAGACAGTGGAGGCTCTCCGCCAGTCTGGGCAGCTTGGCCACCCGAAGGAGCAGGTGGCCCACCTGGAAGCCACCAAGTCAGACCATGCCGAGCGTGAGCAGAGGCACCTGCTCTTCCCGGAGGGAGGTAGGAACCGTGAGGGGGCTGGTGGGGGGTGTTTAGCGTGGGAACGCCCTGGGCTGGGGGCTCATCGTGCTCAGAGCCTGGCCTCAAGGGCGAGACCCCCTCACTGACAGCATGTCCCCTTGGACCATGTCCCTCTAGATGACAACAGCATCGCCCTCCGGGGTCAGGTGTCCTCCCTGCAGAGCCTCGCCAGCGAGCTGCAGGAGGTGAAGGAGAAGGTGAGCCTGTGGCAGTGCCCGAGGGGGCTGCAGGGATGCCAGGGGGGATTTGGAGAGGGAGGGGGCAGCCAAAGGGCCCCCCCCCCCCCACCAAAAAGGGACAGCACGGGGTGCCATGCCCTGACTCTGCCACCACCGCCGTTCCCAGATCAGGCAGCTGGAGGATGCCCTTGGAAAGTCGTGGGTGGCTGGAGCGGACTGGAGAGCAGATGGCAGCGACCAGATCGCCCTGCAACTGGGGTAAAAGGACGGGAGAGGGTTTGCTACCCCACGGGGCTGCAAGGGAGCCCAGTGGCTGGGAGCATCCCAGTCTGGGGGGCGAGGGACACCCCCCTGAGTGGCCCCGATGAGGCTCAGCCTGCCTGTGCGCCCATCTTGCTGGCCAGGTCCATGCTGCAGGAGACAAAGCAAGAGGTGTTGGAGCTGAAGGAGCTGGGACTGGAAGAGTTAAAGCGAGAGGTGTTGGAGCTGAAGGAGCTGGGACTGCAGGAGTTAAAGCAAGAGGTGTTGGGGCTGAAGGAGCTGGAGTTACAGAAGATAAAGCATGAGCTGAAGGAGCTGGGAGAACACCAGGACATGACCGAGGCCACGCTGAAGCAGCTGGTGACAGAGGTGGCCGAGCTGATGCAGGCTCAGGTGAGGTCTAGGGGGAGTGCTCCCACTGCCCGCCGGCTGGGTGGGGGGGTCCTGGCAGGGTTCCCGGCCACGGCCCCTGGCCGGCTGCAGCCATCGAGCCTCCACAGCACCTTGGCTTGTTGGCTGCATCCATTCCATCTGAGAGCCGATCCCTTCTCCCCTTCCTGCAGCAGGACAAGCTGAAGGCGATGGAGAGCGCAGGGCAGGAGCAGGCAGAGGCGCAGGCAGCATGCCCTGCCTGCTGTGGGGACACCGGAGCGCAGGTGGGGCAGCTCCTGCAGCGCTACGAGAAGCTCCAGGAGGTGGTGGACTCCCTGATGTCCCGGCGGGCGGCAGGCAAGGTGCCGAGGCAGCTGCCGAGGCAGAGCCAGGTAGGGAGATGGCGGCATGGGGGGCTTGGGAGGGGGCTGCCGGGACTCCCCTGGCTGGTTGTGCTGTGCTGTAACATGGGGGAGCCCCTCGCTGCTCCCCACATTGCCTTGTACAAGTCAGCAGCACGGAAGGAAATGAAAGCCTTGGTGCAAATGTCCTGCTGGCACCGAGAGCCTTTGGCCACCGGCCAAGTAACCTGGCTCTGTCGCCACGGGGCAGCCAGTCCCCCCTTGCACAGCACCGCCCTGTCATCTTCCTCCCTGCAGCAGGATGAGGAGGTGCTGAAGCGCGTCCAGGCCACCCTTGTGCAGGTGCAAGGCAGCTACGAAAAGCTCAGCTCCGTCGTGGGGAACCTCCTGCGTGACAGTCAGCGGCAGCAGCAAGATACCAAGGTGGGTGGCTGAAAGCCCCACGGGGTCAGAGCATCCTCCAGGCAGAGCCTGGGCACCACAAGGGATTTGTCCCTTTCCCGCAGGTTTTTAAGGGGGGTGGGAGATGGATGGGGGGCGCTGAGCTGGCCGGGAGGCAGCTGCGACGCTGCCGTGGCATCATGGGGTGCTTTCTGTGTTGGCAGGCTCTGTTCCAGTCCCTGGAGAAGCTGGTGAAGGGCAAAGCGGACAAGAATGACCTGATGCTGGCACTCGATGTGGTATGGCCTCGAGGGTCCCCAGCAGCAGCCAAGGGGGTCCCAGGCAGGGTGACAATCACCCCTTGTCCCTTGGGTGCTTGGTGGCAGAACCTGCCGGGGGGCGGGAAGATTTCCAGACTGGCTGCGCGTCCCTTGCCAGGTCCCTCTGTCTCCCCACGGGTCCCTTTGGCGGCTGGCACCAACCCCATGGGGGTGATGGGGCAAGCAGGGCCACGTAGCCACTTCTCCCTCTCCTCCCAACACGAGCTGGCCCTGCCTAGGCTACCTTCGTCCTTTCCCCACCGCTCTCCTGCCCTTCCCTCTTGCTAGAAAGCAGACAAAACCAGCCTGGCTGGCAAAGTCAACCGCAGCGAGTTCGACACAAGGATGGAGCGGCTGACTGAGATGCTCGAGGAGGTGCTGAGCCGGCAGACGGGCCAGGAGAAGGTCCAGCAAGAGCTTAGTGAAGAGGTGGCCTCCAAGGTGAGGGGTGTCTCGTCTCTGCCACGCAAAACCTGCTCCTTCAGGGCTTGGCATCCCTCCGAGGATCCCTCTGCCAGCTGTCCCAGCCGGGGACCACCATGTCCCATCCCGGGGCAGCTGGCTGAGGGTGGGCACCTGTCCACAGCTGGGCCGCCAGGAGCTGGGGGCTCTGCAGAAGCAGCTGGAGGGGCACTGGGAGAGCAACCTCAAGCAGCTCCAGAAGGGCTCACAGGCAGGGGCTGATGATGCAGCTGGCATTAAGAAGTGAGTGCAATGGGGACGGCGGCGGCTTCAGGGACACCTCGCTGCTGCCTGCGAGCTGCCTGCCTGTGTCCCCCCCAGGAGCTCACCCAGCCCTTTTCTCCCCACTCCAGCCCGCTGCTGACCCATTTCCACTGCCTGTCCTGCGACCGGCCCCTCGACATGTCGGTGCCTGGCCCGTGAGTAGCACCTGGCGCTGTGGGCAGGACGGGGGGGCGATGGGTGCTGGCAGTGCCCCGCCGTGCCAGGCACAGGGGTTCGGGGCTCTGCCTGGGGGGTCTGACCCTGCCCAGCCCCCTCGCGGCCCTGCCTGGCAGCAGGGGGACGCAGAGCCCTCCCCAGGGAGCAGGGGGTGCCGTGGGCTACAAGCCCATGGGCTTCAGGGCACTGCCGCGTCACCCATCTACGGCTCCTGCCCTCCCCAGGCACATCGTGACCATCCCATCCCTGCCGCCGCTGTCCCCCCGCCTCGCCGAGCACCCCCGTACCATTCTCAAGCCAGAGCAGGAACAGCAGCACGAGCACAGGTAGGGGACACGGGGACCCATCCCTGTCCCACTGGGGTGCAGGGTGGCCTGGCCCCGGCGAGGGAGAGCTCTTCCCCAGGTGGGGGCGGTGGGGTCCGGGCGGACCTGGGCAGGGCAGGGGAGCAGAGCTGTGCTGCAGAGGGTCAGCTGTGCTTACCCCGCCTCTGAGGGGTTTTACAGTCCCCCCTCGCTGCCCGTCTGGCCCAAGTCTCTGTCTCAAGGGCGCTGAAGCCACGTGCGATGAGTTGTGTCTGGTCTCAGCCTGACCTCGGGCTTAGGGAGGTCAGGGTCCTTCTCCCAAACAAGTTGCTGAACTCAAGCGCTGCAGCCGGGACAGCCCAGCTCCTGCCTCCTGCTGTCCTTGGCGTGGGGTGCAGGGACCTGCCACTGCCACAGCCAGCTCCCGGGGGCTGTGGGGAAAGAGCAGATCCAGCAGGACGGCTGGGGGGTCTCCTGCAGCAGGCAGAGGGGAGCCGGGAGGGACAGACCCCACCGGGGAGCAGCCCCTGGACCCCTCCCTGCCGTAGCAGGCTGAAGCACGGGCTGCCACGGTGCCGGGCACTGAGCATCCGCGTACCCCGTCCCACAGGCAGCCGCCAGCCGAGGTCAAGTACCCCACCGTGCCGCGGAGCTGCGGGGGCCGCCACACTGTCACCACCCCGCTGCAGCGCCGCCAGGGCCTCCAGCTCTCCCGGCGCCTCCAGCCGCTCCTGCTCCCCAACAAGGTAGGGATGACAAAGGTAGGGATACGGCGGGGGCCACTGAGGCCGAGCCTCTGCGGGGGCTGGGGGGGCATCTGTGCCTCAGTTTCCCCAGGGAGAGCTGGCTGTGGCAGGGTTGCCAAGGGATGCCGAGTTCGGCCCCGTGGCTCAGCCAGCCCGCTCTCTCATTCCCAGTGCAACGTGGTGGACCTGTTGGCAAAGGACGGCTGCATGTCCAGGGAGCAGCTGGACAGTCCCGTGCTCACGGACAAAGAGGGTACGGCCGGGGCTGGCTTGGGGAGAGGATCCCATGGGTGTGAAGGGGCAGCGGGGAGGGCAGGGCACCCACGAGGTGCTGGGTTTTCCCCACCCCCCAGTGCCCCCACCCCAGCTCACTCTGCTCTCTCCTGCCACCCCTGCTGCCTGACAGGGCCAGCACAGCACCAGCCCGGGCTGCACAAGGCAGCGGAGAGCAAGAGCGACTCGTCCGACTGCCACCTCCCTCACGCACCAAGGCCCCCACGGGACAGACCCAGGAGCCGGGCAGCTGGGCAGGGACAGCTGCTCTCCAGAAAGTGATTTCTTATTTAACTAATAAAAAGCCCTTGATATTATTTTGTGTTGGTTTTTTTTTCCCTTTGTTTTGGCCATGAACGGTGGTCACAGGGACAGAGAGGGCATCCCCCTGACAAATCACAGCCCCCAGTTCCACTCTCCCCCCTCAGAGCCCAGTGGGAAATACAGCAGGCAGTGGGCTTGTGGGCTCCTGTCGCCTCTGCGCGGGAGTTCTGCTCTGGGCTTCCCTGGGATGGTGACGCAGCTTTCTGCCATTGGGAGCCACGATGCAGATTTCAAGCGCTGTAATGGAGCGGCGCTGGCTGCAGTGCTGCGCCTGCCGAGTGAGCGCCTCCGACGCACAGGAACACCAGGAGCGACACAACACACTCCCTTTTACATGGCACGGTGATTTATGATCAAAGCGCAACAAATTGCTGCTCCTGAGCACTGCAGCACAGTTTGTACGTGCAAACCTAGAGGTGCCCAGGCAGTTCATCGTGCTGGCCCTGTTCTTGCTCCAGATGCACCAGGAAGGGACGCCTCAGCCCTAACAAGAGGCAGCAGCCACCAGCTGTGCATCCACTGTTGGCAACGTTGAGAGAGCCACCCCCACTCTTGTAGAAGCTGACACACGCACCGCTGGCATCTTACAGACGCACAGTCAGTCCAGAGTGCTTCCAGGGTGTTCGGGGACAGCAGTTCAGTGTTCAGCTACAGCAGAGCAGAGCGGGAAGAAAAGCAGAGCCAAGTATCAGCTGCTGATTCCCAGGAAGGCCTGGGTCGCTACACACTCCTGGGTAAATTCCTGTGCGAGACACTGAAGCTCGTACAGAAGCTCTGCAGTCACAGCCAAAATTGTCACTTTTCTGACTTAAAGATCCATTTCTTTCTAGACTATATAGCCAGAAAGCAGGGTAAAGAGGAGGTGAGGTATTGAATCCGAAGGTGTGCAAAAGCATTTCTTTGTCAGCGATGGAATAAAAGGACACGGTCTTCTTTTGTAGCTCCAGCAAAACTCCAACCTTCAATGGTTTATCCTTGCAGAATAACGTTTCTTGATCTCTGTGCCACGCTGACAGCTGCTCTTTGGGACCTAGCCATTCTGCACACCAGGAATGCTCCGCTCTTCCTAATTTGTCCCTTTTTCCAAGAAGTTCATCAGCAACTCCAACAGCCCACCCATCGCTGGCCTGGGGAATTACTTCCCAGTAGTGGCACCCCGCAGAGAAGCTCTGGGAACACGTCACTTGGCTGATGCAGAATCTCTTGGGCGATGGCTTTAATAACAGTGGATGTGCACCCCTACTCAAAACAGAAAGAAAACCAACAGCCACACGATAAACTTTCACCAAAGTTCAATCCTGCAAATCAGCAGAAATCCTCAACCAAGCACCAATGACTGCATCCTGAGCACGTGGAAACATTTAACAGGCACAGCTGAGGAAACAGCCACGACAGACTCACGCACTCCAGCGTGAAGGGCAAGGTACTTGCTACCTTACAGGACAGATCTTATTCCTAACCACAGTCGTACTAAAAAATGTGCCGATAATAAATGGGACGCTTCCCTCAATAGAACTGACATAGTCACCCGTTCACTGGGACATGTTCTTGCACATTTGATCAGCAAAAACACTTGTTTTATGTTTTCAGCTACCGCTGTAGTACTCTGTGTTGACTGTAAAAATAGTTCTGTAAAAACGTGCCGTGGTTTTGGCCAGACTGGCCGATCAGAACGACAGATGGCCCTCCCCCCACTCTCTCCTCAGAGAGGAGAGGAAGAGATAAGGAGATTTACGAGTTTAGAAAAAGAACTAAACTACTTTAATGAAAATAATAATAAATAAGAAAATAGTAAATAGTAATAGAATAATAAAAATTAAAGAAAAAAAGTGTACAATATATACAAAACCGTATCCAGCTCCCAGGATGACGATGGCGTCAGCAGCAGACACAGGGAAAGTTCCAGACTGGACTCAGCGACAGACAGGAGCTGAATTCCGGAACTAGAGTCCGGAGTGCTCGGATCGGGATCAAAGGCAGATGAACAGACAGGGTCCTCCTCAGACGTCGGCCATTGAAGAAAAAACGAGCCAGAGCCCCCTTTGCCCCTTTGATCCCTCAGCTTTTATACTGAGCGTGATGCAGATGGGATGGAATACCCTGTTGGTCAGTCTGGGGTCACCTGTCCCCTCTGCTCCTCCCTGCGGGTGGGACCCTGTGTATCGCAATGCTTTCAGTTAGCTGCATCACACAATAGAATGCAACAAATGTGGAAGTCGTTGACAGTATTTACCATTTAACCAAGGGTAAACAAAATTATGCATAAAGTAAATATATTCCTTTTCTGACCTCTTCAAGTCTGTCCAAAGCATCCTCCAGTTTTCTTCTTCTTTCCAAGGCCAGAAGCCAGACTTGCTGCCATTTGCTGACTAGAAGGTTTGCCCGTGGATTCTGGGTTTCCATTTGCGCCTGGGCTGCTGACAGATACGTGCCTGGTGCTGGGGAACGCTTTCCTGTTAAAACATGACAAAATGGGTTAAGTCTCACTCAGTTCAAACAAAACAAACATTCACACGAAGGGTACTTGACCTTCCTCAAACTACTCCTTCCTGTCCCAGATAACGAGCCCATACCCTGATCGGATTGCATCTGGTGGGATTTTTTGTTTGTATTCTTTTACCATCGCTGGGGAAGGACCACGTGGTTCTTGAAGTATTTTTTGTGTAGTGGCTGCACTAGTGCAGCCACACAGGTTAAATCGAATCTTTGCAGACCTCCCAGAGAGCTGAAAGGTAAACAACCTGATTTTGGAAGCAGGTTCCACGGACGGGTAAGTATAAAGTACAATGGGTAAGCATATCTAAAAACGCAAAAAGCAATTTCCTCACTTGATGATTCACTTTCCATTCGACTTCACTGAACACACTTCCTAATTGGATCCACATAAATGGATAAATGCGCGTCTCGTTTGATTTAGTTCTTCTAAGCTAAGCACTGGAAGGTATTCGTTATTTTATTTTCCTAACAGGGCGAAAAAGAGGGATATTCACAGAAGCAGATGCATCTTTTCCCATCCTTCCTGATGAGGCTCACTAGGAACAAGGTCTATTCTTGCCAAAGTTATTCCAGAGATGGATGTTTTTCCAGGCTACCACAGGATGCACTCCTGTGTGAACTTCCTAACCTACAAACTCCGTTTTACAAAAAGGAGGCAGATTCACTCATGTGTTTGCTGAACTCCTTCAGCACTGAAGGCAGATGAAGCCACAAACGACGTCTGGACGCTTCTTCAGAGTAAACCACTTCCGTTAGATAAGAATATAAAAGGTTCATGGAGCGGACGCTGGATTTGTGACTTTATTTTTTTTTGAGGGCCTGTTTCTAACAGTAGTTGCACAGGGCACGTAGGTATCTTCTCTGCTCAAGTTCCAACCGACCACACAAAAGGCTTCAGCAGCTGCAGAGCTGCATTACCACAAACAAGGAAAATGCCTTAATTATCCGTGTCCCGTCAACTTCTATCAATTCTCTCTACATCCAAAAGGGACTCTGAATACTTTTCACATCATCTGCAGGCCAGAAATTAAATGGCAGATTGAAAGGAAAGGAGAGGATTTAGGAGGTTAGTTTGAAATCTTCAGGCCTAGGAACAACACATCATCATGGACAGCACACCAAGTCACACAAGGAGGCAGAGAAGATCTCTTGCTCCTGGGAGGCACTCTTCAAAATAAAAGGCACAACAGAAGCATGCTTCTGTGGGCTCCACAGGCACAATAATCAGTAAAAATACTAAAAAACATATTTAAAAAAACCCCTAAATTGTATGTAACAAGAGAAGAAGATGGGGGCATGGACACCTTCCTAAAGTTGGCTGAGATTTTCAGAGAAGCTTTCCATTCTTCTTGTTAGTTGGATCCAATCGGGATAAAATTCTGCAGAATTCAAACCAGCAAATGGCTATTTTCTGAGAAGGAAGAAACAAGAACGAAAGATGCGTAATGGCCGCATACATTTTGTGAGACCTGGCTTAAACAGAACTAATCAAGGAGGTTACTGCTTCAGGGACAGCAGCAGGTTCAATAACTTTTAAGTTCCCTGGGTCAAATTAAGGTGAATAAAAGTGGAGACTAGGGTGAGTTGCTCTGTTTAGCTAAAACCTATGTCACTTGCATGGCACACGCAAAGGAAGGAAAGAATATGGAGGAGTAAGAGGAAAAATATTAGTTAATCCAAGCCTGCGTTTCAGCTATACTCTGCATCTTGAAAATCTCTAGAGAATTATTTATGGAGTGCTCAGTTTTACTACAAGACTCATCACTCAGATAAACATCAAAGGAACATTTCAGTTAATGCACATCATAATTACATACATGATGTTTGGCAAGTTCAATTTCAATAGCCCTGGGGTCTCCACCCAGAGGTTTCTGTTCATTCAGCAAGTCTTCTGTATGCGTCAGCCACGTCAGCAACTCATCCAGGGCGCGCTGGAACTGCCCCAAGGCGAACAAGGCACCTTCCAGCTTGCACTAGAGTAAAAATAAAATTAACAAGGAAATGGTTTCACAATGCTATTGAATTGGCTTATGTTAGCATTAGTCACCACAATCCAGAGCAGCGTCCGTGCATCTGATATCATAAACCCAGGGAGAAACAGTCATCCAAGACAAGCAACAGCTTCATACTCAGAGCCGAGGTTGCCATTCCCCTGTAAAGCCTCACACGCCAGGCTTAAATCCCTAACCTTCAGAGACCCCATGTAGCCAGAGCAGAGTTAAGCTGGAAGGTTCTCTCGTCGGAGATACGACAGTAGTTTTTTATCACTTACAACAGAATTTCAATAGAAATGCAATTTGCTGCATGATCTTTAAAACCTTTTCTTTGTTGTGAAATGATTCAATTTAGGAAAAAAAATACACTTCAAAGCACTGCATCTTTAAATCTCTTTCACTTTGATAACTTAAGGAAAGAGCACTGAAACAGTTAAGGATTAAGTTGTGTCTTTTTTTTTGTTTTAAACTGCTCAGTTCAGCAGCTAATATTACTTTTGCACATATAAACATGTTTTCAAACGCTACTTAAGATATCATCAACTAATCAAAATGAAATAATAATGATTCAAGATGGCACTGCTGACAGAGGAAGTGACAAAAAATACTGCTTAGGGTTTAAAAACCACAAAAGCAACTCAATAAGTTGTAAAATTCAAATTATATTATATATAGAATCATAGAATCATAGAATCGCTGAGGTTGGAAGGGACCTTTAAGATCATCAAGTCCAACCATTAACATACCCTGACAAAAACCACTTCTAAACCATGTCCCTAAGCACCACATCTACCCTTTTTTTAAACACCTCCAGGGATGGTGAATCCACCACCTCCCTGGGCAGCCTGTTCCAATGTTTAATAACCCTTTCAGTGAAAAAATGTTTCCTAATATCCAATCTAAACCTCCCCTGACATAACTTGAACCCATTTCCTCTTGTCCTATCACTTGTCACCAGGGAGAAGAGGTCAGCCCCCATCTCTCTACAACCTCCTTTCAGGGAGTTGTAGAGGGTGATAAGGTCTCCCCTCAGCCTCCTCTTCTCCAGGCTAAACATGCCCAGCTCCCTCAGCCGTTCCTCATAAGGTTTGTCCTCCAGACCCCTCACCAGCTTTGTAGCCCTTCTCTGGACACGCTCCAACACCTCACTGTCCTTCTTGTAGTGAGGGGCCCAAAACTGAAGGCAGTACTCGAGGTGGGGCCTCACCAGTGCCCAGTACAGAGGCACCATCACTTCCCTAGTCCAGCTCACCACGCTATTCCTGATACAGGCCAGGATGCTGTTGCCCTTCTTGGCCATCTGGGCACACTGCTGGCTCATATTCAGCCGGCTGTCCACCAACACCCCCAGGTCCTTTTCTGCCAGGCAACTTTCGAGCCACTCCGCCCCAATCCTGTAGCACTGCATGGGGTTGTTGTGACCCAAGTGCAGGACCTGGCACTCGGCCTTGTTGAACCTCATACCATTGGCCTCAGCCCATCGGTCCAGCCTGTCCAGATCTCTCTGCAGAGCCAACCTACCCTCAAGCAGATCAACAAGCCCGCCTAGTTTAGTGTCACCTGCGAACTTACTGAGGGTGCATTCGATCCCTTCATCCAGATCATTGATAAAGATATTAAAGAGAACCGGCCCCAGCACCGAGCCCCGGGGGACATCACTTGTGACCGGACACCAACTGGATTTAACTCCATTTACCACCACTCTCTGGGCATGGCCGTCCACCCAGTTTTTTACCCAGTGAAGAGTACACCTCTCCAGGCCATGAGCAGCCAGTTTCTCCAGGAGGATGCTGTGGGAAACAGTGTCAAAAGCTTTGCAAAAATCCAGGTAGACAACATCCACAGCCTTTCCCTCATCCACTAAGTGGGTCACCTTATCATAGAAGGAGATCAGGTTTGACAGGCATGACCTGCCTTTCACAAACCCATGCTGACTGGGCCTGATCACCCTGTTCTCCTGCATGTGCTGTGTAATGGCACCGAGGATGATCTGTTCCATGCCCTTCCCAGGCACCGCGGTCAGGCTGACTGGCCTGTAGTTCCCCGGATCCTCCTTCCGGCCCTTCTTGTGGATGGGTGTCACATTTGCCAACCTCCAGTCAGCTGGGACCTCCCCGGTTATCCAGGACTGCTCATAAATGATGCAAAGTGGCCTGGCGAGCACTTCCGCCAGCTCCTTCAGTACCCTTGGGTGGATCCCATCCGGCCCCATAGATTTGTGCACCTCCAGGTGCTGAAGCAGGTCCCTCACCATTTCCCTTTGGATTATAGCTCTGTAATTTCCAAACCAAAAGGAATAAATGTGTAAATTGATGCAAACATGATACACACTAAGAAGCTTTTCTCAAAAATCTAAGTCATGAAGAAAGCCCCCACCTTCAAGTTTATTTACCTGTCTATATCAATAGACTTTTTCTTCTAGGCTCTCCCACATTAGTTTGAGCTCTGAGACAAGGTCTTGAGCTGTGTGCTTGTCACTCTCCTCTGTTACCTTCTGCAGCAACAGCTCTGCCTGACGGCTCAGTCCTTCCATTTCTATCTGCTGCTGATAAGCTTCTGTCTTAAATTGCTACGGTAAATAGAAAAAGAATACACGTAAACTTATCACAAGTAGTGACCTTCTGGAATACAGCACAGTACAGCAGTATTTGCAATACCAATGCATCCCTCTCAGCTTTCGTACGTTTGGGGGATTGTCATCCAGGGTAAAAATGCTTGTAAGACACCGATCACCCCGACGGTCGCAGCAAACTGAGAATCTGCAGCAGTGTCTTAATGTTCTAGCAGGTATTGCTAACTGCGACCACAGAATGGCAAAGATGGCTAATAGGAAAGTATTCTCCAACGATCTCTCTGGTCTGTACAAAAGGCAGAACGCATCTGGGGTCACTTCTAGCTCTGGGGGTTGTGATAATACCATCCGTGAAACTTCAGATAGAATTGTTTTTCAGAAGACCTGAAAGCAAATTTTCTTCAGTAGAACACCCTCTCTGGTACATGCAACTGGGACAGCACTCTGAACAACTCGCCTAGGTGTGTTCTTCTGAAGTACGTAAGATTATGGTTCATTTGAAGTTACATCATAAAATAGATAGACTAAACAACCTGCCCACAGCCAAAAAAAGTACAAGCGAGCCATGAAACCAAGGACATTACCTGATCGTTACACATCCCTGGTTTTTATATATCGCATAACAGCCTACCGACGTCAGGAGCATGCTCAAGTCACAGATCCACAAAGACAGGCTTCTGAAGGTCTAAGTTAGCCTGAAATTTTGATTTTCAGCTTACTAATGTACTGGGAATGTTGTGATCTGTGTGAGCATTTAGGTAAAGCCTGTAATTGCAGAAGTGAAGCTGTGGAGGCATTCTTTCAGAGCCTCAAGGAAGCTGTTCACGGTAGAAACCAGAACACGTAAAAGTCACAGCAAAAGAACCCTGCACATAATAACCTTACAGCCTGTGAAAGACAAGGAATGCCACTACAAGTATTTCTTGGCTATTGGAACACACTCACAAAATAAAATGTACTTTCACCAAAATTTGGAATAGATTTTAAAATTAAACACATTTTAAAATGAAAAGCGTGCAACGAAATGTTATCTGAAATTTTCATACAGATTCTTTTCTACTAGAAGTTGAAAATTGCTTTTGACTCTTGAAAAATACAGAAAAATACTAAACACCACAGGAAAATGCAGACCGATGAAAATAGAAATGAAATCAATTGCTCGTTCATACCTTAAGTTCCTCAGTTTGCTGCTTCACTGTCTCCAGACCTGTTCCAACTGGGGACATAGATGCCAACCCGCTGCCAGCAATGTCCACCCAGTCAAACATTGCCTGAAAATCACAGTATGAAATTGAAGCATGAGCAGAGAAATAGTGTCAGATTTCAAAGTTGCATTAAGTAAAATACCAGAATTTTTTACTCCAGAGAATAATATTGCTGTGCGCTTTGAAAACAAAACAAAGCAAAACAAAACCAAACAGCTTTCTTCAGCGGAACCTAGGGGTTTTTTGCAATACAAGGGATCCAGTATTAACTAAAGTATTCCACGTAATGGTTACGAGAATGTACATGCTGCAAGACTGAACCCCTATTAGCAGCAATATCCTGCCAGTACTATTCATGCGGACTAGTACTCTACTTCTGGAGTAAAATCAGCAATTTTTATGAATACCCCGAAAGGTTAAATACAAGACAAACTCTGTTCTGCACTCCTTTGGAGCAAAGATGGAAGGTGGTAGCTGAATGATAACACACTTTAAATGATGATGACAAAAGAACTTCTGTTGAAGGATAACGGTATCTGTATCAGGAAGATGGAACACGACCCATTCAGTACAGATTAGACAGTGATGGCCAATACCTGAGCTTGAATGAATCTCCTCAGGATAAGGCAGTTGGAACTTCAAAAAACAAATGAAGTCTCCCCAGTTCTGAGGCTTTGTGGGTACTTCCCTTACTCCTGATATAATGCAGAACGACCTCAAGAACACTCCAGTTAAAGATTAAGAACACCTATAGCACTCTGGGCAATTAATTACATAGAGGAAAAAATACCTCTGCCAGGCCCTTTTTCCTCCTGCCTGTTATCTGTGATTCATTACGGAGAAGGGCTTAGGACGGCTTCTCAGAGCTGCCCACTGCTACACAACTCCTTGGGAAAAGGAGAACTAACCCCCCCAACACGCTCAACAGGGTGAGGCAGCTGTAGCTAACAATCTGCCCACAACACTTTTAATATTGTCTATTGAAATGAGCGTAAGGCGGCAGTTAAATACAGTTCTTGTACAAAGCACCAAGCTTGTAGGATGTACAATGTGCAGCCCCAGGAAATACAAAGCTCTCAAAGCAACGGCAATGTTCCTAATGTAACCCTACAAGTCAACCTCTGTGCAGTATGAAAATAAGAGACCTTGGAGAAAAAAACATGGAAAACAAGATGTTGCATTATTATTAAGATGCGTTCTGCTGCTTGGCCTGCACCGAACACACAAGCAACTGCCCTCAGTGTCATGTGAAACTCTGTTTTTAAAGATCTAATGAACCAAGAAAGACAGTAATTCCACTGGGCAAAAAGACAGCTTTGCAAAATCTGACCATGAAAACCCTTCTACTGTTTCCATCTTCCAGCCATTCACTGACAAAAGACATGAGGCCTGCCACTCAGCCAAAACTTGCAAAGAATAGGCAAAAAAATGAAATAAAATACAGCGCATATAGAGAAAAGATATCTTAAAAAACTGCTGGAAAGTTTACCTACCCATTTTAAAAGTGAATCATCTTCCAAAGTATTGTGATTGGATAAATTACGGTAAGAATTAGTATGATGCTCCAGTATGTCTATATTCTTAGTATAATTACACTAAGAATTCATGTAATGGTCCAGTAACATTATGTTACTATTTTGGGCTTAAAATAGTCAAACTGAAATATTTGACTTATAAAAAAGGTGGAATAAAATTGAAGTTCTTTCACTGTCCTCCACTCAAAGAAAACAGCTGCAGGTGAGTATACGGACCTGTATTCTGTTCCTTTTGGATCATGTAAACATGTCACACCTTCAACTCGCCTACTATGTTACGTACTGACTCCCACCAGGAAATGTGAGCAGGATTACTATAAACTTGTGTCTTACCAATAAAGGGGACATCAATTTCCAATCTATACATAGAGGAGTATGTGAACAACTACATGCAGAAAAGAACAGATTTAGTCTTTAATGGAAGAAAAACCTCCAACCCAACCAACCCCGAGAAAAAATATCTGCCTACTGAAGAAAACAGTCGCTATAATCAGTGACACACGTCACCTTCCCAATCACGTAACATTTTTTACTACAACCACATTAAGTCCTATTGACTCAAGATTGGGTTAGGTGTATCACACCATCTTACCTGCAGTCCTTCTTGGTATGGAACAGCTGCCTGCAGAGCTTCAACAAGCTTATCTGCCCGTTCTTTCCTTGTGTTGCTTAAGGCATCCCAGGCAGAATTCAGCTGCAAGTAGGTGAAATTTACTCCAATGGACAAAAGAATGTTACTGCTGCTGTATAATGTGCGTTCACTGATTATTCACTCATCAATAACACCAATAAACTAAGCATGAATAGTTCACATTAATTCCATGTTAAAACTCTTGTTCTCCTTATCACTGCATAGTTACTTTCCTTCAGAATGCACTCGATGTTCTCGATGACAAAAGCTGTAAAATTCAATACTGATACTGAATAGTTTTCTTAACCTATGGATTACAGTCAATATGGGAAATAGTATTAAATCATTTGGAACTGCATCCTTATCAAAAAGGTAGCTTAAAAGAAACATACACTGCTGAACACTGGAGAAACTGTCAGTACTCTGTAGCCATCCAAGCAGGATTGTCTCAGTCAAGATGTTGCACTTGGCATAAACCAGATACCTTTCAAATTTATTCCAGCATTCCTATTGCAAAAAGTAGCCATCTATTGCAGTAATCAGTGACTATTTCCACAAAAAACCTTTCTGTCTTTTACAGAACTTTTAACCCATAAATCAATACAATAAAATTGTCTATACATTCTAAACTAATACGAGCCAAGATCCATTTACTTGAAAAGCAACCCTTATGTTATCATAAAAGCTTCAGGGGTATCTTGCATTTGCCGCAAAATGTCTATTTGCAAAATTTGTTGGGGGCAGGGAGGATATACCAATTTCAGCTGAACAAGCACCTGGCGTAGCAGATTCAAGCACCTGCATTTCCCATACCTCATCTATGCTCTTGTGGACAATAGGTTTGTCAGGCTCTCCACAAGCAGCTACAAGGTCAGAGCCAAGGCTCAGAACTGTTGCTAGTTCCTCTTGTAGTCCATCAATTTCTTCCTTAGCAGCCTACAAAGAGAAAAAAAATCAATGCCGCTCACACTAACTTTAATAATCTATGTACAGCTTGTTTTCAAGATAGGACATGGCAGGATTCGGCCTGTGGTTTCTTTAAAGTCCCTTGGACTTACAATCTGACGCTTAAAACACAAGCATCCCTTTGCAGGGTCAGAGTGAAATCAACTGACACCAGTCTAAATTAGAACAATGGCTTATGATGTCACTTTACATGAGATGAAACAAAATAAACAGGAAGTTTTCAATTAGATTTCTTTAATCAGAGTGTTTTCTTTTTCAGAGGTTGTCAGTCAACCCTCAAAATCTTTAACTATCAGCATGAATAATTACAGGCTTAGAGCATAATACATAGAGCACGATACATGCGTACACCTTTCATTTAGATGTTACCTATTACTCAGGGAATCTCAAGTACGTATCACTTTCAGAAGTCCCAGTGACGTGCTTATTATATACGTGTTTATAAGCAGATATGCAAATATAAGGACAGGCACATGTTGCATGCTCATTGCAATTCAGAACTGGTACATGTTATTTACCACAGACTCTTGAGATATCACTATAGTAAATTCCTACACAATTATCCCTCTTGGTCTCTAAAAAAATAGCCTCCTGTGGTATTTCATAGTAATTCTGTCTTTTCTCTGCATACCATAAATAAAATACTTTAAGTCAACAAAATACTTTCTACTGACCTCAGCATCTTCTTGCTGTTGCTTGACTACAGATGGGTCAACTCCAGGTCCCTCCAGTTCTCCAATGAGCTCCTGAGTATCTTTAATAGCAGCTGCAAGAGCCACGTGACTACACCACCAATTTTGCGGCTAGTTTCATTACATCCAACAATTTGGCCTCCCTCTCCTCAGTCAAGGTCTGGATGTCTTCCCAAATGAGGACCATTTGGTCTAGTTTATCTTGAACAGCTAAACAACAGAGGAACTAGATTACTACCTTGGCAAACGATTCTTGGCCAAAAATCTCTCTACAGTTCTACAGCAGAAACATATGGGTATCTTTTAAAATTTAGACTGTAAAATTGTTTCTTTACAGGACGACTCATAACCTTAAGTGGAAACAACCACCATAACCTTAAAAAATAAAACAAAGGTCATATCCACAATGAATTATTTTAAACAAATACTTTGCTTTTATACATCTTCTCCAGCTTCTCCAGGAGAACACAATCCCCAGATCAGTGGTCATCAGAAATGAACATTTTTATATGCTGCAGCTTGCTGCATTTCCACTACGTGAAACTTTCCTCCATCTATTACCTTTAGCAGGTATATCCTTATCGGCTCCTTCTGAGCGAGCAATCATTTCCTTCCCTCTCTGTTTAAGCGTCTCAGACACCGGCTGAAGTTTTTCCAGATCCACTGACACGTTCTTATCTTCACTGATTTGCTCTTTAATCTTCTCAACCTCTGCTGAGATTGAAGGTGGCTGCCTCAGACGTTCAGCTGTGCCTTTCAGACTCTCAAGAGTCAAATCTGTCTTGGCATGAAACTGGTAGGGTGGTAAAGGACAGAAAGAAGTGGCAGAGAAATTAGGAAAAAAAAAAACAACTGAAAAATGGCATTTCAAATTGTCTTGGAAAAATGTACTTTAAAAT
Organism: Rissa tridactyla; assembly: GCF_028500815.1. NCBI lineage: Eukaryota > Metazoa > Chordata > Aves > Charadriiformes > Laridae > Rissa > Rissa tridactyla. The sequence continues at coordinate 1,847,117 of NC_071491.1, read as the reverse complement.
TAACATATTTAACATCTCTAGCCAACAGACGTATGTGCCACTTGCAATACTGCCCTTCGTGGTTCTTCCCCTCTCTCAATATCTACATTACAAAAATGACCTTGCAAAATGGTACTTCCTCTCAGATTGAAGAATTTTACTATGAAGTCCGGTTTCAGTCCTGAGACGTTCCATCTGAAGATACTATACATAGAGCAGAATCTACTTGCCTTTAGTCCTGTGTCATTCATACAGTAGGTTGTACCTTATTTTGGAGAGCCATGACTCGTTGGCTCTTTCATGAGCCATTTCATCATTTTAGCAAGCTGTTTACCTGAGTAGTAAATACATACTTCTTCATATCAGGACCAATACACTGGCATATAACCACTGGTTAAGATTCGATATGTATGGTCATTCAAAAAGACGTCTGTTAGTGCCCAGGTGATGCTTGTTACTGCAGTAAAGGAACGTTACTTTCTGCAACTAAAAGCACACAACAGCGTGTGTTATGTTGACCCACAGTTGACCGAGCCCAGGGAGGTGTCCAGAAACTCAATTACAGCTCTGTAACATGGTTCACCCTTTGGTATAGGTCCAAAGATAGCCTTTACTATATGCTTTTGGATCCCTAGAGACTCCTAAAAACACCTCACCACCGTGCCCCTTTCAATTTACAGAAATTAGTAAACCTTGGGTGCATTTAACAATCCCTCCGGGATCTACAAAAAGCACTCTTGACTACACTTGGGAAAGGTGCCAGAAAGAGCACAGCAAAACAAGATTGCCTGATGGGAACAAATAGCTCCATCCTTTCTATGCAAAGGAATACAGGCAATGCGAATGTAATGACTTTTTCCCACCACACAACCCACTTCACATCAGACACCGTGACCAACGTTACGGACTCAGTGTTTTTGTTAGAAGTGCGAATATCATACGAGCCAGCAAAATGTGTTATGGAAGATAAGTAGCCTTCCCACCTTCCGGACTTCTGGAAAACTGATTGCAGCAACAAAACCTTACAAAAGTGGTAAAGACGGAAATTAAATTGGCACTATTCAGGTCTAATTTTAGGAGAGCTATATATTAAATTTTAAAATTGTTGGTACATTCAGTGGGCTTCCTTGTACTCGTATTTCAATGAATGAGACGAGGCGTTTTAGAACTTAAAAGGAAGAAAATGCAAGTCATTACAACCTCTCATTCTGGCTCCATAGGTTATGGGGTGCCTTTGATACGTAGTGCTGCCACATATTCCACTTGGATAGAAAAACCTTCCCCTGGGCTCAGCTCCAGCAACTGAGGCCCAGTTTTGTCCATCTTACCTATATGAGGCTTGTGCTCAGCCATCAGCCCACGCAGTTGCTATAACAAACAAAACGACTTATCAGTTTCTTATGCTTGCACCACCACATTACAGCTGTCCACACTTCCAACACATCCAGCTGGCGAGAAATGCCAAACACCCTTCATCCTAATGTCAAGCGCAAATACTATCAAACAAAGGTAGTGATTGCTCTGCCAGTGATGGCTCCCATTCCAACAGAGAGCTACCCAGGCTTTAAACACCACAATTAGAGACGCACTGGAAAGGTCCAGGCAATACCCTCGTAGGACGGATGATTGATTACAGGCAAAATACAAGATGCTAACTATGCATATGATCTTGGCAACAGACACTCCCCATATCTAGTACCTATAATGACAGAAATGGCAACAGTATTCCAGGCATGTGCATAACGCCACTGCATATATACTTTTCATGGTGGTATTTGTCACTTGCCTCAAACCCTTCCATTGAAGAACATCACAGAAAGAGGTACTGGCATTGCAAGAATATGAATTCAAATGATCCTTGCTTTAAGAAGAGGGAAGTAGCACAAGGAAGAGTCAGAGAAATCAGTGAAAAGGAGAAAAGGACAAGGAAGACCGATTAGGAGAGACTATCAACCTAGTTTAGCAGCTCCTCTCTGGCCACAAAACCCCTCTGTCTTCACAACAGCGCTATTTCTTAATTGACACAAAGTTTAGCAAGTAATTAATAAGTAAATTAAATCTGATCTCAGCTGTCTACTCCCTCTCATCATCCACCCCCTAAGTAAGTCAAAACTGTGCATAAAACTTGTGGTAGTGAAAGGTCACAAGGTGCCTTCCAACTTGCCGAAGGATCTGGGTTTTGTTTACTTGCACCCGTAGATCTGACAAAAGGGAAAGGTTTCTTGTGGGAGTAGCCCCATCCTTCCCTCCACTTTTATTTATCTTCTCAGCTCATTCCTCCCTTTTCAGGAAAATCCCACTCTCTTGTCAGGCACTGTCCCTCCTGGTGCTGTGAACTCCACGCCTTTCTACCCTATAGCCCCTGTGCAGGAACATGAGAGGCACATGCTCTGTTCCGCTCAGCTCAGACTTTGTTTAAGTTAATGACGGCACAGGAAAGGGCCTGTGTCAGTCTCAGTGTAAATACATCCTCTTGTCTTCAACTAAGGTTCTTCCCTTAAAAAGACATCCTGATACTGGCTCGCTTACTTGCTCCTCCCCAGAAGAGGAGAGGTTGAGAAGATTGACAAGACGGTGACCATGACTCTCAGCAGCCCTCTGAGGGCAAAACAGCAATGAAAACACAAATCCCCCTGACTCTAGCTCTTACCCAGAATGTAACTCCTTGTACACCTTGTAGCAAGAAAAATAATGTTGATTAGCGGAGAAGAGGCAAAGGTGAAACTAAGAGCAGCCTGAAATTTTTTAGAAAATGATTTTGTGTGGTTTATTTCTGTGCACAAAGAGATGATTTGACACAAGGCCCACAAGAGTGCACATTTCTGGGTCCAAACCTTACGCTAGTGCTCTGCCCACGGCTTAGTTCAAACCAAACTGACTGCGTGCTACTCACACAGAACCGACTCTATGAATTCCATGACTGGGAATAAAGACAGTCATCAGTAAATACATCAGAACAGAAAGGTAAGTGAATACAGAAAACGGTTTTCCATTCACATTCAGAACCTTTTTTTTTTTTGAATAGAACAATAAATGATTTGATCTTGTCCACGATCTACCATTGGGTAAACAATTCCAGTAAACAAGTATTCCAGATCAGATTACGTGTTAAAATTGCCTGACATTAATCTTCCACTTAACAAACAAATCCCAGCTAATGGCATAGCTCAGAGAAAATGCAAAAATAGAAGCTCATCTGAAGGGCCTCTCACGCAAGCAGAATGACTGGGGGGACAATCCTGTAAGTAAAGCAAGCATGATTTGGCTCACAGGGACTAGTCAAGCTAGTTTGTAAAGCTCGTGTTATATAGCTAGTCTTAATAGAGCCTGTTTGTTCATTGTGGACATAATAGGAAGACAAATGAGTGAACCCACTCTTTACCAGTACATAATAGTGGCATATCTTCATTAACTGGTCACAGAGTAAAACTCTGAAGCCAGGGTTCATCCTATCTAACTGGAGTTCCTTAATTGAGGCAGCTAAAAACACCCCAAACCTAGTTACTCTGTGCTCAGCAGGGAGAGAGAGGTCTGTCCAGTAGCCACATGGGTTTGACCTCACTGCACAGTGCGAGCTGCACACTCAGCCTGGGGCCTCTGTGCAGAAGAGAGAGAGAGAAACCAAGAGGCCCAGGGAGCAGGAAAGAAGGGCGACGGGGAAAGTAGAGGGAGAGGAAGGATGACAGAGAGAGAGAGGGACTTGGAGAGAAGAGAAAGGGCGACAGGGAGCAGAGCACAGCAGGAGAGAGGAAGGGAGGTACAGGGAGGCGAAAAACAGGACCCAGAGGGAAAGGGGAAGGGCAGGGAGGAACAGGGAGGCAGAAGAGGGCTGACAGGAGCCCAAGGGCCCAGGACTCACCGCAGCTCCCGGCTCTGCAGATCTGTCCTGTCGGCCTGTGCCAGCCTCCCCTCAGCCGACACAAGATGGCCGCCGGGAGCCCTGTGCCGGGTCCACAACTCCCAGCGTGCCCCGGGGTGCCCCCTCCTGCCCTCTGACCCCGCGGGAACCATGGCCGCCTCCCCGGGGCTGCCCTCGCCCAGGGCCAGGCCCTGGGGCACGGCTGGGGCCAGGAGGAGGAGGTCAGGGAGGGAGAGAAGGTTGGGAGATGCCGCGATTGAGAGACGGGACGCTGCTTGATGCAAGCAAGATGTCGGTTTCTTAGACGCGTCGGAAAGCTTTTTATACAGCTACTTAACAGTTACATAAATTACACAAATTCTATCATTTCTAATTGGCTTAGCTCTAAATGTTTCATTACAATAATCCCTCCTACTTGCGGTTTCGCTACATGCTAGAAGCTACAGTTTTGGAATGTGCTAAAAGCTACAGTGATAACTTGTTGCCTACTCCCTACTTCTTCAAGGTTATTTATCTCAGACCCGCAAGGCCAGTTGTTCCCTGGCTCCTCAGAGTTATTTGTCTCAGGTCTGCAAGGTCGGCATGCCCTCGAATTTCTTGCATACTTGTACTTTTCTGCTAGCCGCCCCCGACATCTCCCCCTTTTTTGTTTCTTTAAAGGCAGAACTGAGGCGCGGGTTTAAAGGTCATCATACTCAGTGAGCTGGACAGAACTAACACTAGCGTAAATCTTCAGAATATCGCCGTTTTGAATAAACCATGTATGTCGAACAACTTTAGTCACCATAGACCTAACACAGGAAAGAGCGCAGCTTAGAATCGAAAGGCCTACCAATATAATAACTAATATGAGTACAGCAGATTGTACCAGGCTCCTAAGCCAGCCCTTTAGCCCAAACCAATCACCCAAAGCACCCAATCCGAAGAAGTCCGTATCAGATTGCACCTTTTGTGAATGCGCGAGGAGTTGTGGAATTTGCTTATGTATCGCAGAAGAGTGGTCCTCTAAGTCCATGCAGCACATTCCCTCAAAATCCTCACAGCCATGTCCGTGGGCTAGTAGCAAGAAGTCAATAGCGGCTCTGTTTTGCAGGACTGCATGTTGTACCGTAGACAAGTCTTCAGCCATCTCAGATAGTATGCGGCTGGTAGCATTTGCTTGCTTAATAACCCAACAGGCAATTGCATCTAAGTTTCTGTGGGCTCTCGCTGCTGCCACCCCAGGGGTAAATAGCGAGGCGAAAAAAACCTCCCAGCGATTCCATAGCTTAACATTATCGTCACAGGTATTTTCTAATGCTTGTGTTGTGTCACGAGTAAAACGTAACCGCTGTTTTGGGCTTGGATGATAGTGAGGAGTGCCAAGACTAAGCTGTCCAATAGTACACGGGCCTCCTCTAGGGTTAGAAGGGATCCCAGACCAAGCTCTATTTCCGCAAATAAAAAAGAACCCCAAGGGGAGCCGCCTAGGGAGCATGGTACCGGGGGCTGAGTGAGTGGCGTCTCGAGCAATGCTCAAACACCATTGTTGTTGCCAGAGGGTAGCATTACCAATAGGTGAGATGACGGTCGGTGGAGAATCCTTTACTAAGCGCCCCTCTTTTTGGGCCCCCGACCATGACCTAAGGCCAATAAACAAACAGTGAGAAGCATTAAGAGAATCTACTAAGTCAATTTCCTGCGGCTCGGGCCCTATTGGTAATTTATCATCCCAATTATCGTATTTTTCAAAAAGGTCCTTAAGATTTTTCTATGAAAAAGGAAGCCTTCCAGAAATACTGTACTGCTTCCGTAAGGTTGTCATAGAGTTATTAAACAGTAAAAAGGTCGAGTTATTCAGTGGTACCCCTACTAAGCAGGTGATGAAGGGCGAGCTGGGCGTAGCAAGACTGGCATAAAAGCTAGTTGTATTGAGCGACCTGGCCAGAGTAACCCCGACATTTTGACGGGGGTCAAAAAGGTGAGGATGGTACCCTGGCAAAGGATTGGCATGTGTCCAGGCCGCACATATACAAAAAAGTGTTAACAGGATCATAATGTTTGAAGGACTCTTCCCCCCACCCCCTTTTTTTTTTTGCAATGCTAAATTCTTACAATGCTAACTTCATATATTAGGCAACTGTCACACCATCTATTGGCCAATGTTAACCATCGCTACCATCTCTTACCACAGCGATAGCAGTCACATAAAACCTAAGGGTCACAATCACCACAGGCGACGCAATGAATATGTTCTACTGGCGTCTCTGCTCTATTGTCCATAAGAGCACTGCATCAGTCCTCCGAATGTTCTCCGGTATGCTGTTCAGGGGAATGATCTAGCTGTGGATTGGTGTTGTGGCCGTCCGACTGTGGTAGGGGTTCACGGAAAGGTCGCACGCTCTTCACTGGGATCCACCTGGGGCCTCGTTCTGTGGAAACACAAGCATAGCCTCTGCCCCATGTGACAAGGGGGTATGGCCCCAAGACCTTACCTGTCTCAGGGTCGCGGATCAGGACTGGAGCTTTTACGCTGGCTTCGAAAGAAGTGTTTGTGTTAAAGTGGCGAACGATCGGAGGGTTGTTATCTATTGAAGAACAATTTAAAAAGTTAAAAACATACAAGGCTTTCTGTAGACGTTCTTCAGGGGTGGCTGTCCCGACTCCCCCTTTCTGTTGCTGTAACAAGTGCTTTAAAGACTGATGAGAGCGTTCAATCAGGGACTGGCCCGCAGGGGAATGCGGGATCCCAGTGATGTGAGTGATCCCCCAAGAGATAAAAAAGGTTTTAAGTGCAGCCGAGATATAAGCAGGGCCATTGTCTGCTTTGGTTTGTGCAGGGATGCCTAAGGTAGCAAAAGCACGCAGCAGATGCCTGCGAACATCTTTCGCCGCCTCCCCCACATGGCAGGAGGCAAATAGAGCGCCTGAAAAGGTGTCAATAGAGGAATGGACGTATTTTAATCTCCCAAATTCTGGATAGTGTGTGACATCCGTCTGCCATAATTGCAGGCTTTGTAAGCCTCTGGGATTAACCCCACCTGGTGCCGTAGGAGAAGAATGTTTTTGACAATCAGGGCAGACAGCGATAATGTTCGCCGCTTGCTGAGAAGTGAGGCCAAACTGACGTTTGAGGCCCCCTGCATTCTGATGGAAAAAGGAATGACTAAGCTTAGCTTGTGCAATATGGTCAGGTAAAACTTGTACCGGCAGAGTGAGCATATCGGCCCGTCGATTGCCTTCTGCAATAAACCCAGGTAAAGAGGTGTGCGATCTAACATGTAAAACAAAATAGGGATGTGTTCGAGAGGTTAAAAGGAAAACAAGTTCCTGCAACAAAGCAAACAAATCAGCATGCGAAGTATGACGCAGCACCGAGGCCTCTGCCCGTTCGACGACGCCTGCAACATAAGCAGAATCAGTAATAAGATTCAGTGGTGTAGACCACTTACGAAAAGCTCGAACAACAGCGGCAAGCTCTACGATTTGAGGGGACCCGGAGACTGTCTCAACGTCCGACTCCCGTTGTTGAGAGCGGTCATCCCACCAGACAATCACCGACTTGTGTGTTTTTCCAGACCCATCGGTGAACACAGTAAGGCCTTGGAGGGGCTGGTGACATCTCTTTGGTATGGATATTAAGTTAAAATGAGCATGTAGAAGCTTGTGGGACGGAGGATGTGAGGTTAGTTGACCCGTATAATCTGTTAAGGCAAACACGAAAGCATCAGACTGTTGGAATAACCATTGTAGGTACATATTAGTTACAGGTAAACAGATAGAAGCAAAGTCCATCCCTGACAGGGCAAGCAAGCGCTGCCGTGCTTTAATTATCAAGGAAGCAAACATTTCATGTTGCGTCCAAATTGTTTTAGTGGGCTGGTTGGGTAAAAAGACCCACTCAATGATTAATAAGGGATCAGGATTGTTAGGGTCCCATTGAAAAATCAAAGCATATGGCTGACGTGCAGGGTTCAAAATAATTAAACTGAAGGGCAATTCAGGCGCACAGCGGTGTGCTTGCCGTAAGGCGATGGCTTCCGCTACTTTTTGTAATGAGGCAGCAGCTTCAGGACCAAGTCGACGAGGGGAGCGTAAATCGGAATCTCCCTTGAGGAGTTCAAACAAAGGGCTTAAGTCTGAATTGGAGATTCCTAGCAAGGGTCGGACCCAAGTAATGGTCCCTAATAATTTTTGAACATCGTGCAAATTTTTAATGTCCGCCTGTATATGCACAGGTTGGGGAACTATCGTCTGGGTCCTGATGCGCCAACCCAAGTAGGTCCAAGGGGGCATTTTCTGGACTTTTTCAGGCGCAATACAGAGGCCTGCCGAATTGACAGCGGCCGTGACAAGGGCTACGGCCTTTTCCATGAGCTCAAGGTGAGGCGCAGCCATCAAGATATCATCCATATAATGATATAACAGAACTTGAGGCAACGCAACCCTGACAGGGCTAAGTACCTTAGCGACATACCATTGACAAATTGTCGGGCTATTTTTCATTCCCTGTGGCAGTACAACCCACTGATATCGTTGCACAGGGGCTTGCATATTGACACTTGGGACTGAAAAAGCAAATTTGGCAGCGTCATCAGGGTGTAGTGGAATGTTAAAAAAGCAATCCTTAAGGTCAATAACGGTGAGATGCCAATTGCGGGGGATCATAGTTGGAGAAGGGAGCCCTGGCTGCAGAGCTCCCATATCTACCATAGCATCATTGATTTTTCTGAGATCATGGAGCAGGCGCCACTTGCCAGATTGCTTCTTAATAACAAAGACAGGTGAATTCCAAGGACTAGTAGTAGGTACTATATGTCCTTTTGCTAATTGTTCCGTAACCAGTTCTTGGAGAGCGCGAAGCTTTTCGAGTGGTAGGGGCCATTGATCTACCCAAATGGGCGTCTGAGTTTTCCAAGTCAGTTTTAGGGTGTCGCGCACCTCAGTGGCCCCCCCTAAAAATGCGACTGAATGGAAGTTCCCCATTGTGATAGCACATCACGTCCCCATAAGACAATAGGAACAGGCAGCACAAAAGGCTTGACGGAAGCCACTCGTCCTTCTGGGCCTTTGATTTGGATCAATTCCGAGGATTGGTGGCTTCTACCAACTCCTCCGATTCCGGCTAGTGCCTGAGGCACAGCTGCCAAAGGCCATTGTGGAGGCCACTTCGCCTGTGAAATTACGGTAACATCGGCCCCTGTGTCAATAATCCCATTCAGGATTACTTGCTGAGTGCCGTGAATAAGTGTACATTGACAAAGTGGTCGCTTCTGGGAAATGGACTGTACCCAGAGAATCTGTGGATCCCCAGTAGATCCAAAACCTCCTTGTCTTTGCTGCGGAGGTGGGTGAGGTGAAAGAGAGCTTGCGTTCTGCGGGATCAGTAGTAATTGTGCAATGCGGCTTCCTTTGGGTACTGTGCAAGGGGGAAATGGGGTCCAGGCCATGATTTTAATTTCCCCAACGGTATCCGCATCAATTACTCCAGGCAATACAAAAAGTCCGGCTAAGGTAACCGATGATCTCCCTAATAGTAGCCCTTGTGTTTTCGGGGGTAAAGGACCTGAAACATTAGTTGCTAATAAATGAACAGAGGAATCAAGCAACGTTACTGCGTGTGAGGTTGCCAGGTCCAATCCGGCGCTACCGGCTGTTGCTGGGCGAAGACTTGTGGCGAGGTCACACCCATCTGCATGGCTCGATTCACCGGCGACGATACTTGTGTCTGTGCGCGTCGCTGCCCCGCGCTCCGCAAGCGGTTTCCCTGTATCGGCTGCCCTTGAAAATTATACTTAGAACGACATTGATTAGCATAATGACGCCCCTTCCTGCATCGGGGACAGATCCCAGGGGCTTGGGCTTTAGCTCCCCCATTAGAAGCGAGACAATTTCGTTTGATATGGCCTGGTTTACCACAACCGTAGCAATTTCCTCCCCCAGACATGCCTCTCATAGCTGCGAAAGCAGCTGCCATGGCTTCAAATTTATGGTCCACAGTACCGATACGATTACAAGCCTCTACCATTTCAACCAAAGTCGGAGCTGGGTTAGGGAGAGATTTAAGTAATTTTTTACAGTCGGCGTTAGCATTTTCAACTGCTAATTTTAATAGCAAAATTTCTCGAGCTTCGGTATTATCTATTTGGCGTTCTAAAGCTTGCTTAAGTCTATCAATGAATTGCATGTACGGCTCCCGAGGTTCCTGCGTAATAGAGGTGAATGCCTTTTGAGGTTTACTGGAATCGGGTATTTTAAGTAAAGCCTTTTTTGCTTCTTCGCGGATCGCTTCCAGGGCCTCTCGTGGACAATCTCGAGCCTGTGCCGCTGGATCAGAGTGCTGACCCGTACCCATAAGGTGCTCCATGGTCAGTGCGGCAAGAGCAGCATTATTATGACCCACGTAGCTGGTGAGGAGAGTTTGAAGGCCCCCCCTCCAATGCGACTCCCACAGGGAATACTGGGAAGGGGTTAATAACAATTGCGCTAGCGATTTTAAATCATGGGGAGTCATAACATACGTATCAAAGACAGAAGACAGCAGGCTCGCAAAATATGGGGAAGAGAGCTCGTGTTCTGTGACGGTACGGCGCAGCTCTTTAATCACCGGGAAGGACAAAGCCTCCCACTGCACTCCCCGGCCTTGATAAATAACAGGGGTGACTATCGTTCGCGCTATTTCCAAGTCACCTTCTTTTAAAGCTTGACGTCTAATATTCGCCCACGTATCATGAGGGTCAGGGGGGTACAAGTCAGGCTCTTTATGGGGATCAACGGGCCCCGGGTCAAGCGGATCTTCCTCAGGAGGGTAGCCTGCGGCACAGACCTTTAAGGGTCCGGGCGACTTAGCGCGTCGCAGAGGTAGCGGAGGGGGAAGCAAAGGCTGAGCTGATGAAGGTTCCCCCTTAGTATCTGGAGAGTCTTTATGGCCCCTTTCCTGTGCCTTAATAGCCTCAAAGATATTTCTCCACCATGGAAGCAAACGCTGAGCCTCGGCATTCCCTGACGTCGCTAAGTCCCACAACTTTACCCCCACATCGTCCCAAAGTTCCCGGGTAAAAATACTGGAGGCCGTAACAGTGGGGATCTTCATTTGTACCCACTTAAGCATAATCTTCAAGTCCTGCCCGGAAATATCTTTTTTATGTTTCCGGAGGAGCGTTTTCATAACTTCATATACGCCTCTCTCTGCGGGGGACATCTGATTCCCCATGTTTCCCACAGCTCACCTCTTAAATCCAGAGGGATTGCTGGCCAGTTCCTGCTTCCTTTCAGCAGCTCATTCAAAGTTCCGTGGGACTCGCAGCAAGCCGCTCAGCTAGGCGGTTCACCACCCCATCACGTCGGGGTCACCAATTTGCCGCGATTGAGAGACGGGACGCTGCTTGATGCAAGCAAGATGTCGGTTTATTAGACGCGTCAGAAAGCTTTTTATACAGCTACTTAACAGTTACATAAATTACACAAATTCTATCGTTTCTAATTGGCTTAGCTCTAAATGTTTCATTACAATAATCCCTCCTACTTGCGGTTTCGCTACATGCTAGAAGCTACAGTTTTGGAATGTGCTAAAAGCTACAGGGATAACTTGTTGCCTACTCCCTACTTCTTCAAGGTTATTTATCTCAGACCCGCAAGGCCAGTTGTTCCCTGGCTCCTCAGATTTATTTGTCTCAGGTCTGCAAGGTCGGCATGCCCTCGAATTTCTTGCATACTTGTACTTTTCTGCTAGCCGCCCCCGACAAGGAGTGAGTCTGAGGAGCCGGGCCTGGGGACTTTGAGGGATGCCATGTGAGCCTCTGGTAAAGGCTCAGCACCATTACGGCCAGCTGCATGTGGGGTGGTGTTAGAAGGACCGTGGCCATCCAGACAAGGGGAGTTATTGTCCCCCTTGACTCAGCACTGGTGTGGCCACATCTGCACTCATAGTATCCCAGAATGGTTTGGGTTTGAAGGGACCTTGAAAGATCATCTTGGCCAATCCCCGTTTTTTAGGGACATCTGCGACTCGATCAGGATGCTCAAAGCCCTGCCCTACCTGACCCTGAACACCTCCAACGATGGGGAATCCACAACTTCTCTGGGCAACCTTTTCCAGTGTCCCATCACCCTCATTGTGAAAAATTTCTTCCCTATGTCCAATCTAAATCCACCCTCTTTCAGTGTAAAGCCATTGCCCCTTGTCCTGTCGTTACTGGCCCTGATAAAATATCTTTCTCTCTCTCTTACAAGCCTCCCTCATAGATTAAAAGGCTGCAAGAAGGTCTCCTTGGAGCTTTTTGTTTCCAGACTCAACAACTTCAACTCTCTCTGCTTTTCTCCTTAGGAGAGGTCTTCCAGCCCTCCAATGATTGTTGATGATCATTCTCTTGATCTGCTCTAACAGGTCCATGTCGTTCTTGTGCTGGGGCCCACAGAACTGGACACAGTGTTCCAGATGAAGTTCTATGAGATTGGAGTAGAGAGGGGGAATCCCTCCCAGCTGCTGGCCACGCTTCTGTAGATGCAGCCCAGGCTATGGTTGGCTTTCTGGGCTGCAAGTGCACATTACCGGCTCTTGTCCAATGTTTCACACACCAGCATCCCCAAGTCCTTCTCTACAGGGTTGGTCTCAATCCATTCATCAGTCCGTCTCTATTGATACTGGGGATTGCCCCGACCCAGGTGCAGGACCTTGCACGTGGCCTTGTTGCACTTCCAGAGGGTCACACGTGTCCCATTTACCAGTGACCAAAACAGCTGAGAGTTCCTTTCCCAAGGTATAGGATCTTGACTATAGTTTTCAGCTGGCATATATCCCTTCAGATCATGAATTCCACCAGGGACTGAACGCTGCAGCCCAGGCTGCCACCAGTCTTGGCCTCTCCAATAAGTATCTCTGAGTTGGTGACAGGACGAGGGAGCTGGGTTTGGGTTTAGGCGTGAGGCATGTGGTGAGGGTTTCAGCTTTGGCGTTGGTGTTCAGGGAAGGGCTACAGATGAGAGCTGCAGGTGAGGGGTTAGGGTTAGGGTCCAGGCAAAGGCTTAGGGGGAGCTGCGTCGTGCCGAGTCTGAGGGGCAAGAGTGTGGAAGGCACTCGGCATGTATGGGCCCTGGTGGTGAGCAGAGGGAAAGCTCATGTGGTGATGACCAAAAGCATCCCCATTGCAACGAGCTGGGGATTAGCACTGGGCCCCTTGGCTTGGCAGGGCACATCCAGGGGGCTACAGCACACAGGATGTCTCTGCCTCCTTTCTTTGTCACCCTGAAATCACTGCCTCTGGTTTTCTGCTCCAATCAGCCCCCAGGGAGGCACGCTTCAATTTCCTGAAGCAGCTTCGTCAGCCACAGCCCTCAGCAGACCCTGCTGAACCTCCAAGGCTCTTTATTCCTGCCAGGGCCCTCCACACTGCGTGACTTTCCCCTGGGAGCTCGTTAACGTGAAGGAACTGTAATGAGTTTATTCTTGCATCTCAATTCACCGTATGGTTGCCAGGGGACTTTGAGGAGAGACTGTCTCCAAGGAAGAGTTTTGCCCGAGTTTGCTGGAGAAGAAAAGTTTTGTTTAACAAGCACATAATGTAACATGGGCCTCTAGGGACATCACTAGAGACATGAGTTGGTGACAAGGCTCTGGGATGGAAATTTGGCCAAGAATAAGGCAAAGTTTACTTAATCTGCCACACTGTCTCTTTAGCCAACTCACTAATGGTGCGTATATTTAGAATTTCCTATCAATCTCTCCAACATATTTCTTTTATGTTGATGGTTTGAGGAAGGTGGAGCTTATTGGAGGCTTGGACTTGGCACATAGTGGAGGAATGCATTGGGTTTCTTTAATTAATTGGTATCATTTTTTCCTTCTGGCTGTTCAGATTTAATAAAAATCCCTTGTCTATTTACAGCCAAGTCTCCGTGGGAATCGGGCAGGAATTGGTGCAAAGGAGCTGTGAACATTCAGCTGCAGACTCAGCGCGCAAGTCTGATGTAGGAAAAGAATGCAAGTCCCAGGCAGCCCCAAGAGAAACGGTGGGGAGGAGGAGGTGGGGGGGCAAGTTGTCCATACAGTGGGGGGACCTCGAGGAGATGGCAGTTGCTACCTCTCCGGTCCTCCTTAGGAGACCCTCTGGTTCAGTATCAGCTGGAGAAAGCTGCAAGCATTTCCTCTGGAAAAATAAAAAGACTAATGAAAAGCCCTTTCCAAATGAAAAATTACCTTTTTATTAAGTGCTTCTTGAAACCTTCCACTTTAAGTAGACTCCTGAGACCTCTCCACTGAGCTGTACCAGGCTAGAAGCCCTGAAGAAAATCATGGAAGAGCTGTGGCTCCTTAGGGCTTTCTGCACTTCAACGAGCCCCATGGGGTATTTGCTGCTGAGCCCAGGAATGCCAGATACTGAGAGGAGCTTGAACAACCTGTGCAGGAATTCAAGTCCGAAGCAAACGCCAAAGTGTCTTGGAGCATTAATTGTCCCCACTGAGGGCCATGACAGACCAAGCCTCCCCATGGATTTGTTCGAGCAGGCAACTGGAGGCTGTGATTACAGGGAGGCAAAGGCACTGTGCAGGTGGAGCCGATGCTGAGTAAAGCCTTGCTGTATTTTATCCCGCCAAGCAGCCAGCCCTGGGAAGGGGGATCCTGTCCCTCACACTGGCTCAGGGCTCCTCCTGGGGCAGTGAGGTGTGAGGTGTGCAATGCCGAGTGAAGGCCAACGGCACCACACCTCCCGGCCTCCCTGGGGGGTGCGAGGAAGCAGTGAGGCCCCGGTTCCATGAGATTAAGGTGTCTCCTTTCAGGCGTTGGTAGCAAAGACAACAGCCACAGCCAAGGGGACAAAGACCTGCGGGCTGTGGACACCCAACCTCTTTCCTCCCCTTGCTCCCACTGGGGCATCTCCTCGCCTTTCCTGGCAGCTCTTCTTCCTCCCTGCCTGGTCCTTGGAACACCCAGCGTTGCGCTGATCCAGGCTCCCTCTGGGTGACCTCAGCAGTCACAGCACTGTCCTTCATGGGACATTTCTTTCTCCTCATGTCCAATCTCGTTGTGAATGTTGATTTGGGATCCTGCCCAACTTTGAGGGGGCACCAATTTCAGATTTAGTAACACGTGGTTAAGTTGTATGTATGTAATTCTGTCCCTCTACCCCCTTTCATCTTCAACCCCTCCCCTAAGTCTTACTCATGTTTCCCAGGATGTAGAAGGAGGGCAGGGATTGTGAAGTTCTGGAGGAAAGGCCAGGGAGATGAGGAGATGTTAGGGGCAGGCAAGAGGAAGATGAAGGCAAAGCTGCCATTGCTGGCGAGTAGATTGTGATGTCATTAATGCTGGAGGAAGCTGCATGTGAGGAGCAGCGTTGTTAAGTGCTCGAGATGCCTGAGAGTTTCATCAAAGAGAGAAGGGAGCATGGGATAATTGAAGGGAGAAGCGTGTGGGACGGACAGCACTAGGTGAGGTTCCTGCTCTTGAAATGCTTTAACTCTTTCTGTTTTGAGTAGGGATGCACATCCACTGTTATTAAAGCCATCGCCCAAGAGATTCTGCATCAGCCAAGTGACATGTTCCCAGAGCTTCTCTGCGGGGTGCCGCTACTGGGAAGTAATTCCCCAGGCCAGCCATGGGTGGGCTGTTGGAGTGTCTCATGAACTTCTTGGAAAAAGGGACCAATTAGGAAGAGCGGAGCATTCCTGGTGTGCAGAATGGCTAGGTCCCAAAGAGCAGCTGTCAGCGTGGCACAGAGATCAAGAAACGTTATTCTGCAAGGATAAACCATTGAAGGTTGGAGTTTTGCTGGAGCTACAAAAGAAGACCGTGTCCTTTTATTCCATCGCTGACAAAGAAGTGCTTTTGCACACCTTCGGAATCAATACCTCACCTCCTCTGTACCCTGCTTTCTGGCTATATAGTCTAGAAAGAAATGGATCTTTCAGTCTAAGTCTGAAAAGTGACAATTTTGGCTGTGACTGCAGAGCTTCTGTACGAGCTTCAGTGTCTCCGCACAGGAATTTACCCAGGAGTGTGTAGCGACCCAGGCCTTCCTGGGAATCAGCAGCTGATACTTGGCTCTGCTTTTCTTCCCGCTCTGCTCTGCTGTAGCTGAACACTGAACTGCTGTCCCCGAACACCCTGGAAGCACTCTGGACTAACTGCGCGTCTGTAAGATGCCAGCGGTGCGTGTGTCAGCTTCTACAAGAGTGGGGGTGGCTCTCTCAACGTTGCCAACAGTGAATGCACAGCTGGTGGCCGCTGCCTCTTGTTAGGGCTGAGGCGTCCCTTCCTGGTGCATCTGGAGCAAGAACAGGGCCAGCATGATGAACTGCCTGGGCACCTCTAGGTTTGCACGTACAAACTGTGCTGCAGTGCTCAGGAGCAGCAATTTGTTGCGCTTTGATCATAAATCACCGTGCCATGTAAAAGGGAGTGTGTTGTGTCGCTCCTGGTGTTCCTGTGCGTCGGAGGCGCTCACTCGGCAGGCGCAGCACTGCAGCCAGCGCCGTTCCATTACAGCGCTTGAAATCTGCATCGTGGCTCCCAATGGCAGAAAGCTGCGTCACCATCCCAGGGAAGCCCAGAGCAGAACTCCCGCGCAGAGGCGACAGGAGCCCACAAGCCCACTGCCTGCTGTATTTCCCACTGGGCTCTGAGGGGGGAGAGTGGAACTGGGGGCTGTGATTTGTCAGGGGGATGCCCCCTCTGTCCCTGTGACCACCGTTCATGGCCAAAACAAAGGGAAAAAAAAACCAACACAAAATAATATCAAGGGCTTTTTATTAGTTAAATAAGAAATCACTTTCTGGAGAGCAGCTGTCCCTGCCCAGCTGCCCGGCTCCTGGGTCTGTCCCGCGGGGGCCTTGGTGCGTGAGGGAGGTGGCAGTCGGACGAGTCGCTCTTGCTCTCCGCTGCCTTGTGCAGCCCGGGCTGGTGCTGTGCTGGCCCTGTCAGGCAGCAGGGGTGGCAGGAGAGAGCAGAGTGAGCTGGGGTGGGGGCACTGGGGGGGACACGGGTGGGGAAAACCCAGCACCTCGTGGGTGCCCTGCCCTCCCCACTGCCCCTTCACACCCATGGGATCCTCTCCCCAAGCCAGCCCCGGCCGTACCCTCTTTGTCCGTGAGCACGGGACTGTCCAGCTGCTCCCTGGACATGCAGCCGTCCTTTGCCAACAGGTCCACCACGTTGCACTGGGAATGAGAGAGCGGGCTGGCTGAGCCACGGGGCCAAACTCGGCATCCCTTGGCAACCCTCCCACAGCCAGCTCTCCCTGGGGAAACTGAGGCACAGATGCCCCCCCAGCCCCCGCAGAGGCTCGGCGTCAGTGGCCCCCGCCGTATCCCTACCTTTGTCATCCCTACCTTGTTGGGGAGCAGGAGCGGCTGGAGGCGCCGGGAGAGCTGGAGGCCCTGGCGGCGCTGCAGCGGGGTGGTGACAGTGTGGCGGCCCCCGCAGCTCCGCGGCACGGTGGGGTACTTGACCTCGGCTGGCGGCTGCCTGTGGGACGGGGTACGCGGATGCTCAGTGGTGGGGTCTGTCCCTCCCGGCTCCCCTCTGCCTGCTGCAGGAGAGCCCCCGGCCGTCCTGCTGGATCTGCTCTTTCCCCACAGCCCCCGGGAGCTGGCCGTGGCAGTGGCAGGTCCCTGCACCCCACGCCAAGGACAGCAGGAGGCAGGAGCTGGGCTGTCCCGGCTACAGCGCTTGATTTCAGCAACTTGTTTGGGAGAAGGACCCTGACCTCCCTAAGCCCGAGGTCAGGCTGAGACCAGACACAACTCATCGCACGTGGCTTCAGCGCCCTTGAGACAGAGACTTGGGCCAGACGGGCAGCGAGGGGGGGCTGTAAAACCCCTCAGAGGCGGGGTAAGCACAGCTGACCCTCTGCAGCACAGCTCTGCTCCCCTGCCCTGCCCAGGTCCGCCCGGACCCCACCGCCCCCACCTGGGGAAGAGCTCTCCCTCGCCGGGGCCAGGCCACCCTGCACCCCAGTGGGACAGGGATGGGTCCCCGTGTCCCCTACCTGTGCTCGTGCTGCTGTTCCTGCTCTGGCTTGAGAATGGTACGGGGGTGCTCGGCGAGGCGGGGGGACAGCGGCGGCAGGGATGGGATGGTCACGATGTGCCTGGGGAGGGCAGGAGCCGTAGATGGGTGACGCGGCAGTGCCCTGAAGCCCATGGGCTTGTAGCCCACGGCACCCCCTGCTCCCCGGGGAGGGCTCTGCGTCCCCCTGCTGCCAGGCAGGGCCGCGAGGGGGCTGGGCAGGGTCAGACCCCCCAGGCAGAGCCCCGAACCCCTGTGCCTGGCACGGCGGGGCACTGCCAGCACCCATCGCCCCCCCGTCCCGCCCACAGCGCCAGGTGCTACTCACGGGCCAGGCACCGACATGTCGAGGGGCCGGTCGCAGGACAGGCAGTGGAAATGGGTCAGCAGCGGGCTGGAGTGGGGAGAAAAGGGCTGGGTGAGCTCCTGGGGGGGACGCAGGCAGGCAGCTCGCAGGCAGCAGCGAGGTGTCCCTGAAGCCGCCGCCGTCCCCATTGCACTCACTTCTTAATGCCAGCTGCATCATCAGCCCCTGCCTGTGAGCCCTTCTGGAGCTGCTTGAGGTTGCTCTCCCAGTGCCCCTCCAGCTGCTTCTGCAGAGCCCCCAGCTCCTGGCGGCCCAGCTGTGGACAGGTGCCCACCCTCAGCAAGCTGCCCCGGGATGGGACATGGTGGTCCCCGGCTGGGACAGCTGGCAGAGGGATCCTCGGAGGGATGCCAAGCCCTGAAGGAGCAGGTTTTGCGTGGCAGAGACGAGACACCCCTCACCTTGGAGGCCACCTCTTCACTAAGCTCTTGCTGGACCTTCTCCTGGCCCGTCTGCCGGCTCAGCACCTCCTCGAGCATCTCAGTCAGCCGCTCCATCCTTGTGTCGAACTCGCTGCGGTTGACTTTGCCAGCCAGGCTGGTTTTGTCTGCTTTCTAGCAAGAGGGAAGGGCAGGAGAGCGGTGGGGAAAGGACGAAGGTAGCCTAGGCAGGGCCAGCTCGTGTTGGGAGGAGAGGGAGAAGTGGCTACGTGGCCCTGCTTGCCCCATCACCCCCATGGGGTTGGTGCCAGCCGCCAAAGGGACCCGTGGGGAGACAGAGGGACCTGGCGAGGGACGCGCAGCCAGTCTGGAAATCTTCCCGCCCCACGGCAGGTTCTGCCACCAAGCACCCAAGGGACAAGGGGTGATTGTCACCCTGCCTGGGACCCCCTTGGCTGCTGCTGGGGACCCTCCAGGCCATACCACATTGAGTGCCAGCATCAGGTCATTCTTGTCCGCTTTGCCCTTCACCAGCTTCTCCAGGGACTGGAACAGAGCCTGCCAACACAGAAAGCACCCCATGATGCCACGGCAGCGTCGCAGCTGCCTCCCAGCCAGCTCAGCGCCCCCCATCCATCTCCCACCCCCCTTAAAAACCTGCGGGAAAGGGACAAATCCCTTGTGGTGCCCAGGCTCTGCCTGGAGGATGCTCTGACCCCGTGGGGCTTTCAGCCACCCACCTTGGTATCTTGCTGCTGCCGCTGACTGTCACGCAGGAGGTTCCCCACGACGGAGCTGAGCTTTTCGTAGCTGCCTTGCACCTGCACAAGGGTGGCCTGGACGCGCTTCAGCACCTCCTCATCCTGCTGCAGGGAGGAAGATGACAGGGCGGTGCTGTGCAAGGGGGGACTGGCTGCCCCGTGGCGACAGAGCCAGGTTACTTGGCCGGTGGCCAAAGGCTCTCGGTGCCAGCAGGACATTTGCACCAAGGCTTTCATTTCCTTCCGTGCTGCTGACTTGTACAAGGCAATGTGGGGAGCAGCGAGGGGCTCCCCCATGTTACAGCAAAGCACGACCAGCCAGGGGAGTCCTGGCAGCCCCCTCCCAAGCCCCCCATGCCGCCATCTCCCTACCTGGCTCTGCCTCGGCAGCTGCCTCGGCACCTTGCCTGCCGCCCGCCGGGACATCAGGGAGTCCACCACCTCCTGGAGCTTCTCGTAGCGCTGCAGGAGCTGCCCCACCTGCGCTCCGGTGTCCCCACAGCAGGCAGGGCATGCTGCCTGCGCCTCTGCCTGCTCCTGCCCTGCGCTCTCCATCGCCTTCAGCTTGTCCTGCTGCAGGAAGGGGAGAAGGGATCGGCTCTCAGATGGAATGGATGCAGCCAACAAGCCAAGGTGCTGTGGAGGCTCGATGGCTGCAGCCGGCCAGGGGCCGTGGCCGGGAACCCTGCCAGGACCCCCCCACCCAGCCGGCGGGCAGTGGGAGCACTCCCCCTAGACCTCACCTGAGCCTGCATCAGCTCGGCCACCTCTGTCACCAGCTGCTTCAGCGTGGCCTCGGTCATGTCCTGGTGTTCTCCCAGCTCCTTCAGCTCATGCTTTATCTTCTGTAACTCCAGCTCCTTCAGCTCCAACACCTCTCGCTTTAACTCCTGCAGTCCCAGCTCCTTCAGCTCCAGCACCTCTTGCTTTAACTCCTGCAGTCCCAGCTCCTTCAGCTCCAACACCTCTTGCTTTGTCTCCTGCAGCATGGACCTGGCCAGCAAGATGGGCGCACAGGCAGGCTTAGCCTCATCGGGGCCACTCAGGGGGGTGTCCCTCGCCCCCCAGACTGGGATGCTCCCAGCCAGTGGGCTCCCTTGCAGCCCCGTGGGGTAGCAAACCCTCTCCCGTCCTTTTACCCCAGTTGCAGGGCGATCTGGTCGCTGCCATCTGCTCTCCAGTCCACTCCAGCCACCCACGACTTTCCAAGGGCATCCTCCAGCTGCCTGATCTGGGAACGGCGGTGGTGGCAGAGTCAGGGCATGGCACCCCGTGCTGTCCCTTTTTGAGGGGGGGGGGCCCTTTGGCTGCCCCCTCCCTCTCCAAATCCCCCCTGGCATCCCTGCAGCCCCCTCGGGCACTGCCACAGGCTCACCTTCTCCTTCACCTCCTGCAGCTCGCTGGCGAGGCTCTGCAGGGAGGACACCTGACCCCGGAGGGCGATGCTGTTGTCATCTAGAGGGACATGGTCCAAGGGGACATGCTGTCAGTGAGGGGGTCTCACCCTTGGGGCCAGGCTCTGAGCACGATGAGCCCCCAGCCCAGGGCGTTCCCACGCTAAACACCCCCCACCAGCCCCCTCAGGGTTCCTACCTCCCTCCGGGAAGAGCAGGTGCCCCTGCTCACGCTCGGCGTGGTCTGACTTGGTGGCTTCCAGGTGGGCCACCTGCTCCTTCGGGTGGCCAAGCTGCCCAGACTGGCGGAGAGCCTCCACCGTCTCCATGCCAATGCCAGAGGCACTGCTGGAGGCTGAGGACCCCCAGGGCATTGCTGGCTCTTGCAAATGGGACGTGCTGGGGGATCCTAGCTGCACCCCTGGGGTGGCGGTCCAGGTGCCAGGGGACCCTGGCTTCTCTCCTGGGCTGGTGGTCTTGATGCCAGGGAATGCTGCCTCCATCCCTGGGGTGGTGATTTGGGTGCTGGAGGGTCCTGGCTGCACCCCTGGGGTGGCGGTCCAGGCGCCAGGGGACCCTGGCTGCATCTTGGGGGTTGTGGCGCTGGCATCAGAAATGCTCTTCCCATCTGAAGGAGCGCCTGCCGCCTTCTCAGGGCTCACTGGTGCTCTGTGTGTCCCTGCTTGCGTCTCCTCGGAGCCAGGCTGTGTCCCGGGAGCCCCCTTGCTTGCGCTGGGCACAGGCTGTGCCCCTGGTTCCTCCATCCCCGGCACAGAGCTTGCCCCGTGCTGGGTGTCCACGTCCGCCTGGGGGGACTCGGTGGGGGAAGAAAGGCTGCCACTGCCCTCCTGGGAAGAGGAGGCCAAGGGGAGCAGGGTTACAGGCAGCCATGCAGCGGCAAGGACAGAGCCCAGGCCCCCCCGCCATGTCCCCACTGCCTGTCTCCAAGGCACCGCCTCCCGGGGCCAAACTCAAGGACACCACGAGAGCCCCAAGGCAAAGGCTGCCCCCCCCGCACAGAGCCCCGGGGCCCACGGCCACAGCCTCCCGCAACCTCCCCAGCCCCCTTAGTGCTTTGCTGGCCTCTGGGCCGGCAGCGTCTGAGCAGTCGAGCCTGGGGAGCGGCAAACCCTCCCTGACTCCCCGGGCCACGGCAGCGAGGCCTTTTGCTCTCCAGCAAGGGCATTCGGTGCTCCAGGCCTGCTGCCCAGACCCGCTTCCCAGCCCAAGGGGCTGCGCTGGTGTTTCAGGAGCAGCAGCCCCCGGCGGGACTTGGAAACCATCTCCCAGTGCCAAATGCTGGCATCTGCCCCCTCCTCCTCCCCCTTCTGCTTCGCTGCCCACCAGGCGAGCCACCCCCCAGCACCTCCCAGCCCACCATGCTGCGCACCTCCTCCGGGACTGGGCTGAGGCTCCGCATTTCCTCCAGGCTTTTCTGGGGAAGGAAGGGATCAAGGGCTCAGCCCGGCCACGTAGCTGGCAGGGACGGCCCCCTCGGGGACAGGACCCCCCAGCATCACTGCCCAGCACCCACCACCCATGGACCATGCCCCAGCACAGGAGGGATGGTCCCCCCAGGGGAGCTGGGGACACAGCTACCTCCTGTCTCAGTGCAGGATCCAGGACCCCCCGCGGCCATACTTCACCACGACACTTCTTGTGACGGGGGCCTGGCAGCTGGCTGGCGGCGTCCTGGAGTTTCCCCTGGAGCAGGGAGAGGACAGGGACACCAGTCTGGCTGTGGGAGCACATTTCAAAGGAGCATCCCCACATTGCCTTGGGCACAAGAGAGAGGGGCGCTGGGAAGGGCTGTGCCCGGGGGCTGTGGCTGTGTTGCGCGGGGCAGAGCTTTCTCGCCCTCCTTCCCAGCCCCCAGGTGTCTTTTTTGATGGCTCTTTGGTTCCAAAGCGCCTGAGCGTCCCTTTGGGTGATGGCCACAGTTCCTTCTAGCCCCAGCCTGAGCTGCAGGCAGCGGTGCCCGTTTCTGCCCTCCCTGGGGCCGTGCTGGCGGGCAGAGGGTGGGGAGCTCTGGGTGGGGGTGGCTGAGCTGCCCTGCTGCCCTCCTTGGGACATCCTTCCCACTCTGCCCTCCTGGTGCCCTTCCTGCTGGGGGACAGGGAGGGCTGATGGCCGCGGGGCAGGGGCTGGGGTGGTGATGGGGAGAGGGGCAGGGAGGGGGCGAGGGTCCAGCTCCCTCTCGGGGCACTGGCGGCAGCTCACCAAGCCGAGTGCCTCCTGCATCGCCCGGAGCTCCTCTTCCAGGTGGGACTGCGCCTCCTTCATTGCGCCCATCTCCTGGAGGAGCTCCTCGGAGAGAGCTGTGGCCTGGCAGAAAGGGGTGGTGGGGGTGAGCCCCAGGAGAGGGTCCCTGGGGACCAGGACCATTGCCGCCGCTGTGGCCTGCCCAGAGCCGGGGGGCAGTGCCAGGCTGGCAGGGCAGCGCGGGCAGCACGTCCCATCCATCACATCTTCAAGAGCTGAGATGGGGCAGCAGCTCCCCAGAGACCCCCACCCCTGCCCCGGGGGGGCCCGTTGCACGGCCCGGCTCAGCAGGGACGCCCCCAGCCCTGCTGCCCCTGCCAGGCTCCCAGTGAGATCCCTGCAGCCCATCCAAAGGGCAAAGAGCCGCTGCAGCCCCCTCGAGCACAGCCTGGCCAGGGCAGCAGCAGCCACTGCTAACAAAGTGGCCACCATCATCTCCAGCTGCGCGGGGAACCCTCCCTGCCGCCATCTCCCGCGGTGTCCCAGCCCTGGCAGGACCTGGCCCGGCAGTGCTGACGGTGGCTCTTTCCTTCAGCCCGAGCTTAGCTCTCCCCACAGGGGATGCTCTGGCGATGCATGGTCACCCGTGGCTCAGCACCATGCAGGGTGAGGCCCCTCTCCGGCCCCCACCAGTGCCGGCTTTAGCCCGTGGGCAAGCGGTGGGAGATGAGGCCCATGAGGTGCTGATGGAGCCTCTCAGCTGCCCCAGGAGTGGATGCGGTACCGGCTGAAGGTCAGGAGCGGGGAAGAGAGGGCTGGTGAGGGTGGTGGGGCCGGACCTCCAGGGTGCCGAGCCTCCATCCAAGGGAGCCAAGGGCACCAGGGACTCGCTGGGTATCGGCCCCACCAGGACTGGCTGACGGCAACGTGGGGAAGACCCAGAGCAAGCGGAGCAGCATTTCAGCCCCAGCTTTTCCTCCCCAAGACTTCACCCCTTTCCTTCACTGAAGCCCCACGTGCCACCCTCAGCTCAGGCTTATACCAGCCCTTGGTCTAAGGGCAGCACAACGGCGGCTGGACCCCGGAGGATGGGGTGTCGTGCAGGGGAGCAGCCAGGGGATGGGCAAGAGCCTCTACCTTGGAGATGCCGCTCTCGTTGGCTTTGATCTTGTCCCTCATCCAGCCCACGTTGGTGGCCACGGAGGCCAGCTGGGGGCTCCTCGTGCTCTCCTGGAGCAAGTCCTTCCCAGGCAGCCACTGCCCCGGTTCCTGGGGCTGCTGCCCCCTGTCCTGGGCCCTGTCGCCCTCCTTCTCCAGCACAGGGGGTGCCTCTGCAGGCTGGTCCCCCTCCCAGAGCAGGGTCAGGCTGTCCCCCTGCTTCTGGGCAGGCAGGTCCCGCAGGCCCAGGTGCCCGAGCATGGCGAGCAGCAGGCTGCGCAACGCCACGAAGTTGACTGCCCCGAGCTCGGGCGTCCCGATGGCCTCGTCCAGCAGCTGGTACAGGCTGAGCTGGGCCATGGCTGCTGCCCTGCCCAAAGCCATGGAGGCACCTGAGGGGGATGGGAACCTTTCTGCCTGAGGGGGGGCCCGGGATGGCTGGAAGGGATGGGCACTTGAAGCCTTCCTCTTCCTCCTCTTCTTCCTCCTCCTCCTCTGCTGGCTCCTCACAGCAGAGTGGTCACACCAACACGGGACGGGTGACAAGGGACAAGGCAGCGTCCCCTGTTGCTAGGCGACGCCCCGCCCCCCACAGCCACCTACCAACGGGGACGCTGCATTGTCCATTGTCACCCGTCCCACCGCCGAGTGGACGCCCTCATGGCGAAGGTGGAAGCAGACAAGAACAACCTGATGCTGGGACTCGATGTGGTGGGACCAGCCCCATGGGGGTGATGGGGCGAGCAGGGCCACGTAGCCACTTCTCCCTCTCCTCCCAACACGAGAATGTTTCTTCATCACTATGCCGTGCTGACAGCTGCTCTTTGGGACCTAGCCATTCTGCACACCAGGAATGCTCCGCTCTTCCTAATTTGTCCCTTTTTCCAAGCAGTTCATGAGCAACTACAACAGCCCACTGTCGTGCTTTAGCCTCAGATGGCAACTAAGAACCACGTGCCGCTCACTTGGGCCTTCCCAATACGGGAAGAATTGGAAGAAAAAAGGCAAGACTCTTGGGTTGAGACAAAGGCAGTTTAACAGAACAGCAAAGGGAACAACAAAACAACAACAATCACATGGACAGAGGAAGGTACAAACACGATTATGGAACCGCCGCTCCCTGACTGGACCCGGGACGCCCCAGACTGCTCCCCAGCAGTGACTTCCTGGCCCCTCCTCTGGCAGCTCTGCCTGGCCATGGCTCACATGGCATGGAATACCTGTGTCCCTGATGGAGCCCCGGGAGAATTAACCCTGTCCCTGCCAGAACCAGGACAATGACTTGCTTCCTTCTCCAGGAGACCTGGCTCTGCCCCACATGCCCACTGGAGCACGTCCTCACATGGTCACACAGCGCCGCTAACATTGGGGTTTTCCTCTCCTGGGCACTTCCCACACCACTCCAGACGCACCCTGTCCCTCTCCCACCTTCCCCGCCATCTGCCCAGCCCAGCCCAAAAGAGCCCCCTGGTCTGGGCTGGCCCCACAGCAGTGCTCCCCACAGGGAACTGCAGAGCTCTGGGCACTCCCCCCACAGCCCCAGCCCCTCTGAAGGGCACCGCAGCTGCTGGGGGCAGAGAGGGCTCTCAGCCTCCCCGTCACCCCAGGGCTGGAGCTGGCCCCAAGGGCCAGCAGAGGCCACTCACTCTCTGGCTCTCCTGCCTTCAGCTGCAGCTGATCCCCAGCCCAAACTGCCTTTGCCCCGCTCTGCCTCCCCGCCTGCCCTGCTCCCCAGGACAGCAGGAGACTCCTGGCCCTGGGGCTCCTCAGGCAGCTCCCGCATCTCTCCAGTCTCCTTTCCCTCTGCCTGATGCATCTTCACTGCCTCCCACGGCCCTGCAGAGTCCAGGCTTGTGGGTACCTGGATTTAGTGATTTGTCCTGGGGGGACCTATCTCTGAGACTTAAACTCTTCTGTGTCTCCATTCACTTCCCATCCCAGAGATCATGGAGTGTCCCTGTCCTCTCCTGACCACTCCAGATTCCTTTCCACATGGATTGAAATCTGCCATCAGCCCCATCATACCTGTGACAGCCTGAGGAATGTTACTGGGAGGTCATGTACCATCTCCACTGCCCCTCTACACCAAGAAGAGAGCCTTCAACTAAGTCTTGGTGTCTAAAATATGCCAGTGCTACTGTGACATTGTTTCCCAAAACAAGGTGGAAAGACGCTTGGAAAGTCCAGTTCCTTAGGCTTGTTCGCAGCCAAAACTGTATCAAGCCGACCCAGCCATCAGGCACCACACTCAGGAGATCCCCTTTTATTGCAGAGATGCTCTTAGGGAGGAAAGAGGTGACACATGGTTCTTCAAGAATGAGACAGAACAGGAAAGAGCCTCAAGAGAAGTGCTATGAACCCAAGCAATTACTTCAAAGGATAATTATCAGAGAAAAAAATAATGGCTGAAGCCTGGCCTAGAGTAAACTTATAGCATGACACAGAGAACGGGAGGCACATTACTTTTACTGCCTCAGGATCCATCAGATGAGTTTCTTCAGGGCATCCTTGAGCTCCCGGTTCCTCATGCTGTAGATGAGGGGGTTCACTGCTGGAGGCACCACCGAGTACACAACAGCCATCACCACATTGAGGGATGGGGAGGAGATGGAGAGGAGCTTCAGGTGGGCAACCATGCCAGTGCTGATCAACAGTGAGACCACGGCCAGGTGAGGGAGGCACGTGGAAAAGGCTTTGTGCCGTCCCTGCTGTGAGGGAATCTTCAGCGCAGCTCTGAAGATCTGCACATAGGACACCACAATGAAAATAAAACACACAAAGAATAAACAGGCACTAAATACAATCTGGGGGATTTCACAGAAGAACTGGTCTAGGCCATTGCCTTGGCAGAGAGGTATTGAAAATGTACTGACCGTGTGCAGGAGAGCATTGAGAATGCCACTGCCCCAGGTAGCTGCTGCCATGTGGACACAAGCTCTGCTGCGCAGGAGGGACCCATAGTGCAGGGGTTTGCAGATGGCAACGTAGCGGTCGTAGGCCATGACGGTGAGAAGACAAAAGTCTGCTGACATCAAGAAGGCAAAGAAAAAGACCTGGGAAACACATCCCATGTAGGAGATGGTCCTGGTGTGCCAGAGGGAGTTGGCCATGGCTTTGGGAACAGTGGTGGAGATGGCACCCAGGTCGAGGAGGGCGAGGTTGAGGAGGAAGAAGTACATGGGGGTGTGGAGGCGGTGGTCACAGGCTACGGCAGTGATGATGAGGCCATTGCCCAGGAGGGCAGCCAGGTAGATGCCCAGGAAGAGGCAGAAGTGCAAGAGCTGCAGCTCCCGCGTGTCTGCGAATGCCAGGAGGAGGAAGTGGGTGATGGAGCTGCCATTGGACATATTTTCCCTCTGCACATGGGGGCCTGTCCAAGGAGGAAAAGACAGTGAAGAGTGAGGACAGACAGGTCTGAGTAGAACCTGTTGCACTGGTCACAGTAGAGCCCCCCAAATGACCTCCGTCCGTCCAGGAAGGCGTTTGTGCAGATCCTGGTGTGATGCCTGGTTTGTGCTGGCTGAGGGTGCAATGGGGAGCCCGGGACTCTGCTGTGGGCTGCAGAGGAGTCAGTCGTGCTGTGCAGCAAGAGGGAGAGAGGAACCAGGAGTGATCGCAGGGTAACTCTACCCCTGATATAAAAGAGCTTTTGAGCACTGTCACTCCCAGGTCCCCTGGCTGCAGAACAGAGCTGGGGGGCTTGTTTTGTTTATTTTGCTCCGGTTACCCCTGGCCCACTTGAAGAGTCATGTTTGAAGGTAGAAATCCCTGGCATTTCTGCTACCCTATGAGTGCTATTGTGAGAGTCCTGGGAGGCAATAGGACAGACCCTTAGTGCAGAAGGAGGAGAGCTGGTCTCTCCATCCGTCCTGCTCTCAGCTGCTTTTTGCCAGCCCCGCTTTGGTCTGGAGGATGATCCCACGGAGAGCAGAGGAGTCCAGTTCCAAAGTGCAGATCTCCAAACTCCCCTCCCCAGGGAAGAGCTGTCAGCTTTTGGATGCCCAGAAGATGGGGGGCCCTTTCTGGGAGTTACCTTTATCCCCACCCCATGGACTGCATTGCCTAGACACCCAGAGGATAGAAGAGGCCTTGGGCACCAGGGACACATCTGCATGGCAGGACCTGCAGGGTCAGTTGCTGAGCTGCTGATGAAGCCCCCACCCCAGAGAGACTGAAAACAAGAGCAACAGCAGCAGGAGCGACGGGTGGAAAAGCAAGGAGAAATGCCCCGATGCTTCTGCCAAGGGAAACAAGGCCAGGGAGGGACAGAGGGTGCTCAGGAGAGTCCCTTCTGCTGCAGCTACGGCCACAGATGAGGCAGCTGCTGCCCTGGATCCCACGTCCTTGAGGGCAGAAGCTCACTGGGCAGGGTTAGAGTTGGCACTGGCAGGAGGCAGAGTTCCTCTGAAGCACCGGGACCCTGTTCTGAAGGACAGCCCTGGGCACCCC
Source organism: Rissa tridactyla (assembly GCF_028500815.1). NCBI lineage: Eukaryota > Metazoa > Chordata > Aves > Charadriiformes > Laridae > Rissa > Rissa tridactyla. Next base: position 1,818,584 of record NC_071491.1, on the reverse strand, counting down.
TGGCTGCACACCCGCCTTCATGCCCCTGCAACCATCCCCAGGAGAAGGCAGCCACCATGTCCTGTCCCTCTGACGGTGCTGCAGGGAAGCCCTGCTCTGCAGCACACCCTTCTCCTCCTCTACACCAGAGAAAGATCCCACAGGCTGTGGGCTATGACAGCTTTATGAGAACCCTTCAGGATCGGCAGTGGCATTGCCCTGCAGCCTCACACTTACCGTGCAGAGGGCTGGGAAGCTTCCTCCCACAGTGAGCTCTCAGCTCTCCTCCCAGTCACGACTGCCTTCACGCTCTCTCTGCATTGATGGTCCCATCCTCGGTGCCTGCAGGCAGTGCCCTCAGCCCTACTGCCCATTCCACAGGAGCTGCTCCTGGGCAGAGCTGTCTCTCTGCAGCACTGGTTGCCATGAGCTTCCTCCATCCCAGGAGGTGGGCTCAGCAGAGGAGCAGCCCAAGGCATTTTAATGACCCCTCGGGTGGGTTTGGGGCAGAGTCCCTGAACCGCAGACACTGAGAGGAAGTTGAAGAAACCGCTCAAGATGACAAACTCAGATGTAAACTCCGAGGTTTCTTGGAGTGTTAACGGGTCCCACTGAGGACCATTACCAACAAAGCCTCCCCAGGGGCTCGTTAGAGCAGAAAACTGGAGGCAATAATGACAGGTAGGTAAAGGGAAATTAAAGGTGGCTCTGATGCTGAGCAAATCTGAAGGTGTTACTCCTTCGGTGTCCCATACCTGCACCTCTTTCTTTGAAGGCACCCAATTGTCTTTTTGATTTCACCCCAATATCTCACTACCCTTACTGATATCTCTCCATCCTCCCTGGCTGTTCTGGGAAAGACAAAGCCATGGGCTGGTCCAGCCTCCCCCTGAGTGTCCTCTTGTACCACAGCACTGCCCTTGGAGTGACAGTTTCTTCTGGTCATTTCTGGTCTCAGCCTCCCAATCCAAACTTTGTGGCATCCTTCCTTTCTCCTGCTTTTTTTTCCACCATGAAGAAAAGCTACGGCATCTCTGAAACCACCTTCAAGCAGTTACAGGTTATGACTGACGCTCTGAGCCCCCACTTCACCAGGCTGAAGGAGACCAGGACCCTCAGCCTCCCCTCACGGGGCGTGTGCTTGAGGCCATGAATCCCATATTGGCAGAGCTTCTCTGGACACTCTCCATTCCTCCCCACTTGTCTAGAACAGGAAGCCCCAGTGAGGGGCACACGAGCCCCGAGGTGGCCACTCCAGGTTTCAGTGGAGTGGGATGACAGCTCCCCTGGTGTGGGTGACCCACGCTCCTCCTAATGCAGCGCCCTCCCTACAATATGAACCACCTGTCCCCTACAATACCACCTCCAACATAGGAACACCTGCCTTTGAGGTTTCAAAGATCATTTGGTACCAATAACGCGCTACTTTTTGCAAAAAGAGATACATCTCAATTGTATTGGTTAGCCTTTATGTCTGTTTAGAATCACAGAATCATAGAATGTGTTGGGTTGGAAGGGACCTCTAAAGGCCATCTAGTCCCACCCCCCTGCAGTCAGCAGGGACATCTTCAACTAGATCAGGTTGCTCAGAGCCTCATCAAGCCTGGCCTTGAACACCTCCAGGGATGGGGCCTCCACCCCCTCTCTGGGCAACCTGGGCCAGTGTCTCACCACCCTCATGGTAAATATCTTCTTCCCAATGTCTAATCTCAACCCACCCTGCTCTAGTTTAAAACCATTGCCCCTTGTCCTATGGCTACATGCCCTTGCAAACAGCCCCTCCCCCGCTTTCTTCTAGGCCCCCTTCAGGTACTGGAAGGCTGCTCTCAGGTCTCCTCATAGCCTTCTCTTCTCCAGGCTGAACAAGCCTAACTGTATCAGACTGTCTTCGTAGGAGAGGGGCTCCAGCTCTCAGATCATCTTTGTGGCCTCCTCTGGACCTGCTCCAACAGGTCCATGTCCTTCTTGTGCTGAGGGCTGCAGAGCTGGACACACTACTCCAGGTGGGGTCTCATGAGAGCAGAGGAGAGGGGCAGAATCACCTCTCTGGATCTGCTGGCCACAGTTCTGTTGTTGCAGCCCAGGATGCGATTGGCCTTCTGGGCTGCAGGCTCACGTTGTTGGCTCATGTCCAGCTTTTCATCTACCAGTACCCCCCAGGCTTTTTTCCGCAAGGTACTAGAGATAGATACTCTCTATCACATCATCCCCCAGCCTGTATCGATAACCAGGATTGTCCCGACCCAAGTGTAGGACGTTGCACTTGGTCTTCTTGAACTTCATAAGGTTTGCTCAGGCGCACCTCTCCAGCTGGTCCAGGTTCCTCTGGATGGCATCCTGTCCCTCTGGGCTGTCAACTGCAGCACTCAGCTTGGTGTCATCGGCAAACTTGCTGAGGCTTCAATTGATCCCACTGTTTATGTCATTCACGAAGATATTAAACAGCACTGCTCCCAAGACAGATCCCTGAGGGACACCACTTTTCACCCCTCTGCATCTGGGCATCAAGCCATTGACCACTACTCTCTGGATGCGACCCTCCAGCCAGTTGCTTATCCACCGAACAGTCCTCCCATCAAATCCGTATGGCTCCAACTCAGAGAGAAGGATGTTGTGGGGGACCATGTCAAAGGCCTTGCAGAAGTTCAGACAGAGTATATCCATTGCTCTTCCCTTGTCCACTGATGCAGTCACTCCATTGGAGAAAGCCGCCAGGTTGGTCAGGCAGGACTTGCCCCTGGTGAAGCCATGCTGGCTCTCTCGAATCACCTCCCTGTCCTCCATGTGCCTTAGCATAGCTTCGAGGAGGATTTGTTCCGTGATCTGCCCGGTGCTGTGTAGGCCATCCCATTGTCAACAAAAATGAAATTGTGGCGGTGACACCAGCCATGGAGCCATGGATTAATAGACTGGATCCGTCTGTTTCTTCCAATGTCACTGCCTGCAACTGGAATGAGTGAGGAAAAAATAACCCGTGTCCCAGAGTCCCTCATCAACCTTCTCAAGGCCCTGAAGTCCCCTTTGATTGCTCTTGGTCTATGAGTCACAACTTCCTCTCCACCTACAAGAAAGATCAGTAATGGGTAATAGGCTGAGGACTGTATCAAGCGAGGAAGTTTCCTGGTGATGTCCTTCACCCGGGCTCCAGGAAGACAGCAGACTTCTCTATGAGGAGGATCTACCCGGCATATTGGACCCTCTGTTCTCCTCAGGAAGGAGTCACCAACGAGCATAACCCTTCTTTTCTTCCTTGGGGTTGTGGTTGTGATATGGGCGGTACGCCATTCTGACTGTGGAGACGTCTCTGGTGTGGATTGCCCATCATCCAAATCCTAATTTGACTGGCCTTCCTCAACCAGAACCTCAGATCTGTTCTTCAGAGGTACCGGGGTGGGGGACATCGTGGGCAAGGAGGGAGTTCGCCTGCTGCCCCGACCATGAATTTCCCTCCATTCACTCTTTTCATTTAGGCTTCTGCCTTCTGCCTGACAGGGCAGGATACAGGGGTCCCTGGATCCCGATGACTTTCTGATAGGTGCTCCTGCTTCTGTTTCAAGGAGGGCAGAGCCTGGCTCCACCAGTCCTTTTCTTGTTCAGCCTCCCTAATGCTCCTTAACCTTTCGACTTCCTCTCACAGCTCTGACACCAGGCTGAGCAGATGGTTCACCTGTTCACAACGCACACAGCAGCTGTTACAGCTGCCCCGCGTTACCAGTGAAAGGCTCTGGCACCCCCTGCAGCCTGTGACCTGGACGGCTGTACGTTCCTGTGGGAGCTCTCTCTGGGTTCCCACATCCATCCTGGCTAAGGTTGAGAGCACGACCTTCTGCCGGGTGGAGACCAGAGCTAAACTCCATCCGAGAGGGTGATGACCGCCTTGTTGTGGTGCTCCCCGGTGACGCCCTGGGTGATGCCCATGTGCTGCGTGCTTACTCAGTGCGCAGTGACCAGGTCGCTGTGCTCCCCAAAGGCTTCTTTTATGAGGGGGGAAGTGGTCCCAGCGAGTACGCCTCCTTCAGATCTGCCGCCGGTGCTGCTGGCTCTGCCCACAGCTCCTCAGCAGACCACCCACGAGCGGCCGGTTTCCGGCACAGGCTGGCCGCTTTTCCTCACTTCAAAAAGCCCCCAAAGGAGCCCCTCGCTGACCCTTTTTGCCATGATTCCCTTCCCCAGTGTGGACTTCCCTGCACAGAGATGGTCACCTCAGCGACTTTCTGTGTGTGCAATTCTATTTAGAAAACTATTGTAAGTCTTGTGGTTGCGAGTGTCTGATTTAATTCAGGAAAGTGTCGTACCTGTCCCGTGAACCTTTCCTTTTTTCAATCTTTAAATATGTCACTGTGTTGGCTATAGCAAATTTTGATAAATCACTTTGAGAACTGGCAAATGATGAAGTATTGTTAGAATCATATGACTTAACCACGTGTTACTAAATCTTAAATTGGTGCCCCCTCAAAGTTGGGCAGGATCCCAAATCAACATTCACAACGAGAGTGGACATGAGGAGAAAGAAATGTCCCATGAAGGACAGTGCTGTGACTGCTGAGGTCACCCAGAGGGAGCCTGGATCAGCGCAACGCTGGGTGTTCCAAGGACCAGGCAGGGAGGAAGAAGAGCTGCCAGGAAAGGCGAGGAGATGCCCCAGTGGGAGCAAGGGGAGGAAAGAGGTTGGGTGTCCACAGCCTGCAGGTCTTTGTCCCCTTGGCTGTGGCTGTTGTCTTTGCTACCGAGGCCTGAAAGGAGACACCTTAATCTCATGGAACCGGGGCCTCACTGCTTCCTCGCACCCCCCAGGGAGGCCGGGAGGTGTGGTGCCGTTGGCCTTCACTCGGCATTGCACACCTCACACCTCACTGCCCCAGGAGGAGCCCTGAGCCAGTGTGAGGGACAGGATCCCCCTTCCCAGGGCTGGCTGCTTGGCGGGATAAAATACAGCAAGGCTTTACTCAGCATCGGCTCCACCTGCACAGTGCCTTTGCCTCCCTGTAATCACAGCCTCCAGTTGCCTGCTCGAACAAATCCATGGGGAGGCTTGGTCTGTCATGGCCCTCAGTGGGGACAATTAATGCTCCAAGACACTTTGGCGTTTGCTTCGGACTTGAATTCCTGCACAGGTTGTTCAAGCTCCTCTCAGTATCTGGCATTCCTGGGCTCAGCAGCAAATACCCCATGGGGCTCGTTGAAGTGCAGAAAGCCCTAAGGAGCCACAGCTCTTCCATGATTTTCTTCAGGGCTTCTAGCCTGGTACAGCTCAGTGGAGAGGTCTCAGGAGTCTACTTAAAGTGGAAGGTTTCAAGAAGCACTTAATAAAAAGGTAATTTTTCATTTGGAAAGGGCTTTTCATTAGTCTTTTTATTTTTCCAGAGGAAATGCTTGCAGCTTTCTCCAGCTGATACTGAACCAGAGGGTCTCCTAAGGAGGACTGGAGAGGTAGCAACTGCCATCTCCTCGAGGTCCCCCACTGTATGGACAACTTGCCCCCCCACCTCCTCCTCCCCACCGTTTCTCTTGGGGCTGCCTGGGACTTGCATTCTTTTCCTACATCAGACTTGTGCGCTGAGTCTGCAGCTGAATGTTCACAGCTCCTTTGCACCAATTCCTGCCCGATTCCCCCGCAGACTTGGCTGTAAATAGACAAGGGATTCTTATTAAATCTGAACAGCCAGAAGGAAAAAATGATACCAATTAATTAAAGAAACCCAATGCATTCCTCCACTATATGCCAAGTCCAAGCCTCCAATAAGCTCCACCTTCCTCAAACCATCAACATAAAAGAAATATGTTGGAGAGATTGATAGGAAATTCTAAATATACGCACCATTAGTGAGTTGGCTAAAGAGACAGTGTGGCAGATTAAGTAAACTTTGCCTTATTCTTGGCCAAATTTCCATCCCAGAGCCTTGTCACCAACTCATGTCTCTAGTGATGTCCCTAGAGGCCCACGTTACATTATGTGCTTGTTAAACAAAACTTTTCTTCTCCAGCAAACTCGGGCAAAACTCTTCCTTGGAGACAGTCTCTCCTCAAAGTCCCCTGGCAACCATACGGTGAATTGAGATACAAGAATAAACTCATTACAGTTCCTTCACGTTAACGAGCTCCCAGGGGAAAGTCACGCAGTGTGGAGGGCCCTGGCAGGAATAAAGAGCCTTGGAGGTTCAGCAGGGTCTGCTGAGGGCTGTGGCTGACGAAGCTGCTTCAGGAAATTGAAGCGTGCCTCCCTGGGGGCTGATTGGAGCAGAAAACCAGAGGCAGTGATTTCAGGGTGACAAAGAAAGGAGGCAGAGACATCCTGTGTGCTGTGGCCCCCTGGATGTGCCCTGCCAAGCCAAGGGGCCCAGTGCTAATCCCCAGCTCGTTGCAATGGGGATGCTCTTGGTCATCACCACATGAGCTTTCCCTCTGCTCACCACCAGGGCCCATACACGCCGAGTGCCTTCCACACTCTTGCCCCTCAGACTCGGCACGACGCAGCTCCCCCTAAGCCTTTGCCTGGACCCTAACCCTAACCCCTCACCTGCAGCTCTCATCTGTAGCCCTTCCCTGAACACCAACGCCAAAGCTGAAACCCTCACCACATGCCTCACGCCTAAACCCAAACCCAGCTCCCTCGTCCTGTCACCAACTCAGAGATACTTATTGGAGAGGCCAAGACTGGTGGCAGCCTGGGCTGCAGTGATCAGCCCCTGGTGGAATTCATGATCTGAAGGGATATATGCCAGCTGAAAACTATAGTCAAGACCCTAAACCTTGGGAAAGGAACTCTCAGCTGTTTTGGTCACTGGTAAATGGGACACGTGTGACCCTCTGGAAGTGCAACAAGGCCACGTGCAAGGTCCTGCACCTGGGTCGGGGCAATCCCCAGTATCAATAGAGACGGACTGATGAATGGATTGAGACCAACCCTGTAGAGAAGGACTTGGGGATGCTGGTGTGTGCAACATTGGACAAGAGCCGGTAATGTGCACTTGCAGCCCAGAAAGCCAATCATAGCATGGGCTGCATCTACAGAAGCGTGGCCAGCAGCTGGGAGGGATTCCCCCTCTCTACTCCAATCTCATAGGACTTCATCTGGAACACTGTGTCCAGTTCTGTGGGCCCCAGCACAAGAACGACATGGACCTGTTAGAGCAGATCAAGAGAATGATCATCAACAATCATGGGAGGGCTGGAAGACCTCTCCTAAGGAGAAAAGCAGAGAGAGTTGAAGTTGTTGAGTCTGGAAACAAAAAGCTCCAAGGAGACCTTCTTGCAGCCTTTTAATCTATGAGGGAGCCTTGTAAGAGAGAGAGAAAGATATTTTATCAGGGCCAGTAACGACAGGACAAGGGGCAATGGCTTTACACTGAAAGAGGGTGGATTTAGATTGGACATAGGGAAGAAATTGTTCACAATGAGGGTGGTGGGACACTGGAAAAGGTTGCCCAGAGAAGTTGTGGATTCCCCATCGTTGGAGGTGTTCAGGGTCAGGTAGGGCAGGGTTTTGAGCATCCTGATCAAGTTGCAGATGTCCCTAAAAAACAGGGATTGGCCAAGATGATCTTTCAAGGTCCCTTCAAACCCAAACCATTCTGGGATACTATGAGTGCAGATGTGGCCACACCAGTGCTGAGTCAAGGGGGACAATAACTCCCCTTGTCTGGATGGCCACGGTCCTTCTAACACCACCCCACATGCAGCTGGCCGTAATGGTGCTGAGCCTTTACCAGAGGCTCACATGGCATCCCTCAAAGTCCCCAGGCCCGGCTCCTCAGACTCACTCCTTGTCGGGGGCGGCTAGCAGAAAAGTACAAGTATGCAAGAAATTCCAGGGCATGCCGACCTTGCAGACCTGAGACAAATAACTCTGAGGAGCCAGGGAACAACTGGCCTTGCGGGTCTGAGATAAATAACCTTGAAGAAGTAGGGAGTAGGCAACAAGTTATCACTGTAGCTTTTAGCACATTCCAAAACTGTAGCTTCTAGCATGTAGCGAAACCGCAAGTAGGAGGGATTATTGTAATGAAACATTTAGAGCTAAGCCAATTAGAAATGATAGAATTTGTGTAATTTATGTAACTGTTAAGTAGCTGTATAAAAAGCTTTCCGACGCGTCTAATAAACCGACATCTTGCTTGCATCAAGCAGCGTCCCATCTCTCAATCGCAGCAAATTGGTGACCCCGACGTGATGGGGTGGTGAACCGCCTAGCTGAGCGGCTTGCTGCGAGTCCCACGGAACTTTGAATGAGCTGCTGAAAGGAAGCAGGAACTGGCCAGCAATCCTTCTGGATTTAAGAGGTGAGCTGTGGGAAACATGGGGAATCAGATGTCCCCCGCAGAGAGAGACGTATATGAAGTTATGAAAACGCTCCTCCGGAAACATAAAAAAGATATTTCCGGGCAGGACTTAAAGATTATGCTTAAGTGGGTACAAATGAAGATCCCCACTGTTACGGCCTCCAGTATTTTTACCCGGGAACTTTGGGACGATGTGGGGGTAAAGTTGTGGGACTTAGCGACGTCAGGGAATGCCGAGGCTCAGCGTTTGCTTCCGTGGTGGAGAAATATCTTTGAGGCTATTAAGGCACAGGAAAGGGGCCATAAAGACTCTCCAGATACTAAGGGGGAACCTTCATCAGCTCAGCCTTTGCTTCCCCCTCCGCTACCTCCGCGACGCGCTAAGTCGCCCGGACCCTTAAAGGTCTGTGCCGCAGGCTACCCTCCTGAGGAAGATCCGCTTGACCCGGGGCCCGTTGATCCCCATAAAGAGCCTGACTTGTACCCCCCTGACCCTCATGATACGTGGGCGAATATTAGACGTCAAGCTTTAAAAGAAGGTGACTTGGAAATAGCGCGAACGATAGTCACCCCTGTTATTTATCAAGGCCGGGGAGTGCAGTGGGAGGCTTTGTCCTTCCCGGTGATTAAAGAGCTGCGCCGTACCGTCACAGAACACGGGCTCTCTTCCCCATATTTTGCGAGCCTGCTGTCTTCTGTCTTTGATACGTATGTTATGACTCCCCATGATTTAAAATCGCTAGCGCAATTGTTATTAACCCCTTCCCAGTATTCCCTGTGGGAGTCGCATTGGAGGGGGGGCCTTCAAACTCTCCTCACCAGCTACGTGGGTCATAATAATGCTGCTCTTGCCGCACTGACCATGGAGCACCTTATGGGTACGGGTCAGCACTCTGATCCAGCGGCACAGGCTCGAGATTGTCCACGAGAGGCCCTGGAAGCGATCCGCGAAGAAGCAAAAAAGGCTTTACTTAAAATACCCGATTCCAGTAAACCTCAAAAGGCATTCACCTCTATTACGCAGGAACCTCGGGAGCCGTACATGCAATTCATTGATAGACTTAAGCAAGCTTTAGAACGCCAAATAGATAATACCGAAGCTCGAGAAATTTTGCTATTAAAATTAGCAGTTGAAAATGCTAACGCCGACTGTAAAAAATTACTTAAATCTCTCCCTAACCCAGCTCCGACTTTGGTTGAAATGGTAGAGGCTTGTAATCATATCGGTACTGTGGACCATAAATTTGAAGCCATGGCAGCTGCTTTCGCAGCTATGAGAGGCATGTCTGGGGGAGGAAATTGCTACGGTTGTGGTAAACCAGGCCATATCAAATGAAATTGTCTCGCCTCTAATGGGGGAGCTAAATCCCAAGCCCCTGGGATCTGTCCCCGATGCAGGAAGGGGCGTCATTATGCTAATCAATGTCGTTCTAAGTATAATTTTCAAGGGCAGCCGATACAGGGAAACCGCTTGCGGAGCGCGGGGCAGCGACGCGCACAGACACAAGTATCGTCGCCGGTGAATCGAGCCATGCAGATGGGTGTGACCTCGCCACAAGTCTTCGCCCAGCAACAGCCGGTAGCGCCGGATTGGACCTGGCAACCTCACACGCAGTAACGTTGCTTGATTCCTCTGTTCATTTATTAGCAACTAATGTTTCAGGTCCTTTACCCCCGAAAACACAAGGGCTACTATTAGGGAGATCATCGGTTACCTTAGCCGGACTTTTTGTATTGCCTGGAGTAATTGATGCGGATACCGTTGGGGAAATTAAAATCATGGCCTGGACCCCATTTCCCCCTTGCACAGTACCCAAAGGAAGCCGCATTGCACAATTACTACTGATCCCGCAGAACGCAAGCTCTCTTTCACCTCACCCACCTCCGCAGCAAAGACAAGGAGGTTTTGGATCTACTGGGGATCCACAGATTCTCTGGGTACAGTCCATTTCCCAGACGCGACCACTTTGTCAACGTACTCTTATTCACGGCACTCAGCAAGTAATCCTGAATGGGATTATTGACACAGGGGCCGATGTTACCGTAATTTCACAGGCGAAGTGGCCTCCACAATGGCCTTTGGCAGCTGTGCCTCAGGCACTAGCCGGAATCGGAGGAGTTGGTAGAAGCCACCAATCCTCGGAATTGATCCAAATCAAAGGCCCAGAAGGACGAGTGGCTTCCGTCAAGCCTTTTGTGCTGCCTGTTCCTATGGTCTTATGGGGACGTGATGTGCTATCACAATGGGGAACTTCCATTCAGTCGCATTTTTAGGGGGGGCCACTGAGGTGCGCGACACCCTAAAACTGACTTGGAAAACTCAGACGCCCATTTGGGTAGATCAATGGCCCCTACCACTCGAAAAGCTTCGCGCTCTCCAAGAACTGGTTACGGAACAATTAGCAAAAGGAAATATAGTACCTACTACTAGTCCTTGGAATTCACCTGTCTTTGTTATTAAGAAGCAATCTGGCAAGTGGCGCCTGCTCCATGATCTCAGAAAAATCAATGATGCTATGGTAGATATGGGAGCTCTGCAGCCAGGACTCCCTTCTCTAACTATGATCCCCCGCAATTGGCATCTCACCGTTATTGACCTTAAGGATTGCTTTTTTAACATTCCACTACACCCTGATGACGCTGCCAAATTTGCTTTTTCAGTCCCAAGTGTCAATATGCAAGCCCCTGTGCAACGATATCAGTGGGTTGTACTGCCACAGGGAATGAAAAATAGCCCGACAATTTGTCAATGGTATGTCGCTAAGGTACTTAGCCCTGTCAGGGTTGCGTTGCCTCAAGTTCTGTTATGTCATTATATGGATGATATCTTGATGGCTGCGCCTCACCTTGAGCTCATGGAAAAGGCCGTAGCCCTTGTCACGGCCGCTGTCAATTCGGCAGGCCTCTGTATTGCGCCTGAAAAAGTCCAGAAAATGCCCCCTTGGACCTACTTGGGTTGGCGCATCAGGACCCAGACGATAGTTCCCCAACCTGTGCATATACAGGCGGACATTAAAAATTTGCACGATGTTCAAAAATTATTAGGGACCATTACTTGGGTCCGACCCTTGCTAGGAATCTCCAATTCAGACTTAAGCCCTTTGTTTGAACTCCTCAAGGGAGATTCCGATTTACGCTCCCCTCGTCGACTTGGTCCTGAAGCTGCTGCCTCATTACAAAAAGTAGCGGAAGCCATCGCCTTACGGCAAGCACACCGCTGTGCGCCTGAATTGCCCTTCAGTTTAATTATTTTGAACCCTGCACGTCAGCCATATGCTTTGATTTTTCAATGGGACCCTAACAATCCTGATCCCTTATTAATCATTGAGTGGGTCTTTTTACCCAACCAGCCCACTAAAACAATTTGGACGCAACATGAAATGTTTGCTTCCTTGATAATTAAAGCACGGCAGCGCTTGCTTGCCCTGTCAGGGATGGACTTTGCTTCTATCTGTTTACCTGTAACTAATATGTACCTACAATGGTTATTCCAACAGTCTGATGCTTTCGTGTTTGCCTTAACAGATTATACGGGTCAACTAACCTCACATCCTCCGTCCCACAAGCTTCTACATGCTCATTTTAACTTAATATCCATACCAAAGAGATGTCACCAGCCCCTCCAAGGCCTTACTGTGTTCACCGATGGGTCTGGAAAAACACACAAGTCGGTGATTGTCTGGTGGGATGACCGCTCTCAACAATGGGAGTCGGACGTTGAGACAGTCTCCGGGTCCCCTCAAATCGTAGAGCTTGCCGCTGTTGTTCGAGCTTTTCGTAAGTGGTCTACACCACTGAATCTTATTACTGATTCTGCTTATGTTGCAGGCGTCGTCGAACGGGCAGAGGTCTCGGTGCTGCGTCATACTTCGCATGCTGATTTGTTTGCTTTGTTGCAGGAACTTGTTTTCCTTTTAACCTCTCGAACACATCCCTATTTTGTTTTACATGTTAGATCGCACACCTCTTTACCTGGGTTTATTGCAGAAGGCAATCGATGGGCCGATATGCTCACTCTGCCGGTACAAGTTTTACCTGACCATATTGCACAAGCTAAGCTTAGTCATTCCTTTTTCCATCAGAATGCAGGGGGCCTCAAACGTCAGTTTGGCCTCACTTCTCAGCAAGCGGCGAACATTATCGCTGTCTGCCCTGATTGTCAAAAACATTCTTCTCCTACGGCACCAGGTGGGGTTAATCCCAGAGGCTTACAAAGCCTGCAATTATGGCAGACGGATGTCACACACTATCCAGAATTTGGGAGATTAAAATACGTCCATTCCTCTATTGACACCTTTTCAGGCGCTCTATTTGCCTCCTGCCATGTGGGGGAGGCGGCGAAAGATGTTCGCAGGCATCTGCTGCGTGCTTTTGCTACCTTAGGCATCCCTGCACAAACCAAAGCAGACAATGGCCCTGCTTATATCTCGGCTGCACTTAAAACCTTTTTTATCTCTTGGGGGATCACTCACATCACTGGGATCCCGCATTCCCCTGCGGGCCAGTCCCTGATTGAACGCTCTCATCAGTCTTTAAAGCACTTGTTACAGCAACAGAAAGGGGGAGTAGGGACAGCCACCCCTGAAGAACGTCTACAGAAAGCCTTGTATGTTTTTAACTTTTTAAATTGTTCTTTAATAGATAACAACCCTCCGATCGTTCGCCACTTTAACACAAACACTTCTTTCGAAGCCAGCGTAAAAGCTCCAGTCCTGATCCGCGACCCTGAGACAGGTAAGGTCTTGGGGCCATACCCGCTTCTCACATGGGGCAGAGGCTATGCTTGTGTTTCCACAGAACGAGGCCCCAGGTGGATCCCAGCGAAGAGCGTGCGACCTTTCCGTGAACCCCTACCACAGTCGGACGGCCACAACACCAATCCACAGCTAGATCATTCCCCTGAACAGCATACCGGAGAACATTCGGAGGACTGATGCAGTGCTCTTATGGACAATAGAGCAGAGACGCCAGTAGAACATATTCATTGTGTCGCCTGTGGTGATTGTGACCCTTAGGTTTTATGTGACTGCTATCGCTGTGGTAAGAGATGGTAGCGATGGTTCACATTGGCCAATAGATGGTGTGACAGTTGCCTAATATATGAAGTTAGCATTGTAAGAATTTAGCATTGCAAAAAAAAAAAGGGGGTGGGGGGAAGAGTCCTTCAAACATTATGATCCTGTTAACACTTTTTTGTATATGTGCGGCCTGGACACATGCCAATCCTTTGCCAGGGTACCATCCTCACCTTTTTGACCCCCGTCAAAATGTCGGGGTTACTCTGGCCAGGTCGCTCAATACAACTAGCTTTTGTGCCAGTCTTGCTACGCCCAGCTCGCCCTTCATCACCTGCTTAGTAGGGGTACCACTGAATAACTCGACCTTTTTACTGTTTAATAACTCTATGACAACCTTACGGAAGCAGTACAGTATTTCTGGAAGGCTTCCTTTTTCATAGAAAAATCTTAAGGACCTTTTTGAAAAATACGATAATTGGGATGATAAATTACCAATAGGGCCCGAGCCGCAGGAAATTGACTTAGTAGATTCTCTTAATGCTTCTCACTGTTTGTTTATTGGCCTTAGGTCATGGTCGGGGGCCCAAAAAGAGGGGCGCTTAGTAAAGGATTCTCCACCGACCGTCATCTCACCTATTGGTAATGCTACCCTCTGGCAACAACAATGGTGTTTGAGCATTGCTCGAGACGCCACTCACTCAGCCCCCGGTACCATGCTCCCTAGGCGGCTCCCCTTGGGGTTCTTTTTTATTTGCGGAAATAGAGCTTGGTCTGGGATCCCTTCTAACCCTAGAGGAGGCCCGTGTACTATTGGACAGCTTAGTCTTGGCACTCCTCACTATCATCCAAGCCCAAAACAGCGGTTACGTTTTACTCGTGACACAACACAAGCATTAGAAAATACCTGTGACGATAATGTTAAGCTATGGAATCGCTGGGAGGTTTTTTCGCCTCGCTATTTACCCCTGGGGTGGCAGCAGCGAGAGCCCACAGAAACTTAGATGCAATTGCCTGTTGGGTTATTAAGCAAGCAAATGCTACCAGCCGCATACTATCTGAGATGGCTGAAGACTTGTCTACGGTACAACATGCAGTCCTGCAAAACAGAGCCGCTATTGACTTCTTGCTACTAGCCCACGGACATGGCTGTGAGGATTTTGAGGGAATGTGCTGCATGGACTTAGAGGACCACTCTTCTGCGATACATAAGCAAATTCCACAACTCCTCGCGCATTCACAAAAGGTGCAATCTGATACGGACTTCTTCGGATTGGGTGCTTTGGGTGATTGGTTTGGGCTAAAGGGCTGGCTTAGGAGCCTGGTACAATCTGCTGTACTCATATTACTTATTATATTGGTAGGCCTTTCGATTCTAAGCTGCGCTCTTTCCTGTGTTAGGTCTATGGTGACTAAAGTTGTTCGACATACATGGTTTATTCAAAACGGCGATATTCTGAAGATTTACGCTAGTGTTAGTTCTGTCCAGCTCACTGAGTATGATGACCTTTAAACCCGCGCCTCAGTTCTGCCTTTAAAGAAACAAAAAAGGGGGAGATGTCGGGGGCGGCTAGCAGAAAAGTACAAGTATGCAAGAAATTCCAGGGCATGCCGACCTTGCAGACCTGAGACAAATAACTCTGAGGAGCCAGGGAACAACTGGCCTTGCGGGTCTGAGATAAATAACCTTGAAGAAGTAGGGAGTAGGCAACAAGTTATCACTGTAGCTTTTAGCACATTCCAAAACTGTAGCTTCTAGCATGTAGCGAAACCGCAAGTAGGAGGGATTATTGTAATGAAACATTTAGAGCTAAGCCAATTAGAAATGATAGAATTTGTGTAATTTATGTAACTGTTAAGTAGCTGTATAAAAAGCTTTCCGACGCGTCTAATAAACCGACATCTTGCTTGCATCAAGCAGCGTCCCGTCTCTCAATCGCGGCATCTCCCAACCTTCTCTCCCTCCCTGACCTCCTCCTCCTGGCCCCAGCCATGCCCCAGGGCCTGGCCCTGGGCGAGGGCAGCCCCGGGGAGGCGGCCATGGTTCCCGCGGGGTCAGAGGGCAGGAGGGGGCACCCCGGGGCACGCTGGGAGTTGTGGACCCGGCACAGGGCTCCCGGCGGCCATCTTGTGTCGGCTGAGGGGAGGCTGGCACAGGCCGACAGGACAGATCTGCAGAGCCGGGAGCTGCGGTGAGTCCTGGGCCCTTGGGCTCCTGTCAGCCCTCTTCTGCCTCCCTGTTCCTCCCTGCCCTTCCCCTTTCCCTCTGGGTCCTGTTTTTCGCCTCCCTGTACCTCCCTTCCTCTCTCCTGCTGTGCTCTGCTCCCTGTCGCCCTTTCTCTTCTCTCCAAGTCCCTCTCTCTCTCTGTCATCCTTCCTCTCCCTCTACTTTCCCCGTCGCCCTTCTTTCCTGCTCCCTGGGCCTCTTGGTTTCTCTCTCTCTCTTCTGCACAGAGGCCCCAGGCTGAGTGTGCAGCTCGCACTGTGCAGTGAGGTCAAACCCATGTGGCTACTGGACAGACCTCTCTCTCCCTGCTGAGCACAGAGTAACTAGGTTTGGGGTGTTTTTAGCTGCCTCAATTAAGGAACTCCAGTTAGATAGGATGAACCCTGGCTTCAGAGTTTTACTCTGTGACCAGTTAATGAAGATATGCCACTATTATGTACTGGTAAACAGTGGGTTCACTCATTTGTCTTCCTATTATGTCCACAATGAACAAACAGGCTCTATTAAGACTAGCTATATAACACGAGCTTTACAAACTAGCTTGACTAGTCCCTGTGAGCCAAATCATGCTTGCTTTACTTACAGGATTGTCCCCCCAGTCATTCTGCTTGCGTGAGAGGCCCTTCAGATGAGCTTCTATTTTTGCATTTTCTCTGAGCTATGCCATTAGCTGGGATTTGTTTGTTAAGTGGAAGATTAATGTCAGGCAATTTTAACACGTAATCTGATCTGGAATACTTGTTTACTGGAATTGTTTACCCAATGGTAGATCGTGGACAAGATCAAATCATTTATTGTTCTATTCAAAAAAAAAAAAGGTTCTGAATGTGAATGGAAAACCGTTTTCTGTATTCACTTACCTTTCTGTTCTGATGTATTTACTGATGACTGTCTTTATTCCCAGTCATGGAATTCATAGAGTCGGTTCTGTGTGAGTAGCACGCAGTCAGTTTGGTTTGAACTAAGCCGTGGGCAGAGCACTAGCGTAAGGTTTGGACCCAGAAATGTGCACTCTTGTGGGCCTTGTGTCAAATCATCTCTTTGTGCACAGAAATAAACCACACAAAATCATTTTCTAAAAAATTTCAGGCTGCTCTTAGTTTCACCTTTGCCTCTTCTCCGCTAATCAACATTATTTTTCTTGCTACAAGGTGTACAAGGAGTTACATTCTGGGTAAGAGCTAGAGTCAGGGGGATTTGTGTTTTCATTGCTGTTTTGCCCTCAGAGGGCTGCTGAGAGTCATGGTCACCGTCTTGTCAATCTTCTCAACCTCTCCTCTTCTGGGGAGGAGCAAGTAAGCGAGCCAGTATCAGGATGTCTTTTTAAGGGAAGAACCTTAGTTGAAGACAAGAGGATGTATTTACACCGAGACTGACACAGGCCCTTTCCTGTGCCGTCATTAACTTAAACAAAGTCTGAGCTGAGCGGAACAGAGCATGTGCCTCTCATGTTCCTGCACAGGGGCTATAGGGTAGAAAGGCGTGGAGTTCACAGCACCAGGAGGGACAGTGCCTGACAAGAGAGTGGGATTTTCCTGAAAAGGGAGGGATGAGCTGAGAAAATAAATAAAAGTGGAGGGAAGGATGGGGCTACTCCCACAAGAAACCTTTCCCTTTTGTCAGATCTACGGGTGCAAGTAAACAAAACCCAGATCCTTCGGCAAGTTGGAAGGCACCTTGTGACCTTTCACTACCACAAGTTTTATGCACAGTTTTGACTTACTTAGGGGGTGGATGATGAGAGGGAGTAGACAGCTGAGATCAGATTTAATTTACTTATTAATTACTTGCTAAACTTTGTGTCAATTAAGAAATAGCGCTGTTGTGAAGACAGAGGGGTTTTGTGGCCAGAGAGGAGGCTGCTAAACTAGGTTGATAGTCTCTCCTAATCGGTCTTCCTTGTCCTTTTCTCCTTTTCACTGATTTCTCTGACTCTTCCTTGTGCTACTTCCCTCTTCTTAAAGCAAGGATCATTTGAATTCATATTCTTGCAATGCCAGTACCTCTTTCTGTGATGTTCTTCAATGGAAGGGTTTGAGGCAAGTGACAAATACCACCATGAAAAGTATATATGCAGTGGCGTTATGCACATGCCTGGAATACTGTTGCCATTTCTGTCATTATAGGTACTAGATATGGGGAGTGTCTGTTGCCAAGATCATATGCATAGTTAGCATCTTGTATTTTGCCTGTAATCAATCATCCGTCCTACGAGGGTATTGCCTGGACCTTTCCAGTGCGTCTCTAATTGTGGTGTTTAAAGCCTGGGTAGCTCTCTGTTGGAATGGGAGCCATCACTGGCAGAGCAATCACTACCTTTGTTTGATAGTATTTGCGCTTGACATTAGGATGAAGGGTGTTTGGCATTTCTCGCCAGCTGGATGTGTTGGAAGTGTGGACAGCTGTAATGTGGTGGTGCAAGCATAAGAAACTGCTAAGTCGTTTTGTTTGTTATAGCAACTGCGTGGGCTGATGGCTGAGCACAAGCCTCATATAGGTAAGATGGACAAAACTGGGCCTCAGTTGCTGGAGCTGAGCCCAGGGGAAGGTTTTTCTATCCAAGTGGAATATGTGGCAGCACTACGTATCAAAGGCACCCCATAACCTATGGAGCCAGAATGAGAGGTTGTAATGACTTGCATTTTCTTCCTTTTAAGTTCTAAAACACCTCGTCTCATTCATTGAAATATGAGTACAAGGAAGCCCACTGAATGTACCAACAATTTTAAAATTTAATATATAGCTCTCCTAAAATTAGACCTGAATAGTGCCAATTTAATTTCCGTCTTTACCACTTTTGTAAGGTTTTGTTGCTGCAATCAGTTTTCCAGAAGTCCGGAAGGTGGGAAGGCTACTTATCTTCCATAACACATTTTGCTGGCTCGTATGATATTCGCACTTCTAACAAAAACACTGAGTCCGTAACGTTGGTCACGGTGTCTGATGTGAAGTGGGTTGTGTGGTGGGAAAAAGTCATTACATTCGCATTGCCTGTATTCCTTTGCATAGAAAGGATGTAGCTATTTGTTCCCATCAGGCAATCTTGTTTTGCTGTGCTCTTTCTGGCACCTTTCCCAAGTGTAGGCAAGAGTGCTTTTTGTAGATCCCGGAGGGATTGTTAAATGCACCCAAGGTTTACTAATTTCTGTAAATTGAAAGGGGCACGGTGGTGAGGTGTTTTTAGGAGTCTCTAGGGATCCAAAAGCATATAGTAAAGGCTATCTTTGGACCTATACCAAAGGGTGAACCATGTTACAGAGCTGTAATTGAGTTTCTGGACACCTCCCTGGGCTCGGTCAACTGTGGGTCAACATAACACACGCTGTTGTGTGCTTTTAGTTGCAGAAAGTAACGTTCCTTTACTGCAGTAACAAGCATCACCTGGGCACTAACAGACGTCTTTTTGAATGACCATACATATCGAATCTTAACCAGTGGTTATATGCCAGTGTATTGGTCCTGATATGAAAAAGTATGTATTTACTACTCAGGTAAACAGCTTGCTAAAATGATGAAATGGCTCATGAAAGAGCCAACGAGTCATGGCTCTCCAAAATAAGGTACAACCTACTGTATGAATGACACAGGACTAAAGGCAAGTAGATTCTGCTCTATGTATAGTATCTTCAGATGGAACGTCTCAGGACTGAAACCGGACTTCATAGTAAAATTCTTCAATCTGAGAGGAAGTACCATTTTGCAAGGTCATTTTTGTAATGTAGATATTGAGAGAGGGGAAGAACCACGAAGGGCGGTATTGCAAGTGGCACATACGTCTGTTGGCTAGAGATGTTAAATATGTTAATTTTAAAGTACATTTTTCCAAGACAATTTGAAATGCCATTTTTCAGTTGTTTTTTTTTTTCCTAATTTCTCTGCCACTTCTTTCTGTCCTTTACCACCCTACCAGTTTCATGACAAGACAGATTTGACTCTTGAGAGTCTGAAAGGCACAGCTGAACGTCTGAGGCAGCCACCTTCAATCTCAGCAGAGGTTGAGAAGATTAAAGAGCAAATCAGTGAAGATAAGAACGTGTCAGTGGATCTGGAAAAACTTCAGCCGGTGTCTGAGACGCTTAAACAGAGAGGGAAGGAAATGATTGCTCGCTCAGAAGGAGCCGATAAGGATATACCTGCTAAAGGTAATAGATGGAGGAAAGTTTCACGTAGTGGAAATGCAGCAAGCTGCAGCATATAAAAATGTTCATTTCTGATGACCACTGATCTGGGGATTGTGTTCTCCTGGAGAAGCTGGAGAAGATGTATAAAAGCAAAGTATTTGTTTAAAATAATTCATTGTGGAT
The DNA here is from genome assembly GCF_028500815.1 of Rissa tridactyla. Classification (NCBI taxonomy): domain Eukaryota; kingdom Metazoa; phylum Chordata; class Aves; order Charadriiformes; family Laridae; genus Rissa; species Rissa tridactyla. The sequence goes on along the minus strand of NC_071491.1, from coordinate 1,798,780 downwards.
ATGACCTTTGTTTTATTTTTTAAGGTTATGGTGGTTGTTTCCACTTAAGGTTATGAGTCGTCCTGTAAAGAAACAATTTTACAGTCTAAATTTTAAAAGATACCCATACGTTTCTGCTGTAGAACTGTAGAGAGATTTTTGGCCAAGAATCGTTTGCCAAGGTAGTAATCTAGTTCCTCTGTTGTTTAGCTGTTCAAGATAAACTAGACCAAATGGTCCTCATTTGGGAAGCCATCCAGACCTTGACTGAGGAGAGGGAGGCCAAATTGTTGGATGTAATGAAACTAGCCGCAAAGTTGGTGGTGTAGTCACGTGGCTCTTGCAGCTGCTATTAAAGATACTCAGGAGCTCATTGGAGAACTGGAGGGACCTGGAGTTGACCCATCTGTAGTCAAGCAACAGCAAGAAGATGCTGAGGTCAGTAGAAAGTATTTTGTTGACTTAAAGTATTTTATTTACGGTATGCGGAGAAAAGACAGAATTACTATGAAATACCACAGGAGGCTATTTTTTTAGAGACCAAGAGGGATAATTGTGTAGGAATTTACTATAGTGATATCTCAAGAGTCTGTGGTAAATAACATGTACCAGTTCTGAATTGCAATGAGCATGCAACATGTGCCTGTCCTTATATTTGCATATCTGCTTATAAACACGTATATAATAAGCACGTCACTGAGACTTCTGAAAGTGATAGGTACTTGAGATTCCCTGAGTAATAGGTAACATCTAAATGAAAGGTGTACGCATGTATCGTGCTCTATGTATTATGCTCTAAGCCTGTAATTATTCATGCTGATAGTTAAAGATTTTGAGGGTTGACTGACAACCTCTGAAAAAGAAAACACTCTGATTAAAGAAATCTAATTGAAAACTTCCTGTTTATTTTGTTTCATCTCATGTAAAGTGACATCATAAGCCATTGTTCTAATTTAGACTGGTGTCAGTTGATTTCACTCTGACCCTGCAAAGGGATGCTTGTGTTTTAAGCGTCAGATTGTAAGTCCAAGGGACTTTAAAGAAACCACAGGCCGAATCCTGCCATGTCCTATCTTGAAAACAAGCTGTACATAGATTATTAAAGTTAGTGTGAGCGGCATTGATTTTTTTTCTCTTTGTAGGCTGCTAAAGAAGAAATTGATGGACTACAAGAGGAACTAGCAACAGTTCTGAGCCTTGGCTCTGACCTTGGAGCTGCTTGTGGAGAGCCTGACAAACCTATTGTCCACAAGAGCATAGATGAGGTATGGGAAATGCAGGTGCTTGAATCTGCTACGCCAGGTGCTTGTTCAGCTGAAATTGGTATATCCTCCCTGCCCCCAACAAATTTTGCAAATAGACATTTTGCGGCAAATGCAAGATACCCCTGAAGCTTTTATGATAACATAAGGGTTGCTTTTCAAGTAAATGGATCTTGGCTCGTATTAGTTTAGAATGTATAGACAATTTTATTGTATTGATTTATGGGTTAAAAGTTCTGTAAAAGACAGAAAGGTTTTTTGTGGAAATAGTCACTGATTACTGCAATAGATGGCTACTTTTTGCAATAGGAATGCTGGAATAAATTTGAAAGGTATCTGGTTTATGCCAAGTGCAACATCTTGACTGAGACAATCCTGCTTGGATGGCTACAGAGTACTGACAGTTTCTCCAGTGTTCAGCAGGGTATGTTTCTTTTAAGCTACCTTTTTGATAAGGATGCAGTTCCAAATGATTTAATACTATTTCCCATATTGACTGTAATCCGTAGGTTAAGAAAACTATTCAGTATCAGTATTGAATTTTACAGCTTTTGTCATCGAGAACATCGAGTGCATTCTGAAGGAAAGTAACTATGCAGTGATAAGGAGAACAAGAGTTTTAACATGGAATTAATGTGAACTATTCATGCTTAGTTTATTGGTGTTATTGATGAGTGAATAATGAGTGAACGTACATTATACAGCAGCAGTAACATTCTTTTCTCCATTGGAGTAAATTTCACCTACTTGCAGCTGAATTCTGCCTGGGATGCCTTAAGCAACACAAGGAAAGAACGGGCAGATAAGCTTGTTGAAGCTCTGCAGGCAGCTGTTCCATAGCAAGAAGGACTGCAGGTAAGATGGTGTGATACACCTAACCCAATCTTGAGTCAATAGGACTTAATGTGGTTGTAGTAAAAAATGTTACGTGATTGGGAAGGTGACGTGTGTCACTGATTATAGCGACTGTTTTCTTCAGTAGGCAGATATTTTTTCTCGGGGTTGGTTGGGTTGGAGGTTTTTCTTCCATTAAAGACTAAATCTGTTCTTTTCTGCATGTAGTTGTTCACATACTCCTCTATGTATAGATTGGAAATTGATGTCCCCTTTATTGGTAAGACACAAGTTTATAGTAATCCTGCTCACATTTCCTGGTGGGAGTCAGTACGTAACATAGTAGGCGAGTTGAAGGTGTGACATGTTTACATGATCCAAAAGGAACAGAATACAGGTCCGTATACTCACCTGCAGCTGTTTTCTTTGAGTGGAGGACAGTGAAAGAACTTCAATTTTATTCCACCTTTTTTATAAGTCAAATATTTCAGTTTGACTATTTTAAGCCCAAAATAGTAACATAATGTTACTGGACCATTACATGAATTCTTAGTGTAATTATACTAAGAATATAGACATACTGGAGCATCATACTAATTCTTACCGTAATTTATCCAATCACAATACTTTGGAAGATGATTCACTTTTAAAATGGGTAGGTAAACTTTCCAGCAGTTTTTTAAGATATCTTTTCTCTATATGCGCTGTATTTTATTTCATTTTTTTGCCTATTCTTTGCAAGTTTTGGCTGAGTGGCAGGCCTCATGTCTTTTGTCAGTGAATGGCTGGAAGATGGAAACAGTAGAAGGGTTTTCATGGTCAGATTTTGCAAAGCTGTCTTTTTGCCCAGTGGATTTACTGTCTTTCTTGGTTCGTTAGATCTTTAAAAACAGAGTTTCACATGACACTGAGGGCAGTTGCTTGTGTGTTCGGTGCAGGCCAAGCAGCAGAACACATCTTAATAATAATGCAACATCTTGTTTTCCATGTTTTTTTCTCCAAGGTCTCTTATTTTCATACTGCACAGAGGTTGACTTGTAGGGTTACATTAGGAACATTGCCGTTGCTTTGAGAGCTTTGTATTTCCTGGGGCTGCACCTTGTACATCCTACAAGCTTGGTACTTTGTACAAGAACTGTATTTAACTGCTGCCTTACGCTCATTTCAATAGACAATATTAAAAGTGTTGTGGGCAGATTGTTAGCTACAGCTGCCTCACCCCGTTGAGCGTGTTGGGGGGGTTAGTTCTCCTTTTCCCAAGGAGTTGTGTAGCAGTGGGCAGCTCTGAGAAGCCGTCCTAAGCCCTTCTCCGTAATGAATCACAGATAACAGGCAGGAGGAAAAAGGGCCTGGCAGAGGTATTTTTTCCTCTATGTAATTAATTGCCCAGAGTGCTATAGGTGTTCTTAATCTTTAACTGGAGTGTTCTTGAGGTCGTTCCGCATTATATCAGGAGTAAGGGAAGTACCCACAAAGCCTCAGAACTGGGGAGACTTCATTTGTTTTTTGAAGTTCCAACTGCCTTATCCTGAGGAGATTCATTCAAGCTCAGGTATTGGCCATCACTGTCTAATCTGTACTGAATGGGTCGTGTTCCATCTTCCTGATACAGATACCGTTATCCTTCAACAGAAGTTCTTTTGTCATCATCATTTAAAGTGTGTTATCATTCAGCTACCACCTTCCATCTTTGCTCCAAAGGAGTGCAGAACAGAGTTTGTCTTGTATTTAACCTTTCGGGGTATTCATAAAAATTGCTGATTTTACTCCAGAAGTAGACTACTAGTCCGCATGAATAGTACTGGCAGGATATTGCTGCTAATAGGGGTTCAGTCTTGCAGCATGTACATTCTCGTAACCATTACGTGGAATACTTTAGTTAATACTGGATCCCTTGTATTGCAAAAAACCCCTAGGTTCCGCTGAAGAAAGCTGTTTGGTTTTGTTTTGCTTTGTTTTGTTTTCAAAGCGCACAGCAATATTATTCTCTGGAGTAAAAAATTCTGGTATTTTACTTAATGCAACTTTGAAATCTGACACTATTTCTCTGCTCATGCTTCAATTTCATACTGTGATTTTCAGGCAATGTTTGACTGGGTGGACATTGCTGGCAGCGGGTTGGCATCTATGTCCCCAGTTGGAACAGGTCTGGAGACAGTGAAGCAGCAAACTGAGGAACTTAAGGTATGAACGAGCAATTGATTTCATTTCTATTTTCATCGGTCTGCATTTTCCTGTGGTGTTTAGTATTTTTCTGTATTTTTCAAGAGTCAAAAGCAATTTTCAACTTCTAGTAGAAAAGAATCTGTATGAAAATTTCAGATAACATTTCGTTGCACACTTTTCATTTTAAAATGTGTTTAATTTTAAAATCTATTCCAAATTTTGGTGAAAGTACATTTTATTTTGTGAGTGTGTTCCAATAGCCAAGAAATACTTGTAGTGGCATTCCTTGTCTTTCACAGGCTGTAAGGTTATTATGTGCAGGGTTCTTTTGCTGTGACTTTTACGTGTTCTGGTTTCTACCGTGAACAGCTTCCTTGAGGCTCTGAAAGAATGCCTCCACAGCTTCACTTCTGCAATTACAGGCTTTACCTAAATGCTCACACAGATCACAACATTCCCAGTACATTAGTAAGCTGAAAATCAAAATTTCAGGCTAACTTAGACCTTCAGAAGCCTGTCTTTGTGGATCTGTGACTTGAGCATGCTCCTGACGTCGGTAGGCTGTTATGCGATATATAAAAACCAGGGATGTGTAACGATCAGGTAATGTCCTTGGTTTCATGGCTCGCTTGTACTTTTTTTGGCTGTGGGCAGGTTGTTTAGTCTATCTATTTTATGATGTAACTTCAAATGAACCATAATCTTACGTACTTCAGAAGAACACACCTAGGCGAGTTGTTCAGAGTGCTGTCCCAGTTGCATGTACCAGAGAGGGTGTTCTACTGAATAAAATTTGCTTTCAGGTCTTCTGAAAAACAATTCTATCTGAAGTTTCACGGATGGTATTATCACAACCCCCAGAGCTAGAAGTGACCCCAGATGCGTTCTGCCTTTTGTACAGACCAGAGAGATCGTTGGAGAATACTTTCCTATTAGCCATCTTTGCCATTCTGTGGTCGCAGTTAGCAATACCTGCTAGAACATTAAGACACTGCTGCAGATTCTCAGTTTGCTGCGACCGTCGGGGTGATCGGTGTCTTACAAGCATTTTTACCCTGGATGACAATCCCCCAAACGTACGAAAGCTGAGAGGGATGCATTGGTATTGCAAATACTGCTGTACTGTGCTGTATTCCAGAAGGTCACTACTTGTGATAAGTTTACGTGTATTCTTTTTCTATTTACCGTAGCAATTTAAGACAGAAGCTTATCAGCAGCAGATAGAAATGGAAGGACTGAGCCGTCAGGCAGAGCTGTTGCTGCAGAAGGTAACAGAGGAGAGTGACAAGCACACAGCTCAAGACCTTGTCTCAGAGCTCAAACTAATGTGGGAGAGCCTAGAAGAAAAAGTCATCAATAGACAGGTAAATAAACTTGAAGGTGGGGGCTTTCTTCATGACTTAGATTTTTGAGAAAAGCTTCTTAGTGTGTATCATGTTTGCATCAATTTACACATTTATTCCTTTTGGTTTGGAAATTACAGAGCTATAATCCAAAGGGAAATGGTGAGGGACCTGCTTCAGCACCTGGAGGTGCACAAATCTATGGGGCCGGATGGGATCCACCCAAGGGTACTGAAGGAGCTGGCGGAAGTGCTCGCCAGGCCACTTTGCATCATTTATGAGCAGTCCTGGATAACCGGGGAGGTCCCAGCTGACTGGAGGTTGGCAAATGTGACACCCATCCACAAGAAGGGCCGGAAGGAGGATCCGGGGAACTACAGGCCAGTCAGCCTGACCGCGGTGCTTGGGAAGGGCATGGAACAGATCATCCTCGGTGCCATTGCACGGCACATGCAGGAGAACAGGGTGATCAGGCCCAGTCAGCATGGGTTTGTGAAAGGCAGGTCATGCCTGTCAAACCTGATCTCCTTCTATGATAAGGTGACCCACTTAGTGGATGAGGGAAAGGCTGTGGATGTTGTCTACCTGGATTTTTGCAAAGCTTTTGACACTGTTTCCCACAGCATCCTCCTGGAGAAACTGGCTGCTCATGGCCTGGACAGGTGTACTCTTCACTGGGTAAAAAACTGGGTGGACGGCCATGCCCAGAGAGTGGTGGTAAATGGAGTTAAATCCAGTTGGTGTCCGGTCACAAGTGATGTCCCCCGGGGCTCGGTGCTGGGGCCGGTTCTCTTTAATATCTTTATCAATGATCTGGATGAAGGGATCGAATGCACCCTCAGTAAGTTCGCAGGTGACACTAAACTAGGCGGGCTTGTTGATCTGCTTGAGGGTAGGTTGGCTCTGCAGAGAGATCTGGACAGGCTGGACCGATGGGCTGAGGCCAATGGTATGAGGTTCAACAAGGCCAAGTGCCAGGTCCTGCACTTGGGTCACAACAACCCCATGCAGCGCTACAGGATTGGGGCGGAGTGGCTCGAAAGTTGCCTGGCAGAAAAGGACCTGGGGGTGTTGGTGGACAGCCGGCTGAATATGAGCCAGCAGTGTGCCCAGATGGCCAAGAAGGGCAACAGCATCCTGGCCTGTATCAGGAATAGCGTGGTGAGCTGGACTAGGGAAGTGATGGTGCCTCTGTACTCGGCACTGGTGAGGCCCCGCCTCGAGTACTGCCTTCAGTTTTGGGCCCCTCACTACAAGAAGGACAGTGAGGTGTTGGAGCGTGTCCAGAGAAGGGCTACAAAGCTGGTGAGGGGTCTGGAGGACAAACCTTATGAGGAACGGCTGAGGGAGCTGGGCATGTTTAGCCTGGAGAAGAGGAGGCTGAGGGGAGACCTTATCACCCTCTACAACTCCCTGAAAGGAGGTTGTAGAGAGATGGGGGCTGACCTCTTCTCCCTGGTGACAAGTGATAGGACAAGAGGAAATGGGTTCAAGTTATGTCAGGGGAGGTTTAGATTGGATATTAGGAAACATTTTTTCACTGAAAGGGTTATTAAACATTGGAACAGGCTGCCCAGGGAGGTGGTGGATTCACCATCCCTGGAGGTGTTTAAAAAAAGGGTAGATGTGGTGCTTAGGGACATGGTTTAGAAGTGGTTTTTGTCAGGGTATGTTAATGGTTGGACTTGATGATCTTAAAGGTCCCTTCCAACCTCAGCGATTCTATGATTCTATGATTCTATATATAATATAATTTGAATTTTACAATTTATTGAGTTGCTTTTGTGGTTTTTAAACCCTAAGCAGTATTTTTTGTCACTTCCTCTGTCAGCAGTGCCATCTTGAATCATTATTATTTCATTTTGATTAGTTGATGATATCTTAAGTAGCGTTTGAAAACATGTTTATATGTGCAAAAGTAATATTAGCTGCTGAACTGAGCAGTTTAAAACAAAAAAAAAGACACAACTTAATCCTTAACTGTTTCAGTGCTCTTTCCTTAAGTTATCAAAGTGAAAGAGAGATTTAAAGATGCAGTGCTTTGAAGTGTATTTTTTTTCCTAAATTGAATCATTTCACAACAAAGAAAAGGTTTTAAAGATCATGCAGCAAATTGCATTTCTATTGAAATTCTGTTGTAAGTGATAAAAAACTACTGTCGTATCTCCGACGAGAGAACCTTCCAGCTTAACTCTGCTCTGGCTACATGCGGTCTCTGAAGGTTAGGGATTTAAGCCTGGCGTGTGAGGCTTTACAGGGGAATGGCAACCTCGGCTCTGAGTATGAAGCTGTTGCTTGTCTTGGATGACTGTTTCTCCCTGGGTTTATGATATCAGATGCACGGACGCTGCTCTGGATTGTGGTGACTAATGCTAACATAAGCCAATTCAATAGCATTGTGAAACCATTTCCTTGTTAATTTTATTTTTACTCTAGCGCAAGCTGGAAGGTGCCTTGTTCGCCTTGGGGCAGTTCCAGCGCGCCCTGGATGAGTTGCTGACGTGGCTGACGCATACAGAAGACTTGCTGAATGAACAGAAACCTCTGGGTGGAGACCCCAGGGCTATTGAAATTGAACTTGCCAAACATCATGTATGTAATTATGATGTGCATTAACTGAAATGTTCCTTTGATGTTTATCTGAGTGATGAGTCTTGTAGTAAAACTGAGCACTCCATAAATAATTCTCTAGAGATTTTCAAGATGCAGAGTATAGCTGAAACGCAGGCTTGGATTAACTAATATTTTTCCTCTTACTCCTCCATATTCTTTCCTTCCTTTGCGTGTGCCATGCAAGTGACATAGGTTTTAGCTAAACAGAGCAACTCACCCTAGTCTCCACTTTTATTCACCTTAATTTGACCCAGGGAACTTAAAAGTTATTGAACCTGCTGCTGTCCCTGAAGCAGTAACCTCCTTGATTAGTTCTGTTTAAGCCAGGTCTCACAAAATGTATGCGGCCATTACGCATCTTTCGTTCTTGTTTCTTCCTTCTCAGAAAATAGCCATTTGCTGGTTTGAATTCTGCAGAATTTTATCCCGATTGGATCCAACTAACAAGAAGAATGGAAAGCTTCTCTGAAAATCTCAGCCAACTTTAGGAAGGTGTCCATGCCCCCATCTTCTTCTCTTGTTACATACAATTTAGGGGTTTTTTTAAATATGTTTTTTAGTATTTTTACTGATTATTGTGCCTGTGGAGCCCACGGAAGCATGCTTCTGTTGTGCCTTTTATTTTGAAGAGTGCCTCCCAGGAGCAAGAGATCTTCTCTGCCTCCTTGTGTGACTTGGTGTGCTGTCCATGATGATGTGTTGTTCCTAGGCCTGAAGATTTCAAACTAACCTCCTAAATCCTCTCCTTTCCTTTCAATCTGCCATTTAATTTCTGGCCTGCAGATGATGTGAAAAGTATTCAGAGTCCCTTTTGGATGTAGAGAGAATTGATAGAAGTTGACGGGACACGGATAATTAAGGCATTTTCCTTGTTTGTGGTAATGCAGCTCTGCAGCTGCTGAAGCCTTTTGTGTGGTCGGTTGGAACTTGAGCAGAGAAGATACCTACGTGCCCTGTGCAACTACTGTTAGAAACAGGCCCTCAAAAAAAAATAAAGTCACAAATCCAGCGTCCGCTCCATGAACCTTTTATATTCTTATCTAACGGAAGTGGTTTACTCTGAAGAAGCGTCCAGACGTCGTTTGTGGCTTCATCTGCCTTCAGTGCTGAAGGAGTTCAGCAAACACATGAGTGAATCTGCCTCCTTTTTGTAAAACGGAGTTTGTAGGTTAGGAAGTTCACACAGGAGTGCATCCTGTGGTAGCCTGGAAAAACATCCATCTCTGGAATAACTTTGGCAAGAATAGACCTTGTTCCTAGTGAGCCTCATCAGGAAGGACGGGAAAAGATGCATCTGCTTCTGTGAATATCCCTCTTTTTCGCCCTGTTAGGAAAATAAAATAACGAATACCTTCCAGTGCTTAGCTTAGAAGAACTAAATCAAACGAGACGCGCATTTATCCATTTATGTGGATCCAATTAGGAAGTGTGTTCAGTGAAGTCGAATGGAAAGTGAATCATCAAGTGAGGAAATTGCTTTTTGCGTTTTTAGATATGCTTACCCGTTGTACTTTATACTTACCCGTCCGTGGAACCTGCTTCCAAAATCAGGTTGTTTACCTTTCAGCTCTCTGGGAGGTCTGCAAAGATTCGATTTAACCTGTGTGGCTTCACTAGTGCAGCCACTACACAAAAAATACTTCAAGAACCACGTGGTCCTTCCCCAGCGATGGTAAAAGAATACAAACAAAAAATCCCACCAGATGCAATCCGATCAGGGTATGGGCTCGTTATCTGGGACAGGAAGGAGTAGTTTGAGGAAGGTCAAGTACCCTTCGTGTGAATGTTTGTTTTGTTTGAACTGAGTGAGACTTAACCCATTTTGTCATGTTTTAACAGGAAAGCGTTCCCCAGCACCAGGCACGTATCTGTCAGCAGCCCAGGCGCAAATGGAAACCCAGAATCCACGGGCAAACCTTCTAGTCAGCAAATGGCAGCAAGTCTGGCTTCTGGCCTTGGAAAGAAGAAGAAAACTGGAGGATGCTTTGGACAGACTTGAAGAGGTCAGAAAAGGAATATATTTACTTTATGCATAATTTTGTTTACCCTTGGTTAAATGGTAAATACTGTCAACGACTTCCACATTTGTTGCATTCTATTGTGTGATGCAGCTAACTGAAAGCATTGCGATACACAGGGTCCCACCCGCAGGGAGGAGCAGAGGGGACAGGTGACCCCAGACTGACCAACAGGGTATTCCATCCCATCTGCATCACGCTCAGTATAAAAGCTGAGGGATCAAAGGGGCAAAGGGGGCTCTGGCTCGTTTTTTCTTCAATGGCCGACGTCTGAGGAGGACCCTGTCTGTTCATCTGCCTTTGATCCCGATCCGAGCACTCCGGACTCTAGTTCCGGAATTCAGCTCCTGTCTGTCGCTGAGTCCAGTCTGGAACTTTCCCTGTGTCTGCTGCTGACGCCATCGTCATCCTGGGAGCTGGATACGGTTTTGTATATATTGTACACTTTTTTTCTTTAATTTTTATTATTCTATTACTATTTACTATTTTCTTATTTATTATTATTTTCATTAAAGTAGTTTAGTTCTTTTTCTAAACTCGTAAATCTCCTTATCTCTTCCTCTCCTCTCTGAGGAGAGAGTGGGGGGAGGGCCATCTGTCGTTCTGATCGGCCAGTCTGGCCAAAACCACGGCACGTTTTTACAGAACTATTTTTACAGTCAACACAGAGTACTACAGCGGTAGCTGAAAACATAAAACAAGTGTTTTTGCTGATCAAATGTGCAAGAACATGTCCCAGTGAACGGGTGACTATGTCAGTTCTATTGAGGGAAGCGTCCCATTTATTATCGGCACATTTTTTAGTACGACTGTGGTTAGGAATAAGATCTGTCCTGTAAGGTAGCAAGTACCTTGCCCTTCACGCTGGAGTGCGTGAGTCTGTCGTGGCTGTTTCCTCAGCTGTGCCTGTTAAATGTTTCCACGTGCTCAGGATGCAGTCATTGGTGCTTGGTTGAGGATTTCTGCTGATTTGCAGGATTGAACTTTGGTGAAAGTTTATCGTGTGGCTGTTGGTTTTCTTTCTGTTTTGAGTAGGGGTGCACATCCACTGTTATTAAAGCCATCGCCCAAGAGATTCTGCATCAGCCAAGTGACGTGTTCCCAGAGCTTCTCTGCGGGGTGCCACTACTGGGAAGTAATTCCCCAGGCCAGCGATGGGTGGGCTGTTGGAGTTGCTGATGAACTTCTTGGAAAAAGGGACAAATTAGGAAGAGCGGAGCATTCCTGGTGTGCAGAATGGCTAGGTCCCAAAGAGCAGCTGTCAGCGTGGCACAGAGATCAAGAAACGTTATTCTGCAAGGATAAACCATTGAAGGTTGGAGTTTTGCTGGAGCTACAAAAGAAGACCGTGTCCTTTTATTCCATCGCTGACAAAGAAATGCTTTTGCACACCTTCGGATTCAATACCTCACCTCCTCTTTACCCTGCTTTCTGGCTATATAGTCTAGAAAGAAATGGATCTTTAAGTCAGAAAAGTGACAATTTTGGCTGTGACTGCAGAGCTTCTGTACGAGCTTCAGTGTCTCGCACAGGAATTTACCCAGGAGTGTGTAGCGACCCAGGCCTTCCTGGGAATCAGCAGCTGATACTTGGCTCTGCTTTTCTTCCCGCTCTGCTCTGCTGTAGCTGAACACTGAACTGCTGTCCCCGAACACCCTGGAAGCACTCTGGACTGACTGCGCGTCTGTAAGATGCCAGCGGTGCGTGTGTCAGCTTCTACAAGAGTGGGGGTGGCTCTCTCAACGTTGCCAACAGTGGATGCACAGCTGGTGGCTGCTGCCTCTTGTTAGGGCTGAGGCATCCCTTCCTGGTGCATCTGGAGCAAGAACAGGGCCAGCACGATGAACTGCCTGGGCACCTCTAGGTTTGCACGTACAAACTGTGCTGCAGTGCTCAGGAGCAGCAATTTGTTGCGCTTTGATCATAAATCACCGTGCCATGTAAAAGGGAGTGTGTTGTGTCGCTCCTGGTGTTCCTGTGCGTCGGAGGCGCTCACTCGGCAGGCGCAGCACTGCAGCCAGCGCCGTTCCATTACAGCGCTTGAAATCTGCATCGTGGCTCCCAATGGCAGAAAGCTGCGTCACCATCCCAGGGAAGCCCAGAGCAGAACTCCCGCGCAGAGGCGACAGGAGCCCACAAGCCCACTGCCTGCTGTATTTCCCACTGGGCTCTGAGGGGGGAGAGTGGAACTGGGGGCTGTGATTTGTCAGGGGGATGCCCTCTCTGTCCCTGTGACCACCGTTCATGGCCAAAACAAAGGGAAAAAAAAACCAACACAAAATAATATCAAGGGCTTTTTATTAGTTAAATAAGAAATCACTTTCTGGAGAGCAGCTGTCCCTGCCCAGCTGCCCGGCTCCTGGGTCTGTCCCGCGGGGGCCTTGGTGCGTGAGGGAGGTGGCAGTCGGACGAGTCGCTCTTGCTCTCCGCTGCCTTGTGCAGCCCGGGCTGGTGCTGTGCTGGCCCTGTCAGGCAGCAGGGGTGGCAGGAGAGAGCAGAGTGAGCTGGGGTGGGGGCACTGGGGGGGACACGGGTGGGGAAAACCCAGCACCTCGTGGGTGCCCTGCCCTCCCCGCTGCCCCTTCACACCCATGGGATCCTCTCCCCAAGCCAGCCCCGGCCGTACCCTCTTTGTCCGTGAGCACGGGACTGTCCAGCTGCTCCCTGGACATGCAGCCGTCCTTTGCCAACAGGTCCACCACGTTGCACTGGGAATGAGAGAGCGGGCTGGCTGAGCCACGGGGCCGAACTCGGCATCCCTTGGCAACCCTGCCACAGCCAGCTCTCCCTGGGGAAACTGAGGCACAGATGCCCCCCCAGCCCCTGCAGAGGCTCGGCCTCAGTGGCCCCCGCCGTATCCCTACCTTTGTCATCCCTACCTTGTTGGGGAGCAGGAGCGGCTGGAGGCGCCGGGAGAGCTGGAGGCCCTGGCGGCGCTGCAGCGGGGTGGTGACAGTGTGGCGGCCCCCGCAGCTCCGCGGCACGGTGGGGTACTTGACCTCGGCTGGCGGCTGCCTGTGGGACGGGGTACGCGGATGCTCAGTGCCCGGCACCGTGGCAGCCCGTGCTTCAGCCTGCTACGGCAGGGAGGGGTCCAGGGGCTGCTCCCCGGTGGGGTCTGTCCCTCCCGGCTCCCCTCTGCCTGCTGCAGGAGACCCCCCAGCCGTCCTGCTGGATCTGCTCTTTCCCCACAGCCCCCGGGAGCTGGCTGTGGCAGTGGCAGGTCCCTGCACCCCACGCCAAGGACAGCAGGAGGCAGGAGCTAGGCTGTCCCGGCTGCAGCGCTTGAGTTCAGCAACTTGTTTGGGAGAAGGACCCTGACCTCCCTAAGCCCGAGGTCAGGCTGAGACCAGACACAACTCATCGCACGTGGCTTCAGCGCCCTTGAGACAGAGACTTGGGCCAGACGGGCAGCGAGGGGGGACTGTAAAACCCCTCAGAGGCGGGGTAAGCACAGCTGACCCTCTGCAGCACAGCTCTGCTCCCCTGCCCTGCCCAGGTCCGCCCGGACCCCTGCGCCCCCACCTGGGGAAGAGCTCTCCCTCGCCGGGGCCAGGCCACCCTGCACCCCAGTGGGACAGGGATGGGTCCCCGTGTCCCCTACCTGTGCTCGTGCTGCTGTTCCTGCTCTGGCTTGAGAATGGTACGGGGGTGCTCGGCGAGGCGGGGGGACAGCGGCGGCAGGGATGGGATGGTCACGATGTGCCTGGGGAGGGCAGGAGCCGTAGATGGGTGACGCGGCAGTGCCCTGAAGCCCATGGGCTTGTAGCCCACGGCACCCCCTGCTCCCTGGGGAGGGCTCTGCGTCCCCCTGCTGCCAGGCAGGGCCGCGAGGGGGCTGGGCAGGGTCAGACCCCCCAGGCAGAGCCCCGAACCCCTGTGCCTGGCACGGCGGGGCACTGCCAGCACCCATCGCCCCCCCGTCCTGCCCACAGCGCCAGGTGCTACTCACGGGCCAGGCACCGACATGTCGAGGGGCCGGTCGCAGGACAGGCAGTGGAAATGGGTCAGCAGCGGGCTGGAGTGGGGAGAAAAGGGCTGGGTGAGCTCCTGGGGGGGACACAGGCAGGCAGCTCGCAGGCAGCAGCGAGGTGTCCCTGAAGCCGCCGCCGTCCCCATTGCACTCACTTCTTAATGCCAGCTGCATCATCAGCCCCTGCCTGTGAGCCCTTCTGGAGCTGCTTGAGGTTGCTCTCCCAGTGCCCCTCCAGCTGCTTCTGCAGAGCCCCCAGCTCCTGGCGGCCCAGCTGTGGACAGGTGCCCACCCTCAGCCAGCTGCCCCGGGATGGGACATGGTGGTCCCCGGCTGGGACAGCTGGCAGAGGGATCCTCGGAGGGATGCCAAGCCCTGAAGGAGCAGGTTTTGCGTGGCAGAGACGAGACACCCCTCACCTTGGAGGCCACCTCTTCACTAAGCTCTTGCTGGACCTTCTCCTGGCCCGTCTGCCGGCTCAGCACCTCCTCGAGCATCTCAGTCAGCCGCTCCATCCTTGTGTCGAACTCGCTGCGGTTGACTTTGCCAGCCAGGCTGGTTTTGTCTGCTTTCTAGCAAGAGGGAAGGGCAGGAGAGCGGTGGGGAAAGGACGAAGGTAGCCTAGGCAGGGCCAGCTCGTGTTGGGAGGAGAGGGAGAAGTGGCTACGTGGCCCTGCTTGCCCCATCACCCCCATGGGGTTGGTGCCAGCCGCCAAAGGGACCCGTGGGGAGACAGAGGGACCTGGCAAGGGACGCGCAGCCAGTCTGGAAATCTTCCCGCCCCCCGGCAGGTTCTGCCACCAAGCACCCAAGGGACAAGGGGTGATTGTCACCCTGCCTGGGACCCCCTTGGCTGCTGCTGGGGACCCTCGAGGCCATACCACATCGAGTGCCAGCATCAGGTCATTCTTGTCCGCTTTGCCCTTCACCAGCTTCTCCAGGGACTGGAACAGAGCCTGCCAACACAGAAAGCACCCCATGATGCCACGGCAGCGTCGCAGCTGCCTCCCGGCCAGCTCAGCGCCCCCCATCCATCTCCCACCCCCCTTAAAAACCTGCGGGAAAGGGACAAATCCCTTGTGGTGCCCAGGCTCTGCCTGGAGGATGCTCTGACCCCGTGGGGCTTTCAGCCACCCACCTTGGTATCTTGCTGCTGCCGCTGACTGTCACGCAGGAGGTTCCCCACGACGGAGCTGAGCTTTTCGTAGCTGCCTTGCACCTGCACAAGGGTGGCCTGGACGCGCTTCAGCACCTCCTCATCCTGCTGCAGGGAGGAAGATGACAGGGCGGTGCTGTGCAAGGGGGGACTGGCTGCCCCGTGGCGACAGAGCCAGGTTACTTGGCCGGTGGCCAAAGGCTCTCGGTGCCAGCAGGACATTTGCACCAAGGCTTTCATTTCCTTCCGTGCTGCTGACTTGTACAAGGCAATGTGGGGAGCAGCGAGGGGCTCCCCCATGTTACAGCACAGCACGACCAGCCAGGGGAGTCCTGGCAGCCCCCTCCCAAGCCCCCCATGCCGCCATCTCCCTACCTGGCTCTGCCTCGGCAGCTGCCTCGGCACCTTGCCCACCGCCCGCCGGGACATCAGGGAGTCCACCACCTCCTGGAGCTTCTCGTAGCGCTGCAGGAGCTGCCCCACCTGCGCTCCGGTGTCCCCACAGCAGGCAGGGCATGCTGCCTGCGCCTCTGCCTGCTCCTGCCCTGCGCTCTCCATCGCCTTCAGCTTGTCCTGCTGCAGGAAGGGGAGAAGGGATCGGCTCTCAGATGGAATGGATGCAGCCAACAAGCCAAGGTGCTGTGGAGGCTCGATGGCTGCAGCCGGCCAGGGGCCGTGGCCGGGAACCCTGCCAGGACCCCCCCACCCAGCCGGCGGGCAGTGGGAGCACTCCCCCTAGACCTCACCTGAGCCTGCATCAGCTCGGCCACCTCTGTCACCAGCTGCTTCAGCGTGGCCTCGGTCATGTCCTGGTGTTCTCCCAGCTCCTTCAGCTCATGCTTTATCTTCTGTAACTCCAGCTCCTTCAGCCCCAACACCTCTTGCTTTAACTCCTGCAGTCCCAGCTCCTTCAGCGCCAACACCTCTCGCTTTAACTCTTCCAGTCCCAGCTCCTTCAGCTCCAACACCTCTTGCTTTGTCTCCTGCAGCATGGACCTGGCCAGCAAGATGGGCGCACAGGCAGGCTGAGCCTCATCGGGGCCACTCAGGGGGGTGTCCCTCGCCCCCCAGACTGGGATGCTCCCAGCCACTGGGCTCCCTTGCAGCCCCGTGGGGTAGCAAACCCTCTCCCGTCCTTTTACCCCAGTTGCAGGGCGATCTGGTCGCTGCCATCTGCTCTCCAGTCCGCTCCAGCCACCCACGACTTTCCAAGGGCATCCTCCAGCTGCCTGATCTGGGAACGGCGGTGGTGGCAGAGTCAGGGCATGGCACCCCGTGCTGTCCCTTTTTGGTGGGGGGGGGGGGCCCTTTGGCTGCCCCCTCCCTCTCCAAATCCCCCCTGGCATCCCTGCAGCCCCCTCGGGCACTGCCACAGGCTCACCTTCTCCTTCACCTCCTGCAGCTCGCTGGCGAGGCTCTGCAGGGAGGACACCTGACCCCGGAGGGCGATGCTGTTGTCATCTAGAGGGACATGGTCCAAGGGGACATGCTGTCAGTGAGGGGGTCTCACCCTTGAGGCCAGGCTCTGAGCACGATGAGCCCCCAGCCCAGGGCGTTCCCACGCTAAACACCCCCCACCAGCCCCCTCAGGGTTCCTACCTCCCTCCGGGAAGAGCAGGTGCCTCTGCTCACGCTCAGCGTGGTCTGACTTGGTGGCTTCCAGGTGGGCCACCTGCTCCTTCGGGTGGCCAAGCTGCCCAGACTGGCGGAGAGCCTCCACCGTCTCCATGCCAATGCCAGAGGCACTGCTGGAGGCTGAGGACCCCCAGGGCATTGCTGGCTCTTGCAAATGGGACGTGCTGGGGGATCCTAGCTGCACCCCTGGGGTGGCGGTCCAGGCGCCAGGGGACCCTGGCTGCTTTCCTGGGCTGGTGGTCTTGATGCCAGGGAACGCTGGCTGCATGCCCGGGGTGGTGATTTGGGTGCTGGGGGATCCTGGCTCCGTCCCCTGTGTGGTGCTCTGAGTGCCAGGGGCCCCTGGCTGCATCCTGGGGGTTGTGGCGCTGGCATCAGAAATGCTCTTCCCATCTGAAGGAGCGCCTGCCGCCTTCTCAGGGCTCACTGGTGCTCTGTGTGTCCCTGCTTGCGTCTCCTCGGAGCCAGGCTGTGTCCCGGGAGCCCCCTTGCTTGCGCTGGGCACAGGCTGTGCCCCTGGTTCCTCCATCCCCGGCACGGAGCTTGCCCCGTGCTGGGTGTCCACGTCCGCCTGGGGGGACTCGGTGGGGGAAGAAAGGCTGCCACTGCCCTCCTGGGAAGAGGAGGCCAAGGGGAGCAGGGTTACAGGCAGCCATGCAGCGGCAAGGACAGAGCCCAGGCCCCCCCGCCATGTCCCCACTGCCTGTCTCCAAGGCACCGCCTCCCGGGGCCAAACTCAAGGACACCACGAGAGCCCCAAGGCAAAGGCTGCCCCCCCCGCACAGAGCCCCGGGGCCCACGGCCACAGCCTCCCGCAACCTCCCCAGCCCCCTTAGTGCTTTGCTGGCCTCTGGGCCGGCAGCGTCTGAGCAGTCGAGCCTGGGGAGCGGCAAACCCTCCCTGACTCCCCGGGCCACGGCAGCGAGGCCTTTTGCTCTCCAGCAAGGGCATTCGGTGCTCCAGGCCTGCTGCCCAGACCCGCTTCCCAGCCCAAGGGGCTGCGCTGGTGTTTCAGGAGCAGCAGCCCCCGGCGGGACTTGGAAACCATCTCCCAGTGCCAAATGCTGGCATCTGCCCCCTCCTCCTCCCCCTTCTGCTTCGCTGCCCACCAGGCGAGCCACCCCCCAGCACCTCCCAGCCCACCATGCTGCGCACCTCCTCCGGGACTGGGCTGAGGCTCCGCATTTCCTCCAGGCTTTTCTGGGGAAGGAAGGGATCAAGGGCTCAGCCCGGCCACGTGGCTGGCAGGGACGGCCCCCTCGGGGACAGGACCCCCCCAGCATCACTGCCCAGCACCCACCACCCATGGACCATGCCCCAGCACAGGAGGGATGGTCCCCCCAGGGGAGCTGGGGACACAGCTACCTCCTGTCTCAGTGCAGGATCCAGGACCCCCCGCGGCCATACTTCACCACGACACTTCTTGTGACGGGGGCCTGGCAGCTGGCTGGCGGCGTCCTGGAGTTTCCCCTGGAGCAGGGAGAGGACAGGGACACCAGTCTGGCTGTGGGAGCACATTTCAAAGGAGCATCCCCACATTGCCTTGGGCACAAGAGAGAGGGGCGCTGGGAAGGGCTGTGCCCGGGGGCTGTGGCTGTGTTGCGCGGGGCAGAGCTTTCTCGCCCTCCTTCCCAGCCCCCAGGTGTCTTTTTTGATGGCTCTTTGGTTCCAAAGTGCCTGAGCGTCCCTTTGGGTGATGGCCACAGTTCCTTCTAGCCCCAGCCTGAGCTGCAGGCAGCGGTGCCCGTTTCTGCCCTCCCTGGGGCCGTGCTGGCGGGCAGAGGGTGGGGAGCTCTGGGTGGGGGTGGCTGAGCTGCCCTGCTGCCCTCCTTGGGACATCCTTCCCACTCTGCCCTCCTGGTGCCCTTCCTGCTGGGGGACAGGGAGGGCTGATGGCCGCGGGGCAGGGGCTGGGGTGGTGATGGGGAGAGGGGCAGGGAGGGGGCGAGGGTCCAGCTCCCTCTCGGGGCACTGGCGGCAGCTCACCAAGCCGAGTGCCTCCTGCATCGCCCGGAGCTCCTCTTCCAGGTGGGACTGCGCCTCCTTCATTGCGCCCATCTCCTGGAGGAGCTCCTCGGAGAGAGCTGTGGCCTGGCAGAAAGGGGTGGTGGGGGTGAGCCCCAGGAGAGGGTCCCTGGGGACCAGGACCATTGCCGCCGCTGTGGCCTGCCCAGAGCCGGGGGGCAGTGCCAGGCTGGCAGGGCAGCGCGGGCAGCACGTCCCATCCATCACATCTTCAAGAGCTGAGATGGGGCAGCAGCTCCCCAGAGACCCCCACCCCTGCCCCGGGGGGGCCCGTTGCACGGCCCGGCTCAGCAGGGACGCCCCCAGCCCTGCTGCCCCTGCCAGGCTCCCAGTGAGATCCCTGCAGCCCATCCAAAGGGCAAAGAGCCGCTGCAGCCCCCTCGAGCACAGCCTGGCCAGGGCAGCAGCAGCCACTGCTAACAAAGTGGCCACCATCATCTCCAGCTGCGCGGGGAACCCTCCCTGCCGCCATCTCCCGCGGTGTCCCAGCCCTGGCAGGACCTGGCCCGGCAGTGCTGACGGTGGCTCTTTCCTTCAGCCCGAGCTTAGCTCTCCCCACAGGGGATGCTCTGGCGATGCATGGTCACCCGTGGCTCAGCACCATGCAGGGTGAGGCCCCTCTCCGGTCCCCACCAGTGCCGGCTTTAGCCCGTGGGCAAGCGGTGGGAGATGAGGCCCATGAGCCTCTCAGCTGCCCCAGGAGTGGATGCGGTACCGGCTGAAGGTCAGGAGCGGGGAAGAGAGGGCTGGAGAGGGTGGTGGGGCCGGACCTCCAGGGTGCCGAGCCTCCATCCAAGGGAGCCAAGGGCACCAGGGACTCGCTGGGTATCGGCCCCACCAGGACCGGCTGACGGCAACGTGGGGAAGACCCAGAGCAAGCGGAGCAGCATTTCAGCCCCAGCTTTTCCTCCCCAAGACTTCACCCCTTTCCTTCACTGAAGCCCCACGTGCCACCCTCAGCTCAGGCTTATACCAGCCCTTGGTCTAAGGGCAGCACAACGGCGGCTGGACCCCGGAGGATGGGGTGTCGTGCAGGGGAGCAGCCAGGGGATGGGCAAGAGCCTCTACCTTGGAGATGCCGCTCTCGTTGGCTTTGATCTTGTCCTTCATCCAGCCCACGTCGGTGGCCACGGAGGCCAGCTGGGGGCTGCTCGTGCTCTCCTGGAGCAAGTCCTTCCCAGGCAGCCACTGCCCCGGTTCCTGGGGCTGCTGCCCCCTGTCCTGGGCCCTGTCGCCCTCCTTCTCCAGCACAGGGGGTGCCTCTGCAGGCTGGTCCCCCTCCCAGAGCAGGGTCAGGCTGTCCCCCTGCTTCTGGGCAGGCAGGTCCCGCAGGCCCAGGTGCCCGAGCATGGCGAGCAGCAGGCTGCGCAACGCCACGAAGTTGACTGCCCCGAGCTCGGGCGTCCCGATGGCCTCGTCCAGCAGCTGGTACAGGCTGAGCTGGGCCATGGCTGCTGCCCTGCCCAAAGCCATGGAGGCACCTGAGGGGGATGGGAACCTTTCTGCCTGAGGGGGGGCCCGGGATGGCTGGAAGGGATGGGCACTTGAAGCCTTCCTCTTCCTCTTCCTCCTCTTCTTCCTCCTCCTCCTCTGCTGGCTCCTCGCAGCAGAGTGGTCGCACCAGTGGGACCGGTGACAAGGGACAAGGCAGCGTCCCCTGTTGCTAGGCGATGCCCCGCCCCCCACAGCCACCTACCAACGGGGACACTGCATTGTCCATTGTCACCCGTCCCACCGCCGAGTGGACGCCCTCATGGCGAAGGTGGAAGCAGACAAGAACAACCTGATGCTGGGACTCGATGTGGTGGGACCAGCCCCATGGGGGTGATGGGGCGAGCAGGGCCACGTAGCCACTTCTCCCTCTCCTCCCAACACGAGAATGTTTCTTCATCTCTATGCCATGCTGACAGCTGCTCTTTGGGACCTAGACATTCTGCACACCAGGAATGCTCCGCTCTTCCTAATTTGTCCCTTTTTCCAAGAAGTTCATCAGCAACTCCAACAGCCCACCCATCGCTGGCCTGGGGAATTACTTCCCAGTAGTGGCACCCCGCAGAGAAGCTCTGGGAACATGTCACTTGGCTGATGCGGAATCTCTTGGGCGATGGCTTTAATAACAGTGGATGTGCATCCCTACTCAAAACAGAAAGAAAGCCAACAGCCACCTAATAAACTTAACCCAAAAGTTAAAGATGGCAACAAAGAACCACTTGCCGCTCTCTCGGGCCTTCCCAATACGAGAAGAATTGGAAGAGAAAAGGCAAGACTCTTGGGTTGAGACAACGGCAGTTTAACAGAAGAGCAAAGGGAACAAGAAAACAACAACAATCACACGCGGACAGAGGAAGGTACAAACACGATTACGGAACCGCCGCTCACCAACCGGACCCGGGACGCCCCAGCCCGCTCCCCAGCAGCGACTTCCTGGGCCCTCCTCTGGCAGCTCTGCCTGGCCAGGGCTCACATGGCATGGAATACCTGTGTCCCTGATGGAGCCCCGGGAGAATTAACCCTGTCCCTGCCAGAACCAGGACAATGACTTGCTTCCTTCTCCAGGAGACCTGGCTCTGCCCCACATGCCCACTGGAGCACGTCCTCACATGGTCACACAGCGCCGCTAACATTGGGGTTTTCCTCTCCTGGGCACTTCCCACACCACTCCAGACCCACCCTGTCCCTCTCCCACCTTCCCCGCCATCTGCCCAGCCCAGCCCAAAAGAGCCCCCTGGTCTGGACTGGCCCCACAGCAGTGCTCCCCACAGGGAACTGCAGAGCTCTGGGCACTCCCCCCACAGCCCCAGCCCCTCTGAAGGGCACCGCAGCTGCTGGGGGCAGAGAGGGCTCTCAGCCTCCCCGTCACCCCACGGCTGGAGCTGGCCCCAAGGGCCAGCAGAGGCCACTCACTCTCTGGCTCTCCTGCCTTCAGCTGCAGCTGATCCCCAGCCCAAACTGCCTTTGCCCCGCTCTGCCTCCCCGCCTGCCCTGCTCCCCAGGACAGCAGGAGACTCCTGGCCCTACGGCTCCTCAGGCAGCTCCCGCATCTCTCCAGTCTCCTTTCCCTCTGCCTGATGCATCTTCACTGCCTCCCACGGCCCTGCAGAGTCCGGGCTTGTGGGTACCTGGATTTAGTGATTTGTCCTGGGGGACCTATCTCTGAGACTTAAACTCTTCTGTGTCTCCATTCACTTCCCATCCCAGAGAACATGGAGTGTCCCTGTCCTCTCCTGACCACTCCAGATTCCTTTCCACATGGATTGAAATCTGCCATCAGCCCCATCATACCTGTGACAGCCTGAGGAATGTTACTGGGAGGTCATGTACCATCTCCACTGCCCCTCTACACCAAGAAGAGAGCCTTCAATTAAGTCTTGGTGTCTAAAATATGCCGGTGCTACTGTGACATTGTTTCCCAAAACAAGGTGGAAAGACGCTTGGAAAGTCCAGTTCCTTAGGCTTGTTCGCAGCCAAAACTGTATCAAGCCGACCCAGCCATCAGGCACCACACTCAGGAGATCCCCTTTTATTGCAGAGATGCTCTTAGGGAGGAAAGAGGTGACACATGGTTCTTCAAGAATGAGACAGAACAGGAAAGAGCCTCAAGAGAAGTGCTATGAACCCAAGCAATTACTTCAAAGGATAATTATCAGAGAAAAAAATAATGGCTGAAGCCTGGCCTAGAGTAAACTTATAGCATGACACAGAGAACGGGAGGCACATTACTTTTACTGCCTCAGGATCCATCAGATGAGTTTCTTCAGGGCATCCTTGAGCTCCCGGTTCCTCATGCTGTAGATGAGGGGGTTCACTGCTGGAGGCACCACCGAGTACACAACAGCCATCACCACATTGAGGGATGGGGAGGAGATGGAGAGGAGCTTCAGGTGGGCAACCATGCCAGTGCTGATCAACACTGAGACCACGGCCAGGTGAGGGAGGCACGTGGAAAAGGCTTTGTGCCGTCCCTGCTGTGAGGGGATCTTCAGCGCAGCTCTGAAGATCTGCACATAGGACACCACAATGAAAATAAAACACACAAAGAATAAACAGGCACTAAATACAATCTGGGGGATTTCACAGAAGAACTGGTCTAGGCCATTGCCTTGGCAGAGAGGTATTGAAAATGTACTGACCGTGTGCAGGAGAGCATTGAGAATGCCACTGCCCCAGGTAGCTGCTGCCATGTGGACACAAGCTCTGCTGCGCAGGAGGGACCCATAGTGCAGGGGTTTGCAGATGGCAACGTAGCGGTCGTAGGCCATGACGGTGAGAAGACAAAAGTCTGCTGACATCAAGAAGGCAAAGAAAAAGACCTGGGAAACACATCCCATGTAGGAGATGGTCCTGGTGTGCCAGAGGGAGTTGGCCATGGCCTTGGGCAGAGTGGTGGAGATGGCACCCAGGTCGAGGAGGGCGAGGTTGAGGAGGAAGAAGTACATGGGGGTGTGGAGGCGGTGGTCACAGGCTACGGCAGTGATGATGAGGCCATTGCCCAGGAGGGCAGCCAGGTAGATGCCCAGGAAGAGGCAGAAGTGCAAGAGCTGCAGCTCCCGCGTGTCTGCGAATGCCAGGAGGAGGAAGTGGGTGATGGAGCTGCCATTGGACATATTTTCCCTCTGCACATGGGGGCCTGTCCAAGGAGGAAAAGACAGTGAAGAGTGAGGACAGACAGGTCCGAGTAGAACCTGTTGCACTGGTCACAGTAGAGCCCCCCAAATGACCTCCGTCCGTCCAGGAAGGCGTTTGTGCAGATCCTGGTGTGATGCCTGGTTTGTGCTGGCTGAGGGTGCAATGGGGAGCCCGGGACTCTGCTGTGGGCTGCAGAGGAGTCAGTCGTGCTGTGCAGCAAGAGGGAGAGAGGAACCAGGAGTGATCGCAGGGTAACTCTACCCCTGATATAAAAGAGCTTTTGAGCACTGTCACTCCCAGGTCCCCTGGCTGCAGAACAGAGCTGGGGGGCTTGTTTTGTTTATTTTGCTCCGGTTACCCCTGGCCCACTTGAAGAGTCATGTTTGAAGGTAGAAATCCCTGGCATTTCTGCTACCCTATGAGTGCTATTGTGAGAGTCCTGGGAGGCAATAGGACAGACCCTTAGTGCAGAAGGAGGAGAGCTGGTCTCTCCATCCGTCCTGCTCTCAGCTGCTTTTTGCCATCCCCGCTTTGGTCTGGAGGATGATCCCACGGAGAGCAGAGGAGTCCAGTTCCAAAGTGCAGATCTCCAAATTCCCCTCCCCAGGGAAGAGCTGTCAGCTTTTGGATGCCCAGAAGATGGGGGGCCCTTTCTGGGAGTTACCTTTATCCCCACCCCATGGACTGCATTGCCTAGACACCCAGAGGATAGAAGAGGCCTTGGGCACCAGGGACACATCTGCATGGCAGGACCTGCAGGGTCAGTTGCTGAGCTGCTGATGAAGCCCCCACCCCAGAGAGACTGAAATCAAAGAAGCAGCAGCAGCAGCAGGGACGGGTGGAGAAGCAAGGAGCAATGCCCCGATGCTTCTGCCAAGGGAAACAAGGCCAGGGAGGGACAGAGGGTGCTCAGGAGAGTCCCTTCTGCTGCAGCTACGGCCACAGATGAGGCAGCTGCTGCCCTGGATCCCACGTCCTTGAGGGCAGAAGCTCACTGGGCAGGGTTAGAGTTGGCACTGGCAGGAGGCAGAGTTCCTCTGAAGCACCGGGACCCTGTTCTGAAGGACAGCCCTGGGCACCCCTGGCTGCACACCCGCCTTCATGCCCCTGCAACCATCCCCAGGAGAAGGCAGCCACCGTGTCCTGTCCCTCTGACGGTGCTGCAGGGAAGCCCTGCTCTGCAGCACACCCTTCTCCTCCTCTACACCAGAGAAAGATCCCACAGGCTGTGGGCTACGACAGCTTTATGAGAACCCTTCAGGATCGGCAGTGGCATTGCCCTGCAGCCTCACACTTACTGTGCAGAGGGCTGGGAAGCTTCCTCCCACAGTGAGCTCTCAGCTCTCCTCCCAGTCACGACTGCCTTCACGCTCTCTCTGCATTGATGGTCCCATCCTCGGTGCCTGCAGGCAGTGCCCTCAGCCCTGCTGCCCATTCCACAGGAGCTGCTCCTGGGCAGAGCTGTCTCTCTGCAGCACTGGTTGCCATGAGCTTCCTCCATCCCAGGAGGTGGGCTCAGCAGAGGAGCAGCCCAAGGCATTTTAATGACCCCTCGGGTGGGTTTGGGCCAGAGTCCCTGAACCGCAGACACTGAGAGGAAGTTGAAGAAACCGCTCAAGATGACAAACTCAGATGTAAACTCTGAGGTTTCTTGAAGTGTTAATGGGTCCCACTGAGGACCATTACCAACAAAGCCTCCCCAGGGGCTCGTTAGAGCAGAAAACTGGAGGCAATAATGACAGGTAGGTAAAGGGAAATTAAAGGTGGCTCTGATGCTGAGCAAATCTGAAGGTGTTACTCCTTCGGTGTCCCATACCTGCACCTCTTTCTTTGAAGGCACCCAATTGTCTTTTTGATTTCACCCCAATATCTCACTACCCTTACTGATATCTCTCCATCCTCCCTGGCTGTTCTGGGAAAGACAAAGCCATGGGCTGGTCCAGCCTCCCCCTGGGTGTCCTCTTGTACCACAGCACTGCCCTTGGAGTGACAGTTTCTTCTGGTCATTTCTGGTCTCAGCCTCCCAATCCAAACTTTGTGGCATCCTTCCTTTCTCCTGCTTTTTTTTCCACCATGAAGAAAAGCTACGGCATCTCTGAAACCACCCTTCAAGCAGTTACAGGTTATGACTGTGATGCTCTGAGCCCCCACTTCACCAGGCTGAAGGAGACCAGGACCCTCAGCCTCCCCTCACGGGGCGTGTGCTTGAGGCCATGAATCCCATATTGGCAGAGCTTCTCTGGACACTCTCCATTCCTCCCCACTTGTCTAGAACAGGAAGCCCCAGTGAGGGGCACACGAGCCCCGAGGTGGCCACTCCAGGTTTCAGTGGAGTGGGATGACAGCTCCCCTGGCGTGGGTGACCCACGCTCCTCCTAATGCAGCGCCCTCCCTACAATATGAACCACCTGTCCCCTACAATACCACCTCCAATATAGGAACACCTGCCTTTGAGGTTTCAAAGATCATTTGGTACCAATAATGCGCTACTTTTTGCAAAAAGAGATACATCTCAATTGTATTGGTTAGCCTTTATGTCTGTTTAGAATCACAGAATCATAGAATGTGTTGGGTTGGAAGGGACCTCTAAAGGCCATCTAGTCCCACCCCCCTGCAGTCAGCAGGGACATCTTCAACTAGATCAGGTTGCTCAGAGCCTCATCAAGCCTGGCCTTGAACACCTCCAGGGATGGGGCCTCCACCCCCTCTCTGGGCAACCTGGGCCAGTGTCTCACCACCCTCATGGTAAATATCTTCTTCCCAATGTCTAATCTCAACCCACCCTGCTCTAGTTTAAAACCATTGCCCCTTGTCCTATGGCTACATGCCCTTGCAAACAGCCCCTCCCCCGCTTTCTTCTAGGCCCCCTTCAGGTACTGGAAGGCTGCTCTCAGGTCTCCTCATAGCCTTCTCTTCTCCAGGCTGAACAAGCCTAACTGTATCAGACTGTCTTCGTAGGAGAGGGGCTCCAGCCCTCAGATCATCTTTGTGGCCTCCTCTGGACCTGCTCCAACAGGTCCATGTCCTTCTTGTGCTGAGGGCTGCAGAGCTGGACACACTACTCCAGGTGGGGTCTCATGAGAGCAGAGGAGAGGGGCAGAATCACCTCTCTGGATCTGCTGGCCACAGTTCTGTTGTTGCAGCCCAGGATGCGATTGGCCTTCTGGGCTGCAGGCTCACGTTGTTGGCTCATGTCCAGCTTTTCATCTACCAGTACCCCCCAGGCTTTTTTCCGCAAGGTACTAGAGATAGATACTCTCTATCACATCATCCCCCAGCCTGTATCGATAACCAGGATTGTCCCGACCCAAGTGTAGGACGTTGCACTTGGTCTTCTTGAACTTCATAAGGTTTGCTCAGGCGCACCTCTCCAGCTGGTCCAGGTTCCTCTGGATGGCATCCTGTCCCTCTGGGCTGTCAACTGCAGCACTCAGCTTGGTGTCATCGGCAAACTTGCTGAGGCTTCAATTGATCCCACTGTCTATGTCATTCACGAAGATATCAAATAGCACTGCTCCCAAGACAGATCCCTGAGGGACACCACTTTTCACCCCTCTGCATCTGGGCATCGAGCCATTGACCACTACTCTCTGGATGCGACCCTCCAGCCAGTTGCTTATCCACCGAACAGTCCTCCCATCAAATCCGTATGGCTCCAACTCAGAGAGAAGGATGTTGTGGGGGACCATGTCAAAGGCCTTGCAGAAGTTCAGACAGAGTATATCCATTGCTCTGCCCTTGTCCACTGATGCAGTCACTCCATTGGAGAAAGCCGCCAGGTTGGTCAGGCAGGACTTGCCCCTGGTGAAGCCATGCTGGCTCTCTCGAATCACCTCCCTGTCCTCCATGTGCCTTAGCATAGCTTCGAGGAGGATTTGTTCCGTGATCTGCCCGGTGCTGTGTAGGCCATCCCATTGTCAACAAAAATGAAATTGTGGCGGTGACACCAGCCATGGAGCCATGGATTAATAGACTGGATCCGTCTGTTTCTTCCAATGTCACTGCCTGCAACTGGAATGAGTGAGGAAAAAATAACCCGTGTCCCAGATTCCCTCATCAACCTTCTCAAGGCCCTGAAGTCCCCTTTGATTGCTCTTGGTCTATGAGTCACAACTTCCTCTCCACCTACAAGAAAGATCAGTAATGGGTAATAGGCTGAGGACTGTATCAAGCGAGGAAGTTTCCTGGTGATGTCCTTCACCCGGGCTCCAGGAAGACAGCAGACTTCTCTATGAGGAGGATCTACCCGGCATATTGGACCCTCTGTTCTCCTCAGGAAGGAGTCACCAACGATGATGACCTTTCATCTTCCTCCTCCTCCCCACCGTTTCTCTTGGGGCTGCCTGGGACTTGCATTCTTTTCCTACATCAGACTTGTGCGCTGAGTCTGCAGCTGAATGTTCACAGCTCCTTTGCACCAATTCCTGCCCGATTCCCCCGCAGACTTGGCTGTAAATAGACAAGGGATTCTTATTAAATCTGAACAGCCAGAAGGAAAAAATGATACCAATTAATTAAAGAAACCCAATGCATTCCTCCACTATATGCCAAGTCCAAGCCTCCAATAAGCTCCACCTTCCTCAAACCATCAACATAAAAGAAATATGTTGGAGAGATTGATAGGAAATTCTAAATATACGCACCATTAGTGAGTTGGCTAAAGAGACAGTGTGGCAGATTAAGTAAACTTTGCCTTATTCTTGGCCAAATTTCCATCCCAGAGCCTTGTCACCCACTCATGTCTCTAGTGATGTCCCTAGAGGCCCACGTTACATTATGTGCTTGTTAAACAAAACTTTTCTTCTCCAGCAAACTCGGGCAAAACTCTTCCTTGGAGACAGTCTCTCCTCAAAGTCCCCTTGCAACCATACGGTGAATTGAGATGCAAGAATAAACTCATTACAGTTCCTTCACGTTAACGAGCTCCCAGGGGAAAGTCACGCAGTGTGGAGGGCCCTGGCAGGAATAAAGAGCCTTGGAGGTTCAGCAGGGTCTGCTGAGGGCTGTGGCTGACAAAGCTGCTTCAGGAAATTGAAGCGTGCCTCCCTGGGGGCTGATTGGAGCAGAAAACCAGAGGCAGTGATTTCAGGGTGACAAAGAAAGGAGGCAGAGACATCCTGTGTGCTGTAGCCCCCTGGATGTGCCCTGCCAAGCCAAGGGGCCCAGTGCTAATCCCCAGCTCGTTGCAATGGGGATGCTTTTGGTCATCACCACATGAGCTTTCCCTCTGCTCACCACCAGGGCCCATACACGCCGAGTGCCTTCCACACTCTTGCCCCTCAGACTCGGCACGACGCAGCTCCCCCTAAGCCTTTGCCTGGACCCTAACCCTAATCGCTCACCTGCAGCTCTCCTCTGTAGCCCTTCCCTGAACACCAACGCCAAAGCTGAAACCCTCACCACATGCCTCACGCCTAAACCCAAACCCAGCTCCCTCGTCCTGTCACCAACTCAGAGATACTTATTGGAGAGGCCAAGACTGGTGGCAGCCTGGGCTGCAGTGATCAGCCCCTGGTGGAATTCATGATCTGAAGGGATATATGCCAGCCGAAAACTATAGTCAAGATCCTATACCTTGGGAAAGGAACTCTCAGCTGTTTTGGTCACTGGTAAATGGGACACGTGTGACCCTCTGGAAGTGCAACAAGGCCACGTGCAAGGTCCTGCACCTGGGTCGGGGCAATCCCCAGTATCAATAGAGACGGATTGATGAATGGAGTGAGACCAACCCTGTAGAGAAGGACTTGGGGATGCTGGTGTGTGAAACATTGGACAAGAGCCGGTAATGTGCACTTGCAGCCCAGAAAGCCAATCATAGCCTGGGCTGCATCTACAGAAGCGTGGCCAGCAGCTGGGAGGGATTCCCCCTCTCTACTCCAATCTCATAGGACTTCATCTGGAACACTGTGTCCAGTTCTGTGGGCCCCAGCACAAGAACGACATGGACCTGTTAGAGCAGATCAAGAGAATGATCATCAACAATCATGGGAGGGCTGGAAGACCTCTCCTAAGGAGAAAAGCAGAGAGAGTTGAAGTTGTTGAGTCTGGAAACAAAAAGCTCCAAGGAGACCTTCTTGCAGCCTTTTAATCTATGAGGGAGGCTTATAAGAGAGAGAGAGAGATTTTATCAGGGCCAGTAACGACAGGACAAGGGGCAATGGCTTTACACTGAAAGAGGGTGGATTTAGATTAGACATAGGGAAGAAATTGTTCACAATGAGGGTGGTGGGACACTGGAAAAGGTTGCCCAGAGAAGTTGTGGATTCCCCATCGTTGGAGGTGTTCAGGGTCAGGTAGGGCAGGGCTTTGAGCATCCTGATCGAGTCGCAGATGTCCCTAAAAAACGGGGATTGGCCAAGATGGTCTTTCAAGGTCCCTTCAAACCCAAACCATTCTGGGATACTATGAGTGCAGATGTGGCCACACCAGTGCTGAGTCAAGGGGGACAATAACTCCCCTTGTCTGGATGGCCACGGTCCTTCTAACCCCACATGCAGCTGGCCTTACTGGTGCTTTACCAGAGGCTCACATGGCATCCCTCAAAGTCCCCAGGCCTGGCTCCTCAGACTCACTCCTCACCTCGTCCTCTCCCACTTTGCCCCTTCTCCTAGAAAAACTTGAGGAGGTTTCTGTTGGCCACATCCCCAGGTGTCTCGAGGTCCCTGTGCACTGAAGCTCCAGAACATCAGCATTTAAAGTGCATGTGCAGATGGCTCATGCTGAGTTGTGGTTCCTCTAACAAGACAACTTGAGTAGCTGTAGGACAGCAGAGGTAAGAAAAGGGGTTACTAGTGTAAAGGACGTCATGAGGAAGGTGGAAAGTGCCACTGCCACCATCTCAGAAACACCAAGGGAAGGGCCAACAAGGAAATGGTGAAAAAGAGTTGGCTCTTTGTATGGGAGGGGATGAGGATGATCCAAGAGAAGAACTTGAGGGTGGAAAAGAGTGGAAAAGGGCATGAAAGCTGAATAGAATCATAGAATTGGCTTAGTTGGAAGGGACCTTTCAGATCACCTAGTCCAACCATCAACCTAACTCTGACAAAAACCATCACTAAACCATAGCTCTAAGCACTATGTCTGTCCGTCTTTTAAATACCTCCAGGGATGCTGCCTCAACCGCTTCCCTGGGCAGCCTGTTCCAATGCTTAATAACCCCCTCAGTGTAAAAATTGTTCCTAATATCCTGCCTAAATGTCCCCTCACGCAACGTGAGGCCCTTTCCTCTTGTCCAATTCCCTCTTACTTGGGAGAAGAGACTGATCCCTACCTCTCTACAACCTCCTTTCTGGGAGTCGTAGAGAGTCAGAAGTCTCCCCTCAGCCTCCTTTTCTCCAGGCTAAACAATTCCAACTCCCTCAGCTGCTCCACATAAAACAATTGTCCAGATCCCTCACCAACTCCGTTGCCCTTCTCTGGACCTGCTCCAGCACCTCAATATCTTTTTTGTGGTGAGGGGCCCAAAACTGGACACAGTACTCGAGGTGCGGCCTCACCAGTGCTGAGTACAGGGGGATGATCACTTCCCTACTCCTGTTCACCACACTGTTCCTGATACAGGCCAGGATGCTGTTGGCCTTCTTGGCCACCTGGGCACACTGCTGGCTCATATTCAGCCAGCAGTCGACCAACACCCCCAAGTTCTTTCCTGCAGGGCAGCTCTCCAGCCACTCCTCCCCAGGCTTGCAACGCTGCATGGGGTTGGTGTGACCCAAGTGCAGGACCCGGCACTTGCCTTCTTGAACCTCATGCCATTGGCCTTCGACTATCAATCCGGCCTCTCCAGATCGCTCTGCAATGTGTTCCTACCGTCAAGCAGCTCGACACTCCCACCCAACTTGGTGTCGTCTGCAAACTTACTGAGGGTGCACTCAATCCCCTCGTCCAGATCATTGATAAAGATCTTAAAGTGAACTGGCCCCAATACCAAGCCCCGGGGAACAAGCATCAGGGTGACCTTCTGCACACAAACAGCTGACCAAATGGAGCTTGAGTCCAAGGGCAGCTGGGGAAATGCTGGGATTTGGCCAACAGAAATGTCTTGAAGTCTTTCAAGGAGAAGTGTCCAGTCCTGCATCCCGGGGAAGAATAACCCCAATGCAGCAGGACAGGCTGGGACCTGATGTGCTGAGCAGGGACCCTGCGGAGACGGGGCTGGGCACCCTGAGGGACGCCTCATGAGCCAGTGGTGCACGCTCACTATGAACAAGGCCGGCTGCCTACGGGGCTGCAGGACGAGGAGCGTGTGTCCCCCTGGCAACTTGAGTCACCTTCCCCTTTGACTCAGCACTGCTGTGGCCCAACGCACACAGCTGTGTCCCAGCGTGCGGCTCCCCATTTTGGAGAAGTGGAGAGGACCTGGAGAGTGTCCAGAGGAGGTCTGCCACGATGGCCTTTAGGGCCCAGTGCACGTGCGCTTGGTGGAGAGGCTGAGGGACCTGGGCTTCTCTGGCCCTGTGGCAGGGAGGCTCTGGGCACTATTGGAATAGCCTGAACCTGGTTGAGGGTTTTTTCAGAGACAATGGATCTTTTCTTTGGTGGGAAACAGCAGGAGAAAGAAAAAATGCAACAAAGGGCAGCTTGGGAGGTGGAGACTGGACACCAGGAGAAAGAAATGCCACTGCAAGGACAGCGCTGTGCTGCAACAGATCACCCAGAGGGAGTCGGGATCAGCCCAAGGCGTTGTGTTTCAAGAACAGCCAAGGACGATGGAGAGAGATGAGCAAAGGCAGTGAGATGCTGAGGGGAGAGCAACACGGGGAAGCAGGGGGGA
The DNA here is from genome assembly GCF_028500815.1 of Rissa tridactyla. NCBI lineage: Eukaryota > Metazoa > Chordata > Aves > Charadriiformes > Laridae > Rissa > Rissa tridactyla. The sequence goes on along the minus strand of NC_071491.1, from coordinate 1,766,377 downwards.
TGTCTGCAGCCTGCAGGGGAAGAGGAGCAGATGTGGGACACCATAGCACAGTCTGTGGTGGAGACGATCAAGGCAGTTGGCAAGGATGAAATCCCCCAACAGTGCTTATGTCTTTGTCCTCTTGGCTGTGGCTGTTGTCTGTGCCACCAAGGCTACCAGAAGACACCTTATCCCTAAAGCACTAGGGCCTTAGCGCCTCCTCTTCCCCACCCGGGAGCCGTCATTCTGTCTTTTTGCCCTTGGCATTGCACGTCCTCCCATCACAATGCCCCAGGAAGAGCCCTGAGCTGTGCTTGTGGGGCAGGATCTCCCTTCCCAGGGGCTGGAGGCCAGGGCTTGGCCCTTTGCCTTCCTCTCACACATTCAGCATTAGCCAGCGTCAGAGACACCTCTCCATTGCCTTTGCCTACCTGCCCTCACCGCCTCCAGTTTTCCCTTGAACGAGCCCCCAGGAGCCTTTGGCATTAATGGCCCTCAGTGGGACCCATTAACGCTCCAAGAAACTTTGGAGTTTGCAGCTGACGTTGACTTCTGGAGAGGTTTCATCAGCCTCCCCTGTGTCTGAGCTTCATGGACTCAGCACCAAAACCACCAGAGAGGGCGTTAAAATGCCTTGTGCTGGTCCTCTGCCACTAAACTGGTCCAGGCTCCTGGGATGGAGGAAACTCATGGCAAAGAGCTCCTCTGCAAAGCGGGAGAGGAGACGAGCAGGCAGAGAGAGGTTAAAGGCAGCTGGGAGTGGGAGGACACTGAGAGCTCACAGAGAGAGAAATCTTCACAGCCCTCGACACGGTAAGTCTCTGGGTACAGGGCAATGCCGCTGCAGTTCCTGCAGGGATCTCCTAAAGCTCTCATAGCCCAAAACCTATGGGATCTCTCTCCTGTGTAGCGCAGGAGGACATGCCCAAGATCAGAGATTCTCTGCTCCACCATCAGACAGAGTAGACATTTCACAGGGACTTTTCCAGAAGCACCTCAAGGCAAGCGCTACCTGGGAGTTGTCCTGGTTTCAGCTGGGAGAGAGTTCATTTTCCTCCTAGAAGCTGCTGTGTTTTGGATTTAGTATGAGACTAATGATGATGAGACATTTTGGTTGAGTTGTTGCTAAGTAGTGTGTATGTTAAGTCAAGGACTTTTTCAGTTTCCCGTAGAAAACGAGAGGGAGCAGAGGCAGGACAAGCTGGGCATAGGAATATTCCATACCACAGACGTCATGCTCAGTATAGAAATGGGGGTTGGCTGGGCAGCAGGAATCCGTGTTTGGGTTTGGAAGGCAGGCAATGGGAAGAGATTTGCTCAGAGCTGTCCTGACTTGTGAGTGTGCTTTCCTCCTTTGGCAGTACCTCGGGAACAAAGGGATCCGATGTCCAACGGCAGCTCCATCACCCACTTCCTCCTCCTGGCATTCGCAGACACGCGGGAGCTGCAGCTCTTGCACTTCTGCCTCTTCCTGGGCATCTACCTGGCTGCCCTCCTGGGCAATGGCCTCATCATCACTGCCGTAGCCTGTGACCACCGCCTCCACACCCCCATGTACTTCTTCCTCCTCAACCTCGCCCTCCTCGACCTGGGTGCCATCTCCACCACTCTGCCCAAGGCCATGGCCAATTCCCTCTGGAACACCAGGGCCATCTCTTACACTGGATGTGTTGCACAGCTCTTTCTATTTCTCACCTTGATGTCAGCAGAGTTTTATCTTCTGACAGTCATGGTCTATGACCGCTACGTGGCCATCTGCAAACCCCTGCGCTATGGGTCCCTCCTGGGCAGCAGAGCTTGTGTCCACATGGCAGCAGCTGCCTGGGGCAGTGGCTTTCTCTATGCTCTCCTGCACACAGCTAATACATTTTCAATACCTCTCTGCCAAGGCAATGGCCTAAACCAATTCATTTGTGAAATCGCCCAGATCCTCAAGCTCTCCTGCTCAGACTCAGACTACCTCAAGGAAGTTGGGCTTATTCTACTCAGTGCCTGTTTAGTCTTTGCATGTTTTGTTTTCATTGTGCTGTCCTATGTGCAGATCTTCAGGGCTGTGCTGAGGATGCCCTCGCAGCAGGGACAGCACAAAGCCTTTTCCACGTGCCTCCCTCACCTGGCCGTGGTCTCCTTATTTGTCAGCACTGGCATATTTGCCCACCTGAAGCCCCCCTCCATCTCCTCTCCATTTCTAGACCTAGTGGTGTCACTGCTGTACTCGGTGGTGCCTCCAGCAGTGAACCCCCTCATCTACAGCCTGAGGAACCAGGAGCTCAAGGGTGCCCTGAGGAAACAGACCCAATGGATCCTGCACCATCAACAGTAATTTTCTTCCCCTTTCATTCATAGTGTTCAAATCACGTTTCAGAGAAATTTCTGCTTTTTTTTTTTCCTGATAATCATACTTAGAGGTAATTGCTTGGGATCATAGCACTTCTCTTCAGGCTCTTTCCTGTTGTGTCTCATCCTTGAAGAACCATGTGTCACCTCTTTCCTCCCTAAGAGCATCTCTGCAATAAAAGGGGATCTCCTGAGTGTGGTGCCTGATGGCTGGGTCTGCTTGATACAGTTTTGGCTACGATCAAGCCTAAGGAACTGGACTTTCCAAGCGTCTTTCCACCTTGTTTTGGGAAACACTGTCACAGTAGCACTGGCATATTTTAGACACCAAGACTTAGTTGAAGGCTCTCTTCTTGGTGTAGAGGGGCAGTGGAGATGGTACATGACGTCCCAGTAACATTCCTCAGGCTGTCACAGGTATGATGGGGCTGATGGCAGATTTCAATCCATGTGGAAAGGAATCTGGAGTGGTCAGGAGAGGACGGGGACAGGGTGGGTCTGGAGTGGTGTGGGAAGTGCCCAGGAGAGGAAAACCCCAATGTTAGCGGCGCTGTGTGACCATGTGAGGACGTGCTCCAGTGGGCATGTGGGGCAGAGCCAGGTCTCCTGGAGAAGGAAGCAAGTCATTGTCCTGGTTCTGGCAGGGACAGGGTTAATTCTCCCCGGGCTCCATCAGGGACACAGGTATTCCATGCCATGTGAGCCATGGCCAGGCAGAGCTGCCAGAGGAGGGGCCAGGAAGTCGCTGCTGGGGAGCGGGCTGGGGCGTCCCGGGTCCGGTTGGTGAGCGGCGGTTCCGTAATCGTGTTTGTACCTTCCTCTGTCCGCGTGTGATTGTTGTTGTTTTCTTGTTCCCTTTGCTGTTCTGTTAAACTGCCGTTGTCTCAACCCAAGAGTCTTGCCTTTTCTCTTCCGATTCTTCTCGTATTGGGAAGGCCCGAGCGAGCGGCACTTAGTTCCTTGTTGCCGTCTGAGGCCAAACCACGACAGTCCTTTTTTGGCACCCAACGTGGGGCTCGAAGGGTTGAGATAACAACAGAATCCAACTAGAGCTTTGAAAAACGAATTTGTTGTATGCATTTATTGTATTAGGTAAATAGTCACTGGTCACCATGTTGCTTGGTTTGTTCTCGTGGCTGTGTCATGTAAATTCCTCTATGGCTTATGTACTCCCTGCAATGCTGTTTATCACCTCTGAGAGAGGGATCAGGATTGTCATTTTACTGTCCTGTGTGGTATTGGCTTATGATATGAGAACATCACTTGTTAGACAGTTACTTGGGGGCGTTTAAGTGGTATTGCTGTCCTGTCCGTACCTTGGGCACCGCCTCTCACAATTTATTAATAATTACACCCAGTCTGTGGGGGAAATGGGGGGACACTTTCCCCAGCTCTTTTGCCTCCATTTTCTCCTTCGGGTCAGGTATGACAGCTTTTGAGAATTTTGAATATCCTTGGGATGCTCAAACCAGCCTGGTCCTATTGTTATGTCTGCTGAATGTGTTCCAGGTCCTGTTCAGGGTTAAACGACTATTTAAGACGACCACCCAGAGACCTGCTCCGAGGCTGGACAGTCAGGGGTGGCACGGCATGTGGGAGAACATGGGCAGGTACCTAGAGAACTTCTCGCCTCCAATGGTCTGGGACTTCACCCCTGAACAATTACAGGACCCTGACAGAGTGGTAGAATATCTGAAGGGAAAATGCTGTGGCTATTCTGGAGAGGCACAACTCACCGCGCTGTGCTGGGCCCTGGCCAGTATCTACCAGGCCCTGCTCAGTGTTACGCAGCACCCTCAGGGGGAAGAGATGGAGACCAGGACGACAGACACTGCGGCTACTGCAACCCCTGCGACGGACACTGCGGCTACTGCAACCCCTGCGGCAGCCACTGCCACTGAACCAGGGAACCAACCCGCGCCAGTATCAGTTGCCCCCATACAGAAGAAGAAGTACACGAAGAAATCAGTTCTCTTAGTAAGGGATGACGATGAACCAGGGCCATCACGAGAACAGGAGGAAGAGGAAGAACCAGAGATAATTACTCGATCCCCATCCTTGAGTGAGCTGCGGGATATGCGAAAAGATTTCAGCCGACATTCAGGCGAGCACATTGTCACCTGGATGATGCAGACTTACCCACAGACCCTGATGAGGTGCAACGCACAAGGCCCATGTGGCGGAAGTTTGTACGGAGCGCACCATCGTCATATGCCAACTCACTGGCAGTAATGGAATGGAAAGGCGAAGAGGGACCAATGGTGGATGAGGTGGCTGGCCGGCTCCGGCCATATGAAGAAAGTCTCTCTTCCCGCCTTGTCTCAGCTGTGGAGAAACTGTCGCGGGAGGTCCAGCAACTTGAAGAGAATATGTCCTACTCCCCACCTGTATGGGCCAGCATCTCAGCTATTAGGAGCAGGCGTTTCCCCACTCAAGAGAGAGAGTGCAGAGGGTACACACCACGAGGCACCCTGTGGTTCTACCTGCGTGACCACGGGGAGGACATGAGGAAGTTGGATGGACAACCTACTTCGACCCTGTGGATACGGGTACAGGAGTTGCAAGGAAGGACAACCACAAAAGAGGATCCCTCCAGGAAAAGTGCCGCCCTGGTTTCCAGGGGGCAGTTCCCCAGACAGAGCAGAAGGTCTGATCTTACTTCTGATCCTCTTGAAGGAACTTCCAAGTCATTTCTGCAAGAAGTGAGTAACGGATACTATGACCAGGATTAGAGGGGCCCTGCCTCCGAACAGGGGGAGAAAAGGGACAACCGGGTTTATTGGACGGTGTGGATTCGATGGCCTGGCACATCAGACCCACAGGAGTATGAGGCTCTAGTGGACACGGGTGCACAGTGCACCCTAATACCATCAAGCTACAGAGGGGCAGAACCCATCTGTATTTCTGGGGTGACAGGGGGGTCCCAAGAGCTGACTGTACTGGAGGCTGAAGTGAGCCTAACTGGGAATGAGTGGCAAAAGCATCCCATTGTGACTGGCCCAGAGGCTCCGTGCATCCTTGGTATAGATTACGTCAGCAGAGGGTATTTTTATGTGGGTATTTAATGGATGTGATCAACAACATAGCAGCTATGTCTCCACCAACGAGTAAAAAGGAAACACAAGCTTTCTTAGGCATTGTGGGGTTTTGGAGAATGCATATCCCACATCACAGAGGAAATCTAATGGAGAGTGGAGGCTAACTGTAGACTATCGTGGCCTGAATGACGCCACGCCACCGCTGAGCGCTGCGGTGCTGGCCATGCTAGAACTGCAGTACGAACTGGAGTCCAAGGCAGCCAAGTGGTATGCCACGATTGATATAGCGAATGCATTCTTCTCGATCCCTTTGGCAGCAGAGTGCAGGCCACAGTTTGCTTTCATTTGGAGGGGCATCCAGTACACCTGGAATCGACTGCCCCAGGGGTGGAAACACAGCCCCACCATTTGCCATGGGCTGGTCCAGACTGCACTGGAACAGGGTGAAGCTCCAGAACATCTGCAGTACATTGATGACATCATTGTATGGGGAAACACAGCAGAAGTTTTTGAGAAAGGGAGTAAAATAGTCTGAATCCTTCTGAAAGTGGGTTTTACCATAAAACGAAGTAAGGTCAAGGCACCTGCGCAGGAGATCCAGTTTTTAGGAATAAAATGGCAGGATGGACGCCGTCAGATCCCAATGGATGTGATCAACAAAATAGCAGCTATGTCTCCACCAACTGGTAAAAAGGAAACACAAGCTTTCTTAGGCGTTGTGGGGTTTTGGAGAATGCATATCCCAGATTACAGACTAATTGTAATCCCTCTCTATCAAGTAACCCGGAAGAAGAACGATTTTAAATGGGGTCCTGAGCAGCGACAGGCTTTTGAACAAATCAGACAGGAAATAGTCCATGCAGTGGCCCTGGGGCCAGCCCGGGCAGGACAAGACGTTGAAAACATGCTCTACAGCGCAGCCGGGGAGAACGGCCCTACCTGGAGCCTCTGGCAGAAAGCACCAGGGGAGACCCGAGGTCGACCCCTGGGGTTTTGGAGGAGTCGGGGATCCACAGGATCCGAAGCCCCCTACACTCCAACAGAAAAAGAGATCTTGGCAGCATATGAAGGGGTTCGAGCTGCTTTGGAAGTGGTTGGTACAGAAGCACAGCTCCTCCCAGCACCTCGACTGCCGGTGCTGGGCTGGATGCTCAAAGAAAGGGTCCCCACCACACATCATGCAACTGGTGCCACAGGGAGTAAGTGGATTGCACTGGTCACACAGCGAACTCGAATGGGAAACCCCAGTCGCCCAGGAATTCTGGAGGTGATCACGGACTGGCCAGAAGGCAAAGATTTCGGAATGTCACCAGAGGAGGAGGTGACGCGTGCGGAAGAGGCCCCACCATATAATAAACTGCCAGAAAATGGGAAGAAAGATGCCCTGTTCACTGGTGGGTCCTGCCGGATTGTGGGAAAGCATGGAAAGTGGAAGGCTGCTGTGTGGAGTCCTACACGACAAGTTGCAGAGGCCAGTGAAGGACAAGGTGAATCGAGGCAGTTTGCAGAGGTGAAAGCCATTCAGCTGGCTTTGGCCATTGCCGAGCGAGAAAAATGGCCGGTACTTTATCTCTACACTGACTCATGGATGGTGGCAAATGCTCTGTGGGGGTGGCTACAGCAGCAGAAGCAGGGCAACTGGCAGCGCAGAGGCAAACCCATCTGGGCTGCTGAACTATGGCAAGATATTGCTGCCCGGATAGAGAATCTGGTTGTGAAAGTACGCCAAGTAGATGCCCATGTACCGAAGAATGGGGCCACGGAGGAACATCAGAACAAGCAGCAGGTGGATCGGGCTGCTAGGATTGAAGTGGCTCAGCTGGATCTGGACTGGCAACATAGGGGTGAACTATTCATAGCTCGGTGGGCCCATGACTCCTCAGGCCATCAAGGAAGAGATGCGACATATAGATGCGCTCATGACTGAGGGGTGGACTTGACCATGGACACTGTTGCACAGCTCATCCATGAATGTGAGACATGCGCTGCAATCAAGCAAGCCAAGCGTTTGAAGCCTCTTTGGTATGGAGGGCGATGGCTGAAATACAAATGTGGGGAGGCCTGGCAGATTGATTATATCACACTGCCACAAACCCGTCAAGGCAAGCGCCGTGTGCTCACAATGGTGGAAGCAACCACTGGATGGCTGGAAACATACCCTGTGCCCCATGCCACTGCCCGGAACACTATCCTGGGCCTTGAAAAACAAGTGGCGACATGGTACCCCAGAGGGAACTGAGTCGGACAACGGGACTCATTTCTGAAACAGCCTCATAGACACCTGGGCCAAAGAGCATGGCATTGAGTGGGTGTATCACATCCCCTGTAACGCACCAGCCTCTGGGAAGATGGAACGATACAATGGGCTGTTAAAAACTACACTGAGAGCAATGGGTGGTGGGACTTTAAAACACTGGGATGCACATTTAGCAAAGGCTACCTGGTTAGTTAACCCCAGGGGATCTACCAATGGGGCTGGCCCTGCCCAATCAAAACTTCCACGTAGCGTAGAAGGGGATAAAGTCCCCGTAGTGCTCATGAAGAATATGCCAGGGAAGACAGTCTGGGTCAGTCCTGCCTCAGGCAAAGGCAAACCCATCCGTGGGACTGCTTTTGCCCAAGGGCCTGGGTGCACTTGGTGGGTGATGCGGAAGGATGGGCAGCTCCGATGTGTACCTCATGGGGATCTGATTTTGGGTGAGAATAGCCAATGAATCAAATTGTGTGTTGTTAATTGCTAAGTAACACTGTCACTGTATGTCCTCATTACTATAATTGCTATCAGCTGTACTAGGAGTAAGGCACAGGGGTGATGGGATCAGAACTGACCTCAGCAGGTGGTGCCCAGAAACTGTCCTCAAGATCTACATCTTCAGCCCACGGACTGTGTGCATGAGCCACACCGGGTGCACCAGTCACAAGCTCCGACAATACAGCATGCAAGAGGCCAGCATCACCCAGCATCTCACCTGCCCTGAGAGACTGTTCTAACAGATGGAGCCCAGAGCCATGGAAGAAATGAACTCAACGGACACTTTGGAGGGATGGCCCATAGACTAAGGGCATTGTATCTGCATGAATATATAGGTATATATATACATGACAGGGGAAAGTGGTGGCAATTCACTGGAACCTGTAAGATGTGGGCATGGCATAGATGGTCTGGAATAAGGGGTGGATAATGTCCTGGTTCCGGCGGGGACGGGGTTAATTCTCCCCAGGACGCAGGCATTCCATGCTATGTGAGCCATGCCCACCCTGAGCTGCTGGGGGAGGGGGCAGGACATCTCTGCTTGGAGCGGGCTGGGGCGTCCCGGGTCCGGTCAGGGAGTGGCGGGGAGCGTCGGTTCCATAATCGTGTTTGTACATTCCTCTGTCCGTGTGATTGTTGTTGTTTTGTTGTTCCCTTTGCTGTTCTGTTAAACTGCCGTTGTCTCAACCCAAGAGTCTTGCCTTTTTTCTTCCAATTCTTCCCGTATTGGGAAGGCCCGAGTGAGCGGCACGTGGTTCTTAGTTGCCATCTGAGGCTAAAGCACGACAGTGGGCTGTTGTAGTTGCTCATGAACTGCTTGGAAAAAGGGACAAATTAGGAAGAGCGGAGCATTCCTGGTGTGCAGAATGGCTAGGTCCCAAAGAGCAGCTGTCAGCACGGCATAGTGATGAAGAAATATTCTCGTGTTGGGAGGAGAGGGAGAAGTGGCTACGTGGCCCTGCTCGCCCCATCACCCCCATGGGGCTGGTCCTACCACATCGAGTCCCAGCATCAGGTTGTTCTTGTCTGCTTCCACCTTCGCCATGAGGGCGTCCACTCGGCGGTGGGACGGGTGACAATGGACAATGCAGCGTCCCCGTTGGTAGGTGGCTGTGGGGGGCGGGGCGTCGCCTAGCAACAGGGGACGCTGCCTTGTCCCTTGTCACCCGTCCCGTGTTGGTGTGACCACTCTGCTGCGAGAAGCCAGCAGAGGAGGAGGAGGAAGAAGAGGAGGAAGAGGAAGAGGAAGGCTTCAAGTGCCCATCCCTTCCAGCCATCCCGGGCCCCCCCTCAGGCAGAAAGGTTCCCATCCCCCTCAGGTGCCTCCATGGCTTTGGGCAGGGCAGCAGCCATGGCCCAGCTCAGCCTGTACCAGCTGCTGGACGAGGCCATCGGGACGCCCGAGCTCGGGGCAGTCAACTTCGTGGCGTTGCGCAGCCTGCTGCTCGCCATGCTCGGGCACCTGGGCCTGCGGGACCTGCCTGCCCAGAAGCAGGGGGACAGCCTGACCCTGCTCTGGGAGGGGGACCAGCCTGCAGAGGCACCCCCTGTGCTGGAGAAGGAGGGCGACAGGGCCCAGGACAGGGGGCAGCAGCCCCAGGAACCGGGGCAGTGGCTGCCTGGGAAGGACTTGCTCCAGGAGAGCACGAGGAGCCCCCAGCTGGCCTCCGTGGCCACCGACGTGGGCTGGATGAGGGACAAGATCAAAGCCAACGAGAGCGGCATCTCCAAGGTAGAGGCTCTTGCCCATCCCCTGGCTGCTCCCCTGCACGACACCCCATCCTCCGGGGTCCAGCCGCCGTTGTGCTGCCCTTAGACCAAGGGCTGGTATAAGCCTGAGCTGAGGGTGGCACGTGGGGCTTCAGTGAAGGAAAGGGGTGAAGTCTTGGGGAGGAAAAGCTGGGGCTGAAATGCTGCTCCGCTTGCTCTGGGTCTTCCCCACGTTGCCGTCAGCCGGTCCTGGTGGGGCCGATACCCAGCGAGTCCCTGGTGCCCTTGGCTCCCTTGGATGGAGGCTCGGCACCCTGGAGGTCCGGCCCCACCACCCTCTCCAGCCCTCTCTTCCCCGCTCCTGACCTTCAGCCGGTACCGCATCCACTCCTGGGGCAGCTGAGAGGCTCATGGGCCTCATCTCCCACCGCTTGCCCACGGGCTAAAGCCGGCACTGGTGGGGACCGGAGAGGGGCCTCACCCTGCATGGTGCTGAGCCACGGGTGACCATGCATCGCCAGAGCATCCCCTGTGGGGAGAGCTAAGCTCGGGCTGAAGGAAAGAGCCACCGTCAGCACTGCCGGGCCAGGTCGTGCCAGGGCTGGGACACCGCGGGAGATGGCGGCAGGGAGGGTTCCCCGCGCAGCTGGAGATGATGGTGGCCACTTTGTTAGCAGTGGCTGCTGCTGCCCTGGCCAGGCTGTGCTCGAGGGGGCTGCAGCGGCTCTTTGCCCTTTGGATGGGCTGCAGGGATCTCACTGGGAGCCTGGCAGGGGCAGCAGGGCTGGGGGCGTCCCTGCTGAGCCGGGCCGTGCAACGGGCCCCCCCGGGGCAGGGGTGGGGGTCTCTGGGGAGCTGCTGCCCCATCTCGGCTCTTGAAGATGTGATGGATGGGACGTGCTGCCCGCGCTGCCCTGCCAGCCTGGCACTGTCCCCCGGCTCTGGGCAGGCCACAGCGGCGGCAATGGTCCTGGTCCCCAGGGACCCTCTCCTGGGGCTCACCCCCACCACCCCTTTCTGCCAGGCCACAGCTCTCTCCGAGGAGCTCCTCCAGGAGATGGGCGCAATGAAGGAGGCGCAGTCCCACCTGGAAGAGGAGCTCCGGGCGATGCAGGAGGCACTCGGCTTGGTGAGCTGCCGCCAGTGCCCCGAGAGGGAGCTGGACCCTCGCCCCCTCCCTGCCCCTCTCCCCATCACCACCCCAGCCCCTGCCCCGCGGCCATCAGCCCTCCCTGTCCCCCAGCAGGAAGGGCACCAGGAGGGCAGAGTGGGAAGGATGTCCCAAGGAGGGCAGCAGGGCAGCTCAGCCACCCCCACCCAGAGCTCCCCACCCTCTGCCCGCCAGCACGGCCCCAGGGAGGGCAGAAACGGGCACCGCTGCCTGCAGCTCAGGCTGGGGCTAGAAGGAACTGTGGCCATCACCCAAAGGGACGCTCAGGCGCTTTGGAACCAAAGAGCCATCAAAAAAGACACCTGGGGGCTGGGAAGGAGGGCGAGAAAGCTCTGCCCCGCGCAACACAGCCACAGCCCCCGGGCACAGCCCTTCCCAGCGCCCCTCTCTCTTGTGCCCAAGGCAATGTGGGGATGCTCCTTTGAAATGTGCTCCCACAGCCAGACTGGTGTCCCTGTCCTCTCCCTGCTCCAGGGGAAACTCCAGGACGCCGCCAGCCAGCTGCCAGGCCCCCCTCACAAGAAGTGTCGTGGTGAAGTATGGCCGCGGGGGGTCCTGGATCCTGCACTGAGACAGGAGGTAGCTGTGTCCCCAGCTCCCCTGGGGGGACCATCCCTCCTGTGCTGGGGCATGGTCCATGGGTGGTGGGTGCTGGGCAGTGATGCTGGGGGGTCCTGTCCCCGAGGGGGCCGTCCCTGCCAGCTACGTGGCCGGGCTGAGCCCTTGATCCCTTCCTTCCCCAGAAAAGCCTGGAGGAAATGCGGAGCCTCAGCCCAGTCCCGGAGGAGGTGCGCAGCATGGTGGGCTGGGAGGTGCTGGGGGGTGGCTCGCCTGGTGGGCAGCGAAGCAGAAGGGGGAGGAGGAGGGGGCAGATGCCAGCATTTGGCACTGGGAGATGGTTTCCAAGTCCCGCCGGGGGCTGCTGCTCCTGAAACACCAGCGCAGCCCCTTGGGCTGGGAAGCGGGTCTGGGCAGCAGGCCTGGAGCACCGAATGCCCTTGCTGGAGAGCAAAAGGCCTCGCTGCCGTGGCCCGGGGAGTCAGGGAGGGTTTGCCGCTCCCCAGGCTCGACTGCTCAGACGCTGCCGGCCCAGAGGCCAGCAAAGCACTAAGGGGGCTGGGGAGGTTGCGGGAGGCTGTGGCCGTGGGCCCCGGGGCTCTGTGCGGGGGGGGCAGCCTTTGCCTTGGGGCTCTCGTGGTGTCCTTGAGTTTGGCCCCGGGAGGCGGTGCCTTGGAGACAGGCAGTGGGGACATGGCGGGGGGGCCTGGGCTCTGTCCTTGCCGCTGCATGGCTGCCTGTAACCCTGCTCCCCTTGGCCTCCTCTTCCCAGGAGGGCAGTGGCAGCCTTTCTTCCCCCACCGAGTCCCCCCAGGCGGACGTGGACACCCAGCACGGGGCAAGCTCCGTGCCGGGGATGGAGGAACCAGGGGCACAGCCTGTGCCCAGCGCAAGCAAGGGGGCTCCCGGGACACAGCCTGGCTCCGAGGAGACGCAAGCAGGGACACACAGAGCACCAGTGAGCCCTGAGAAGGCGGCAGGCGCTCCTTCAGATGGAAAGAGCATTTCTGATGCCAGCGCCACAACCCCCAGGATGCAGCCAGGGGCCCCTGGCACTCAGAGCATGACACAGGGGACGGAGCCAGGATCCCCCAGCACCCAAATCACCACCCCGGGCATGCAGCCAGCGTGCCCTGGCATCAAGACCACCAGCCCAGGAAAGCAGCCAGGGTCCCCTGGCACCTGGACCGCCACCCCAGGGGTGCAGCTAGGATCCCCCAGCACGTCCCATTTGCAAGAGCCAGCAATGCCCTGGGGGTCCTCAGCCTCCAGCAGTGCCTCTGGCATTGGCATGGAGACGGTGGAGGCTCTCCGCCAGTCTGGGCAGCTTGGCCACCCGAAGGAGCAGGTGGCCCACCTGGAAGCCACCAAGTCAGACCACACCGAGCGTGAGCAGAGGCACCTGCTCTTCCCGGAGGGAGGTAGGAACCGTGAGGGGGCTGGTGGGGGGTGTTTAGCGTGGGAACGCCCTGGGCTGGGGGCTCATCGTGCTCAGAGCCTGGCCCCAAGGGCGAGACCCCCTCACTGACAGCATGTCCCCTTGGACCATGTCCTTCTAGATGACAACAGCATCGCCCTCCGGGGTCAGGTGTCCTTCCTGCAGAGCCTCGCCAGCGAGCTGCAGGAGGTGAAGGAGAAGGTGAGCCTGTGGCAGTGCCCGAGGGGGCTGCAGGGATGCCAGGGGGGATTTGGAGAGGGAGGGGGCAGCCAAAGGGCCCCCCCCACCACCAAAAAGGGACAGCACGGGGTGCCATGCCCTGACTCTGCCACCACCGCCGTTCCCAGATCAGGCAGCTGGAGGATGCCCTTGGAAAGTCGTGGGTGGCTGGAGCGGACTGGAGAGCAGATGGCAGCGACCAGATCGCCCTGCAACTGGGGTAAAAGGACGGGAGAGGGTTTGCTACCCCACAGGGCTGCAAGGGAGCGCAGTGGCTGGGAGCATCCCAGTCTGGGGGGTGAGGGACACCCCCCTGAGTGGCCCCGATGAGGCTCAGCCTGCCTGTGCGCCCATCTTGCTGGCCAGGTCCATGCTGCAGGAGACAAAGCAAGAGGTGTTGGAGCTGAAGGACCTGGGACTGCAGGAGTTAAAGCAAGAGGTGTTGGAGCTGAAGGAGCTGGGACTGCAGGAGTTAAAGCAAGAGGTGCTGGAGCTGAAGGAGCTGGAGTTACAGAAGATAAAGCATGAGCTGAAGGAGCTGGGAGAACACCAGGACATGACCGAGGCCACGCTGAAGCAGCTGGTGACAGAGGTGGCCGAGCTGATGCAGGCTCAGGTGAGGTCTAGGGGGAGTGCTCCCACTGCCTGCCGGCTGGGTGGGGGGGTCCTGGCAGGGTTCCCGGCCATGGCCCCTGGCCGGCTGCAGCCAGCGAGCCTCCACAGCATCTTGGCTTGTTGGCTGCATCCATTCCATCTGAGAGCCGATCCCTTCTCCCCTTCCTGCAGCAGGACAAGCTGAAGGCGATGGAGAGCGCAGGGCAGGAGCAGGCAGAGGCGCAGGCAGCATGCCCTGCCTGCTGTGGGGACATCGGAGCGCAGGTGGGGCAGCTCCTGCAGCGCTACGAGAAGCTCCAGGAGGTGGTGGACTCCCTGATGTCCCGGCGGGCGGTGGGCAAGGTGCCGAGGCAGCTGCCGAGGCAGAGCCAGGTAGGGAGATGGCGGCATGGGGGGCTTGGGAGGGGGCTGCCGGGACTCCCCTGGCTGGTCGTGCTGTGCTGTAACATGGGGGAGCCCCTCGCTGCTCCCCACATTGCCTTGTACAAGTCAGCAGCACGGAAGGAAATGAAAGCCTTGGTGCAAATGTCCTGCTGGCACCGAGAGCCTTTGGCCACCGGCCAAGTAACCTGGCTCTGTCGCCACGGGGCAGCCAGTCCCCCCTTGCACAGCACCGCCCTGTCATCTTCCTCCCTGCAGCAGGATGAGGAGGTGCTGAAGCGCGTCCAGGCCACCCTTGTGCAGGTGCAAGGCAGCTACGAAAAGCTCAGCTCCGTCGTGGGGAACCTCCTGCGTGACAGTCAGCGGCAGCAGCAAGATACCAAGGTGGGTGGCTGAAAGCCCCACGGGGTCAGAGCATCCTCCAGGCAGAGCCTGGGCACCACAAGGGATTTGTCCCTTTCCCGCAGGTTTTTAAGGGGGGTGGGAGATGGATGGGGGGCACTGAACTGGCCGGGAGGCAGCTGCGACGCTGCCGTGGCATCATGGGGTGCTTTCTGTGTTGGCAGGCTCTGTTCCAGTCCCTGGAGAAGCTGGTGAAGGGCAAAGCGGACAAGAATGACCTGATGCTGGCACTCGATGTGGTATGGCCTGGAGGGTCCCCAGCAGCAGCCAAGGGGGTCCCAGGCAGGGTGGCAATCACCCCTTGTCCCTTGGGTGCTTGGTGGCAGAACCTGCCGGGGGGAGGGAAGATTTCCAGACTGGCTGCGCGTCCCTCGCCAGGTCCCTCTGTCTCCCCACGGGTCCCTTTGGCGGCTGGCACCAACCCCATGGGGGTGATGGGGCAAGCAGGGCCACGTAGCCACTTCTCCCTCTCCTCCCAACACGAGCTGGCCCTGCCTAGGCTACCTTCGTCCTTTCCCCACCGCTCTCCTGCCCTTCCCTCGCTAGAAAGCAGACAAAACCAGCCTGGCTGGCAAAGTCAACCGCAGCGAGTTCGACACAAGGATGGAGCGGCTGACTGAGATGCTCGAGGAGGTGCTGAGCCGGCAGACGGGCCAGGAGAAGGTCCAGCAAGAGCTTAGTGAAGAGGTGGCCTCCAAGGTGAGGGGTGTCTCGTCTCTGCCACGCAAAACCTGCTCCTTCAGGGCTTGGCATCCCTCCGAGGATCCCTCTGCCAGCTGTCCCAGCCGGGGACCACCATGTCCCATCCCGGGGCAGCTTGCTGAGGGTGGGCACCTGTCCACAGCTGGGCCGCCAGGAGCTGGGGGCTCTGCAGAAGCAGCTGGAGGGGCACTGGGAGAGCAACCTCAAGCAGCTCCAGAAGGGCTCACAGGCAGGGGCTGATGATGCAGCTGGCATTAAGAAGTGAGTGCAATGGGGACGGCGGCGGCTTCAGGGACACCTCGCTGCTGCCTGCGAGCTGCCTGCCTGTGTCCCCCCCAGGAGCTCACCCAGCCCTTTTCTCCCCACTCCAGCCCGCTGCTGACCCATTTCCACTGCCTGTCCTGCGACCGGCCCCTCGACATGTCGGTGCCTGGCCCGTGAGTAGCACCTGGCGCTGTGGGCGGGACGGGGGGGCGATGGGTGCTGGCAGTGCCCCGCCGTGCCAGGCACAGGGGTTCGGGGCTCTGC
Organism: Rissa tridactyla; assembly: GCF_028500815.1. Taxonomy (NCBI): domain Eukaryota; kingdom Metazoa; phylum Chordata; class Aves; order Charadriiformes; family Laridae; genus Rissa; species Rissa tridactyla. Next base: position 1,750,547 of record NC_071491.1, on the reverse strand, counting down.
CTGGGGGGTCTGACCCTGCCCAGCCCCCTCGCGGCCCTGCCTGGCAGCAGGGGGACGCAGAGCCCTCCCCGGGGAGCAGGGGGTGCCGTGGGCTACAAGCCCATGGGCTTCAGGGCACTGCCGCGTCACCCATCTACGGCTCCTGCCCTCCCCAGGCACATCGTGACCATCCCATCCCTGCCGCCGCTGTCCCCCCGCCTCGCCGAGCACCCCCGTACCATTCTCAAGCCAGAGCAGGAACAGCAGCACGAGCACAGGTAGGGGACACGGGGACCCATCCCTGTCCCACTGGGGTGCAGGGTGGCCTGGCCCCGGCGAGGGAGAGCTCTTCCCCAGGTGGGGGTGCAGGGGTCCGGGCGGACCTGGGCAGGGCAGGGGAGCAGAGCTGTGCTGCAGAGGGTCAGCTGTGCTTACCCCGCCTCTGAGGGGTTTTACAGCCCCCCCTCGCTGCCCGTCTGGCCCAAGTCTCTGTCTCAAGGGCGCTGAAGCCACGTGCGATGAGTTGTGTCTGGTCTCAGCCTGACTTCGGGCTTAGGGAGGTCAGGGTCCTTCTCCCAAACAAGTTGCTGAACTCAAGCGCTGCAGCCGGGACAGCCCAGCTCCTGCCTCCTGCTGTCCTTGGCGTGGGGTGCAGGGACCTGCCACTGCCACGGCCAGCTCCCGGGGGCTGTGGGGAAAGAGCAGATCCAGCAGGACGGCCGGGGGCTCTCCTGCAGCAGGCGGAGGGGAGCCGGGAGGGACAGACCCCACCGGGGAGCAGCCCCTGGCCCCCTCCCTGCCGTAGCAGGCTGAAGCACGGGCTGCCACGGTGCCGGGCACTGAGCATCCGCGTACCCCGTCCCACAGGCAGCCGCCAGCCGAGGTCAAGTACCCCACCGTGCCGCGGAGCTGCGGGGGCCGCCACACTGTCACCACCCCGCTGCAGCGCCGCCAGGGCCTCCAGCTCTCCCGGCGCCTCCAGCCGCTCCTGCTCCCCAACAAGGTAGGGATGACAAAGGTAGGGATACGGCGGGGGCCACTGAGGCCGAGCCTCTGCAGGGGCTGGGGGGGCATCTGTGCCTCAGTTTCCCCAGGGAGAGCTGGCTGTGGCAGGGTTGCCAAGGGATGCCGAGTTCGGCCCCGTGGCTCAGCCAGCCCGCTCTCTCATTCCCAGTGCAACGTGGTGGACCTGTTGGCAAAGGATGGCTGCATGTCCAGGGAGCAGCTGGACAGTCCCGTGCTCACGGACAAAGAGGGTACGGCCGGGGCTGGCTTGGGGAGAGGATCCCATGGGTGTGAAGGGGCAGCGGGGAGGGCAGGGCACCCACGAGGTGCTGGGTTTTCCCCACCCGTGTCCCCCCCAGTGCCCCCACCCCAGCTCACTCTGCTCTCTCCTGCCACCCCTGCTGCCTGACAGGGCCAGCACAGCACCAGCCCGGGCTGCACAAGGCAGCGGAGAGCAAGAGCGACTCGTCCGACTGCCACCTCCCTCACGCACCAAGGCCCCCGCGGGACAGACCCAGGAGCCGGGCAGCTGGGCAGGGACAGCTGCTCTCCAGAAAGTGATTTCTTATTTAACTAATAAAAAGCCCTTGATATTATTTTGTGTTGGTTTTTTTTTCCCTTTGTTTTGGCCATGAACGGCGGTCACAGGGACAGAGAGGGCATCCCCCTGACAAATCACAGCCCCCAGTTCCGCTCTCGCCCCTCAGAGCCCAGTGGGAAATACAGCAGGCAGTGGGCTTGTGGGCTCCTGTCGCCTCTGCGCGGGAGTTCTGCTCTGGGCTTCCCTGGGATGGTGACGCAGCTTTCTGCCATTGGGAGCCACGATGCAGATTTCAAGCGCTGTAATGGAACGGCGCTGGCTGCAGTGCTGCGCCTGCCGAGTGAGCGCCTCCGACGCACAGGAACACCAGGAGCGACACAACACACTCCCTTTTACATGGCACGGTGATTTATGATCAAAGCGCAACAAATTGCTGCTCCTGAGCACTGCAGCACAGTTTGTACGTGCAAACCTAGAGGTGCCCAGGCAGTTCATCGTGCTGGCCCTGTTCTTGCTCCAGATGCACCAGGAAGGGACGCCTCAGCCCTAACAAGAGGCAGCAGCCACCAGCTGTGCATCCACTGTTGGCAACGTTGAGAGAGCCACCCCCACTCTTGTAGAAGCTGACACACGCACCGCTGGCATCTTACAGACGCGCAGTCAGTCCAGAGTGCTTCCAGGGTGTTCGGGGACAGCAGTTCAGTGTTCAGCTACAGCAGAGCAGAGCGGGAAGAAAAGCAGAGCCAAGTATCAGCTGCTGATTCCCAGGAAGGCCTGGGTCGCTACACACTCCTGGGTAAATTCCTGTGCGAGACACTGAAGCTCGTACAGAAGCTCTGCAGTCACAGCCAAAATTGTCACTTTTCTGACTTAAAGATCCATTTCTTTCTAGACTATATAGCCAGAAAGCAGGGTAAAGAGGAGGTGAGGTATTGATTCCGAAGGTGTGCAAAAGCATTTCTTTGTCAGCGATGGAATAAAAGGACACGGTCTTCTTTTGTAGCTCCAGCAAAACTCCAACCTTCAATGGTTTATCCTTGCAGAATAACGTTTCTTGATCTTTCTTGATCTCTGTGCCACGCTGACAGCTGCTCTTTGGGACCTAGCCATTCTGCACACCAGGAATGCTCCGCTCTTCCTAATTTGTCCCTTTTTCCAAGAAGTTCATCAGCAACTCCAACAGCCCACCCATCGCTGGCCTGGGGAATTACTTCCCAGTAGTGGCACCCCGCAGAGAAGCTCTGGGAACACGTCACTTGGCTGATGCAGAATCTCTTGGGCGATGGCTTTAATAACAGTGGATGTGCATCCCTACTCAAAACAGAAAGAAAACCAACAGCCACACGATAAACTTTCACCAAAGTTCAATCCTGCAAATCAGCAGAAATCCTCAACCAAGCACCAATGACTGCATCCTGAGCACATGGAAACATTTAACAGGCACAGCTGAGGAAACAGCCACGACGGACTCACGCACTCCAGCGTGAAGGGCAAGGTACTTGCTACCTTACAGGACGGATCTTATTCCTAACCACAGTCGTACTAAAAAATGTGCCGATAATAAATGGGACGCTTCCCTCAATAGAACTGACATAGTCACCCGTTCACTGGGACATGTTCTTGCACATTTGATCAGCAAAAACACTTGTTTTATGTTTTCAGCTACCGCTGTAGTACTCTGTGTTGACTGTAAAAATAGTTCTGTAAAAACGTGCCGTGGTTTTGGCCAGACTGGCCGATCAGAACGACAGATGGCCCTCCCCCCACTCTCTCCTCAGAGAGGAGAGGAAGAGATAAGGAGATTTACGAGTTTAGAAAAAGAACTAAACTACTTTAATGAAAATAATAATAAATAAGAAAATAGTAAATAGTAATAGAATAATAAAAATTAAAGAAAAAAAGTGTACAATATATACAAAACCGTATCCAGCTCCCAGGATGACGATGGCGTCAGCAGCAGACACAGGGAAAGTTCCAGACTGGACTCAGCGACAGACAGGAGCTGAATTCCGGAACTAGAGTCCGGAGTGCTCGGATCGGGATCAAAGGCAGATGAACAGACAGGGTCCTCCTCAGACGTCGGCCATTGAAGAAAAAACGAGCCAGAGCCCCCTTTGCCCCTTTGATCCCTCAGCTTTTATACTGAGCGTGATGCAGATGGGATGGAATACCCTGTTGGTCAGTCTGGGGTCACCTGTCCCCTCTGCTCCTCCCTGCGGGTGGGACCCTGTGTATCGCAATGCTTTCAGTTAGCTGCATCACACAATAGAATGCAACAAATGTGGAAGTCGTTGACAGTATTTACCATTTAACCAAGGGTAAACAAAATTATGCATAAAGTAAATATATTCCTTTTCTGACCTCTTCAAGTCTGTCCAAAGCATCCTCCAGTTTTCTTCTTCTTTCCAAGGCCAGAAGCCAGACTTGCTGCCATTTGCTGACTAGAAGGTTTGCCCGTGGATTCTGGGTTTCCATTTGCGCCTGGGCTGCTGACAGATACGTGCCTGGTGCTGGGGAACGCTTTCCTGTTAAAACATGACAAAATGGGTTAAGTCTCACTCAGTTCAAACAAAACAAACATTCACACGAAGGGTACTTGACCTTCCTCAAACTACTCCTTCCTGTCCCAGATAACGAGCCCATACCCTGATCGGATTGCATCTGGTGGGATTTTTTGTTTGTATTCTTTTACCATCGCTGGGGAAGGACCACGTGGTTCTTGAAGTATTTTTTGTGTAGTGGCTGCACTAGTGAAGCCACACAGGTTAAATCGAATCTTTGCAGACCTCCCAGAGAGCTGAAAGGTAAACAACCTGATTTTGGAAGCAGGTTCCACGGACGGGTAAGTATAAAGTACAACGGGTAAGCATATCTAAAAACGCAAAAAGCAATTTCCTCACTTGATGATTCACTTTCCATTCGACTTCACTGAACACACTTCCTAATTGGATCCACATAAATGGATAAATGCGCGTCTCGTTTGATTTAGTTCTTCTAAGCTAAGCACTGGAAGGTATTCGTTATTTTATTTTCCTAACAGGGCGAAAAAGAGGGACATTCACAGAAGCAGATGCATCTTTTCCCGTCCTTCCTGATGAGGCTCACTAGGAACAAGGTCTATTCTTGCCAAAGTTATTCCAGAGATGGATGTTTTTCCAGGCCACCACAGGATGCACTCCTGTGTGAACTTCCTAACCTACAAACTCCGTTTTACAAAAAGGAGGCAGATTCACTCATGTGTTTGCTGAACTCCTTCAGCACTGAAGGCAGATGAAGCCACAAACGACGTCTGGACGCTTCTTCAGAGTAAACCACTTCCGTTAGATAAGAATATAAAAGGTTCATGGAGCGGACGCTGGATTTGTGACTTTATTTTTTTTTGAGGGCCTGTTTCTAACAGTAGTTGCACAGGGCACGTAGGTATCTTCTCTGCTCAAGTTCCAACCGACCACACAAAAGGCTTCAGCAGCTGCAGAGCTGCATTACCACAAACAAGGAAAATGCCTTAATTATCCGTGTCCCGTCAACTTCTATCAATTCTCTCTACATCCAAAAGGGACTCTGAATACTTTTCACATCATCTGCAGGCCAGAAATTAAATGGCAGATTGAAAGGAAAGGAGAGGATTTAGGAGGTTAGTTTGAAATCTTCAGGCCTAGGAACAACACATCATCATGGACAGCACATCAAGTCACACAAGGAGGCAGAGAAGATCTCTTGCTCCTGGGAGGCACTCTTCAAAATAAAAGGCACAACAGAAGCATGCTTCTGTGGGCTCCACAGGCACAATAATCAGTAAAAATACTAAAAAACATATTTAAAAAAACCCCTAAATTGTATGTAACAAGAGAAGAAGATGGGGGCATGGACACCTTCCTAAAGTTGGCTGAGATTTTCAGAGAAGCTTTCCATTCTTCTTGTTAGTTGGATCCAATCGGGATAAAATTCTGCAGAATTCAAACCAGCAAATGGCTATTTTCTGAGAAGGAAGAAACAAGAACGAAAGATGCGTAATGGCCGCATACATTTTGTGAGACCTGGCTTAAACAGAACTAATCAAGGAGGTTACTGCTTCAGGGACAGCAGCAGGTTCAATAACTTTTAAGTTCCCTGGGTCAAATTAAGGTGAATAAAAGTGGAGACTAGGGTGAGTTGCTCTGTTTAGCTAAAACCTATGTCACTTGCATGGCACACGCAAAGGAAGGAAAGAATATGGAGGAGTAAGAGGAAAAATATTAGTTAATCCAAGCCTGCGTTTCAGCTATACTCTGCATCTTGAAAATCTCTAGAGAATTATTTATGGAGTGCTCAGTTTTACTACAAGACTCATCACTCAGATAAACATCAAAGGAACATTTCAGTTAATGCACATCATAATTACATACATGATGTTTGGCAAGTTCAATTTCAATAGCCCTGGGGTCTCCACCCAGAGGTTTCTGTTCATTCAGCAAGTCTTCTGTATGCGTCAGCCACGTCAGCAACTCATCCAGGGCGCGCTGGAACTGCCCCAAGGCGAACAAGGCACCTTCCAGCTTGCGCTAGAGTAAAAATAAAATTAACAAGGAAATGGTTTCACAATGCTATTGAATTGGCTTATGTTAGCATTAGTCACCACAATCCAGAGCAGCGTCCGTGCTTCTGATATCATAAACCCAGGGAGAAACAGTCATCCAAGACAAGCAACAGCTTCATACTCAGAGCCGAGGTTGCCATTCCCCTGTAAAGCCTCACACGCCAGGCTTAAATCCCTAACCTTCAGAGACCCCATGTAGCCAGAGCAGAGTTAAGCTGGAAGGTTCTCTCGTCGGAGATATGACAGTAGTTTTTTATCACTTACAACAGAATTTCAATAGAAATGCAATTTGCTGCATGATCTTTAAAACCTTTTCTTTGTTGTGAAATGGTTCAATTTAGGAAAAAAAATACACTTCAAAGCACTGCATCTTTAAATCTCTCTTTCACTTTGATAACTTAAGGAAAGAGCACTGAAACAGTTAAGGATTAAGTTGTGTCTTTTTTTTTTTTTTAAACTGCTCAGTTCAGCAGCTAATATTACTTTTGCACATATAAACATGTTTTCAAACGCTACTTAAGATATCATCAACTAATCAAAATGAAATAATAATGATTCAAGATGGCACTGCTGACAGAGGAAGTGACAAAAAATACTGCTTAGGGTTTAAAAACCACAAAAGCAACTCAATAAATTGTAAAATTCAAATTATATTATATATAGAATCATAGAATCATAGAATCGCTGAGGTTGGAAGGGACCTTTAAGATCATCAAGTCCAACCATTAACGTACCCTGACAAAAACCACTTCTAAACCATGTCCCTAAGCACCACATCTACCCTTTTTTTAAACACCTCCAGGGATGGTGAATCCACCACCTCCCTGGGCAGCCTGTTCCAATGTTTAATAACCCTTTCAGTGAAAAAATGTTTCCTAATATCCAATCTAAACCTCCCCTGACATAACTTGAACCCATTTCCTCTTGTCCTATCACTTGTCACCAGGGAGAAGAGGTCAGCCCCCATCTCTCTACAACCTCCTTTCAGGGAGTTGTAGAGGGTGATAAGGTCTCCCCTCAGCCTCCTCTTCTCCAGGCTAAACATGCCCAGCTCCCTCAGCCGTTCCTCATAAGGTTTGTCCTCCAGACCCCTCACCAGCTTTGTAGCCCTTCTCTGGACACGCTCCAACACCTCACTGTCCTTCTTGTAGTGAGGGGCCCAAAACTGAAGGCAGTACTCGAGGTGGGGCCTCACCAGTGCCGAGTACAGAGGCACCATCACTTCCCTAGTCCAGCTCACCACGCTATTCCTGATACAGGCCAGGATGCTGTTGCCCTTCTTGGCCATCTGGGCACACTGCTGGCTCATATTCAGCCGGCTGTCCACCAACACCCCCAGGTCCTTTTCTGCCAGGCAACTTTCGAGCCACTCCGCCCCAATCCTGTAGCGCTGCATGGGGTTGTTGTGACCCAAGTGCAGGACCTGGCACTTGGCCTTGTTGAACCTCATACCATTGGCCTCAGCCCATCGGTCCAGCCTGTCCAGATCTCTCTGCAGAGCCAACCTACCCTCAAGCAGATCAACAAGCCCGCCTAGTTTAGTGTCACCTGCGAACTTACTGAGGGTGCATTCGATCCCTTCATCCAGATCATTGATAAAGATATTAAAGAGAACTGGCCCCAGCACCGAGCCCCGGGGGACATCACTTGTGACCGGACACCAACTGGTTTTAACTCCATTTACCACCACTCTCTGGGCATGGCCGTCCACCCAGTTTTTTACCCAGTGAAGAGTACACCTCTCCAGGCCATGAGCAGCCAGTTTCTCCAGGAGGATGCTGTGGGAAACAGTGTCAAAAGCTTTGCAAAAATCCAGGTAGACAACATCCACAGCCTTTCCCTCATCCACTAAGTGGGTCACCTTATCATAGAAGGAGATCAGGTTTGACAGGCATGACCTGCCTTTCACAAACCCATGCTGACTGGGCCTGATCACCCTGTTCTCCTGCATGTGCCGTGCAATGGCACCGAGGATGATCTGTTCCATGCCCTTCCCAGGCACCGCGGTCAGGCTGACTGGCCTGTAGTTCCCCGGATCCTCCTTCCGGCCCTTCTTGTGGATGGGTGTCACATTTGCCAACCTCCAGTCAGCTGGGACCTCCCCGGTTATCCAGGACTGCTCATAAATGATGCAAAGTGGCCTGGCGAGCACTTCCGCCAGCTCCTTCAGTACCCTTGGGTGGATCCCATCCGGCCCCATAGATTTGTGCACCTCCAGGTGCTGAAGCAGGTCCCTCACCATTTCCCTTTGGATTATAGCTCTGTAATTTCCAAACCAAAAGGAATAAATGTGTAAATTGATGCAAACATGATACACACTAAGAAGCTTTTCTCAAAAATCTAAGTCATGAAGAAAGCCCCCACCTTCAAGTTTATTTACCTGTCTATTGATGACTTTTTCTTCTAGGCTCTCCCACATTAGTTTGAGCTCTGAGACAAGGTCTTGAGCTGTGTGCTTGTCACTCTCCTCTGTTACCTTCTGCAGCAACAGCTCTGCCTGACGGCTCAGTCCTTCCATTTCTATCTGCTGCTGATAAGCTTCTGTCTTAAATTGCTACGGTAAATAGAAAAAGAATACACGTAAACTTATCACAAGTAGTGACCTTCTGGAATACAGCACAGTACAGCAGTATTTGCAATACCAATGCATCCCTCTCAGCTTTCGTACGTTTGGGGGATTGTCATCCAGGGTAAAAATGCTTGTAAGACACCGATCACCCCGACGGTCGCAGCAAACTGAGAATCTGCAGCAGTGTCTTAATGTTCTAGCAGGTATTGCTAACTGTGACCACAGAATGGCAAAGATGGCTAATAGGAAAGTATTCTCCAACGATCTCTCTGGTCTGTACAAAAGGCAGAACGCATCTGGGGTCACTTCTAGCTCTGGGGGTTGTGATAATACCATCCGTGAAACTTCAGATAGAATTGTTTTTCAGAAGACCTGAAAGCAAATTTTATTCAGTAGAACACCCTCTCTGGTACATGCAACTGGGACAGCACTCTGAACAACTCGCCTAGGTGTGTTCTTCTGAAGTACGTAAGATTATGGTTCATTTGAAGTTACATCATAAAATAGATAGACTAAACAACCTGCCCACAGCCAAAAAAAGTACAAGCGAGCCATGAAACCAAGGACATTACCTGATCGTTACACATCCCTGGTTTTTATATATCGCATAACAGCCTACCGACGTCAGGAGCATGCTCAAGTCACAGATCCACAAAGACAGGCTTCTGAAGGTCTAAGTTAGCCTGAAATTTTGATTTTCAGCTTACTAATGTACTGGGAATGTTGTGATCTGTGTGAGCATTTAGGTAAAGCCTGTAATTGCAGAAGTGAAGCTGTGGAGGCATTCTTTCAGAGCCTCAAGGAAGCTGTTCACGGTAGAAACCAGAACACGTAAAAGTCACAGCAGAAGAACCCTGCACATAATAACCTTACAGCCTGTGAAAGACAAGGAATGCCACTACAAGTATTTCTTGGCTATTGGAACACACTCACAAAATAAAATATACTTTCACCAAAATTTGGAATAGATTTTAAAATTAAACACATTTTAAAATGAAAAGTGTGCAACGAAATGTTATCTGAAATTTTCATACAGATTCTTTTCTACTAGAAGTTGAAAATTGCTTTTGACTCTTGAAAAATACAGAAAAATACTAAACACCACAGGAAAATGCAGACCGATGAAAATAGAAATGAAATCAATTGCTCGTTCATACCTTAAGTTCCTCAGTTTGCTGCTTCACTGTCTCCAGACCTGTTCCAACTGGGGACATAGATGCCAACCCGCTGCCAGCAATGTCCACCCAGTCAAACATTGCCTGAAAATCACAGTATGAAATTGAAGCATGAGCAGAGAAATAGTGTCAGATTTCAAAGTTGCATTAAGTAAAATACCAGAATTTTTTACTCCAGAGAATAATATTGCTGTGCGCTTTGAAAACAAAACGAAGCAAAACAAAACCAAACAGCTTTCTTCAGCGGAACCTAGGGGTTTTTTGCAATACAAGGGATCCAGTATTAACTAAAGTATTCCACGTAATGGTTACGAGAATGTACATGCTGCAAGACTGAACCCCTATTAGCAGCAATATCCTGCCAGTACTATTCATGCGGACTAGTACTCTACTTCTGGAGTAAAATCAGCAATTTTTATGAATACCCCGAAAGGTTAAATACAAGACAAACTCTGTTCTGCACTCCTTTGGAGCAAAGATGGAAGGTGGTAGCTGAATGATAACACACTTTAAATGATGATGACAAAAGAACTTCTGTTGAAGGATAACGGTATCTGTATCAGGAAGATGGAACACGACCCATTCAGTACAGATTAGACAGTGATGGCCAATACCTGAGCTTGAATGAATCTCCTCAGGATAAGGCAGTTGGAACTTCAAAAAACAAATGAAGTCTCCCCAGTTCTGAGGCTTTGTGGGTACTTCCCTTACTCCTGATATAATGCAGAACGACCTCAAGAACACTCCAGTTAAAGATTAAGAACACCTATAGCACTCTGGGCAATTAATTACATAGAGGAAAAAAATACCTCTGCCAGGCCCTTTTTCCTCCTGCCTGTTATCTGTGATTCATTACGGAGAAGGGCTTAGGACGGCTTCTCAGAGCTGCCCACTGCTACACAACTCCTTGGGAAAAGGAGAACTAACCCCCCCAACACGCTCAGCAGGGTGAGGCAGCTGTAGCTAACAATCTGCCCACAACACTTTTAATATTGTCTATTGAAATGAGCGTAAGGCAGCAGTTAAATACAGTTCTTGTACAAAGTACCAAGCTTGTAGGATGTACAAGGTGCAGCCCCAGGAAATACAAAGCTCTCAAAGCAACGGCAATGTTCCTAATGTAACCCTACAAGTCAACCTCTGTGCAGTATGAAAATAAGAGACCTTGGAGAAAAAAACATGGAAAACAAGATGTTGCATTATTATTAAGATGTGTTCTGCTGCTTGGCCTGCACCGAACACACAAGCAACTGCCCTCAGTGTCATGTGAAACTCTGTTTTTAAAGATCTAATGAACCAAGAAAGACAGTAATTCCACTGGGCAAAAAGACAGCTTTGCAAAATCTGACCATGAAAACCCTTCTACTGTTTCCATCTTCCAGCCATTCACTGACAAAAGACATGAGGCCTGCCACTCAGCCAAAACTTGCAAAGAATAGGCAAAAAAATGAAATAAAATACAGCGCATATAGAGAAAAGATATCTTAAAAAACTGCTGGAAAGTTTACCTACCCATTTTAAAAGTGAATCATCTTCCAAAGTATTGTGATTGGATAAATTACGGTAAGAATTAGTATGATGCTCCAGTATGTCTATATTCTTAGTATAATTACACTAAGAATTCATGTAATGGTCCAGTAACATTATGTTACTATTTTGGGCTTAAAATAGTCAAACTGAAATATTTGACTTATAAAAAAGGTGGAATAAAATTGAAGTTCTTTCACTGTCCTCCACTCAAAGAAAACAGCTGCAGGTGAGTATACGGACCTGTATTCTGTTCCTTTTGGATCATGTAAACATGTCACACCTTCAACTCGCCTACTATGTTACGTACTGACTCCCACCAGGAAATGTGAGCAGGATTACTATAAACTTGTGTCTTACCAATAAAGGGGACATCAATTTCGAATCTATACATAGAGGAGTATGTGAACAACTACATGCAGAAAAGAACAGATTTAGTCTTTAATGGAAGAAAAACCTCCAACCCAACCAACCCCGAGAAAAAATATCTGCCTACTGAAGAAAACAGTCGCTATAATCAGTGACACACGTCACCTTCCCAATCACGTAACATTTTTTACTACAACCACATTAAGTCCTATTGACTCAAGATTGGGTTAGGTGTATCACACCATCTTACCTGCAGTCCTTCTTGGTATGGAACAGCTGCCTGCAGAGCTTCAACAAGCTTATCTGCCCGTTCTTTCCTTGTGTTGCTTAAGGCATCCCAGGCAGAATTCAGCTGCAAGTAGGTGAAATTTACTCCAATGGACAAAAGAATGTTACTGCTGCTGTATAATGTGCGTTCACTCATTATTCACTCATCAATAACACCAATAAACTAAGCATGAATAGTTCACATTAATTCCATGTTAAAACTCTTGTTCTCCTTATCACTGCATAGTTACTTTCCTTCAGAACGCACTCGATGTTCTCGATGACAAAAGCTGTAAAATTCAATACTGATACTGAATAGTTTTCTTAACCTACGGATTACAGTCAATATGGGAAATAGTATTAAATCATTTGGAACTGCATCCTTATCAAAAAGGTAGCTTAAAAGAAACATACCCTGCTGAACACTGGAGAAACTGTCAGTACTCTGTAGCCATCCAAGCAGGATTGTCTCAGTCAAGATGTTGCACTTGGCATAAACCAGATACCTTTCAAATTTATTCCAGCATTCCTATTGCAAAAAGTAGCCATCTATTGCAGTAATCAGTGACTATTTCCACAAAAAACCTTTCTGTCTTTTACAGAACTTTTAACCCATAAATCAATACAATAAAATTGTCTATACATCCTAAACTAATACGAGCCAAGATCCATTTACTTGAAAAGCAACCCTTATGTTATCATAAAAGCTTCAGGGGTATCTTGCATTTGCCGCAAAATGTCTATTTGCAAAATTTGTTGGGGGCAGGGAGGATATACCAATTTCAGCTGAACAAGCACCTGGCGTAGCAGATTCAAGCACCTGCATTTCCCATACCTCATCTATGCTCTTGTGGACAATAGGTTTGTCAGGCTCTCCACAAGCAGCTACAAGGTCAGAGCCAAGGCTCAGAACTGTTGCTAGTTCCTCTTGTAGTCCATCAATTTCTTCTTTAGCAGCCTACAAAGAGAAAAAAAATCAATGCCGCTCACACTAACTTTAATAATCTATGTACAGCTTGTTTTCAAGATAGGACATGGCAGGATTCGGCCTGTGGTTTCTTTAAAGTCCCTTGGACTTACAATCTGACGCTTAAAACACAAGCATCCCTTTGCAGGGTCAGAGTGAAATCAACTGACACCAGTCTAAATTAGAACAATGGCTTATGATGTCACTTTACATGAGATGAAAAAAAGTAAACAGGAAGTTTTCAATTAGATTTCTTTAATCAGAGTGTTTTCTTTTTCAGAGGTTGTCAGTCAACCCTCAAAATCTTTAACTATCAGCATGAATAATTACAGGCTTAGAGCATAATACATAGAGCACGATACATGCGTACACCTTTCATTTAGATGTTACCTATTACTCAGGGAATCTCAAGTACGTATCACTTTCAGAAGTCCCAGTGACGTGCTTATTATATACGTGTTTATAAGCAGATATGCAAATATAAGGACAGGCACATGTTGCATGCTCATTGCAATTCAGAACTGGTACATGTTATTTACCACAGACTCTTGAGATATCACTATAGTAAATTCCTACACAATTATCCCTCTTGGTCTCTAAAAAAATAGCCTCCTGTGGTATTTCATAGTAATTCTGTCTTTTCTCCGCATACCGTAAATAAAATACTTTAAGTCAACAAAATACTTTCTACTGACCTCAGCATCTTCTTGCTGTTGCTTGACTACAGATGGGTCAACTCCAGGTCCCTCCAGTTCTCCAATGAGCTCCTGAGTATCTTTAATAGCAGCTGCAAGAGCCACGTGACTACACCACCAACTTTGCGGCTAGTTTCATTACATCCAACAATTTGGCCTCCCTCTCCTCAGTCAAGGTCTGGATGGCTTCCCAAATGAGGACCATTTGGTCTAGTTTATCTTGAACAGCTAAACAACAGAGGAACTAGATTACTACCTTGGCAAACGATTCTTGGCCAAAAATCTCTCTACAGTTCTACAGCAGAAACATATGGGTATCTTTTAAAATTTAGACTGTAAAATTGTTTCTTTACAGGACGACTCATAACCTTAAGTGGAAACAACCACCATAACCTTAAAAAATAAAACAAAGGTCATATCCACAATGAATTATTTTAAACAAATACTTTGCTTTTATACATCTTCTCCAGCTTCTCCAGGAGAACACAATCCCCAGATCAGTGGTCATCAGAAATGAACATTTTTATATGCTGCAGCTTGCTGCATTTCCACTACGTGAAACTTTCCTCCATCTATTACCTTTAGCAGGTATATCCTTATCGGCTCCTTCTGAGCGAGCAATCATTTCCTTCCCTCTCTGTTTAAGCGTCTCATACACCGGCTGAAGTTTTTCCAGATCCACTGACACGTTCTTATCTTCACTGATTTGCTCTTTAATCTTCTCAACCTCTGCTGAGATTGAAGGTGGCTGCCTCAGACGTTCAGCTGTGCCTTTCAGACTCTCAAGAGTCAAATCTGTCTTGTCATGAAACTGGTAGGGTGGTAAAGGACAGAAAGAAGTGGCAGAGAAATTAGGAAAAAAAAAAACAACTGAAAAATGGCATTTCAAATTGTCTTGGAAAAATGTACTTTAAAATTAACATATTTAACATCTCTAGCCAACAGACGTATGTGCCACTTGCAATACCGCCCTTCGTGGTTCTTCCCCTCTCTCAATATCTACATTACAAAAATGACCTTGCAAAATGGTACTTCCTCTCAGATTGAAGAATTTTACTATGAAGTCCGGTTTCAGTCCTGAGACGTTCCATCTGAAGATACTATACATAGAGCAGAATCTACTTGCCTTTAGTCCTGTGTCATTCATACAGTAGGTTGTACCTTATTTTGGAGAGCCATGACTCGTTGGCTCTTTCATGAGCCATTTCATCATTTTAGCAAGCTGTTTACCTGAGTAGTAAATACATACTTCTTCATATCAGGACCAATACACTGGCATATAACCACTGGTTAAGATTCAATATGTATGGTCATTCAAAAAGATGTCTGTTAGTGCCCAGGTGATGCTTGTTACTGCAGTAAAGGAACGTTACTTTCTGCAACTAAAAGCACACAACAGCGTGTGTTATGTTGACCCACAGTTGACCGAGCCCAGGGAGGTGTCCAGAAACTCAATTACAGCTCTGTAACATGGTTCACCCTTTGGTATAGGTCCAAAGATAGCCTTTACTATATGCTTTTGGATCCCTAGAGACTCCTAAAAACACCTCACCACCGTGCCCCTTTCAATTTACAGAAATTAGTAAACCTTGGGTGCATTTAACAATCCCTCCGGGATCTACAAAAAGCACTCTTGACTACACTTGGGAAAGGTGCCAGAAAGAGCACAGCAAAACAAGATTGCCTGATGGGAACAAATAGCTACATCCTTTCTATGCAAAGGAATACAGGCAATGCGAATGTAATGACTTTTTCCCACCACACAACCCACTTCACATCAGACACCGTGACCAACGTTACGGACTCAGTGTTTTTGTTAGAAGTGCGAATATCATACGAGCCAGCAAAATGTGTTATGGAAGATAAGTAGCCTTCCCACCTTCCGGACTTCTGGAAAACTGATTGCAGCAACAAAACCTTACAAAAGTGGCAAAGACGGAAATTAAATTGGCACTATTCAGGTCTAATTTTAGGAGAGCTATATATTAAATTTTAAAATTGTTGGTACATTCAGTGGGCTTCCTTGTACTCGTATTTCAATGAATGAGACGAGGTGTTTTAGAACTTAAAAGGAAGAAAATGCAAGTCATTACAACCTCTCATTCTGGCTCCATAGGTTATGGGGTGCCTTTGATACGTAGTGCTGCCACATATTCCACTTGGATAGAAAAACCTTCCCCTGGGCTCAGCTCCAGCAACTGAGGCCCAGTTTTGTCCATCTTACCTATATGAGGCTTGTGCTCAGCCATCAGCCCACGCAGTTGCTATAACAAACAAAACGACTTAGCAGTTTCTTATGCTTGCACCACCACATTACAGCTGTCCACACTTCCAACACATCCAGCTGGCGAGAAATGCCAAACACCCTTCATCCTAATGTCAAGCGCAAATACTATCAAACAAAGGTAGTGATTGCTCTGCCAGTGATGGCTCCCATTCCAACAGAGAGCTACCCAGGCTTTAAACACCACAATTAGAGACGCACTGGAAAGGTCCAGGCAATACCCTCGTAGGACGGATGATTGATTACAGGCAAAATACAAGATGCTAACTATGCATATGATCTTGGCAACAGACACTCCCCATATCTAGTACCTATAATGACAGAAATGGCAACAGTATTCCAGGCATGTGCATAACGCCACTGCATATATACTTTTCATGGTGGTATTTGTCACTTGCCTCAAACCCTTCCATTGAAGAACATCACAGAAAGAGGTACTGGCATTGCAAGAATATGAATTCAAATGATCCTTGCTTTAAGAAGAGGGAAGTAGCACAAGGAAGAGTCAGAGAAATCAGTGAAAAGGAGAAAAGGACAAGGAAGACCGATTAGGAGAGACTATCAACCTAGTTTAGCAGCCTCCTCTCTGGCCACAAAACCCCTCTGTCTTCACAACAGCACTATTTCTTAATTGACACAAAGTTTAGCAAGTAATTAATAAGTAAATTAAATCTGATCTCAGCTGTCTACTCCCTCTCATCATCCACCCCCTAAGTAAGTCAAAACTGTGCATAAAACTTGTGGTAGTGAAAGGTCACAAGGTGCCTTCCAACTTGCCGAAGGATCTGGGTTTTGTTTACTTGCACCCGTAGATCTGACAAAAGGCAAAGGTTTCTTGTGGGAGTAGCCCCATCCTTCCCTCCACTTTTATTTATCTTCTCAGCTCATTCCTCCCTTTTCAGGAAAATCCCACTCTCTTGTCAGGCACTGTCCCTCCTGGTGCTGTGAACTCCACGCCTTTCTACCCTATAGCCCCTGTGCAGGAACATGAGAGGCACATGCTCTGTTCCGCTCAGCTCAGACTTTGTTTAAGTTAATGACGGCACAGGAAAGGGCCTGTGTCAGTCTCGGTGTAAATACATCCTCTTGTCTTCAACTAAGGTTCTTCCCTTAAAAAGACATCCTGATACTGGCTCGCTTACTTGCTCCTCCCCAGAAGAGGAGAGGTTGAGAAGATTGACAAGACGGTGACCATGACTCTCAGCAGCCCTCTGAGGGCAAAACAGCAATGAAAACACAAATCCCCCTGACTCTAGCTCTTACCCAGAATGTAACTCCTTGTACACCTTGTAGCAAGAAAAATAATGTTGAGTAGCGGAGAAGAGGCAAAGGTGAAACTAAGAGCAGCCTGAAATTTTTTAGAAAATGATTTTGTGTGGTTTATTTCTGTGCACAAAGAGATGATTTGACACAAGGCCCACAAGAGTGCACATTTCTGGGTCCAAACCTTACGCTAGTGCTCTGCCCACGGCTTAGTTCAAACCAAACTGACTGCGTGCTACTCACACAGAACCGACTCTATGAATTCCATGACTGGGAATAAAGACAGTCATCAGTAAATACATCAGAACAGAAAGGTAAGTGAATACAGAAAACGGTTTTCCATTCACATTCAGAACCTTTTTTTTTTTTGAATAGAACAATAAATGATTTGATCTTGTCCACGATCTACCATTGCGTAAACAATTCCAGTAAACAAGTATTCCAGATCAGATTACGTGTTAAAATTGCCTGACATTAATCTTCCACTTAACAAACAAATCCCAGCTAATGGCATAGCTCAGAGAAAATGCAAAAATAGAAGCTCATCTGAAGGGCCTCTCACGCAAGCAGAATGACTGGGGGGACAATCCTGTAAGTAAAGCAAGCATGATTTGGCTCACAGGGACTAGTCAAGCTAGTTTGTAAAGCTCGTGTTATATAGCTAGTCTTAATAGAGCCTGTTTGTTCATTGTGGACATAATAGGAAGACAAATGAGTGAACCCACTGTTTACCAGTACATAATAGTGGCATATCTTCATTAACTGGTCACAGAGTAAAACTCTGAAGCCAGGGTTCATCCTATCTAACTGGAGTTCCTTAATTGAGGCAGCTAAAAACACCCCAAACCTAGTTACTCTGTGCTCAGCAGGGAGAGAGAGGTCTGTCCAGTAGCCACATGGGTTTGACCTCACTGCACAGTGCGAGCTGCACACTCAGCCTGGGGCCTCTGTGCAGAAGAGAGAGAGAGAAACCAAGAGGCCCAGGGAGCAGGAAAGAAGGGCGACGGGGAAAGTAGAGGGAGAGGAAGGATGACAGAGAGAGAGAGGGACTTGGAAAGAAGAGAAAGGGCGACAGGGAGCAGAGCACAGCAGGAGAGAGGAAGGGAGGTACAGGGAGGCGAAAAACAGGACCCAGAGGGAAAGGGGAAGGGCAGGGAGGAACAGGGAGGCAGAAGAGGGCTGACAGGAGCCCAAGGGCCCAGGACTCACCGCAGCTCCCGGCTCTGCAGATCTGTCCTGTCGGCCTGTGCCAGCCTCCCCTCAGCCGACACAAGATGGCCGCCGGGAGCCCTGTGCCGGGTCCACAACTCCCAGCGTGCCCCGGGGTGCCCCCTCCTGCCCTCTGACCCCGCGGGAACCATGGCCGCCTCCCCGGGGCTGCCCTCGCCCAGGGCCAGGCCCTGGGGCACGGCTGGGGCCAGGAGGAGGAGGTCAGGGAGGGAGAGAAGGTTGGGAGATGCCGCGATTGAGAGACGGGACGCTGCTTGATGCAAGCAAGATGTCGGTTTATTAGACGCGTCGGAAAGCTTTTTATACAGCTACTTAACAGTTACATAAATTACACAAATTCTATCATTTCTAATTGGCTTAGCTCTAAATGTTTCATTACAATAATCCCTCCTACTTGCGGTTTCGCTACATGCTAGAAGCTACAGTTTTGGAATGTGCTAAAAGCTACAGTGATAACTTGTTGCCTACTCCCTGCTTCTTCAAGGTTATTTATCTCAGACCCGCAAGGCCAGTTGTTCCCTGGCTCCTCAGAGTTATTTGTCTCAGGTCTGCAAGGTCGGCATGCCCTCGAATTTCTTGCATACTTGTACTTTTCTGCTAGCCGCCCCCGACAAGGAGTGAGTCTGAGGAGCCGGGCCTGGGGACTTTGAGGGATGCCATGTGAGCCTCTGGTAAAGGCTCAGCACCATTACAGCCAGCTGCATGTGGGGTGGTGTTAGAAGGACCGTGGCCATCCAGACAAGGGGAGTTATTGTCCCCCTTGACTCAGCACTGGTGTGGCCACATCTGCACTCATAGTATCCCAGAATGGTTTGGGTTTGAAGGGACCTTGAAAGATCATCTTGTCCAATCCCTGTTTTTTAGGGACATCTGCGACTCAATCAGGATGCTCAAAGCCCCGCCCTACCTGACCCTGAACACCTCCAACGATGGGGAATCCACAACTTCTCTGGGCAACCTTTTCCAGTGTCCCACCACCCTCATTGTGAACAATTTCTTCCCTATGTCCAATCTAAATCCACCCTCTTTCAGTGTAAAGCCATTGCCCCTTGTCCTGTCGTTACTGGCCCTGATAAAATATCTTTCTCTCTCTCTTACAAGGCTCCCTCATAGATTAAAAGGCTGCAAGAAGGTCTCCTTGGAGCTTTTTGTTTCCAGACTCAACAACTTCAACTCTCTCTGCTTTTCTCCTTAGGAGAGGTCTTCCAGCCCTCCCATGATTGTTGATGATCATTCTCTTGATCTGCTCTAACAGGTCCATGTCGTTCTTGTGCTGGGGCCCACAGAACTGGACACAGTGTTCCAGATGAAGTCCTATGAGATTGGAGTAGAGAGGGGGAATCCCTCCCAGCTGCTGGCCACGCTTCTGTAGATGCAGCCCATGCTATGATTGGCTTTCTGGGCTGCAAGTGCACATTACCGGCTCTTGTCCAATGTTGCACACACCAGCATCCCCAAGTCCTTCTCTACAGGGTTGGTCTCAATCCATTCATCAGTCCGTCTCTATTGATACTGGGGATTGCCCCGACCCAGGTGCAGGACCTTGCACGTGGCCTTGTTGCACTTCCAGAGGGTCACACGTGTCCCATTTACCAGTGACCAAAACAGCTGAGAGTTCCTTTCCCAAGGTTTAGGGTCTTGACTATAGTTTTCAGCTGGCATATATCCCTTCAGATCATGAATTCCACCAGGGACTGATCACTGCAGCCCAGGCTGCCACCAGTCTTGGCCTCTCCAATAAGTATCTCTGAGTTGGTGACAGGACGAGGGAGCTGGGTTTGGGTTTAGGCGTGAGGCATGTGGTGAGGGTTTCAGCTTTGGCGTTGGTGTTCAGGGAAGGGCTACAGATGAGAGTTGCAGGTGAGGGATTAGGGTTAGGGTCCAGGCAAAGGCTTAGGGGGAGCTGCGTCGTGCCGAGTCTGAGGGGCAAGAGTGTGGAAGGCACTCGGCGTGTATGGGCCCTGGTGGTGAGCAGAGGGAAAGCTCATGTGGTGATGACCAAAAGCATCCCCATTGCAACGAGCTGGGGATTAGCACTGGGCCCCTTCTCTTGGCAGGGCACATCCAGGGGGCTACAGCACACAGGATGTCTCTGCCTCCTTTCTTTGTCACCCTGAAATCACTGCCTCTGGTTTTCTGCTCCAATCAGCCCCCAGGGAGGCACGCTTCAATTTCCTGAAGCAGCTTTGTCAGCCACAGCCCTCAGCAGACCCTGCTGAACCTCCAAGGCTCTTTATTCCTGCCAGGGCCCTCCACACTGCGTGACTTTCCCCTGGGAGCTCGTTAACGTGAAGGAACTGTAATGAGTTTATTCTTGCATCTCAATTCACCGTATGGTTGCAAGGGGACTTTGAGGAGAGACTGTCTCCAAGGAAGAGTTTTGCCCGAGTTTGCTGGAGAAGAAAAGTTTTGTTTAACAAGCACATAATGTAACATGGGCCTCTAGGGACATCACTAGAGACATGAGTGGGTGACAAGGCTCTGGGATGGAAATTTGGCCAAGAATAAGGCAAAGTTTACTTAATCTGCCACACTGTCTCTTTAGCCAACTCACTAACTGTGCGTATACTTAGAATTTCCTATCAATCTCTCCAACATATTTCTTTTATGTTGATGGTTTGAGGAAGGTGGAGCTTATTGGAGGCTTGGACTTGGCATATAGTGGAGGAATGCATTGGGTTTCTTTAATTCATTGGTATCATTTTTTCCTTCTGGCTGTTCAGATTTAATAAGAATCCCTTGTCTATTTACAGCCAAGTCTGCGGGGGAATCGGGCAGGAATTGGTGCAAAGGAGCTGTGAACATTCAGCTGCAGACTCAGCGCACAAGTCTGATGTAGGAAAAGAATGCAAGTCCCAGGCAGCCCCAAGAGAAACGGTGGGGAGGAGGAGGTGGGGGGGCAAGTTGTCCATACAGTGGGGGACCTCGAGGAGATGGCAGTTGCTACCTCTCCAGTCCTCCTTAGGAGACCCTCTGGTTCAGTATCAGCTGGAGAAAGCTGCAAGCATTTCCTCTGGAAAAATAAAAAGACTAATGAAAAGCCCTTTCCAAATGAAAAATTACCTTTTTATTAAGTGCTTCTTGAAACCTTCCACTTTAAGTAGACTCCTGAGACCTCTCCACTGAGCTGTACCAGGCTAGAAGCCCTGAAGAAAATCATGGAAGAGCTGTGGCTCCTTAGGGCTTTCTGCACTTCAACGAGCCCCATGGGGTATTTGCTGCTGAGCCCAGGAATGCCAGATACTGAGAGGAGCTTGAACAACCTGTGCAGGAATTCAAGTCCGAAGCAAACGCCAAAGTGTCTTGGAGCATTAATTGTCCCCACTGAGGGCCATGACAGACCAAGCCTCCCCATGGATTTGTTCGAGCAGGCAACTGGAGGCTGTGATTACAGGGAGGCAAAGGCACTGTGCAGGTGGAGCCGATGCTGAGTAAAGCCTTGCTGTATTTTATCCCGCCAAGCAGCCAGCCCTGGGAAGGGGGATCCTGTCCCTCACACTGGCTCAGGGCTCCTCCTGGGGCAGTGAGGTGTGAGGTGTGCAATGCCGAGTGAAGGCCAACGGCACCACACCTCCCGGCCTCCCTGGGGGGTGCGAGGAAGCAGTGAGGCCCCGGTTCCATGAGATTAAGGTGTCTCCTTTCAGGCCTCGGTAGCAAAGACAACAGCCACAGCCAAGGGGACAAAGACCTGCAGGCTGTGGACACCCAACCTCTTTCCTCCCCTTGCTCCCACTGGGGCATCTCCTCGCCTTTCCTGGCAGCTCTTCTTCCTCCCTGCCTGTTCCTTGGAACACCCAGCGTTGCGCTGATCCAGGCTCCCTCTGGGTGACCTCAGCAGTCACAGCACTGTCCTTCATGGGACATTTCTTTCTTCTCATGTCCACTCTCGTTGTGAATGTTGATTTGGGATCCTGCCCAACTTTGAGGGGGCACCAATTTAAGATTTAGTAACACGTGGTTAAGTCATATGATTCTAACAATACTTCATCATTTGCCAGTTCTCAAAGTGATTTATCAAAATTTGCTATAGCCAACACAGTGACATATTTAAAGATTGAAAAAAGGAAAGGTTCACGGGACAGGTACGACACTTTCCTGAATTAAATCAGACACTCGCAACCACAAGACTTACAATAGTTTTCTAAATAGAATTGCACACACAGAAAGTCGCTGAGGTGACCATCTCTGTGCAGGGAAGTCCACACTGGGGAAGGGAATCATGGCAAAAAGGGTCAGCAAGGGGCTCCTTTGGGGGCTTTTTGAAGTGAGGAAAAGCGGCCAGCCTGTGCCGGAAACCGGCCGCTCGTGGGTGGTCTGCTGAGGAGCTGTGGGCAGAGCCAGCAGCACCGGCGGCAGATCTGAAGGAGGCGTACTCGCTGGGACCACTTCCCCCCTCATAAAAGAAGCCTTTGGGGAGCACAGCGACCTGGTCACTGCGCACTGAGTAAGCACGCAGCACATGGGCATCACCCAGGGCGTCACCGGGGAGCACCACAACAAGGCGGTCATCACCCTCTCGGATGGAGTTTAGCTCTGGTCTCCACCCGGCAGAAGGTCGTGCTCTCAACCTTAGCCAGGATGGATGTGGGAACCCAGAGAGAGCTCCCACAGGAACGTACAGCCGTCCAGGTCACAGGCTGCAGGGGGTGCCAGAGCCTTTCACTGGTAACGCGGGGCAGCTGTAACAGCTGCTGTGTGCGTTGTGAACAGGTGAACCATCTGCTCAGCCTGGTGTCAGAGCTGTGAGAGGAAGTCGAAAGGTTAAGGAGCATTAGGGAGGCTGAACAAGAAAAGGACTGGTGGAGCCAGGCTCTGCCCTCCTTGAAACAGAAGCAGGAGCACCTATCAGAAAGTCATCGGGATCCAGGGACCCCTGTATCCTGCCCTGTCAGGCAGAAGGCAGAAGCCTAAATGAAAAGAGTGAATGGAGGGAAATTCATGGTCGGGGCAGCAGGCGAACTCCCTCCTTGCCCACGATGTCCCCCATCCCGGTACCTCTGAAGAACAGATCTGAGGTTCTGGTTGAGGAAGGCCAGTCAAATTAGGATTTGGATGATGGGCAATCCACACCAGAGACGTCTCCACAGTCAGAATGGCGTACCGCCTGTATCACAACCACAACCCCAAGGAAGAAAAGAAGGGTTATGCTCGTTGGTGACTCCTTCCTGAGGAGAACAGAGGGTCCAATATGCCGGGTAGATCCTCCTCATAGAGAAGTCTGCTGTCTTCCTGGAGCCCGGGTGAAGGACATCACCAGGAAACTTCCTCGCTTGATACAGTCCTCAGCCTATTACCCATTACTGATCTTTCTTGTAGGTGGAGAGGAAGTTGTGACTCATAGACCAAGGGCAATCAAAGGGGACTTCAGGGCCTTGAGAAGGTTGATGAGGGAATCTGGGACACGGGTTATTTTTTCCTCACTCATTCCAGTTGCAGGCAGTGACATTGGAAGAAACAGACGGATCCAGTCTATTAATCCATGGCTCCATGGCTGGTGTCACCGCCACAATTTCATTTTTGTTGACAATGGGATGGCCTACACAGCACCGGGCTTGTTGGCATCACCTGGGAGACACCTTTCTCAAAGGGGGAAGAGGGTCTTTGCTCAAGAGATTGTGGGGCTGATCGACAGGGCTTTAAACTAGATGTGAAGGGGGAGGGGGATGATAATATCAGGCTTGTCTGTGACCAGCTGTGGGATAACACGTCAGGGTTAGAGGGACGGGGCACTAGTACGGGCCTCTGACTATTGCCCGGAGGCATGCTGGGAACACTGCATCATTGTCAAAGTCTTACAGAGACGAGCCAGGGGCTTCTGAGGTTGTTGGAGTCAACAGGGAAACACGCGTGAAACTCTTCAAGGTGATCTCCTCTAAGAAGGTAACACAGGCAACAGCCCAGCTGAAGTGCCTCTACACAAACGCACGCAACATGGGTAGCAAACAGGAGGAGCTGGAAACTACCATGCTGCTGGAAAGCTATGACCTAGTGGCCATTACTGAAACCTGCTGGGACGAATCCTATGGCTGGAGTGTGGCTATCAATGGCTACAAGCTGTTGAGGAAGGAGGGGCAGAGGTGTTGCCCTCTCTGTTAAGCAAGGGATAGAGTGTGAAGAGATGTCCCTAAAGAGCAGCCAAGAGGAAGTCAAAAGCTTATGGGTAGGCATTAGAGACAGAGGCAACAAGGGGAACCTGGTGGTTGGTGTCTACTATAGGCTGCCTGATCAAGGGGAACCTGCAGATGAAGCCTTCTTCCTGCAGCTACAGGAGGCATAGCACTCAAATGCTCTCCTCCTTGCTGGGGATTTCAACCACCCTGACACCCGCTGGAAAAGTAACACGGTGAGCCGTAGACAATCCAGGAGGTTCCTGGAGTGCCTCGACGATAACCTCCTAAGACAGGAAATAGACAGCCCTGCCCGAGGGGATGCCATACTGCACCTGAGAGTCACCCATGCGAGTGAGCTCATTGGGGATGTCAAGATTGGAGGCAGCCTGGTGTGCAGTGACCACACACTGGTGGAGTTCACAGTGCTAAGGGATACGTGTCAGACAAGGGCGTAGTCAGGACCTTGAACTTTAGGAAAGCAAACCTCCGGATCGTCGTGGAGTTAGTCAATAGGACCCCCTGGGAAATGGTCCTCAGGGACAAGGGGGCAGAAGAGAGCTGGCAGATCTTCAAGGACGCTTTCCATAGAGCACAAGGGCTCTCGATCCCCAGGTGTAAGAAATCAAGCAAGAAAGGGAAGTGACCAGCATGGCTGAGTTGGGACCTGCTGGTCAAACCAGAAAAGGAAGGTTAAAGAAAGCGTGCCCTCCCTGATGACTGAGAATGGCAAACTGGTGACAACAGACAAGGAGAAGGCTGAGGTTCTGAACAACTTTTTGCCTTAGTCTTCACTGGCAGCCTCTCTCCTCATACCTCCCAAGTTGAAGGACTTCAAGACGGGGACCTGGGGGACAAAGTCCCTCCCACTGTAAGTGAAGACAAAGTTTGTGACCACCTGAGGAACGTGAACATACACAAGTCCATGGGGCCTGATGCACCCCAGAGTCCTGAGGGAATTGGCTGATGAAGTTGCCAAGACACTCTCCATGATATTGGAAAAGTCATGGCAGTCAGGTAAAGTCCCCGGTGACTGGCAGAAGGGAAACATTACAGCCATTTTTAAAAGGGTAGAAAGGAGGACCCCGGAACTACCGCCCTGTCAGCCTCACCTCTGTGCCTGGGTAGATCACAGCACAGATCCTCCTCGAAGCTATGCTAAGGCACATGGAGGACAGGGAGGTGATTCGAGAGAGCCAGCATGGCTTCACCAGGGGCAAGTCCTGCCTGACCAACCTGGCGGCTTTCTCCAATGGAGTGACTGCATCAGTGGACAAGGGCAGAGCAATGGATATACTCTGTCTGAACTTCTGCAAGGCCTTTGACATGGTCCCCCACAACATCCTTCTCTCTGAGTTGGAGCCATACGGATTTGATGGGAGGACTGTTCGGTGGATAAGCAACTGGCTGGAGGGTCGCATCCAGAGAGTAGTGGTCAATGGCTCGATGCCCAGATGCAGAGGGGTGAAAAGTGGCGTCCCTCAGGGATCTGTCTTGGGACCAGCGCTATTCGATATCTTCGTGAATGACATAGACAGTGGGATCAATTGAAGCCTCAGCAAGTTTGCCGATGACACCAAGCTGAGTGCTGCAGTTGACAGCCCAGAGGGACAGGATGCCATCCAGAGGGACCTGGACGACCTGGAGACGTGCGCCTGAGCAAACCTTATGAAGTTCAAGAAGACCAAGTGCAACGTCTACACTTGGGTCGGGACAATCCTGGTTATCGATACAGGCTGGGGGATGATGTGATAGAGAGTATCTATCTCTAGTACCTTGCGGAAAAAAGCCTGGGGGGTACTGGTAGATGAAAAGCTGGACATGAGCCAACAATGTGAGCCTGCAGCCCAGAAGGCCAATCGCATCCTGGGCTGCAACAACAGAACTGTGGCCAGCAGATCCAGAGAGGTGATTCTGCCCCTCTCCTCTGCTCTCATGAGACCCCACCTGGAGTAGTGTGTCCAGCTCTGCAGCCCTCAGCACAAGAAGGACATGGACCTGTTGGAGCAGGTCCAGAGGAGGCCACAAAGATGATCTGAGGGCTGGAGCCCCTCTCCTACGAAGACAGTCTGATACAGTTAGGCTTGTTCAGCCTGGAGAAGAGAAGGCTATGAGGAGACCTGAGAGCAGCCTTCCAGTACCTGAAGGGGGCCTACAAGAAAGCGGGGGAGGGGCTGTTTGCAAGGGCATGTAGCCATAGGACAAGGGGCAATGGTTTTAAACTAGAGCAGGGTGGGTTGAGATTAGACATTGGGAAGAAGTTCTTTACCATGACGGTGGTGAGACACTGGCCCAGGTTGCCCAGAGAGGGGGTGGAGGCCCCATCCCTGGAGGTGTTCAAGGCCAGGCTTGATGAGGCTCTGAGCAACCTGATCTAGTTGAAGATGTCCCTGCTGACTGCAGGGGGGTGGGACTAGATGGCCTTTAGAGGTCCCTTCCAACCCAACACATTCTATGATTCTGTGATTCTAAACAGACATAAAGGCTAACCAATACAATTGAGATGTATCTCTTTTTGCAAAAAGTAGCGCGTTATTGGTACCAAATGATCTTTGAAACCTCAAAGGCAGGTGTTCCTATATTGGAGGTGGTATTGTAGGGGACAGGTGGTTCATATTGTAGGGAGGGCGCTGCATTAGGAGGAGCGTGGGTCACCCACACCAGGGGAGCTGTCATCCCACTCCACTGAAACCTGGAGTGGCCACCTCGGGGCTCGTGTGCCCCTCACTGGGGCTTCCTGTTCTAGACAAGTGGGGAGGAATGGAGAGTGTCCAGAGAAGCTCTGCCAATATGGGATTCATGGCCTCAAGCACACGCCCCGTGAGGGGAGGCTGAGGGTCCTGGTCTCCTTCAGCCTGGTGAAGTGGGGGCTCAGAGCATCACAGTCATAACCTGTAACTGCTTGAAGGGTGGTTTCAGAGATGCCGTAGCTTTTCTTCATGGTGGAAAAAAAAGCAGGAGAAAGGAAGGATGCCACAAAGTTTGGATTGGGAGGTTGAGACCAGAAATGACCAGAAGAAACTGTCACTCCAAGGGCAGTGCTGTGGTACAAGAGGACACCCAGGGGGAGGCTGGACCAGCCCATGGCTTTGTCTTTCCCAGAACAGCCAGGGAGGATGGAGAGATATCAGTAAGGGTAGTGAGATATTGGGGTGAAATCAAAAAGACAATTGGGTGCCTTCAAAGAAAGAGGTGCAGGTATGGGACACCGAAGGAGTAACACCTTCAGATTTGCTCAGCATCAGAGCCACCTTTAATTTCCCTTTACCTACCTGTCATTATTGCCTCCAGTTTTCTGCTCTAACGAGCCCCTGGGGAGGCTTTGTTGGTAATGGTCCTCAGTGGGACCCATTAACACTCCAAGAAACCTCGGAGTTTACATCTGAGTTTGTCATCTTGAGCGGTTTCTTCAACTTCCTCTCAGTGTCTGCGGTTCAGGGACTCTGCCCCAAACCCACCCGAGGGGTCATTAAAATGCCTTGGGCTGCTCCTCTGCTGAGCCCACCTCCTGGGATGGAGGAAGCTCATGGCAACCAGTGCTGCAGAGAGACAGCTCTGCCCAGGAGCAGCTCCTGTGGAATGGGCAGCAGGGCTGAGGGCACTGCCTGCAGGCACCGAGGATGGGACCATCAATGCAGAGAGAGCATGAAGGCAGTCGTGACTGGGAGGAGAGCTGAGAGCTCACTGTGGGAGGAAGCTTCCCAGCCCTCTGCACGGCTGCAGGGCAATGCCACTGCCGATCCTGAAGGGTTCTCATAAAGCTGTCGTAGCCCACAGCCTGTGGGATCTTTCTCTGGTGTAGAGGAGGAGAAGGGTGTGCTGCAGAGCAGGGCTTCCCTGCAGCACCGTCAGAGGGACAGGACACGGTGGCTGCCTTCTCCTGGGGATGGTTGCAGGGGCATGAAGGTGGGTGTGCAGCCAGGGGTGCCCAGGGCTGTCCTTCAGAACAGGGTCCCGGTGCTTCAGAGGAACTCTGCCTCCTGCCAGTGCCAACTCTAACCCTGCCCAGTGAGCTTCTGCCCTCAAGGACGTGGGATCCAGGGCAGCAGCTGCCTCATCTGTGGCCGTAGCTGCAGCAGAAGGGACTCTCCTGAGCACCCTCTGTCCCTCCCTGGCCTTGTTTCCCTTGGCAGAAGCATCGGGGCATTGCTCCTTGCTTCTCCACCCGTCCCTGCTGCTGCTGCTGCTTCTTTGATTTCAGTCTCTCTGGGGTGGGGGCTTCATCAGCAGCTCAGCAACTGACCCTGCAGGTCCTGCCATGCAGATGTGTCCCTGGTGCCCAAGGCCTCTTCTATCCTCTGGGTGTCTAGGCAATGCAGTCCATGGGGTGGGGATAAAGGTAACTCCCAGAAAGGGACCCCCATCTTCTGGGCATCCAAAAGCTGACAGCTCTTCCCTGGGGAGGGGAGTTTGGAGATCTGCACTTTGGAACTGGACTCCTCTGCTCTCCGTGGGATCATCCTCCAGACCAAAGCGGGGCTGGCAAAAAGCAGCTGAGAGCAGGACGGATGGAGAGACCAGCTCTCCTCCTTCTGCACTAAGGGTCTGTCCTATTGCCTCCCAGGACTCTCACAATAGCACTCATAGGGTAGCAGAAATGCCAGGGATTTCTACCTTCAAACATGACTCTTCAAGTGGGCCAGGGGTAACCGGAGCAAAATAAACAAAACAAGCCCCCCAGCTCTGTTCTGCAGCCAGGGGACCTGGGAGTGACAGTGCTCAAAAGCTCTTTTATATCAGGGGTAGAGTTACCCTGCGATCACTCCTGGTTCCTCTCTCCCTCTTGTTGCACAGCACGACTGACTCCTCTGCAGCCCACAGCAGAGTCCCCTGCTCCCCATTGCACCCTCAGCCAGCACAAACCAGGCATCACACCAGGATCTGCACAAACGCCTTCCTGGACGGACGGAGGTCATTTGGGGGGCTCTACTGTGACCAGTGCAACAGGTTCTACTCGGACCTGTCTGTCCTCACTCTTCACTGTCTTTTCCTCCTTGGACAGGCCCCCATGTGCAGAGGGAAAATATGTCCAACGGCAGCTCCATCACCCACTTCCTCCTCCTGGCATTCGCAGACACGCGGGAGCTGCAGCTCTTGCACTTCTGCCTCTTCCTGGGCATCTACCTGGCTGCCCTCCTGGGCAATGGCCTCATCATCACTGCCGTAGCCTGTGACCACCGCCTCCACACCCCCATGTACTTCTTCCTCCTCAACCTCGCCCTCCTCGACCTGGGTGCCATCTCCACCACTGTTCCCAAAGCCATGGCCAACTCCCTCTGGCACACCAGGACCATCTCCTACATGGGATGTGTTTCCCAGGTCTTTTTCTTTGCCTTCTTGATGTCAGCAGACTTTTGTCTTCTCACCGTCATGGCCTACGACCGCTACGTTGCCATCTGCAAACCCCTGCACTATGGGTCCCTCCTGCGCAGCAGAGCTTGTGTCCACATGGCAGCAGCTACCTGGGGCAGTGGCATTCTCAATGCTCTCCTGCACACGGTCAATACAT
Organism: Rissa tridactyla; assembly: GCF_028500815.1. Taxonomy (NCBI): domain Eukaryota; kingdom Metazoa; phylum Chordata; class Aves; order Charadriiformes; family Laridae; genus Rissa; species Rissa tridactyla. Next base: position 1,720,484 of record NC_071491.1, on the reverse strand, counting down.
TTTCAATACCTCTCTGCCAAGGCAATGGCCTAGACCAGTTCTTCTGTGAAATCCCCCAGATTGTATTTAGTGCCTGTTTATTCTTTGTGTGTTTTATTTTCATTGTGGTGTCCTATGTGCAGATCTTCAGAGCTGCGCTGAAGATTCCCTCACAGCAGGGACGGCACAAAGCCTTTTCCACGTGCCTCCCTCACCTGGCCGTGGTCTCACTGTTGATCAGCACTGGCATGGTTGCCCACCTGAAGCTCCTCTCCATCTCCTCCCCATCCCTCAATGTGGTGATGGCTGTTGTGTACTCGGTGGTGCCTCCAGCAGTGAACCCCCTCATCTACAGCATGAGGAACCGGGAGCTCAAGGATGCCCTGAAGAAACTCATCTGATGGATCCTGAGGCAGTAAAAGTAATGTGCCTCCCGTTCTCTGTGTCATGCTATAAGTTTACTCTAGGCCAGGCTTCAGCCATTATTTTTTTCTCTGATAATTATCCTTTGAAGTAATTGCTTGGGTTCATAGCACTTCTCTTGAGGCTCTTTCCTGTTCTGTCTCATTCTTGAAGAAACATGTGTCACCTCTTTCCTCCCTAAGAGCATCTCTGCAATAAAAGGGGATCTCCTGAGTGTGGTGCCTGATGGCTGGGTCGGCTTGATACAGTTTTGGCTGCGAACAAGCCTAAGGAACTGGACTTTCCAAGCGTCTTTCCACCTTGTTTTGGGAAACAATGTCACAGTAGCACTGGCGTATTTTAGACACCAAGACTTAGTTGAAGGCTGTCTTCTTGGTGTAGAGGGGCAGTGGAGATGGTACATGACCTCCCAGTAACATTCCTCAGGCTGTCACAGGTATGATGGGGCTGATGGCAGATTTCAATCCATGTGGAAAGGAATCTGGAGTGGTCAGGAGAGGACAGGGACACTCCATGTTCTCTGGGATGGGAAGTGAATGGAGACACAGAAGAGTTTAAGTCTCAGAGATAGGTCCCCCCAGGACAAATCACTAAATCCAGGTACCCACAAGCCCGGACTCTGCAGGGCCGTGGGAGGCAGTGAAGATGCAGCAGGCAGAGGGAAAGGAGACTGGAGAGATGCGGGAGCTACCTGAGGAGCCCCAGGGCCAGGAGTCTCCTGCTGTCCTGGGGAGCAGGGCAGGCGGGGAGGCAGAGCGGGGCAAAGGCAGTTTGGGCTGGGGATCAGCTGCAGCTGAAGGCAGGAGAGCCAGAGAGTGAGTGGCCTCTGCTGGCCCTTGGGGCCAGCTCCAGCCCTGGGGTGACGGGGAGGCTGAGAGCCCTCTCTGCCCCCAGCAGCTGCGGTGCCCTTCAGAGGGGCTGGGGCTGTGGGGGGAGTGCCCAGAGCTCTGCAGTTCCCTGTGGGGAGCACTGCTGTGGGGCCAGCCCAGACCAGGGGGCTCTTTTGGGCTGGGCTGGGCAGATGGCAGGGAAGGTGGGAGAGAGACAGGGTGGGTCTGGAGTGGTGTGGGAAGTGCCCAGGAGAGGAAAACCCCAATGTTAGCGGCGCTGTGTGACCATGTGAGGACGTGCTCCAGTGGGCATGTGGGGCAGAGCCAGGTCTCCTGGAGAAGGAAGCAAGTCATTGTCCTGGTTCTGGCAGGGACAGGGTTAATTCTCCCCGGGCTCCATCAGGGACACAGGTATTCCATGCCATGTGAGCCATGGCCAGGCAGAGCTGCCAGAGGAGGGGCCAGGAAGTCGCTGCTGGGGAGCGGGCTGGGGCGTCCCGGGTCCGGTTGGTGAGCGGCGGTTCCGTAATCGTGTTTGTACCTTCCTCTGTCCGCGTGTGATTGTTGTTGTTTTGTTGTTCCCTTTGCTGTTCTGTTAAACTGCCGTTGTCTCAACCCAAGAGTCTTGCCTTTTCTCTTCCGATTCTTCTCGTATTGGGAAGGCCCGAGAGAGCGGCAAGTGGTTCTTTGTTGCCATCTTTAACTTTTGGGTTAAGTTTATTAGGTGGCTGTTGGCTTTCTTTCTGTTTTGAGTAGGGATGCACATCCACTGTTATTAAAGCCATCGCCCAAGAGATTCCGCATCAGCCAAGTGACATGTTCCCAGAGCTTCTCTGCGGGGTGCCACTACTGGGAAGTAATTCCCCAGGCCAGCGATGGGTGGGCTGTTGGAGTTGCTGATGAACTTCTTGGAAAAAGGGACAAATTAGGAAGAGCAGAGCATTCCTGGTGTGCAGAATGGCTAGGTCCCAAAGAGCAGCTGTCAGCATGGCATAGAGATGAAGAAACATTCTCGTGTTGGGAGGAGAGGGAGAAGTGGCTACGTGGCCCTGCTCGCCCCATCACCCCCATGGGGCTGGTCCCACCACATCGAGTCCCAGCATCAGGTTGTTCTTGTCTGCTTCCACCTTCGCCATGAGGGCGTCCACTCGGCAGTGGGACGGGTGACAATGGACAATGCAGTGTCCCCGTTCGTAGGTGGCTGTGGGGGGCGGGGCATCGCCTAGCAACAGGGGACGCTGCCTTGTCCCTTGTCACCGGTCCCACTGGTGCGACCACTCTGCGGCGAGGAGCCAGCAGAGGAGGAGGAGGAAGAAGAGGAGGAAGAGGAAGAGGAAGGCTTCAAGTGCCCATCCCTTCCAGCCATCCCGGGCCCCCCCTCAGGCAGAAAGGTTCCCATCCCCCTCAGGTGCCTCCATGGCTTTGGGCAGGGCAGCAGCCATGGCCCAGCTCAGCCTGTACCAGCTGCTGGACGAGGCCATCGGGACGCCCGAGCTCGGGGCAGTCAACTTCGTGGCGTTGCGCAGCCTGCTGCTCGCCATGCTCGGGCACCTGGGCCTGCGGGACCTGCCTGCCCAGAAGCAGGGGGACAGCCTGACCCTGCTCTGGGAGGGGGACCAGCCTGCAGAGGCACCCCCTGTGCTGGAGAAGGAGGGCGACAGGGCCCAGGACAGGGGGCAGCAGCCCCAGGAACCGGGGCAGTGGCTGCCTGGGAAGGACTTGCTCCAGGAGAGCACGAGGAGCCCCCAGCTGGCCTCCGTGGCCACCGACGTGGGCTGGATGAGGGACAAGATCAAAGCCAACGAGAGCGGCATCTCCAAGGTAGAGGCTCTTGCCCATCCCCTGGCTGCTCCCCTGCACGACACCCCATCCTCCGGGGTCCAGCCGCCGTTGTGCTGCCCTTAGACCAAGGGCTGGTATAAGCCTGAGCTGAGGGTGGCACGTGGGGCTTCAGTGAAGGAAAGGGGTGAAGTCTTGGGGAGGAAAAGCTGGGGCTGAAATGCTGCTCCGCTTACTCTGGGTCTTCCCCACGTTGCCGTCAGCCGGTCCTGGTGGGGCCGATACCCAGCGAGTCCCTGGTGCCCTTGGCTCCCTTGGATGGAGGCTCGGCACCCTGGAGGTCCGGCCCCACCACCCTCTCCAGCCCTCTCTTCCCCGCTCCTGACCTTCAACCGGTACCGCATCCACTCCTGGGGCAGCTGAGAGGCTCATGGGCCTCATCTCCCACCGCTTGCCCACGGGCTAAAGCCGGCACTGGTGGGGACCGGAGAGGGGCCTCACCCTGCATGGTGCTGAGCCACGGGTGACCATGCATCGCCAGAGCATCCCCTGTGGGGAGAGCTAAGCTCGGGCTGAAGGAAAGAGCCACCGTCAGCACTGCCGGGCCAGGTCCTGCCAGGGCTGGGACACCGCGGGAGATGGCGGCAGGGAGGGTTCCCCGCGCAGCTGGAGATGATGGTGGCCACTTTGTTAGCAGTGGCTGCTGCTGCCCTGGCCAGGCTGTGCTCGAGGGGGCTGCAGCGGCTCTTTGCCCTTTGGATGGGCTGCAGGGATCTCACTGGGAGCCTGGCAGGGGCAGCAGGGCTGGGGGCGTCCCTGCTGAGCCGGGCCGTGCAACGGGCCCCCCCGGGGCAGGGGTGGGGGTCTCTGGGGAGCTGCTGCCCCATCTCAGCTCTTGAAGATGTGATGGATGGGACGTGCTGCCCGCGCTGCCCTGCCAGCCTGGCACTGCCCCCCGGCTCTGGGCAGGCCACAGCGGCGGCAATGGTCCTGGTCCCCAGGGACCCTCTCCTGGGGCTCACCCCCACCACCCCTTTCTGCCAGGCCACAGCTCTCTCCGAGGAGCTCCTCCAGGAGATGGGCGCAATGAAGGAGGCGCAGTCCCACCTGGAAGAGGAGCTCCGGGCCATGCAGGAGGCACTCGGCTTGGTGAGCTGCCGCCAGTGCCCCGAGAGGGAGCTGGACCCTCGCCCCCTCCCTGCCCCTCTCCCCATCACCACCCCAGCCCCTGCCCCGCGGCCATCAGCCCTCCCTGTCCCCCAGCAGGAAGGGCACCAGGAGGGCAGAGTGGGAAGGATGTCCCAAGGAGGGCAGCAGGGCAGCTCAGCCACCCCCACCCAGAGCTCCCCACCCTCTGCCCGCCAGCACGGCCCCAGGGAGGGCAGAAACGGGCACCGCTGCCTGCAGCTCAGGCTGGGGCTAGAAGGAACTGTGGCCATCACCCAAAGGGACGCTCAGGCGCTTTGGAACCAAAGAGCCATCAAAAAAGACACCTGGGGGCTGGGAAGGAGGGCGAGAAAGCTCTGCCCCGCGCAACACAGCCACAGCCCCCGGGCACAGCCCTTCCCAGCGCCCCTCTCTCTTGTGCCCAAGGCAATGTGGGGATGCTCCTTTGAAATGTGCTCCCACAGCCAGACTGGTGTCCCTGTCCTCTCCCTGCTCCAGGGGAAACTCCAGGACGCCGCCAGCCAGCTGCCAGGCCCCCGTCACAAGAAGTGTCGTGGTGAAGTATGGCCGCGGGGGGTCCTGGATCCTGCACTGAGACAGGAGGTAGCTGTGTCCCCAGCTCCCCTGGGGGGACCATCCCTCCTGTGCTGGGGCATGGTCCATGGGTGGTGGGTGCTGGGCAGTGATGCTGGGGGGTCCTGTCCCCGAGGGGGCCGTCCCTGCCAGCTACGTGGCCGGGCTGAGCCCTTGATCCCTTCCTTCCCCAGAAAAGCCTGGAGGAAATGCGGAGCCTCAGCCCAGTCCCGGAGGAGGTGCGCAGCATGGTGGGCTGGGAGGTGCTGGGGGGTGGCTCGCCTGGTGGGCAGCGAAGCAGAAGGGGGAGGAGGACGGGGCAGATCCCAGCATTTGGCACTGTGAGATGGTTTCCAAGTCCCGCCGGGGGCTGCTGCTCCTGAAACACCAGCGCAGCCCCTTGGGCTGGGAAGCGGGTCTGGGCAGCAGGCCTGGAGCACCGAATGCCCTTGCTGGAGAGCAAAAGGCCTCGCTGCCGTGGCCCGGGGAGTCAGGGAGGGTTTGCCGCTCCCCAGGCTCGACTGCTCAGACGCTGCCGGCCCAGAGGCCAGCAAAGCACTAAGGGGGCTGGGGAGGTTGCGGGAGGCTGTGGCCGTGGGCCCCGGGGCTCTGTGCGGGGGGGGCAGCCTTTGCCTTGGGGCTCTCGTGGTGTCCTTGAGTTTGGCCCCGGGAGGCGGTGCCTTGGAGACAGGCAGTGGGGACATGGCGGGGGGGCCTGGGCTCTGTCCTTGCCGCTGCATGGCTGCCTGTAACCCTGCTCCCCTTGGCCTCCTCTTCCCAGGAGGGCAGTGGCAGCCTTTCTTCCCCCACCGAGTCCCCCCAGGCGGACGTGGACACCCAGCACGGGGCAAGCTCCGTGCCGGGGATGGAGGAACCAGGGGCACAGCCTGTGCCCAGCGCAAGCAAGGGGGCTCCCGGGACACAGCCTGGCTCCGAGGAGACGCAAGCAGGGACACACAGAGCACCAGTGAGCCCTGAGAAGGCGGCAGGCGCTCCTTCAGATGGGAAGAGCATTTCTGATGCCAGCACCACAACCCCCAGGATGCAGCCAGGGTCCCCTGGCGCTTGGACCGCCACCCCAGGGGTGCAGCCAGGACCCTCCAGCACCCAAATCACCACCCCAGGGATGGAGGCAGCATTCCCTGGCATCAAGACCACCAGCCCAGGAGAGAAGCCAGGGTCCCCTGGCACCTGGACCGCCACCCCAGGGGTGCAGCTAGGATCCCCCAGCACGTCCCATTTGCAAGAGCCAGCAATGCCCTGGGGGTCCTCAGCCTCCAGCAGTGCCTCTGGCATTGGCATGGAGACGGTGGAGGCTCTCCGCCAGTCTGGGCAGCTTGGCCACCCGAAGGAGCAGGTGGCCCACCTGGAAGCCACCAAGTCAGACCACACCGAGCGTGAGCAGAGGCACCTGCTCTTCCCGGAGGGAGGTAGGAACCCTGAGGGGGCTGGTGGGGGTTGTTTAGCGTGGGAACACCCTGGGCTGGGGGCTCATCGTGCTCAGAGCCTGGCCCCAAGGGCGAGACCCCCTCACTGACAGCATGTCCCCTTGGACCATGTCCCTCTAGATGACAACAGCATCGCCCTCCGGGATCAGGTGTCCTCCCTGCAGAGCCTCGCCAGCGAGCTGCAGGAGGTGAAGGAGAAGGTGAGCCTGTGGCAGTGCCCGAGGGGGCTGCAGGGATGCCAGGGGGGATTTGGAGAGGGAGGGGGCAGCCAAAGGGCCCCCCCCCACCAAAAAGGGACAGCACGGGGTGCCATGCCCTGACTCTGCCACCACCGCCGTTCCCAGATCAGGCAGCTGGAGGATGCCCTTGGAAAGTCGTGGGTGGCTGGAGTGGACTGGAGAGCAGATGGCAGCGACCAGATCGCCCTGCAACTGGGGTAAAAGGACGGGAGAGGGTTTGCTACCCCACGGGGCTGCAAGGGAGCCCAGTGGCTGGGAGCATCCCAGTCTGGGGGGCGAGGGACACCCCCCTGAGTGGCCCCGATGAGGCTAAGCCTGCCTGTGCGCCCATCTTGCTGGCCAGGTCCATGCTGCAGGAGACAAAGCAAGAGGTGTTGGAGCTGAAGGAGCTGGGACTGCAGGAGTTAAAGCAAGAGGTGCTGGAGCTGAAGGACCTGGGACTGCAGGAGTTAAAGCAAGAGGTGCTGGAGCTGAAGGAGCTGGGACTGCAGGAGTTAAAGCGAGAGGTGTTGGAGCTGAAGGAGCTGGGACTGCAGGAGTTAAAGCAAGAGGTGTTGGAGCTGAAGGAGCTGGGATTGGAAGAGTTAAAGCGAGAGGTGTTGGAGCTGAAGGAGCTGGGACTGCAGGAGTTAAAGCGAGAGGTGCTGGAGATGAAGGAGCTGGAGTTACAGAAGATAAAGCATGAGCTGAAGGAGCTGGGAGAACACCAGGACATGACCGAGGCCACGCTGAAGCAGCTGGTGACAGAGGTGGCCGAGCTGATGCAGGCTCAGGTGAGGTCTAGGGGGAGTGCTCCCACTGCCCGCCGGCTGGGTGGGGGGGTCCTGGCAGGGTTCCCGGCCACGGCCCCTGGCCGGCTGCAGCCATCGAGCCTCCACAGCACCTTGGCTTGTTGGCTGCATCCATTCCATCTGAGAGCCGATCCCTTCTCCCCTTCCTGCAGCAGGACAAGCTGAAGGCGATGGAGAGCGCAGGGCAGGAGCAGGCAGAGGCGCAGGCAGCATGCCCTGCCTGCTGTGGGGACACCGGAGCGCAGGTGGGGCAGCTCCTGCAGCGCTACGAGAAGCTCCAGGAGGTGGTGGACTCCCTGATGTCCCGGCGGGCGGCGGGCAAGGTGCCGAGGCAGCTGCCGAGGCAGAGCCAGGTAGGGAGATGGCGGCATGGGGGGCTTGGGAGGGGGCTGCCAGGACTCCCCTGGCTGGTCGTGCTTTGCTGTAACATGGGGGAGCCCCTCGCTGCTCCCCACATTGCCTTGTACAAGTCAGCAGCACGGAAGGAAATGAAAGCCTTGGTGCAAATGTCCTGCTGGCACCGAGAGCCTTTGGCCACCGGCCAAGTAACCTGGCTCTGTCGCCACGGGGCAGCCAGTCCCCCCTTGCACAGCACCGCCCTGTCATCTTCCTCCCTGCAGCAGGATGAGGAGGTGCTGAAGCGCGTCCAGGCCACCCTTGTGCAGGTGCAAGGCAGCTACGAAAAGCTCAGCTCCGTCGTGGGGAACCTCCTGCGTGACAGTCAGCGGCAGCAGCAAGATACCAAGGTGGGTGGCTGAAAGCCCCACGGGGTCAGAGCATCCTCCAGGCAGAGCCTGGGCACCACAAGGGATTTGTCCCTTTCCCGCAGGTTTTTAAGGGGGGTGGGATATGGATGGGGGGCGCTGAGCTGGCTGGGAGGCAGCTGCGACGCTGCCGTGGCATCATGGGGTGCTTTCTGTGTTGGCAGGCTCTGTTCCAGTCCCTGGAGAAGCTGGTGAAGGGCAAAGCGGACAAGAATGACCTGATGCTGGCACTCGATGTGGTATGGCCTGGAGGGTCCCCAGCAGCAGCCAAGGGGGTCCCAGGCAGGGTGACAATCACCCCTTGTCCCTTGGGTGCTTGGTGGCAGAACCTGCCGGGGGGAGGGAAGATTTCCAGACTGGCTGCGCGTCCCTCGCCAGGTCCCTCTGTCTCCCCACGGGTCCCTTTGGCGGCTGGCACCAACCCCATGGGGGTGATGGGGCAAGCAGGGCCACGTAGCCACTTCTCCCTCTCCTCCCAACACGAGCTGGCCCTGCCTAGGCTACCTTCGTCCTTTCCCCACCGCTCTCCTGCCCTTCCCTCTTGCTAGAAAGCAGACAAAACCAGCCTGGCTGGCAAAGTCAACCGCAGCGAGTTCGACACAAGGATGGAGCGGCTGACTGAGATGCTCGAGGAGGTGCTGAGCCGGCAGACGGGCCAGGAGAAGGTCCAGCAAGAGCTTAGTGAAGAGGTGGCCTCCAAGGTGAGGGGTGTCTCGTCTCTGCCACGCAAAACCTGCTCCTTCAGGGCTTGGCATCCCTCCGAGGATCCCTCTGCCAGCTGTCCCAGCCGGGGACCACCATGTCCCATCCCGGGGCAGCTGGCTGAGGGTGGGCACCTGTCCACAGCTGGGCCGCCAGGAGCTGGGGGCTCTGCAGAAGCAGCTGGAGGGGCACTGGGAGAGCAACCTCAAGCAGCTCCAGAAGGGCTCACAGGCAGGGGCTGATGATGCAGCTGGCATTAAGAAGTGAGTGCAATGGGGACGGCGGCGGCTTCAGGGACACCTCGCTGCTGCCTGCGAGCTGCCTGCCTGTGTCCCCCCCAGGAGCTCACCCAGCCCTTTTCTCCCCACTCCAGCCCGCTGCTGACCCACTTCCACTGCCTGTCCTGCGACCGGCCCCTCGACATGTCGGTGCCTGGCCCGTGAGTAGCACCTGGCGCTGTGGGCGGGACGGGGGGGGCGATGGGTGCTGGCAGTGCCCCGCCGTGCCAGGCACAGGGGTTCGGGGCTCTGCCTGGGGGGTCTGACCCTGCCCAGCCCCCTCGCGGCCCTGCCTGGCAGCAGGGGGACGCAGAGCCCTCCCCGGGGAGCAGGGGGTGCCGTGGGCTACAAGCCCATGGGCTTCAGGGCACTGCCGCGTCACCCATCTACGGCTCCTGCCCTCCCCAGGCACATCGTGACCATCCCATCCCTGCCGCCACTGTCCCCCCGCCTCGCCGAGCACCCCCGTACCATTCTCAAGCCAGAGCAGGAACAGCAGCACGAGCACAGGTAGGGGACACGGGGACCCATCCCTGTCCCACTGGGGTGCAGGGTGGCCTGGCCCCGGCGAGGGAGAGCTCTTCCCCAGGTGGGGGTGCAGGGGTCCGGGCGGACCTGGGCAGGGCAGGGGAGCAGAGCTGTGCTGCAGAGGGTCAGCTGTGCTTACCCCGCCTCTGAGGGGTTTTACAGCCCCCCCTCGCTGCCCGTCTGGCCCAAGTCTCTGTCTCAAGGGCGCTGAAGCCACGTGCGATGAGTTGTGTCTGGTCTCAGCCTGACCTCGGGCTTAGGGAGGTCAGGTTCCTTCTCCCAAACAAGTTGCTGAACTCAAGCGCTGCAGCCGGGACAGCCCAGCTCCTGCCTCCTGCTGTCCTTGGCGTGGGGTGCAGGGACCTGCCACTGCCACGGCCAGCTCCCGGGGGCTGTGGGGAAAGAGCAGATCCAGCAGGACGGCCGGGGGCTCTCCTGCAGCAGGCGGAGGGGAGCCGGGAGGGACAGACCCCACCGCGGAGCAGCCCCTGGCCCCCTCCCTGCCGTAGCAGGCTGAAGCATGGGCTGCCACGGTGCCGGGCACTGAGCATCCGCGTACCCCGTCCCACAGGCAGCCGCCAGCCGAGGTCAAGTACCCCACCGTGCCGCGGAGCTGCGGGGGCCGCCACACTGTCACCACCCCGCTGCAGCTCCGCCAGGGCCTCCAGCTCTCCCGGCGCCTCCAGCCGCTCCTGCTCCCCAACAAGGTAGGGATGACAAAGGTAGGGATACGGCGGGGGCCACTGAGGCCGAGCCTCTGCGGGGGCTGGGGGGCATCTGTGCCTCAGTTTCCCCAGGGAGAGCTGGCTGTGGGAGGGTTGCCAAGGGATGCCGAGTTCGGCCCCGTGGCTCAGCCAGCCCGCTCTCTCATTCCCAGTGCAACGTGGTGGACCTGTTGGCAAAGGATGGCTGCATGTCCAGGGAGCAGCTGGACAGTCCCGTGCTCACGGACAAAGAGGGTACGGCCGGGGCTGGCTTGGGGAGAGGATCCCATGGGTGTGAAGGGGCAGCGGGGAGGGCAGGGCACCCACGAGGTGCTGGGTTTTCCCCACCCGTGTCCCCCCCACTGCCCCCACCCCAGCTCACTCTGCTCTCTCCTGCCACCCCTGCTGCCTGACAGGGCCAGCACAGCACCAGCCCGGGCTGCACAAGGCAGCGGAGAGCAAGAGCGACTCGTCCGACTGCCACCTCCCTCACGCACCAAGGCCCCCGCGGGACAGACCCAGGAGCCGGGCAGCTGGGCAGGGACAGCTGCTCTCCAGAAAGTGATTTCTTATTTAACTAATAAAAAGCCCTTGATATTATTTTGTGTTGGTTTTTTTTTCCCCTTTGTTTTGGCCATGAACGGCGGTCACAGGGACAGAGAGGGCATCCCCCTGACAAATCACAGCCCCCAGTTCCACTCTCCCCCCTCAGAGCCCAGTGGGAAATACAGCAGGCAGTGGGCTTGTGGGCTCCTGTCGCCTCTGCGCGGGAGTTCTGCTCTGGGCTTCCCTGGGATGGTGACGCAGCTTTCTGCCATTGGGAGCCACGATGCAGATTTCAAGCGCTGTAATGGAACGGCGCTGGCTGCAGTGCTGCGCCTGCCGAGTGAGCGCCTCCGACGCACAGGAACACCAGGAGCGACACAACACACTCCCTTTTACATGGCACGGTGATTTATGATCAAAGCGCAACAAATTGCTGCTCCTGAGCACTGCAGCACAGTTTGTACGTGCAAACCTAGAGGTGCCCAGGCAGCTCATCGTGCTGGCCCTGTTCTTGCTCCAGATGCACCAGGAAGGGACGCCTCAGCCCTAACAAGAGGCAGCAGCCACCAGCTGTGCGTTCACTGTTGGCAACGTTGAGAGAGCCACCCCCACTCTTGTAGAAGCTGACACACGCACCGCTGGCATCTTACAGACGCGCAGTCAGTCCAGAGTGCTTCCAGGGTGTTCGGGGACAGCAGTTCAGTGTTCAGCTACAGCAGAGCAGAGCGGGAAGAAAAGCAGAGCCAAGTATCAGCTGCTGATTCCCAGGAAGGCCTGGGTCGCTACACACTCCTGGGTAAATTCCTGTGCGAGACACTGAAGCTCGTACAGAAGCTCTGCAGTCACAGCCAAAATTGTCACTTTTCTGACTTAAAGATCCATTTCTTTCTAGACTATATAGCCAGAAAGCAGGGTAAAGAGGAGGTGAGGTATTGATTCCGAAGGTGTGCAAAAGCATTTCTTTGTCAGCGATGGAATAAAAGGACACGGTCTTCTTTTGTAGCTCCAGCAAAACTCCAACCTTCAATGGTTTATCCTTGCAGAATAACGTTTCTTGATCTCTGTGCCATGCTGACAGCTGCTCTTTGGGACCTAGCCATTCTGCACACCAGGAATGCTCCGCTCTTCCTAATTTGTCCCTTTTTCCAAGAAGTTCATCAGCAACTCCAACAGCCCACCCATGGCTGGCCTGGGGAATTACTTCCCAGTAGTGGCACCCCGCAGAGAAGCTCTGGGAACACGTCACTTGGCTGATGCAGAATCTCTTGGGCGATGGCTTTAATAACAGTGGATGTGCATCCCTACTCAAAACAGAAAGAAAACCAACAGCCACACGATAAACTTTCACCAAAGTTCAATCCTGCAAATCAGCAGAAATCCTCAACCAAGCACCAATGACTGCATCCTGAGCACATGGAAACATTTAACAGGCACAGCTGAGGAAACAGCCACGACGGACTCACGCACTCCAGCGTGAAGGGCAAGGTACTTGCTACCTTACAGGACGGATCTTATTCCTAACCACAGTCGTACTAAAAAATGTGCCGATAATAAATGGGACGCTTCCCTCAATAGAACTGACATAGTCACCCGTTCACTGGGACATGTTCTTGCACATTTGATCAGCAAAAACACTTGTTTTATGTTTTCAGCTACCGCTGTAGTACTCTGTGTTGACTGTAAAAATAGTTCTGTAAAAACGTGCCGTGGTTTTGGCCAGACTGGCCGATCAGAACGACAGATGGCCCTCCCCCCACTCTCTCCTCAGAGAGGAGAGGAAGAGATAAGGAGATTTACGAGTTTAGAAAAAGAACTAAACTACTTTAATGAAAATAATAATAAATAAGAAAATAGTAAATAGTAATAGAATAATAAAAATTAAAGAAAAAAAGTGTACAATATATACAAAACCGTATCCAGCTCCCAGGATGACGATGGCGTCAGCAGCAGACACAGGGAAAGTTCCAGACTGGACTCAGCGACAGACAGGAGCTGAATTCCGGAACTAGAGTCCGGAGTGCTCGGATCGGGATCAAAGGCAGATGAACAGACAGGGTCCTCCTCAGACGTCGGCCATTGAAGAAAAAACGAGCCAGAGCCCCCTTTGCCCCTTTCATCCCTCAGCTTTTATACTGAGCGTGATGCAGATGGGATGGAATACCCTGTTGGTCAGTCTGGGGTCACCTGCCCCCTCTGCTCCTCCCTGCGGGTGGGACCCTGTGTATCGCAATGCTTTCAGTTAGCTGCATCACACAATAGAATGCAACAAATGTGGAAGTCGTTGACAGTATTTACCGTTTAACCAAGGGTAAACAAAATTATGCATAAAGTAAATATATTCCTTTTCTGACCTCTTCAAGTCTGTCCAAAGCATCCTCCAGTTTTCTTCTTCTTTCCAAGGCCAGAAGCCAGACTTGCTGCCATTTGCTGACTAGAAGGTTTGCCCGTGGATTCTGGGTTTCCATTTGCGCCTGGGCTGCTGACAGATACGTGCCTGGTGCTGGGGAACGCTTTCCTGTTAAAACATGACAAAATGGGTTAAGTCTCACTCAGTTCAAACAAAACAAACATTCACACGAAGGGTACTTGACCTTCCTCAAACTACTCCTTCCTGTCCCAGATAACGAGCCCATACCCTGATCGGATTGCATCTGGTGGGATTTTTTGTTTGTATTCTTTTACCATCGCTGGGGAAGGACCACGTGGTTCTTGAAGTATTTTTTGTGTAGTGGCTGCACTAGTGAAGCCACACAGGTTAAATCGAATCTTTGCAGACCTCCCAGAGAGCTGAAAGGTAAACAACCTGATTTTGGAAGCAGGTTCCACGGACGGGTAAGTATAAAGTACAACGGGTAAGCATATCTAAAAACGCAAAAAGCAATTTCCTCACTTGATGATTCACTTTCCATTCGACTTCACTGAACACACTTCCTAATTGGATCCACATAAATGGATAAATGCGCGTCTCGTTTGATTTAGTTCTTCTAAGCTAAGCACTGGAAGGTATTCGTTATTTTATTTTCCTAACAGGGCGAAAAAGAGGGATATTCACAGAAGCAGATGCATCTTTTCCCGTCCTTCCTGATGAGGCTCACTAGGAACAAGGTCTATTCTTGCCAAAGTTATTCCAGAGATGGATGTTTTTCCAGGCTACCACAGGATGCACTCCTGTGTGAACTTCCTAACCCATAAACTCCGTTTTACAAAAAGGAGGCAGATTCACTCATGTGTTTGCTGAACTCCTTCAGCACTGAAGGCAGATGAAGCCACAAACGACGTCTGGACGCTTCTTCAGAGTAAACCACTTCCGTTAGATAAGAATATAAAAGGTTCATGGAGCGGACGCTGGATTTGTGACTTTATTTTTTTTTGAGGGCCTGTTTCTAACAGTAGTTGCACAGGGCACGTAGGTATCTTCTCTGCTCAAGTTCCAACCGACCACACAAAAGGCTTCAGCAGCTGCAGAGCTGCATTACCACAAACAAGGAAAATGCCTTAATTATCCGTGTCCCGTCAACTTCTATCAATTCTCTCTACATCCAAAAGGGACTCTGAATACTTTTCACATCATCTGCAGGCCAGAAATTAAATGGCAGATTGAAAGGAAAGGAGAGGATTTAGGAGGTTAGTTTGAAATCTTCAGGCCTAGGAACAACACATCATCATGGACAGCACACCAAGTCACACAAGGAGGCAGAGAAGATCTCTTGCTCCTGGGAGGCACTCTTCAAAATAAAAGGCACAACAGAAGCATGCTTCCGTGGGCTCCACAGGCACAATAATCAGTAAAAATACTAAAAAACATATTTAAAAAAACCCCTAAATTGTATGTAACAAGAGAAGAAGATGGGGGCATGGACACCTTCCTAAAGTTGGCTGAGATTTTCAGAGAAGCTTTCCATTCTTCTTGTTAGTTGGATCCAATCGGGATAAAATTCTGCAGAATTCAAACCAGCAAATGGCTATTTTCTGAGAAGGAAGAAACAAGAACGAAAGATGCGTAATGGCCGCATACATTTTGTGAGACCTGGCTTAAACAGAACTAATCAAGGAGGTTACTGCTTCAGGGACAGCAGCAGGTTCAATAACTTTTAAGTTCCCTGGGTCAAATTAAGGTGAATAAAAGTGGAGACTAGGGTGAGTTGCTCTGTTTAGCTAAAACCTATGTCACTTGCATGGCACACGCAAAGGAAGGAAAGAATATGGAGGAGTAAGAGGAAAAATATTAGTTAATCCAAGCCTGCGTTTCAGCTATACTCTGCATCTTGAAAATCTCTAGAGAATTATTTATGGAGTGCTAAGTTTTACTACAAGACTCATCACTCAGATAAACATCAAAGGAACATTTCAGTTAATGCACATCATAATTACATACATGATGTTTGGCAAGTTCAATTTCAATAGCCCTGGGGTCTCCACCCAGAGGTTTCTGTTCATTCAGCAAGTCTTCTGTATGCGTCAGCCACGTCAGCAACTCATCCAGGGCGCGCTGGAACTGCCCCAAGGCGAACAAGGCACCTTCCAGCTTGCGCTAGAGTAAAAATAAAATTAACAAGGAAATGGTTTCACAATGCTATTGAATTGGCTTATGTTAGCATTAGTCACCACAATCCAGAGCAGCGTCCGTGCATCTGATATCATAAACCCAGGGAGAAACAGTCATCCAAGACAAGCAACAGCTTCATACTCAGAGCCGAGGTTGCCATTCCCCTGTAAAGCCTCACACGCCAGGCTTAAATCCCTAACCTTCAGAGACCCCATGTAGCCAGAGCAGAGTTAAGCTGGAAGGTTCTCTCGTCGGAGATACGACAGTAGTTTTTTATCACTTACAACAGAATTTCAATAGAAATGCAATTTGCTGCATGATCTTTAAAACCTTTTCTTTGTTGTGAAATGGTTCAATTTAGGAAAAAAAATACACTTCAAAGCACTGCATCTTTAAATCTCTCACTTTGATAACTTAAGGAAAGAGCACTGAAACAGTTAAGGATTAAGTTGTGTCTTTTTTTTTTTTTTAAACTGCTCAGTTCAGCAGCTAATATTACTTTTGCACATATAAACATGTTTTCAAACGCTACTTAAGATATCATCAACTAATCAAAATGAAATAATAATGATTCAAGATGGCACTGCTGACAGAGGAAGTGACAAAAAATACTGCTTAGGGTTTAAAAACCACAAAAGCAACTCAATAAATTGTAAAATTCAAATTATATTATATATAGAATCATAGAATCATAGAATCGCTGAGGTTGGAAGGGACCTTTAAGATCATCAAATCCAACCATTAACGTACCCTGACAAAAACCACTTCTAAACCATGTCCCTAAGCACCACATCTACCCTTTTTTTAAACACCTCCAGGGATGGTGAATCCACCACCTCCCTGGGCAGCCTGTTCCAATGTTTAATAACCCTTTCAGTGAAAAAATGTTTCCTAATATCCAATCTAAACCTCCCCTGACATAACTTGAACCCATTTCCTCTTGTCCTATCACTTGTCACCAGGGAGAAGAGGTCAGCCCCCATCTCTCTACAACCTCCTTTCAGGGAGTTGTAGAGGGTGATAAGGTCTCCCCTCAGCCTCCTCTTCTCCAGGCTAAACATGCCCAGCTCCCTCAGCCGTTCCTCATAAGGTTTGTCCTCCAGACCCCTCACCAGCTTTGTAGCCCTTCTCTGGACACGCTCCAACACCTCACTGTCCTTCTTGTAGTGAGGGGCCCAAAACTGAAGGCAGTACTCGAGGTGGGGCCTCACCAGTGCCGAGTCCAGAGGCACCATCACTTCCCTAGTCCGGCTCACCACGCTATTCCTGATACAGGCCAGGATGCTGTTGCCCTTCTTGGCCATCTGGGCACACTGCTGGCTCATATTCAGCCGGCTGTCCACCAACACCCCCAGGTCCTTTTCTGCCAGGCAACTTTCGAGCCACTCCGCCCCAATCCTGTAGCGCTGCATGGGGTTGTTGTGACCCAAGTGCAGGACCTGGCACTTGGCCTTGTTGAACCTCATACCATTGGCCTCAGCCCATCGGTCCAGCCTGTCCAGATCTCTCTGCAGAGCCAACCTACCCTCAAGCAGATCAACAAGCCCGCCTAGTTTAGTGTCACCTGCGAACTTACTGAGGGTGCATTCGATCCCTTCATCCAGATCATTGATAAAGATATTAAAGAGAACCGGCCCCAGCACCGAGCCCTGGGGGACATCACTTGTGACCGGACACCAACTGGATTTAACTCCATTTACCACCACTCTCTGGGCATGGCCGTCCACCCAGTTTTTTACCCAGTGAAGAGTACACCTCTCCAGGCCATGAGCAGCCAGTTTCTCCAGGAGGATGCTGTGGGAAACAGTGTCAAAAGCTTTGCAAAAATCCAGGTAGACAACATCCACAGCCTTTCCCTCATCCACTAAGTGGGTCACCTTATCATAGAAGGAGATCAGGTTTGACAGGCATGACCTGCCTTTCACAAACCCATGCTGACTGGGCCTGATCACCCTGTTCTCCTGCATGTGCCGTGCAATGGCACCGAGGATGATCTGTTCCATGCCCTTCCCAGGCACCGCGGTCAGGCTGACTGGCCTGTAGTTCCCCGGATCCTCCTTCCGGCCCTTCTTGTGGATGGGTGTCACATTTGCCAACCTCCAGTCAGCTGGGACCTCCCCGGTTATCCAGGACTGCTCATAAATGATGCAAAGTGGCCTGGCGAGCACTTCCGCCAGCTCCTTCAGTACCCTTGGGTGGATCCCATCCGGCCCCATAGATTTGTGCACCTCCAGGTGCTGAAGCAGGTCCCTCACCATTTCCCTTTGGATTATAGCTCTGTAATTTCCAAACCAAAAGGAATAAATGTGTAAATTGATGCAAACATGATACACACTAAGAAGCTTTTCTCAAAAATCTAAGTCATGAAGAAAGCCCCCACCTTCAAGTTTATTTACCTGTCTATATCAATAGACTTTTTCTTCTAGGCTCTCCCACATTAGTTTGAGCTCTGAGACAAGGTCTTGAGCTGTGTGCTTGTCACTCTCCTCTGTTACCTTCTGCAGCAACAGCTCTGCCTGACGGCTCAGTCCTTCCATTTCTATCTGCTGCTGATAAGCTTCTGTCTTAAATTGCTACGGTAAATAGAAAAAGAATACACGTAAACTTATCACAAGTAGTGACCTTCTGGAATACAGCACAGTACAGCAGTATTTGCAATACCAATGCATCCCTCTCAGCTTTCGTACGTTTGGGGGATTGTCATCCAGGGTAAAAATGCTTGTAAGACACCGATCACCCCGACGGTCGCAGCAAACTGAGAATCTGCAGCAGTGTCTTAATGTTCTAGCAGGTATTGCTAACTGCGACCACAGAATGGCAAAGATGGCTAATAGGAAAGTATTCTCCAACGATCTCTCTGGTCTGTACAAAAGGCAGAACGCATCTGGGGTCACTTCTAGCTCTGGGGGTTGTGATAATACCATCCGTGAAACTTCAGATAGAATTGTTTTTCAGAAGACCTGAAAGCAAATTTTCTTCAGTAGAACACCCTCTCTGGTACATGCAACTGGGACAGCACTCTGAACAACTCGCCTAGGTGTGTTCTTCTGAAGTACGTAAGATTATGGTTCATTTGAAGTTACATCATAAAATAGATAGACTAAACAACCTGCCCACAGCCAAAAAAAGTACAAGCGAGCCATGAAACCAAGGACATTACCTGATCGTTACACATCCCTGGTTTTTATATATCGCATAACAGCCTACCGACGTCAGGAGCATGCTCAAGTCACAGATCCACAAAGACAGGCTTCTGAAGGTCTAAGTTAGCCTGAAATTTTGATTTTCAGCTTACTAATGTACTGGGAATGTTGTGATCTGTGTGAGCATTTAGGTAAAGCCTGTAATTGCAGAAGTGAAGCTGTGGAGGCATTCTTTCAGAGCCTCAAGGAAGCTGTTCACGGTAGAAACCAGAACACGTAAAAGTCACAGCAAAAGAACCCTGCACATAATAACCTTACAGCCTGTGAAAGACAAGGAATGCCACTACAAGTATTTCTTGGCTATTGGAACACACTCACAAAATAAAATGTACTTTCACCAAAATTTGGAATACATTTTAAAATTAAACACATTTTAAAATGAAAAGCGTGCAACGAAATGTTATCTGAAATTTTCATACAGATTCTTTTCTACTAGAAGTTGAAAATTGCTTTTGACTCTTGAAAAATACAGAAAAATACTAAACACCACAGGAAAATGCAGACCGATGAAAATAGAAATGAAATCAATTGCTCGTTCATACCTTAAGTTCCTCAGTTTGCTGCTTCACTGTCTCCAGACCTGTTCCAACTGGGGACATAGATGCCAACCCGCCGCCAGCAATGTCCACCCAGTCAAACATTGCCTGAAAATCACAGTATGAAATTGAAGCATGAGCAGAGAAATAGTGTCAGATTTCAAAGTTGCATTAAGTAAAATACCAGAATTTTTTACTCCAGAGAATAATATTGCTGTGCGCTTTGAAAACAAAACAAAGCAAAACAAAACCAAACAGCTTTCTTCAGTGGAACCTAGGGGTTTTTTGCAATACAAGGGATCCAGTATTAACTAAAGTATTCCACGTAATGGTTACAAGAATGTACATGCTGCAAGACTGAACCCCTATTAGCAGCAATATCCTGCCAGTACTATTCATGCGGACTAGTACTCTACTTCTGGAGTAAAATCAGCAATTTTTATGAATACCCCGAAAGGTTAAATACAAGACAAACTCTGTTCTGCACTCCTTTGGAGCAAAGATGGAAGGTGGTAGCTGAATGATAACACACTTTAAATGATGATGACAAAAGAACTTCTGTTGAAGGATAACGGTATCTGTATCAGGAAGATGGAACACGACCCATTCAGTACAGATTAGACAGTGATGGCCAATACCTGAGCTTGAATGAATCTCCTCAGGATAAGGCAGTTGGAACTTCAAAAAACAAATGAAGTCTCCCCAGTTCTGAGGCTTTGTGGGTACTTCCCTTACTCCTGATATAATGCAGAACGACCTCAAGAACACTCCAGTTAAAGATTAAGAACACCTATAGCACTCTGGGCAATTAATTACATAGAGGAAAAAATACCTCTGCCAGGCCCTTTTTCCTCCTGCCTGTTATCTGTGATTCATTACGGAGAAGGGCTTAGGACGGCTTCTCAGAGCTGCCCACTGCTACACAACTCCTTGGGAAAAGGAGAACTAACCCCCCCAACACGCTCAACAGGGTGAGGCAGCTGTAGCTAACAATCTGCCCACAACACTTTTAATATTGTCTATTGAAATGAGCGTAAGGCAGCAGTTAAATACAGTTCTTGTACAAAGTACCAAGCTTGTAGGATGTACAAGGTGCAGCCCCAGGAAATACAAAGCTCTCAAAGCAACGGCAATGTTCCTAATGTAACCCTACAAGTCAACCTCTGTGCAGTATGAAAATAAGAGACCTTGGAGAAAAAAACATGGAAAACAAGATGTTGCATTATTATTAAGATGTGTTCTGCTGCTTGGCCTGCACCGAACACACAAGCAACTGCCCTCAGTGTCATGTGAAACTCTGTTTTTAAAGATCTAATGAACCAAGAAAGACAGTAAATCCACTGGGCAAAAAGACAGCTTTGCAAAATCTGACCATGAAAACCCTTCTACTGTTTCCATCTTCCAGCCATTCACTGACAAAAGACATGAGGCCTGCCACTCAGCCAAAACTTGCAAAGAATAGGCAAAAAAATGAAATAAAATACAGCGCATATAGAGAAAAGATATCTTAAAAAACTGCTGGAAAGTTTACCTACCCATTTTAAAAGTGAATCATCTTCCAAAGTATTGTGATTGGATAAATTACGGTAAGAATTAGTATGATGCTCCAGTATGTCTATATTCTTAGTATAATTACGCTAAGAATTCATGTAATGGTCCAGTAACATTATGTTACTATTTTGGGCTTAAAATAGTCAAACTGAAATATTTGACTTATAAAAAAGGTGGAATAAAATTGAAGTTCTTTCACTGTCCTCCACTCAAAGAAAACAGCTGCAGGTGAGTATACGGACCTGTATTCTGTTCCTTTTGGATCATGTAAACATGTCACACCTTCAACTCGCCTACTATGTTACGTACTGACTCCCACCAGGAAATGTGAGCAGGATTACTATAAACTTGTGTCTTACCAATAAAGGGGACATCAATTTCCAATCTATACATAGAGGAGTATGTGAACAACTACATGCAGAAAAGAACAGATTTAGTCTTTAATGGAAGAAAAACCTCCAACCCAACCAACCCCGAGAAAAAATATCTGCCTACTGAAGAAAACAGTCGCTAGAATCAGTGACACACGTCACCTTCCCAATCACGTAACATTTTTTACTACAACCACATTAAGTCCTATTGACTCAAGATTGGGTTAGGTGTATCACACCATCTTACCTGCAGTCCTTCTTGGTATGGAACAGCTGCCTGCAGAGCTTCAACAAGCTTATCTGCCCGTTCTTTCCTTGTGTTGCTTAAGGCATCCCAGGCAGAATTCAGCTGCAAGTAGGTGAAATTTACTCCAATGGACAAAAGAATGTTACTGCTGCTGTATAATGTGCGTTCACTGATTATTCACTCATCAATAACACCAATAAACTAAGCATGAATAGTTCACATTAATTCCATGTTAAAACTCTTGTTCTCCTTATCACTGCATAGTTACTTTCCTTCAGAATGCACTCGATGTTCTCGATGACAAAAGCTGTAAAATTCAATACTGATACTGAATAGTTTTCTTAACCTACGGATTACAGTCAATATGGGAAATAGTATTAAATCATTTGGAACTGCATCCTTATCAAAAAGGTAGCTTAAAAGAAACATACCCTGCTGAACACTGGAGAAACTGTCAGTACTCTGTAGCCATCCAAGCAGGATTGTCTCAGTCAAGATGTTGCACTTGGCATAAACCAGATACCTTTCAAATTTATTCCAGCATTCCTATTGCAAAAAGTAGCCATCTATTGCAGTAATCAGTGACTATTTCCACAAAAAACCTTTCTGTCTTTTACAGAACTTTTAACCCATAAATCAATACAATAAAATTGTCTATACATCCTAAACTAATACGAGCCAAGATCCATTTACTTGAAAAGCAACCCTTATGTTATCATAAAAGCTTCAGGGGTATCTTGCATTTGCCGCAAAATGTCTATTTGCAAAATTTGTTGGGGGCAGGGAGGATATACCAATTTCAGCTGAACAAGCACCTGGCGTAGCAGATTCAAGCACCTGCATTTCCCATACCTCATCTATGCTCTTGTGGACAATAGGTTTGTCAGGCTCTCCACAAGCAGCTCCAAGGTCAGAGCCAAGGCTCAGAACTGTTGCTAGTTCCTCTTGTAGTCCATCAATTTCTTCTTTAGCAGCCTACAAAGAGAAAAAAAATCAATGCCGCTCACACTAACTTTAATAATCTATGTACAGCTTGTTTTCAAGATAGGACATGGCAGGATTCGGCCTGTGGTTTCTTTAAAGTCCCTTGGACTTACAATCTGACGCTTAAAACACAAGCATCCCTTTGCAGGGTCAGAGTGAAATCAACTGACACCAGTCTAAATTAGAACAATGGCTTATGATGTCACTTTACATGAGATGAAAAAAAATAAACAGGAAGTTTTCAATTAGATTTCTTTAATCAGTGTTTTCTTTTTCAGAGGTTGTCAGTCAACCCTCAAAATCTTTAACTATCAGCATGAATAATTACAGGCTTAGAGCATAATACATAGAGCACGATACATGCGTACACCTTTCATTTAGATGTTACCTATTACTCAGGGAATCTCAAGTACGTATCACTCTCAGAAGTCTCAGTGACGTGCTTATTATATACGTGTTTATAAGCAGATATGCAAATATAAGGACAGGCACATGTTGCATGCTCATTGCAATTCAGAACTGGTACATGTTATTTACCACAGACTCTTGAGATATCACTATAGTAAATTCCTACACAATTATCCCTCTTGGTCTCTAAAAAAATAGCCTCCTGTGGTATTTCATAGTAATTCTGTCTTTTCTCCGCATACCATAAATAAAATACTTTAAGTCAACAAAATACTTTCTACTGACCTCAGCATCTTCTTGCTGTTGCTTGACTACAGATGGGTCAACTCCAGGTCCCTCCAGTTCTCCAATGAGCTCCTGAGTATCTTTAATAGCAGCTGCAAGAGCCACGTGACTACACCACCAACTTTGCGGCTAGTTTCATTACATCCAACAATTTGGCCTCCCTCTCCTCAGTCAAGGTCTGGATGGCTTCCCAAATGAGGACCATTTGGTCTAGTTTATCTTGAACAGCTAAACAACAGAGGAACTAGATTACTACCTTGGCAAACGATTCTTGGCCAAAAATCTCTCTACAGTTCTACAGCAGAAACATATGGGTATCTTTTAAAATTTAGACTGTAAAATTGTTTCTTTACAGGACGACTCATAACCTTAAGTGGAAACAACCACCATAACCTTAAAAAATAAAACAAAGGTCATATCCACAATGAATTATTTTAAACAAATACTTTGCTTTTATACATCTTCTCCAGCTTCTCCAGGAGAACACAATCCCCAGATCAGTGGTCATCAGAAATGAACATTTTTATATGCTGCAGCTTGCTGCATTTCCACTACGTGAAACTTTCCTCCATCTATTACCTTTAGCAGGTATATCCTTATCGGCTCCTTCTGAGCGAGCAATCATTTCCTTCCCTCTCTGTTTAAGCGTCTCAGACACCGGCTGAAGTTTTTCCAGATCCACTGACACGTTCTTATCTTCACTGATTTGCTCTTTAATCTTCTCAACCTCTGCTGAGATTGAAGGTGGCTGCCTCAGACGTTCAGCTGTGCCTTTCAGACTCTCAAGAGTCAAATCTGTCTTGTCATGAAACTGGTAGGGTGGTAAAGGACAGAAAGAAGTGGCAGAGAAATTAGGAAAAAAAAAAACAACTGAAAAATGGCATTTCAAATTGTCTTGGAAAAATGTACTTTAAAATTAACATATTTAACATCTCTAGCCAACAGACGTATGTGCCACTTGCAATACCGCCCTTCGTGGTTCTTCCCCTCTCTCAATATCTACATTACAAAAATGACCTTGCAAAATGGTACTTCCTCTCAGATTGAAGAATTTTACTATGAAGTCCGGTTTCAGTCCTGAGACGTTCCATCTGAAGATACTATACATAGAGCAGAATCTACTTGCCTTTAGTCCTGTGTCATTCATACAGTAGGTTGTACCTTATTTTGGAGAGCCATGACTCGTTGGCTCTTTCATGAGCCATTTCATCATTTTAGCAAGCTGTTTACCTGAGTAGTAAATACATACTTTTTCATATCAGGACCAATACACTGGCATATAACCACTGGTTAAGATTCGATATGTATGGTCATTCAAAAAGACGTCTGTTAGTGCCCAGGTGATGCTTGTTACTGCAGTAAAGGAACGTTACTTTCTGCAACTAAAAGCACACAACAGCGTGTGTTATGTTGACCCACAGTTGACCGAGCCCAGGGAGGTGTCCAGAAACTCAATTACAGCTCTGTAACATGGTTCACCCTTTGGTACAGGTCCAAAGATAGCCTTTACTATATGCTTTTGGATCCCTAGAGAATCCTAAAAACACCTCACCACCGTGCCCCTTTCAATTTACAGAAATTAGTAAACCTTGGGTGCATTTAACAATCCCTCCGGGATCTACAAAAAGCACTCTTGACTACACTTGGGAAAGGTGCCAGAAAGAGCACAGCAAAACAAGATTGCCTGATGGGAACAAATAGCTACATCCTTTCTATGCAAAGGAATACAGGCAATGTGAATGTAATGACTTTTTCCCACCACACAACCCACTTCACATCAGACACCGTGACCAACGTTACGGACTCAGTGTTTTTGTTAGAAGTGCGAATATCATACGAGCCAGCAAAATGTGTTATGGAAGATAAGTAGCCTTCCCACCTTCCGGACTTCTGGAAAACTGATTGCAGCAACAAAACCTTACAAAAGTGGCAAAGACGGAAATTAAATTGGCACTATTCAGGTCTAATTTTAGGAGAGCTATATATTAAATTTTAAAATTGTTGGTACATTCAGTGGGCTTCCTTGTACTCGTATTTCAATGAATGAGACGAGGTGTTTTAGAACTTAAAAGGAAGAAAATGCAAGTCATTACAACCTCTCATTCTGGCTCCATAGGTTATGGGGTGCCTTTGATACGTAGTGCTGCCACATATTCCACTTGGATAGAAAAACCTTCCCCTGGGCTCAGCTCCAGCAACTGAGGCCCAGTTTTGTCCATCTTACCTATATGAGGCTTGTGCTCAGCCATCAGCCCACGCAGTTGCTATAACAAACAAAACGACTTATCAGTTTCTTATGCTTGCACCACCACATTACAGCTGTCCACACTTCCAACACATCCAGCTGGCGAGAAATGCCAAACACCCTTCATCCTAATGTCAAGCGCAAATACTATCAAACAAAGGTAGTGATTGCTCTGCCAGTGATGGCTCCCATTCCAACAGAGAGCTACCCAGGCTTTAAACACCACAATTAGAGACGCACTGGAAAGGTCCAGGCAATACCCTCGTAGGACGGATGATTGATTACAGGCAAAATACAAGATGCTAACTATGCATATGATCTTGGCAACAGACACTCCCCATATCTAGTACCTATAATGACAGAAATGGCAACAGTATTCCAGGCATGTGCATAACGCCACTGCATATATACTTTTCATGGTGGTATTTGTCACTTGCCTCAAACCCTTCCATTGAAGAACATCACAGAAAGAGGTACTGGCATTGCAAGAATATGAATTCAAATGATCCTTGCTTTAAGAAGAGGGAAGTAGCACAAGGAAGAGTCAGAGAAATCAGTGAAAAGGAGAAAAGGACAAGGAAGACCGATTAGGAGAGACTATCAACCTAGTTTAGCAGCCTCCTCTCTGGCCACAAAACCCCTCTGTCTTCACAACAGCGCTATTTCTTAATTGACACAAAGTTTAGCAAGTAATTAATAAGTAAATTAAATCTGATCTCAGCTGTCTACTCCCTCTCATCATCCACCCCCTAAGTAAGTCAAAACTGTGCATAAAACTTGTGGTAGTGAAAGGTCACAAGGTGCCTTCCAACTTGCCGAAGGATCTGGGTTTTGTTTACTTGCACCCGTAGATCTGACAAAAGGGAAAGGTTTCTTGTGGGAGTAGCCCCATCCTTCCCTCCACTTTTATTTATTTTCTCAGCTCATCCCTCCCTTTTCAGGAAAATCCCACTCTCTTGTCAGGCACTGTCCCTCCTGGTGCTGTGAACTCCACGCCTTTCTACCCTATAGCCCCTGTGCAGGAACATGAGAGGCACATGCTCTGTTCCGCTCAGCTCAGACTTTGTTTAAGTTAATGACGGCACAGGAAAGGGCCTGTGTCAGTCTCAGTGTAAATACATCCTCTTGTCTTCAACTAAGGTTCTTCCCTTAAAAAGACATCCTGATACTGGCTCGCTTACTTGCTCCTCCCCAGAAGAGGAGAGGTTGAGAAGATTGAAAAGACGGTGACCATGACTCTCAGCAGCCCTCTGAGGGCAAAACAGCAATGAAAACACAAATCCCCCTGACTCTAGCTCTTACCCAGAATGTAACTCCTTGTACACCTTGTAGCAAGAAAAATAATGTTGATTAGCGGAGAAGAGGCAAAGGTGAAACTAAGAGCAGCCTGAAATTTTTTAGAAAATGAT
Organism: Rissa tridactyla; assembly: GCF_028500815.1. Taxonomy (NCBI): domain Eukaryota; kingdom Metazoa; phylum Chordata; class Aves; order Charadriiformes; family Laridae; genus Rissa; species Rissa tridactyla. The sequence goes on along the minus strand of NC_071491.1, from coordinate 1,693,948 downwards.
TTTGTGTGGTTTATTTCTGTGCACAAAGAGATGATTTGACACAAGGCCCACAAGAGTGCACATTTCTGGGTCCAAACCTTACGCTAGTGCTCTGCCCACGGCTTAGTTCAAACCAAACTGACTGCGTGCTACTCACACAGAACCGACTCTATGAATTCCATGACTGGGAATAAAGACAGTCATCAGTAAATACATCAGAACAGAAAGGTAAGTGAATACAGAAAACGGTTTTCCATTCACATTCAGAACCTTTTTTTTTTTTGGAATAGAACAATAAATGATTTGATCTTGTCCACGATCTACCATTGGGTAAACAATTCCAGTAAACAAGTATTCCAGATCAGATTACGTGTTAAAATTGCCTGACATTAATCTTCCACTTAACAAACAAATCCCAGCTAATGGCATAGCTCAGAGAAAATGCAAAAATAGAAGCTCATCTGAAGGGCCTCTCACGCAAGCAGAATGACTGGGGGGACAATCCTGTAAGTAAAGCAAGCATGATTTGGCTCACAGGGACTAGTCAAGCTAGTTTGTAAAGCTCGTGTTATATAGCTAGTCTTAATAGAGCCTGTTTGTTCATTGTGGACATAATAGGAAGACAAATGAGTGAACCCACTGTTTACCAGTACATAATAGTGGCATATCTTCATTAACTGGTCACAGAGTAAAACTCTGAAGCCAGGGTTCATCCTATCTAACTGGAGTTCCTTAATTGAGGCAGCTAAAAACACCCCAAACCTAGTTACTCTGTGCTCAGCAGGGAGAGAGAGGTCTGTCCAGTAGCCACATGGGTTTGACCTCACTGCACAGTGCGAGCTGCACACTCAGCCTGGGGCCTCTGTGCAGAAGAGAGAGAGAGAAACCAAGAGGCCCAGGGAGCAGGAAAGAAGGGCGACAGGGAAAGTAGAGGGAGAGGAAGGATGACAGAGAGAGAGAGGGACTTGGAGAGAAGAGAAAGGGCGACAGGGAGCAGAGCACAGCAGGAGAGAGGAAGGGAGGTACAGGGAGGCGAAAAACAGGACCCAGAGGGAAAGGGGAAGGGCAGGGAGGAACAGGGAGGCAGAAGAGGGCTGACAGGAGCCCAAGGGCCCAGGACTCACCGCAGCTCCCGGCTCTGCAGATCTGTCCTGTCGGCCTGTGCCAGCCTCCCCTCAGCCGACACAAGATGGCCGCCGGGAGCCCTGTGCCGGGTCCACAACTCCCAGCGTGCCCCGGGGCGCCCCCTCCTGCCCTCTGACCCCGCGGGAACCATGGCCGCCTCCCCGGGGCTGCCCTCGCCCAGGGCCAGGCCCTGGGGCACGGCTGGGGCCAGGAGGAGGAGGTCAGGGAGGGAGAGAAGGTTGGGAGATGCCGCGATTGAGAGACGGGACGCTGCTTGATGCAAGCAAGATGTCGGTTTATTAGACGCGTCGGAAAGCTTTTTATACAGCTACTTAACAGTTACATAAATTACACAAATTCTATCATTTCTAATCGGCTTAGCTCTAAATGTTTCATTACAATAATCCCTCCTACTTGCGGTTTCGCTACATGCTAGAAGCTACAGTTTTGGAATGTGCTAAAAGCTACAGTGATAACTTGTTGCCTACTCCCTACTTCTTCAAGGTTATTTATCTCAGACCCGCAAGGCCAGTTGTTCCCTGGCTCCTCAGATTTATTTGTCTCAGGTCTGCAAGGTCGGCATGCCCTCGAATTTCTTGCATACTTGTACTTTTCTGCTAGCCGCCCCCGACAAGGAGTGAGTCTGAGGAGCCGGGCCTGGGGACTTTGAGGGATGCCATGTGAGCCTCTGGTAAAGGCTCAGCACCATTACGGCCAGCTGCATGTGGGGTGGTGTTAGAAGGACCGTGGCCATCCAGACAAGGGGAGTTATTGTCCCCCTTGACTCAGCACTGGTGTGGCCACATCTGCACTCATAGTATCCCAGAATGGTTTGGGTTTGAAGGGACCTTGAAAGATCATCTTGGCCAATCCCCGTTTTTTAGGGACATCTGCGACTCGATCAGGATGCTCAAAGCCCTGCCCTACCTGACCCTGAACACCTCCAACGATGGGGAATCCACAACTTCTCTGGGCAACCTTTTCCAGTGTCCCACCACCCTCATTGTGAACAATTTCTTCCCTATGTCCAATCTAAATCCACCCTCTTTCAGTGTAAAGCCATTGCCCCTTGTCCTGTCGTTACTTGCCCTGATAAAATATCTTTCTCTCTCTCTTACAAGGCTCCCTCATAGATTAAAAGGCTGCAAGAAGGTCTCCTTGGAGCTTTTTGTTTCCAGACTCAACAACTTCAACTCTCTCTGCTTTTCTCCTTAGGAGAGGTCTTCCAGCCCTCCCATGATTGTTGATGATCATTCTCTTGATCTGCTCTAACAGGTCCATGTCGTTCTTGTGCTGGGGCCCACAGAACTGGACACAGTGTTCCAGATGAAGTCCTATGAGATTGGAGTAGAGAGGGGGAATCCCTCCCAGCTGCTGGACACGCTTCTGTAGATGCAGCCCATGCTATGGTTGGCTTTCTGGGCTGCAAGTGCACATTACCGGCTCTTGTCCAATGTTTCACACACCAGCATCCCCAAGTCCTTCTCTACAGGGTTGGTCTCAATCCATTCATCAGTCCGTCTCTATTGATACTGGGGATTGCCCCGACCCAGGTGCAGGACCTTGCACGTGGCCTTGTTGCACTTCCAGAGGGTCACACGTGTCCCATTTACCAGTGACCAAAACAGCTGAGAGTTCCTTTCCCAAGGTATAGGATCTTGACTATAGTTTTCAGCTGGCATATATCCCTTCAGATCATGAATTCCACCAGGGACTGATCACTGCAGCCCAGGCTGCCACCAGTCTTGGCCTCTCCAATAAGTATCTCTGAGTTGGTGACAGGACGAGGGAGCTGGGTTTGGGTTTAGGCGTGAGGCATGTGGTGAGGGTTTCAGCTTTGGCGTTGGTGTTCAGGGAAGGGCTACAGATGAGAGCTGCAGGTGAGGGGTTAGGGTTAGGGTCCAGGCAAAGGCTTAGGGGGAGCTGCGTCGTGCCGAGTCTGAGGGGCAAGAGTGTGGAAGGCACTCGGCGTGTATGGGCCCTGGTGGTGAGCAGAGGGAAAGCTCATGTGGTGATGACCAAAAGCATCCCCATTGCAACGAGCTGGGGATTAGCACTGGGCCCCTTGGCTTGGCAGGGCACATCCAGGGGGCCACAGCACACAGGATGTCTCTGCCTCCTTTCTTTGTCACCCTGAAATCACTGCCTCTGGTTTTCTGCTCCAATCAGCCCCCAGGGAGGCACGCTTCAATTTCCTGAAGCAGCTTCGTCAGCCACAGCCCTCAGCAGACCCTGCTGAACCTCCAAGGCTCTTTATTCCTGCCAGGGCCCTCCACACTGCGTGACTTTCCCCTGGGAGCTCGTTAACGTGAAGGAACTGTAATGAGTTTATTCTTGCATCTCAATTCACCGTATGGTTGCCAGGGGACTTTGAGGAGAGACTGTCTCCAAGGAAGAGTTTTGCCCGAGTTTGCTGGAGAAGAGTTTTGTTTAACAAGCACATAATGTAACATGGGCAGGGACATCACTAGAGACATGAGTGGGTTACAAGGCTCTGGGATGGAAATTTGGCCAAGAATAAGGCAAAGTTTACTTAATCTGCCACACTGTCTCTTTAGCCAACTCACTAATGGTGCGTATATTTAGAATTTCCTATCAATCTCTCCAACATATTTCTTTTATGTTGATGGTTTGAGGAAGGTGGAGCTTATTGGAGGCTTGGACTTGGCACATAGTGGAGGAATGCATTGGGTTTCTTTAATTCATTGGTATCATTTTTTCCTTCTGGCTGTTCAGATTTAATAAGAATCCCTTGTCTATTTACAGCCAAGTCTGCGGGGGAATCGGGCAGGAATTGGTGCAAAGGAGCTGTGAACATTCAGCTGCAGACTCAGCGCACAAGTCTGATGTAGGAAAAGAATGCAAGTCCCAGGCAGCCCCAAGAGAAACGGTGGGGAGGAGGAGGTGGGGGGGCAAGTTGTCCATACAGTGGGGGGACCTCGAGGAGATGGCAGTTGCTACCTCTCCAGTCCTCCTTAGGAGACCCTCTGGTTCAGTATCAGCTGGAGAAAGCTGCAAGCATTTCCTCTGGAAAAATAAAAAGACTAATGAAAAGCCCTTTCCAAATGAAAAATTACCTTTTTATTAAGTGCTTCTTGAAACCTTCCACTTTAAGTAGACTCCTGAGACCTCTCCACTGAGCTGTACCAGGCTAGAAGCCCTGAAGAAAATCATGGAAGAGCTGTGGCTCCTTAGGGCTTTCTGCACTTCAACGAGCCCCATGGGGTATTTGCTGCTGAGCCCAGGAATGCCAGATACTGAGAGGAGCTTGAACAACCTGTGCAGGAATTCAAGTCCGAAGCAAACGCCAAAGTGTCTTGGAGCATTAATTGTCCCCACTGAGGGCCATGACAGACCAAGCCTCCCCATGGATTTGTTCGAGCAGGCAACTGGAGGCTGTGATTACAGGGAGGCAAAGGCACTGTGCAGGTGGAGCCGATGCTGAGTAAAGCCTTGCTGTATTTTATCCCGCCAAGCAGCCAGCCCTGGGAAGGGGGATCCTGTCCCTCACACTGGCTCAGGGCTCCTCCTGGGGCAGTGAGGTGTGAGGTGTGCAATGCCGAGTGAAGGCCAACGGCACCACACCTCCCGGCCTCCCTGGGGGGTGCGAGGAAGCAGTGAGGCCCCGGTTCCATGAGATTAAGGTGTCTCCTTTCAGGCCTTGGTAGCAAAGACAACAGCCACAGCCAAGGGGACAAAGACCTGCGGGCTGTGGACACCCAACCTCTTTCCTCCCCTTGCTCCCACTGGGGCATCTCCTCGCCTTTCCTGACAGCTCTTCTTCCTCCCTGCCTGGTCCTTGGAACACCCAGCGTTGCGCTGATCCAGGCTCCCTCTGGGTGACCTCAGCAGTCACAGCACTGTCCTTCATGGGACATTTCTTTCTCCTCATGTCCAGTCTCGTTGTGAATGTTGATTTGGGATCCTGCCCAACTTTGAGGGGGCACCAATTTAAGATTTAGTAACACGTGGTTAAGTCATATGATTCTAACAATACTTCATCATTTGCCAGTTCTCAAAGTGATTTATCAAAATTTGCTATAGCCAACACAGTGACATATTTAAAGATTGAAAAAAGGAAAGGTTCACGGGACAGGTACGACACTTTCCTGAATTAAATCAGACACTCGCAACCACAAGACTTACAATAGTTTTCTAAATAGAATTGCACACACAGAAAGTCGCTGAGGTGACCATCTCTGTGCAGGGAAGTCCACACTGGGGAAGGGAATCATGGCAAAAAGGGTCAGCGAGGGGCTCCTTTGGGGGCTTTTTGAAGTGAGGAAAAGCGGCCAGCCTGTGCCGGAAACCGGCCGCTCGTGGGTGGTCTGCTGAGGAGCTGTGGGCAGAGCCAGCAGCACCAGCGGCAGATCTGAAGGAGGCGTACTCGCTGGGACCACTTCCCCCCTCATAAAAGAAGCCTTTTGGGAGCACAGCGACCTGGTCACTGCGCACTGAGTAAGCACGCAGCACATGGGCATCACCCAGGGCGTCACCGGGGAGCACCACAACAAGGCGGTCATCACCCTCTCGGATGGAGTTTAGCTCTGGTCTCCACCCGGCAGAAGGTCGTGCTCTCAACCTTAGCCAGGATGGATGTGGGAACCCAGAGAGAGCTCCCACAGGAACGTACAGCCGTCCAGGTCACAGGCTGCAGGGGGTGCCAGAGCCTTTCACTGGTAACGCGGGGCAGCTGTAACAGCTGCTGTGTGCGTTGTGAACAGGTGAACCATCTGCTCAGCCTGGTGTCAGAGCTGTGAGAGGAAGTCGAAAGGTTAAGGAGCATTAGGGAGGCTGAACAAGAAAAGGACTGGTGGAGCCAGGCTCTGCCCTCCTTGAAACAGAAGCAGGAGCACCTATCAGAAAGTCATCGGGATCCAGGGACCCCTGTATCCTGCCCTGTCAGGCAGAAGGCAGAAGCCTAAATGAAAAGAGTGAATGGAGGGAAATTCATGGTCGGGGCAGCAGGCGAACTCCCTCCTTGCCCACGATGTCCCCCATCCCGGTACCTCTGAAGAACAGATCTGAGGTTCTGGTTGAGGAAGGCCAGTCAAATTAGGATTTGGATGATGGGCAATCCACACCAGAGACGTCTCCACAGTCAGAATGGCGTACCGCCCGTATCACAACCACAACCCCAAGGAAGAAAAGAAGGGTTATGCTCGTTGGTGACTCCTTCCTGAGGAGAACAGAGGGTCCAATATGCCGGGTAGATCCTCCTCATAGAGAAGTCTGCTGTCTTCCTGGAGCCCGGGTGAAGGACATCACCAGGAAACTTCCTCGCTTGATACAGTCCTCAGCCTATTACCCATTACTGATCTTTCTTGTAGGTGGAGAGGAAGTTGTGACTCATAGACCAAGAGCAATCAAAGGGGACTTCAGGGCCTTGAGAAGGTTGATGAGGGAATCTGGGACACGGGTTATTTTTTCCTCACTCATTCCAGTTGCAGGCAGTGACATTGGAAGAAACAGACGGATCCAGTCTATTAATCCATGGCTCCATGGCTGGTGTCACCGCCACAATTTCATTTTTGTTGACAATGGGATGGCCTACACAGCACCGGGCTTGTTGGCATCACCTGGGAGACACCTTTCTCAAAGGGGGAAGAGGGTCTTTGCTCAAGAGATTGTGGGGCTGATCGACAGGGCTTTAAACTAGATGTGAAGGGGGAGGGGGATGATAATATCAGGCTTGTCTGTGACCAGCTGTGGGATAACACGTCAGGGTTAGAGGGACGGGGCACTAGTACGGGCCTCTGACTATTGCCCGGAGGCATGCTGGGAACACTGCATCATTGTCAAAGTCTTACAGAGACGAGCCAGGGGCTTCTGAGGTTGTTGGAGTCAACAGGGAAACACGCGTGAAACTCTTCAAGGTGATCTCCTCTAAGAAGGTAACACAGGCAACAGCCCAGCTGAAGTGCCTCTACACAAACGCACGCAACATGGGTAGCAAACAGGAGGAGCTGGAAACTACCATGCTGCTGGAAAGCTATGACCTAGTGGCCATTACTGAAACCTGCTGGGACGAATCCTATGGCTGGAGTGTGGCTATCAATGGCTACAAGCTGTTGAGGAAGGAGGGGCAGAGGTGTTGCCCTCTCTGTTAAGCAAGGGATAGAGTGTGAAGAGATGTCCCTAAAGAGCAGCCAAGAGGAAGTCAAAAGCTTATGGGTAGGCATTAGAGACAGAGGCAACAAGGGGAACCTGGTGGTTGGTGTCTACTATAGGCTGCCTGATCAAGGGGAACCTGCAGATGAAGCCTTCTTCCTGCAGCTACAGGAGGCATAGCACTCAAATGCTCTCCTCCTTGCTGGGGATTTCAACCACCCTGACACCCGCTGGAAAAGTAACACGGTGAGCCGTAGACAATCCAGGAGGTTCCTGGAGTGCCTCGACGATAACCTCCTAAGACAGGAAATAGACAGCCCTGCCCGAGGGGATGCCATACTGCACCTGAGAGTCACCCATGCGAGTGAGCTCATTGGGGATGTCAAGATTGGAGGCAGCCTGGTGTGCAGTGACCACGCACTGGTGGAGTTCACAGTGCTAAGGGATACGTGTCAGACAAGGGCGTAGTCAGGACCTTGAACTTTAGGAAAGCAAACCTCCGGATCGTCGTGGAGTTAGTCAATAGGACCCCCTGGGAAATGGTCCTCAGGGACAAGGGGGCAGAAGAGAGCTGGCAGATCTTCAAGGACGCTTTCCATAGAGCACAAGGGCTCTCGATCCCCAGGTGTAAGAAATCAAGCAAGAAAGGGAAGTGACCAGCATGGCTGAGTTGGGACCTGCTGGTCAAACCAGAAAAGGAAGGTTAAAGAAAGCGTGCCCTCCCTGATGACTGAGAATGGCAAACTGGTGACAACAGACAAGGAGAAGGCTGAGGTTCTGAACAACTTTTTGCCTTAGTCTTCACTGGCAGCCTCTCTCCTCACACCTCCCAAGTTGAAGGACTTCAAGACGGGGACCTGGGGGACAAAGTCCCTCCCACTGTAAGTGAAGACAAAGTTTGTGACCACCTGAGGAACGTGAACATACACAAGTCCATGGGGCCTGATGCACCCCAGAGTCCTGAGGGAATTGGCTGATGAAGTTGCCAAGACACTCTCCATGATATTGGAAAAGTCATGGCAGTCAGGTAAAGTCCCCGGTGACTGGCAGAAGGGAAACATTACAGCCATTTTTAAAAGGGTAGAAAGGAGGACCCCGGAACTACTGGCCTGTCAGCCTCACCTCTGTGCCTGGGTAGATCACAGCACAGATCCTCCTCGAAGCTATGCTAAGGCACATGGAGGACAGGGAGGTGATTCGAGAGAGCCAGCATGGCTTCACCAGGGGCAAGTCCTGCCTGACCAACCTGGCGGCTTTCTCCAATGGAGTGACTGCATCAGTGGACAAGGGAAGAGCAATGGATATACTCTGTCTGAACTTCTGCAAGGCCTTTGACATGGTCCCCCACAACATCCTTCTCTCTGAGTTGGAGCCATACGGATTTGATGGGAGGACTGTTCGGTGGATAAGCAACTGGCTGGAGGGTCGCATCCAGAGAGTAGTGGTCAATGGCTCGATGCCCAGATGCAGAGGGGTGAAAAGTGGCGTCCCTCAGGGATCTGTCTTGGGACCAGCGCTATTCGATATCTTCGTGAATGACATAGACAGTGGGATCAATTGAAGCCTCAGCAAGTTTGCCGATGACACCAAGCTGAGTGCTGCAGTTGACAGCCCAGAGGGACAGGATGCCATCCAGAGGGACCTGGACGACCTGGAGACGTGCGCCTGAGCAAACCTTATGAAGTTCAAGAAGACCAAGTGCAACGTCTACACTTGGGTCGGGACAATCCTGGTTATCGATACAGGCTGGGGGATGATGTGATAGAGAGTAGCCTTGCGGAAAAAAGCCTGGGGGGTACTGGTAGATGAAAAGCTGGACATGAGCCAACAATGTGAGCCTGCAGCCCAGAAGGCCAATCGCATCCTGGGCTGCAACAACAGAACTGTGGCCAGCAGATCCAGAGAGGTGATTCTGCCCCTCTCCTCTGCTCTCATGAGACCCCACCTGGAGTAGTGTGTCCAGCTCTGCAGCCCTCAGCACAAGAAGGACATGGACCTGTTGGAGCAGGTCCAGAGGAGGCCACAAAGATGATCTGAGGGCTGGAGCCCCTCTCCTACGAAGACAGTCTGATACAGTTAGGCTTGTTCAGCCTGGAGAAGAGAAGGCTATGAGGAGACCTGAGAGCAGCCTTCCAGTACCTGAAGGGGGCCTAGAAGAAAGCGGGGGAGGGGCTGTTTGCAAGGGCATGTAGCCATAGGACAAGGGGCAATGGTTTTAAACTAGAGCAGGGTGGGTTGAGATTAGACATTGGGAAGAAGTTCTTTACCATGAGGGTGGTGAGACACTGGCCCAGGTTGCCCAGAGAGGGGGTGGAGGCCCCATCCCTGGAGGTGTTCAAGGCCAGGCTTGATGAGGCTCTGAGCAACCTGATCTAGTTGAAGATGTCCCTGCTGACTGCAGGGGGGTGGGACTAGATGGCCTTTAGAGGTCCCTTCCAACCCAACACATTCTATGATTCTGTGATTCTAAACAGACATAAAGGCTAACCAATACAATTGAGATGTATCTCTTTTTGCAAAAAGTAGCGCATTATTGGTACCAAATGATCTTTGAAACCTCAAAGGCAGGTGTTCCTATATTGGAGGTGGTATTGTAGGGGACAGGTGGTTCATATTGTAGGGAGGGCGCTGCATTAGGAGGAGCGTGGGTCACCCACACCAGGGGAGCTGTCATCCCACTCCACTGAAACCTGGAGTGGCCACCTCGGGGCTCGTGTGCCCCTCACTGGGGCTTCCTGTTCTAGACAAGTGGGGAGGAATGGAGAGTGTCCAGAGAAGCTCTGCCAATATGGGATTCATGGCCTCAAGCACACGCCCCGTGAGGGGAGGCTGAGGGTCCTGGTCTCCTTCAGCCTGGTGAAGTGGGGGCTCAGAGCATCACAGTCATAACCTGTAACTGCTTGAAGGGTGGTTTCAGAGATGCCGTAGCTTTTCTTCATGGTGGAAAAAAAAGCAGGAGAAAGGAAAGATGCCACAAAGTTTGGATTGGGAGGTTGAGACCAGAAATGACCAGAAGAAACTGTCACTCCAAGGGCAGTGCTGTGGTACAAGAGGACACCCAGGGGGAGGCTGGACCAGCCCATGGCTTTGTCTTTCCCAGAACAGCCAGGGAGGATGGAGAGATATCAGTAAGGGTAGTGAGATATTGGGGTGAAATCAAAAAGACAGTTGGGTGCCTTCAAAGAAAGAGGTGCAGGTATGGGACACCGAAGGAGTAACACCTTCAGATTTGCTCAGCATCAGAGCCACCTTTAATTTCCCTTTACCTACCTGTCATTATTGCCTCCAGTTTTCTGCTCTAACGAGCCCCTGGGGAGGCTTTGTTGGTAATGGTCCTCAGTGGGACCCATTAACACTCCAAGAAACCTCGGAGTTTACATCTGAGTTTGTCATCTTGAGCGGTTTCTTCAACTTCCTCTCAGTGTCTGCGGTTCAGGGACTCTGGCCCAAACCCACCCGAGGGGTCATTAAAATGCCTTGGGCTGCTCCTCTGCTGAGCCCACCTCCTGGGATGGAGGAAGCTCATGGCAACCAGTGCTGCAGAGAGACAGCTCTGCCCAGGAGCAGCTCCTGTGGAATGGGCAGCAGGGCTGAGGGCACTGCCTGCAGGCACCGAGGATGGGACCATCAATGCAGAGAGAGCGTGAAGGCAGTCGTGACTGGGAGGAGAGCTGAGAGCTCACTGTGGGAGGAAGCTTTCCAGCCCTCTGCACGGTAAGTGTGAGGCTGCAGGGCAATGCCACTGCCGATCCTGAAGGGTTCTCATAAGGCTGTCGTAGCCCACAGCCTGTGGGATCTTTCTCTGGTGTAGAGGAGGAGAAGGGTGTGCTGCAGAGCAGGGCTTCCCTGCAGCACCGTCAGAGGGACAGGACACGGTGGCTGCCTTCTCCTGGGGATGGTTGCAGGGGCATGAAGGTGGGTGTGCAGCCAGGGGTGCCCAGGGCTGTCCTTCAGAACAGGGTCCCGGTGCTTCAGAGGAACTCTGCCTCCTGCCAGTGCCAACTCTAACCCTGCCCAGTGAGCTTCTGCCCTCAAGGACGTGGGATCCAGGGCAGCAGCTGCCTCATCTGTGGCCGTAGCTGCAGCAGAAGGGACTCTCCTGAGCACCCTCTGTCCCTCCCTGGCCTTGTTTCCCTTGGCAGAAGCATCGGGGCATTGCTCCTTGCTTCTCCACCCGTCCCTGCTGCTGCTGCTGCTTCTTTGATTTCAGTCTCTCTGGGGTGGGGGCTTCATCAGCAGCTCAGCAACTGACCCTGCAGGTCCTGCCATGCAGATGTGTCCCTGGTGCCCAAGGCCTCTTCTATCCTCTGGGTGTCTAGGCAATGCAGTCCATGGGGTGGGGATAAAGGTAACTCCCAGAAAGGGCCCCCCATCTTCTGGGCATCCAAAAGCTGACAGCTCTTCCCTGGGGAGGGGAGTTTGGAGATCTGCACTTTGGAACTGGACTCCTCTGCTCTCCGTGGGATCATCCTCCAGACCAAAGCGGGGCTGGCAAAAAGCAGCTGAGAGCAGGACGGATGGAGAGACCAGCTCTCCTCCTTCTGCACTAAGGGTCTGTCCTATTGCCTCCCAGGACTCTCACAATAGCACTCATAGGGTAGCAGAAATGCCAGGGATTTCTACCTTCAAACATGACTCTTCAAGTGGGCCAGGGGTAACCGGAGCAAAATAAACAAAACAAGCCCCCCAGCTCTGTTCTGCAGCCAGGGGACCTGGGAGTGACAGTGCTCAAAAGCTCTTTTATATCAGGGGTAGAGTTACCCTGCGATCACTCCTGGTTCCTCTCTCCCTCTTGTTGCACAGCACGACTGACTCCTCTGCAGCCCACAGCAGAGTCCCGGGCTCCCCATTGCACCCTCAGCCAGCACAAACCAGGCATCACACCAGGATCTGCACAAACGCCTTCCTGGACGGACGGAGGTCATTTGGGGGGCTCTACTGTGACCAGTGCAACAGGTTCTACTCAGACCTGTCTGTCCTCACTCTTCACTGTCTTTTCCTCCTTGGACAGGCCCCCATGTGCAGAGGGAAAATATGTCCAACGGCAGCTCCATCACCCACTTCCTCCTCCTGGCATTCGCAGACACGCGGGAGCTGCAGCTCTTGCACTTCTGCCTCTTCCTGGGCATCTACCTGGCTGCCCTCCTGGGCAATGGCCTCATCATCACTGCCGTAGCCTGTGACCACCGCCTCCACACCCCCATGTACTTCTTCCTCCTCAACCTCGCCCTCCTCGACCTGGGTGCCATCTCCACCACTCTGCCCAAGGCCATGGCCAACTCCCTCTGGCACACCAGGACCATCTCCTACATGGGATGTGTTTCCCAGGTCTTTTTCTTTGCCTTCTTGATGTCAGCAGACTTTTGTCTTCTCACCGTCATGGCCTACGACCGCTACGTTGCCATCTGCAAACCCCTGCACTATGGGTCCCTCCTGCGCAGCAGAGCTTGTGTCCACATGGCAGCAGCTACCTGGGGCAGTGGCATTCTCAATGCTCTCCTGCACACGGTCAGTACATTTTCAATACCTCTCTGCCAAGGCAATGGCCTAGACCAGTTCTTCTGTGAAATCCCCCAGATTGTATTTAGTGCCTGTTTATTCTTTGTGTGTTTTATTTTCATTGTGGTGTCCTATGTGCAGATCTTCAGAGCTGCGCTGAAGATTCCCTCACAGCAGGGACGGCACAAAGCCTTTTCCACGTGCCTCCCTCACCTGGCCGTGGTCTCACTGTTGATCAGCACTGGCATGGTTGCCCACCTGAAGCTCCTCTCCATCTCCTCCCCATCCCTCAATGTGGTGATGGCTGTTGTGTACTCGGTGGTGCCTCCAGCAGTGAACCCCCTCATCTACAGCATGAGGAACCGGGAGCTCAAGGATGCCCTGAAGAAACTCATCTGATGGATCCTGAGGCAGTAAAAGTAATGTGCCTCCCGTTCTCTGTGTCATGCTATAAGTTTACTCTAGGCCAGGCTTCAGCCATTATTTTTTTCTCTGATAATTATCCTTTGAAGTGATTGCTTGGGTTCATAGCACTTCTCTTGAGGCTCTTTCCTGTTCTGTCTCATTCTTGAAGAACCATGTGTCACCTCTTTCCTCCCTAAGAGCATCTCTGCAATAAAAGGGGATCTCCTGAGTGTGGTGCCTGATGGCTGGGTCGGCTTGATACAGTTTTGGCTGCGAACAAGCCTAAGGAACTGGGCTTTCCAAGCGTCATTCCACCTTGTTTTGGGAAACAATGTCACAGTAGCACTGGCATATTTTAGACACCAAGACTTAGTTGAAGGCTGTCTTCTTGGTGTAGAGGGGCAGTGGAGATGGTACATGACCTCCCAGTAACATTCCTCAGGCTGTCACAGGTATGATGGGGCTGATGGCAGATTTCAATCCATGTGGAAAGGAATCTGGAGTGGTCAGGAGAGGACAGGGACACTCCATGTTCTCTGGGATGGGAAGTGAATGGAGACACAGAAGAGTTTAAGTCTCAGAGATAGGTCCCCCAGGACAAATCACTAAATCCAGGTACCCACAAGCCCGGACTCTGCAGGGCCGTGGGAGGCAGTGAAGATGCATCAGGCAGAGGGAAAGGAGACTGGAGAGATGCGGGAGCTGCCTGAGGAGCCCCAGGGCCAGGAGTCTCCTGCTGTCCTGGGGAGCAGGGCAGGCGGGGAGGCAGAGTGGGGCAAAGGCAGTTTGGGCTGGGGATCAGCTGCAGCTGAAGGCAGGAGAGCCAGAGAGTGAGTGGCCTCTGCTGGCCCTTGGGGCCAGCTCCAGCCCTGGGGTGACGGGGAGGCTGAGAGCCCTCTCTGCCCCCAGCAGCTGCGGTGCCCTTCAGAGGGGCTGGGGCTGTGGGGGGAGTGCCCAGAGCTCTGCAGTTCCCTGTGGGGAGCACTGCTGTGGGGCCAGTCCAGACCAGGGGGCTCTTTTGGGCTGGGCTGGGCAGATGGCGGGGAAGGTGGGAGAGGGACAGGGTGGGTCTGGAGTGGTGTGGGAAGTGCCCAGGAGAGGAAAACCCCAATGTTAGCGGCGCTGTGTGACCATGTGAGGACGTGCTCCAGTGGGCATGTGGGGCAGAGCCAGGTCTCCTGGAGAAGGAAGCAAGTCATTGTCCTGGTTCTGGCAGGGACAGGGTTAATTCTCCCCGGGCTCCATCAGGGACACAGGTATTCCATGCCATGTGAGCCATGGCCAGGCAGAGCTGCCAGAGGAGGGGCCAGGAAGTCGCTGCTGGGGAGCGGGCAGGGGCGTCCCGGGTCCGGTTGGTGAGCGGCGGTTCCGTAATCGTGTTTGTACCTTCCTCTGTCCGCGTGTGATTGTTGTTGTTTTCTTGTTCCCTTTGCTCTTCTGTTAAACTGCCGTTGTCTCAACCCAAGAGTCTTGCCTTTTCTCTTCCGATTCTTCTCGTATTGGGAAGGCCCGAGAGAGCGGCAAGTGGTTCTTTGTTGCCATCTTTAACTTTTGGGTTAAGTTTATTAGGTGGCTGTTGGCTTTCTTTCTGTTTTGAGTAGGGATGCACATCCACTGTTATTAAAGCCATCGCCCAAGAGATTCCACATCAGCCAAGTGACATGTTCCCAGAGCTTCTCTGCGGGGTGCCACTACTGGGAAGTAATTCCCCAGGCCAGCGATGGGTGGGCTGTTGGAGTTGCTGATGAACTTCTTGGAAAAAGGGACAAATTAGGAAGAGCGGAGCATTCCTGGTGTGCAGAATGGCTAGGTCCCAAAGAGCAGCTGTCAGCACGGCACAGAGATGAAGAAACATTCTCGTGTTGGGAGGAGAGGGAGAAGTGGCTACGTGGCCCTGCTCGCCCCATCACCCCCATGGGGCTGGTCCCACCACATCGAGTCCCAGCATCAGGTTGTTCTTGTCTGCTTCCACCTTCGCCATGAGGGCGTCCACTCGGCAGTGGGACGGGTGACAATGGACAATGCAGTGTCCCCGTTGGTAGGTGGCTGTGGGGGGCGGGGCATCGCCTAGCAACAGGGGACGCTGCCTTGTCCCTTGTCACCGGTCCCACTGGTGCGACCACTCTGCTGCGAGGAGCCAGCAGAGGAGGAGGAGGAAGAAGAGGAGGAAGAGGAAGAGGAAGGCTTCAAGTGCCCATCCCTTCCAGCCATCCCGGGCCCCCCCTCAGGCAGAAAGGTTCCCATCCCCCTCAGGTGCCTCCATGGCTTTGGGCAGGGCAGCAGCCATGGCCCAGCTCAGCCTGTACCAGCTGCTGGACGAGGCCATCGGGACGCCCGAGCTCGGGGCAGTCAACTTCGTGGCGTTGCGCAGCCTGCTGCTCGCCATGCTCGGGCACCTGGGCCTGCGGGACCTGCCCGCCCAGAAGCAGGGGGACAGCCTGACCCTGCTCTGGGAGGGGGACCAGCCTGCAGAGGCAGCCCCTGTGCTGGAGAAGGAGGGCGACAGGGCCCAGGACAGGGGGCAGCAGCCCCAGGAACCGGGGCAGTGGCTGCCTGGGAAGGACTTGCTCCAGGAGAGCACGAGGAGCCCCCAGCTGGCCTCTGTGGCCACCGACGTGGGCTGGATGAGGGACAAGATCAAAGCCAACGAGAGCGGCATCTCCAAGGTAGAGGCTCTTGCCCATCCCCTGGCTGCTCCCCTGCACGACACCCCATCCTCCGGGGTCCAGCCGCCGTTGTGCTGCCCTTAGACCAAGGGCTGGTATAAGCCTGAGCTGAGGGTGGCACGTGGGGCTTCAGTGAAGGAAAGGGGTGAAGTCTTGGGGAGGAAAAGCTGGGGCTGAAATGCTGCTCCGCTTGCTCTGGGTCTTCCCCACGTTGCCGTCAGCCGGTCCTGGTGGGGCCGATACCCAGCGAGTCCCTGGTGCCCTTGGCTCCCTTGGATGGAGGCTCGGCACCCTGGAGGTCCGGCCCCACCACCCTCTCCAGCCCTCTCTTCCCCGCTCCTGACCTTCAGCCGGTACCGCATCCACTCCTGGGGCAGCTGAGAGGCTCATGGGCCTCATCTCCCACCGCTTGCCCACGGGCTAAAGCCGGCACTGGTGGGGACCGGAGAGGGGCCTCACCCTGCATGGTGCTGAGCCATGGGTGACCATGCATCGCCAGAGCATCCCCTGTGGGGAGAGCTAAGCTCGGGCTGAAGGAAAGAGCCACCGTCAGCACTGCCGGGCCAGGTCGTGCCAGGGCTGGGACACCGCGGGAGATGGCGGCAGGGAGGGTTCCCCGCGCAGCTGGAGATGATGGTGGCCACTTTGTTAGCAGTGGCTGCTGCTGCCCTGGCCAGGCTGTGCTCGAGGGGGCTGCAGCAGCTCTTTGCCCTTTGGATGGGCTGCAGGGATCTCACTGGGAGCCTGGCAGGGGCAGCAGGGCTGGGGGCGTCCCTGCTGAGCCGGGCCGTGCAACGGGCCCCCCCGGGGCAGGGGTGGGGGTCTCTGGGGAGCTGCTGCCCCATCTCAGCTCTTGAAGATGTGATGGATGGGACGTGCTGCCCGCGCTGCCCTGCCAGCCTGGCACTGCCCCCCGGCTCTGGGCAGGCCACAGCGGCGGCAATGGTCCTGGTCCCCAGGGACCCTCTCCTGGGGCTCACCCCCACCACCCCTTTCTGCCAGGCCACAGCTCTCTCCGAGGAGCTCCTCCAGGAGATGGGCGCAATGAAGGAGGCGCAGTCCCACCTGGAAGAGGAGCTCCGGGCGATGCAGGAGGCACTCGGCTTGGTGAGCTGCCGCCAGTGCCCCGAGAGGGAGCTGGACCCTCGCCCCCTCCCTGCCCCTCTCCCCATCACCACCCCAGCCCCTGCCCCGCGGCCATCAGCCCTCCCTGTCCCCCAGCAGGAAGGGCACCAGGAGGGCAGAGTGGGAAGGATGTCCCAAGGAGGGCAGCAGGGCAGCTCAGCCACCCCCACCCAGAGCTCCCCACCCTCTGCCCGCCAGCACAGCCCCAGGGAGGGCAGAAACGGGCACCGCTGCCTGCAGCTCAGGCTGGGGCTAGAAGGAACTGTGGCCATCACCCAAAGGGATGCTCAGGCGCTTTGGAACCAAAGAGCCATCAAAAAAGACACCTGGGGGCTGGGAAGGAGGGCGAGAAAGCTCTGCCCCGCGCAACACAGCCACAGCCCCCGGGCACAGCCCTTCCCAGCGCCCCTCTCTCTTGTGCCCAAGGCAATGTGGGGATGCTCCTTTGAAATGTGCTCCCACAGCCAGACTGGTGTCCCTGTCCTCTCCCTGCTCCAGGGGAAACTCCAGGACGCCGCCAGCCAGCTGCCAGGCCCCCGTCACAAGAAGTGTCGTGGTGAAGTATGGCCGCGGGGGGTCCTGGATCCTGCACTGAGACAGGAGGTAGCTGTGTCCCCAGCTCCCCTGGGGGGACCATCCCTCCTGTGCTGGGGCATGGTCCATGGGTGGTGGGTGCTGGGCAGTGATGCTGGGGGGTCCTGTCCCCGAGGGGGCCGTCCCTGCCAGCTACGTGGCCGGGCTGAGCCCTTGATCCCTTCCTTCCCCAGAAAAGCCTGGAGGAAATGCGGAGCCTCAGCCCAGTCCCGGAGGAGGTGCGCAGCATGGTGGGCTGGGAGGTGCTGGGGGGTGGCTCGCCTGGTGGGCAGCGAAGCAGAAGGGGGAGGAGGAGGGGGCAGATGCCAGCATTTGGCACTGTGAGATGGTTTCCAAGTCCCGCCGGGGGCTGCTGCTCCTGAAACACCAGCGCAGCCCCTTGGGCTGGGAAGCGGGTCTGGGCAGCAGGCCTGGAGCACCGAATGCCCTTGCTGGAGAGCAAAAGGCCTCGCTGCCGTGGCCCGGGGAGTCAGGGAGGGTTTGCCGCTCCCCAGGCTCGACTGCTCAGACGCTGCCGGCCCAGAGGCCAGCAAAGCACTAAGGGGGCTGGGGAGGTTGCGGGAGGCTGTGGCCGTGGGCCCCGGGGCTCTGTGCGGGGGGGGCAGCCTTTGCCTTGGGGCTCTCGTGGTGTCCTTGAGTTTGGCCCCGGGAGGCGGTGCCTTGGAGACAGGCAGTGGGGACATGGCGGGGGGGCCTGGGCTCTGTCCTTGCCGCTGCATGGCTGCCTGTAACCCTGCTCCCCTTGGCCTCCTCTTCCCAGGAGGGCAGTGGCAGCCTTTCTTCCCCCACCGAGTCCCCCCAGGCGGACGTGGACACCCAGCACGGGGCAAGCTCTGTGCCGGGGATGGAGGAACCAGGGGCACAGCCTGTGCCCAGCGCAAGCAAGGGGGCTCCCGGGACACAGCCTGGCTCCGAGGAGACGCAAGCAGGGACACACAGAGCACCAGTGAGCCCTGAGAAGGCGGCAGGCGCTCCTTCAGATGGGAAGAGCATTTCTGATGCCAGCGCCACAACCCCCAAGATGCAGCCAGGGTCCCCTGGCGCCTGGACCGCCACCCCAGGGGTGCAGCCAGGACCCTCCAGCACCCAAATCACCACCCCAGGGATGGAGGCAGCATTCCCTGGCATCAAGACCACCAGCCCAGGAGAGAAGCCAGGGTCCCCTGGCACCTGGACCGCCACCCCAGGGGTGCAGCTAGGATCCCCCAGCACGTCCCATTTGCAAGAGCCAGCAATGCCCTGGGGGTCCTCAGCCTCCAGCAGTGCCTCTGGCATTGGCATGGAGACGGTGGAGGCTCTCCGCCAGTCTGGGCAGCTTGGCCACCCGAAGGAGCAGGTGGCCCACCTGGAAGCCACCAAGTCAGACCACACCGAGCGTGAGCAGAGGCACCTGCTCTTCCCGGAGGGAGGTAGGAACCGTGAGGGGGCTGGTGGGGGGTGTTTAGCGTGGGAACACCCTGGGCTGGGGGCTCATCGTGCTCAGAGCCTGGCCTCAAGGGCGAGACCCCCTCACTGACAGCATGTCCCCTTGGACCATGTCCCTCTAGATGACAACAGCATCGCCCTCCGGGATCAGGTGTCCTCCCTGCAGAGCCTCGCCAGCGAGCTGCAGGAGGTGAAGGAGAAGGTGAGCCTGTGGCAGTGCCCGAGGGGGCTGCAGGGATGCCAGGGGGGATTTGGAGAGGGAGGGGGCAGCCAAAGGGCCCCCCACCACCACCAAAAAGGGACAGCACGGGGTGCCATGCCCTGACTCTGCCACCACTGCCGTTCCCAGATCAGGCAGCTGGAGGATGCCCTTGGAAAGTCGTGGGTGGCTGGAGTGGACTGGAGAGCAGATGGCAGCGACCAGATCGCCCTGCAACTGGGGTAAAAGGACGGGAGAGGGTTTGCTACCCCACGGGGCTGCAAGGGAGCCCACTGGCTGGGAGCATCCCAGTCTGGGGGGCGAGGGACACCCCCCTGAGTGGCCCCGATGAGGCTAAGCCTGCCTGTGCACCCATCTTGCTGGCCAGGTCCATGCTGCAGGAGACAAAGCAAGAGGTGTTGGAGCTGAAGGAGCTGGGACTGGAAGAGTTAAAGCGAGAGGTGTTGGAGCTGAAGGAGCTGGGACTGCAGGAGTTAAAGCAAGAGGTGCTGGAGCTGAAGGAGCTGGAATTACAGAAGATAAAGCATGAGCTGAAGGAGCTGGGAGAACACCAGGACATGACCGAGGCCACGCTGAAGCAGCTGGTGACAGAGGTGGCCGAGCTGATGCAGGCTCAGGTGAGGTCTAGGGGGAGTGCTCCCACTGCCCGCCGGCTGGGTGGGGGGGTCCTGGCAGGGTTCCCGGCCACGGCCCCTGGCCGGCTGCAGCCATCGAGCCTCCACAGCACCTTGGCTTGTTGGCTGCATCCATTCCATCTGAGAGCCGATCCCTTCTCCCCTTCCTGCAGCAAGACAAGCTGAAGGCGATGGAGAGCGCAGGGCAGGAGCAGGCAGAGGCGCAGGCAGCATGCCCTGCCTGCTGTGGGGACACCGGAGCGCAGGTGGGGCAGCTCCTGCAGCGCTACGAGAAGCTCCAGGAGGTGGTGGACTCCCTGATGTCCCGGCGGGCGGCAGGCAAGGTGCCGAGGCAGCTGCCGAGGCAGAGCCAGGTAGGGAGATGGCGGCATGGGGGGCTTCGGAGGAGGCTGCCTGGACTCCCCTGGCTGGTCGTGCTTTGCTGTAACATGGGGGAGCCCCTCGCTGCTCCCCACATTGCCTTGTACAAGTCAGCAGCACGGAAGGAAATGAAAGCCTCGGTGCAAATGTCCTGCTGGCACCGAGAGCCTTTGGCCACCGGCCAAGTAACCTGGCTCTGTCGCCACGGGGCAGCCAGTCCCCCCTTGCACAGCACCGCCCTGTCATCTTCCTCCCTGCAGCAGGATGAGGAGGTGCTGAAGCGCGTCCAGGCCACCCTTGTGCAGGTGCAAGGCAGCTACGAAAAGCTCAGCTCCGTCGTGGGGAACCTCCTGCGTGACAGTCAGCGGCAGCAGCAAGATACCAAGGTGGGTGGCTGAAAGCCCCACGGGGTCAGAGCATCCTCCAGGCAGAGCCTGGGCACCACAAGGGATTTGTCCCTTTCCCGCAGGTTTTTAAGGGGGGTGGGATATGGATGGGGGGCGCTGAGCTGGCCGGGAGGCAGCTGCGACGCTGCCGTGGCATCATGGGGTGCTTTCTGTGTTGGCAGGCTCTGTTCCAGTCCCTGGAGAAGCTGGTGAAGGGCAAAGCGGACAAGAATGACCTGATGCTGGCACTCGATGTGGTATGGCCTGGAGGGTCCCCAGCAGCAGCCAAGGGGGTCCCAGGCAGGGTGACAATCACCCCTTGTCCCTTGGGTGCTTGGTGGCAGAACCTGCCGGGGGGAGGGAAGATTTCCAGACTGGCTGCGCGTCCCTTGCCAGGTCCCTCTGTCTCCCCACGGGTCCCTTTGGCGGCTGGCACCAACCCCATGGGGGTGATGGGGCAAGCAGGGCCACGTAGCCACTTCTCCCTCTCCTCCCAACACGAGCTGGCCCTGCCTAGGCTACCTTCGTCCTTTCCCCACCGCTCTCCTGCCCTTCCCTCTTGCTAGAAAGCAGACAAAACCAGCCTGGCTGGCAAAGTCAACCGCAGCGAGTTCGACACAAGGATGGAGCGGCTGACTGAGATGCTCGAGGAGGTGCTGAGCCGGCAGACGGGCCAGGAGAAGGTCCAGCAAGAGCTTAGTGAAGAGGTGGCCTCCAAGGTGAGGGGTGTCTCGTCTCTGCCACGCAAAACCTGCTCCTTCAGGGCTTGGCATCCCTCCGAGGATCCCTCTGCCAGCTGTCCCAGCCGGGGACCACCATGTCCCATCCCGGGGCAGCTGGCTGAGGGTGGGCACCTGTCCACAGCTGGGCCGCCAGGAGCTGGGGGCTCTGCAGAAGCAGCTGGAGGGGCACTGGGAGAGCAACCTCAAGCAGCTCCAGAAGGGCTCACAGGCAGGGGCTGATGATGCAGCTGGCATTAAGAAGTGAGTGCAATGGGGACGGCGGCGGCTTCAGGGACACCTCGCTGCTGCCTGCGAGCTGCCTGCCTGTGTCCCCCCCAGGAGCTCACCCAGCCCTTTTCTCCCCACTCCAGCCCGCTGCTGACCCACTTCCACTGCCTGTCCTGCGACCGGCCCCTCGACATGTCGGTGCCTGGCCCGTGAGTAGCACCTGGCGCTGTGGGCGGGACGGGGGGGCGATGGGTGCTGGCAGTGCCCCGCCGTGCCAGGCACAGGGGTTCGGGGCTCTGCCTGGGGGGTCTGACCCTGCCCAGCCCCCTCGCGGCCCTGCCTGGCAGCAGGGGGACGCAGAGCCCTCCCCAGGGAGCAGGGGGTGCCGTGGGCTACAAGCCCATGGGCTTCAGGGCACTGCCGCGTCACCCATCTACGGCTCCTGCCCTCCCCAGGCACATCGTGACCATCCCATCCCTGCCGCCGCTGTCCCCCCGCCTCGCCGAGCACCCCCGTACCATTCTCAAGCCAGAGCAGGAACAGCAGCACGAGCACAGGTAGGGGACACGGGGACCCATCCCTGTCCCACTGGGGTGCAGGGTGGCCTGGCCCCGGCGAGGGAGAGCTCTTCCCCAGGTGGGGGCGCAGGGGTCCGGGCGGACCTGGGCAGGGCAGGGGAGCAGAGCTGTGCTGCAGAGGGTCAGCTGTGCTTACCCCACCTCTGAGGGGTTTTACAGTCCCCCCTCGCTGCCCGTCTGGCCCAAGTCTCTGTCTCAAGGGCGCTGAAGCCACGTGCGATGAGTTGTGTCTGGTCTCAGCCTGACCTCGGGCTTAGGGAGGTCAGGGTCCTTCTCCCAAACAAGTTGCTGAAATCAAGCGCTGTAGCCGGGACAGCCCAGCTCCTGCCTCCTGCTGTCCTTGGCGTGGGGTGCAGGGACCTGCCACTGCCACAGCCAGCTCCCGGGGGCTGTGGGGAAAGAGCAGATCCAGCAGGACGGCTGGGGGCTCTCCTGCAGCAGGCAGAGGGGAGCCGGGAGGGACAGACCCCACCGGGGAGCAGCCCCTGGACCCCTCCCTGCCGTAGCAGGCTGAAGCACGGGCTGCCACGGTGCCGGGCACTGAGCATCCGCGTACCCCGTCCCACAGGCAGCCGCCAGCCGAGGTCAAGTACCCCACCGTGCCGCGGAGCTGCGGGGGCCGCCACACTGTCACCACCCCGCTGCAGCGCCGCCAGGGCCTCCAGCTCTCCCGGCGCCTCCAGCCGCTCCTGCTCCCCAACAAGGTAGGGATGACAAAGGTAGGGATACGGCGGGGGCCACTGAGGCCGAGCCTCTGCGGGGGCTGGGGGGGCATCTGTGCCTCAGTTTCCCCAGGGAGAGCTGGCTGTGGCAGGGTTGCCAAGGGATGCCGAGTTCGGCCCCGTGGCTCAGCCAGCCCGCTCTCTCATTCCCAGTGCAACGTGGTGGACCTGTTGGCAAAGGACGGCTGCATGTCCACGGAGCAGCTGGACAGTCCCGTGCTCACGGACAAAGAGGGTACGGCCGGGGCTGGCTTGGGGAGAGGATCCCATGGGTGTGAAGGGGCAGCGGGGAGGGCAGGGCACCCACGAGGTGCTGGGTTTTCCCCACCCGTGTCCCCCCCAGTGCCCCCACCCCAGCTCACTCTGCTCTCTCCTGCCACCCCTGCTGCCTGACAGGGCCAGCACAGCACCAGCCCGGGCTGCACAAGGCAGCGGAGAGCAAGAGCGACTCGTCCGACTGCCACCTCCCTCACGCACCAAGGCCCCCGCGGGACAGACCCAGGAGCCGGGCAGCTGGGCAGGGACAGCTGCTCTCCAGAAAGTGATTTCTTATTTAACTAATAAAAAGCCCTTGATATTATTTTGTGTTGGTTTTTTTTTCCCTTTGTTTTGGCCATGAACGGCGGTCACAGGGACAGAGAGGGCATCCCCCTGACAAATCACAGCCCCCAGTTCCACTCTCCCCCCTCAGAGCCCAGTGGGAAATACAGCAGGCAGTGGGCTTGTGGGCTCCTGTCGCCTCTGCGCGGGAGTTCTGCTCTGGGCTTCCCTGGGATGGTGACGCAGCTTTCTGCCATTGGGAGCCACGATGCAGATTTCAAGCGCTGTAATGGAGCGGCGCTGGCTGCAGTGCTGCGCCTGCCGAGTGAGCGCCTCCGACGCACAGGAACACCAGGAGCGACACAACACACTCCCTTTTACATGGCACGGTGATTTATGATCAAAGCGCAACAAATTGCTGCTCCTGAGCACTGCAGCACAGTTTGTACGTGCAAACCTAGAGGTGCCCAGGCAGCTCATCGTGCTGGCCCTGTTCTTGCTCCAGATGCACCAGGAAGGGACGCCTCAGCCCTAACAAGAGGCAGCAGCCACCAGCTGTGCATTCACTGTTGGCAACGTTGAGAGAGCCACCCCCACTCTTGTAGAAGCTGACACACGCACCGCTGGCATCTTACAGAGGCGCAGTCAGTCCAGAGTGCTTCCAGGGTGTTCGGGGACAGCAGTTCAGTGTTCAGCTACAGCAGAGCAGAGCGGGAAGAAAAGCAGAGCCAAGTATCAGCTGCTGATTCCCAGGAAGGCCTGGGTCGCTACACACTCCTGGGTAAATTCCTGTGCGAGACACTGAAGCTCGTACAGAAGCTCTGCAGTCACAGCCAAAATTGTCACTTTTCAGACTTAGACTGAAAGATCCATTTCTTTCTAGACTATATAGCCAGAAAGCAGCGTAAAGAGGAGGTGAGGTATTGATTCCGAAGGTGTGCAAAAGCACTTTGTCAGCGATGGAATAAAAGGACACGGTCTTCTTTTGTAGCTCCAGCAAAACTCCAACCTTCAATGGTTTATCCTTGCAGAATAACGTTTCTTGATCTCTGTGCCACGCTGACAGCTGCTCTGTGGGACCTAGCCATTCTGCACACCAGGAATGCTCCGCTCTTCCTAATTGGTCCCTTTTTCCAAGAAGTTCATCAGCAACTCCAACAGCCCACCCATGGCTGGCCTGGGGAATTACTTCCCAGTAGCGGCACCCCGCAGAGAAGCTCTGGGAACATGTCACTTGGCTGATGCAGAATCTCTTGGGCGATGGCTTTAATAACAGTGGATGTGCATCCCTACTCAAAACAGAAAGAGTTAAAGCATTTCAAGAGCAGGAACCTCACCTAGTGCTGTCCGTCCCACACGCTTCTCCCTTCAATTATCCCATGCTCCCTTCTCTCTTTGATGAAACTCTCAGGCATCTCGAGCACTTAACAACGCTGCTCCTCACATGCAGCTTCCTCCAGCATTAATGACATCACAATCTACTCGCCAGCAATGGCAGCTTTGCCTTCATCTTCCTCTTGCCTGCCCCTAACATCTCCTCATCTCCCTGGCCTTTCCTCCAGAACTTCACAATCCCTGCCCTCCTTCTACATCCTGGGAAACATGAGTAAGACTTAGGGGAGGGGTTGAAGATGAAAGGGGGTAGAGGGACAGAATTACATACATACAACTTAACCACGTGTTACTAAATCTGAAATTGGTGCCCCCTCAAAGTTGGGCAGGATCCCAAATCAACATTCACAACAAGAGTGGACATGAGGAGAAAGAAATGTCCCATGAAGGACAGTGCTGTGACTGCTGAGGTCACCCAGAGGGAGCCTGGATCAGCGCAACGCTGGGTGTTCCAAGGACCAGGCAGGGAGGAAGAAGAGCTGCCAGGAAAGGCGAGGAGATGCCCCAGTGGGAGCAAGGGGAGGAAAGAGGTTGGGTGTCCACAGCCCGCAGGTCTTTGTCCCCTTGGCTGTGGCTGTTGTCTTTGCTACCAAGGCCTGAAAGGAGACACCTTAATCTCATGGAACCGGGGCCTCACCGCTTCCTCGCACCCCCCAGGGAGGCCGGGAGGTGTGGTGCCGTTGGCCTTCACTCGGCATTGCACACCTCACACCTCACTGCCCGAGGAGCAGCCCTGAGCCAGTGTGAGGGACAGGATCCCCCTTCCCAGGGCTGGCTGCTTGGCGGGATAAAATACAGCAAGGCTTTACTCAGCATCGGCTCCACCTGCACAGTGCCTTTGCCTCCCTGTAATCACAGCCTCCAGTTGCCTGCTCGAACAAATCCATGGGGAGGCTTGGTCTGTCATGGCCCTCAGTGGGGACAATTAATGCTCCAAGACACTTTGGCGTTTGCTTCGGACTTGAATTCCTGCACAGGTTGTTCAAGCTCCTCTCAGTATCTGGCATTCCTGGGCTCAGCAGCAAATACCCCATGGGGCTCGTTGAAGTGCAGAAAGCCCTAAGGAGCCACAGCTCTTCCATGATTTTCTTCAGGACTTCTAGCCTGGTACAGCTCAGTGGAGAGGTCTCAGGAGTCTACTTAAAGTGGAAGGTTTCAAGAAGCACTTAATAAAAAGGTAATTTTTCATTTGGAAAGGGCTTTTCATTAGTCTTTTTATTTTTCCAGAGGAAATGCTTGCAGCTTTCTCCAGCTGATACTGAACCAGAGGGTCTCCTAAGGAGGACTGGAGAAGTAGCAACTGCCATCTCCTTGAGGTCCCCCCACTGTATGGACAACTTGCCCCCCCACCTCCTCCTCCCCACCGTTTCTCTTGGGGCTGCCTGGGACTTGCATTCTTTTCCTACATCAGACTTGTGCGCTGAGTCTGCAGCTGAATGTTCACAGCTCCTTTGCACCAATTCCTGCCCGATTCCCCCCGCAGACTTGGCTGTAAATAGACAAGGGATTCTTATTAAATCTGAACAGCCAGAAGGAAAAAATGATACCAATGAATTAAAGAAACCCAATGCATTCCTCCTCTATATGCCAAGTCCAAGCCTCCAATAAGCTCCACCTTCCTCAAACCATCAACATAAAAGAAATATGTTGGAGAGATTGATAGGAAATTCTAAGTATACGCACCATTAGTGAGTTGGCTAAAGAGACAGTGTGGCAGATTAAGTAAACTTTGCCTTATTCTTGGCCAAATTTCCATCCCAGAGCCTTGTCACCAACTCATGTCTCTAGTGATGTCCCTAGAGGCCCATGTTACATTATGTGCTTGTTAAACAAATCTCTTCTCCAGCAAACTCTAGCAAAACTCTTCCTTGGAGACAGTCTCTCCTCAAAGTCCCCTTGCAACCATACGGTGAATTGAGATGCAAGAATAAACTCATTACAGTTCCTTCACGTTAACGAGCTCCCAGGGGAAAGTCACGCAGTGTGGAGGGCCCTGGCAGGAATAAAGAGCCTTGGAGGTTCAGCAGGGTCTGCTGAGGGCTGTGGCTGACGAAGCTGCTTCAGGAAATTGAAGCGTGCCTCCCTGGGGGCTGGTTGGAGCAGAAAACCAGAGGCAGTGATTTCAGGGTGACAAAGAAAGGAGGCAGAGACATCCTGTGTGCTGTAGCCCCCTGGATGTGCCCTGCCAAGCCAAGGGGCCCAGTGCTAATCCCCAGCTCGTTGCAATGGGGATGCTTTTGGTCATCACCACATGAGCTTTCCCTCTGCTCACCACCAGGGCCCATACACGCCGAGTGCCTTCCACACTCTTGCCCCTCAGACTCGGCACGACGCAGCTCCCCCTAAGCCTTTGCCTGGACCCTAACCCTAACCCCTCACCTGCAACTCTCATCTGTAGCCCTTCCCTGAACACCAACGCCAAAGCTGAAACCCTCACCACATGCCTCACGCTTAAGCTGTTAGATCGGGTCAAGAGACGGATCACCAACAATCATTGGAGGGCCAGAAGACCTCTCCTAGGAAGAAAAACTGAGAGAGTTGATGTTGTTGAGCCTGGAAACAAAAAAGGTCCAAGGAGACCTTCTTATATCCTTTCAGTGTATGGTGGAGGCTTATAAGAGAGAGAGAGAGATTTTACCAGGGCCAGTAATGACAGGACAAGGGGCAACAGCTTTAAACTGAAAGAGGGTCGATTTAGATTGGACATAGGGAAGAAATTTTTCACAATGAGGGTGGTGGGACACTGGAAAATGTTGCCCAGAGAAGCTGTGGATTCCCCATCGTTGGCGGTGTTCAGGGTCAGGTAGGGCGGGGTTTTGAGCATCCTGATTGAGTCGCAGATGTCCCTAAAAAACGGGGATTGGACTACATGACCTTTAAACGTCCCTTCAAATCCATGGCATGCTGGGACACTATGAGTGCAGATGTGGCCACACCAGTGCTGAGTCAAGGGGGACAATAACTCCCCTTGTCTGGATGGCCACGGTCCTTCTAACACCACCCCACATGCAGCTGGCCGTAATGGTGCTGAGCCTTTACCAGAGGCTCACATGGCATCCCTCAAAGTCCCCAGGCCCGGCTCCTCAGACTCACTCCTTGTCGGGGGCGGCTAGCAGAAAAGTACAAGTATGCAAGAAATTCGAGGGCATGCCGACCTTGCAGACCTGAGACAAATAACTCTGAGGAGCCAGGGAACAACTGGCCTTGCGGGTCTGAGATAAATAACCTTGAAGAAGTAGGGAGTAGGCAACAAGTTATCACTGTAGCTTTTAGCACATTCCAAAACTGTAGCTTCTAGCATGTAGCGAAACCGCAAGTAGGAGGGATTATTGTAATGAAACATTTAGAGCTAAGCCAATTAGAAATGATAGAATTTGTGTAATTTATGTAACTGTTAAGTAGCTGTATAAAAAGCTTTCCGACGCGTCTAATAAACCGACATCTTGCTTGCATCAAGCAGCGTCCCGTCTCTCAATCGCGGCATCTCCCAACCTTCTCTCCCTCCCTGACCTCCTCCTCCTGGCCCCAGCCGTGCTCCAGGGCCTGGCCCTGGGCGAGGGCAGCCCCGGGGAGGCGGCCATGGTTCCCGCGGGGTCAGAGGGCAGGAGGGGGCGCCCCGGGGCACGCTGGGAGTTGTGGACCCGGCACAGGGCTCCCGGCGGCCATCTTGTGTCGGCTGAGGGGAGGCTGGCACAGGCCGACAGGACAGATCTGCAGAGCCGGGAGCTGCGGTGAGTCCTGGGCCCTTGGGCTCCTGTCAGCCCTCTTCTGCCTCCCTGTTCCTCCCTGCCCTTCCCCTTTCCCTCTGGGTCCTGTTTTTCGCCTCCCTGTACCTCCCTTCCTCTCTCCTGCTGTGCTCTGCTCCCTGTCGCCCTTTCTCTTCTCTCCAAGTCCCTCTCTCTCTCTGTCATCCTTCCTCTCCCTCTACTTTCCCCGTCGCCCTTCTTTCCTGCTCCCTGGGCCTCTTGGTTTCTCTCTCTCTCTTCTGCACAGAGGCCCCAGGCTGAGTGTGCAGCTCGCACTGTGCAGTGAGGTCAAACCCATGTGGCTACTGGACAGACCTCTCTCTCCCTGCTGAGCACAGAGTAACTAGGTTTGGGGTGTTTTTAGCTGCCTCAATTAAGGAACTCCAGTTAGATAGGATGAACCCTGGCTTCAGAGTTTTACTCTGTGACCAGTTAATGAAGATATGCCACTATTATGTACTGGTAAACAGTGGGTTCACTCATTTGTCTTCCTATTATGTCCACAATGAACAAACAGGCTCTATTAAGACTAGCTATATAACACGAGCTTTACAAACTAGCTTGACTAGTCCCTGTGAGCCAAATCATGCTTGCTTTACTTACAGGATTGTCCCCCCAGTCATTCTGCTTGCGTGAGAGGCCCTTCAGATGAGCTTCTATTTTTGCATTTTCTCTGAGCTATGCCATTAGCTGGGATTTGTTTGTTAAGTGGAAGATTAATGTCAGGCAATTTTAACACGTAATCTGATCTGGAATACTTGTTTACTGGAATTGTTTACGCAATGGTAGATCGTGGACAAGATCAAATCATTTATTGTTCTATTCAAAAAAAAAAAAGGTTCTGAATGTGAATGGAAAACCGTTTTCTGTATTCACTTACCTTTCTGTTCTGATGTATTTACTGATGACTGTCTTTATTCCCAGTCATGGAATTCATAGAGTCGGTTCTGTGTGAGTAGCACGCAGTCAGTTTGGTTTGAACTAAGCCGTGGGCAGAGCACTAGCGTAAGGTTTGGACCCAGAAATGTGCACTCTTGTGGGCCTTGTGTCAAATCATCTCTTTGTGCACAGAAATAAACCACACAAAATCATTTTCTAAAAAATTTCAGGCTGCTCTTAGTTTCACCTTTGCCTCTTCTCCGCTACTCAACATTATTTTTCTTGCTACAAGGTGTACAAGGAGTTACATTCTGGGTAAGAGCTAGAGTCAGGGGGATTTGTGTTTTCATTGCTGTTTTGCCCTCAGAGGGCTGCTGAGAGTCATGGTCACCGTCTTGTCAATCTTCTCAACCTCTCCTCTTCTGGGGAGGAGCAAGTAAGC
Source organism: Rissa tridactyla (assembly GCF_028500815.1). Taxonomy (NCBI): domain Eukaryota; kingdom Metazoa; phylum Chordata; class Aves; order Charadriiformes; family Laridae; genus Rissa; species Rissa tridactyla. Next base: position 1,664,169 of record NC_071491.1, on the reverse strand, counting down.
GAGCCAGTATCAGGATGTCTTTTTAAGGGAAGAACCTTAGTTGAAGACAAGAGGATGTATTTACACCGAGACTGACACAGGCCCTTTCCTGTGCCGTCATTAACTTAAACAAAGTCTGAGCTGAGCGGAACAGAGCATGTGCCTCTCATGTTCCTGCACAGGGGCTATAGGGTAGAAAGGCGTGGAGTTCACAGCACCAGGAGGGACAGTGCCTGACAAGAGAGTGGGATTTTCCTGAAAAGGGAGGGATGAGCTGAGAAAATAAATAAAAGTGGAGGGAAGGATGGGGCTACTCCCACAAGAAACCTTTCCCTTTTGTCAGATCTACGGGTGCAAGTAAACAAAACCCAGATCCTTCGGCAAGTTGGAAGGCACCTTGTGACCTTTCACTACCACAAGTTTTATGCACAGTTTTGACTTACTTAGGGGGTGGATGATGAGAGGGAGTAGACAGCTGAGATCAGATTTAATTTACTTATTAATTACTTGCTAAACTTTGTGTCAATTAAGAAATAGCGCTGTTGTGAAGACAGAGGGGTTTTGTGGCCAGAGAGGAGGCTGCTAAACTAGGTTGATAGTCTCTCCTAATCGGTCTTCCTTGTCCTTTTCTCCTTTTCACTGATTTCTCTGACTCTTCCTTGTGCTACTTCCCTCTTCTTAAAGCAAGGATCATTTGAATTCATATTCTTGCAATGCCAGTACCTCTTTCTGTGATGTTCTTCAATGGAAGGGTTTGAGGCAAGTGACAAATACCACCATGAAAAGTATATATGCAGTGGCGTTATGCACATGCCTGGAATACTGTTGCCATTTCTGTCATTATAGGTACTAGATATGGGGAGTGTCTGTTGCCAAGATCATATGCATAGTTAGCATCCTATATTTTGCCTGTAATCAATCATCCGTCCTACGAGGGTATTGCCTGGACCTTTCCAGTGCGTCTCTAATTGTGGTGTTTAAAGCCTGGGTAGCTCTCTGTTGGAATAGGAGCCATCACTGGCAGAGCAATCACTACCTTTGTTTGATAGTATTTGCGCTTGACATTAGGATGAAGGGTGTTTGGCATTTCTCGCCAGCTGGATGTGTTGGAAGTGTGGACAGCTGTAATGTGGTGGTGCAAGCATAAGAAACTGATAAGTCGTTTTGTTTGTTATAGCAACTGCGTGGGCTGATGGCTGAGCACAAGCCTCATATAGGTAAGATGGACAAAACTGGGCCTCAGTTGCTGGAGCTGAGCCCAGGGGAAGGTTTTTCTATCCAAGTGGAATATGTGGCAGCACTACGTATCAAAGGCACCCCATAACCTATGGAGCCAGAATGAGAGGTTGTAATGACTTGCATTTTCTTCCTTTTAAGTTCTAAAACACCTCGTCTCATTCATTGAAATACGAGTACAAGGAAGCCCACTGAATGTACCAACAATTTTAAAATTTAATATATAGCTCTCCTAAAATTAGACCTGAATAGTGCCAATTTAATTTCCGTCTTTACCACTTTTGTAAGGTTTTGTTGCTGCAATCAGTTTTCCAGAAGTCCGGAAGGTGGGAAGGCTACTTATCTTCCATAACACATTTTGCTGGCTTGTATGATATTCGCACTTCTAACAAAAACACTGAGTCCGTAACGTTGGTCACAGTGTCTGATGTGAAGTGGGTTGTGTGGTGGGAAAAAGTCATTACATTCGCATTGCCTGTATTCCTTTGCATAGAAAGGATGTAGCTATTTGTTCCCATCAGACAATCTTGTTTTGCTGTGCTCTTTCTGGCACCTTTCCCAAGTGTAGTCAAGAGTGCTTTTTGTAGATCCCGGAGGGATTGTTAAATGCACCCAAGGTTTACTAATTTCTGTAAATTGAAAGGGGCACGGTGGTGAGGTGTTTTTAGGAGTCTCTAGGGATCCAAAAGCATATAGTAAAGGCTATCTTTGGACCTATACCAAAGGGTGAACCATGTTACAGAGCTGTAATTGAGTTTCTGGACACCTCCCTGGGCTCGGTCAACTGTGGGTCAACATAACACACGCTGTTGTGTGCTTTTAGTTGCAGAAAGTAACGTTCCTTTACTGCAGTAACAAGCATCACCTGGGCACTAACAGACGTCTTTTTGAATGACCATACATATCGAATCTTAACCAGTGGTTATATGCCAGTGTATTGGTCCTGATATGAAAAAGTATGTATTTACTACTCAGGTAAACAGCTTGCTAAAATGATGAAATGGCTCATGAAAGAGCCAACGAGTCATGGCTCTCCAAAATAAGGTACAACCTACTGTATGAATGACACAGGACTAAAGGCAAGTAGATTCTGCTCTATGTATAGTATCTTCAGATGGAACGTCTCAGGACTGAAACCGGACTTCATAGTAAAATTCTTCAATCTGAGAGGAAGTACCATTTTGCAAGGTCATTTTTGTAATGTAGATATTGAGAGAGGGGAAGAACCACGAAGGGCGGTATTGTAAGTGGCACATACGTCTGTTGGCTAGAGATGTTAAATATGTTAATTTTAAAGTACATTTTTCCAAGACAATTTGAAATGCCATTTTTCAGTTGTTTTTTTTTTTCCTAATTTCTCTGCCACTTCTTTCTGTCCTTTACCACCCTACCAGTTTCATGCCAAGACAGATTTGACTCTTGAGAGTCTGAAAGGCACAGCTGAACGTCTGAGGCAGCCACCTTCAATCTCAGCAGAGGTTGAGAAGATTAAAGAGCAAATCAGTGAAGATAAGAACGTGTCAGTGGATCTGGAAAAACTTCAGCCGGTGTCTGAGACGCTTAAACAGAGAGGGAAGGAAATGATTGCTCGCTCAGAAGGAGCCGATAAGGATATACCTGCTAAAGGTAATAGATGGAGGAAAGTTTCACGTAGTGGAAATGCAGCAAGCTGCAGCATATAAAAATGTTCATTTCTGATGACCGCTGATCTGGGGATTGTGTTCTCCTGGAGAAGCTGGAGAAGATGTATAAAAGCAAAGTATTTGTTTAAAATAATTCATTGTGGATATGACCTTTGTTTTATTTTTTAAGGTTATGGTGGTTGTTTCCACTTAAGGTTATGAGTCGTCCTGTAAAGAAACAATTTTACAGTCTAAATTTTAAAAGATACCCATACGTTTCTGCTGTAGAACTGTAGAGAGATTTTTGGCCAAGAATCGTTTGCCAAGGTAGTAATCTAGTTCCTCTGTTGTTTAGCTGTTCAAGATAAACTAGACCAAATGGTCCTCATTTGGGAAGACATCCAGACCTTGACTGAGGAGAGGGAGGCCAAATTGTTGGATGTAATGAAACTAGCCGCAAAGTTGGTGGTGTAGTCACGTGGCTCTTGCAGCTGCTATTAAAGATACTCAGGAGCTCATTGGAGAACTGGAGGGACCTGGAGTTGACCCATCTGTAGTCAAGCAACAGCAAGAAGATGCTGAGGTCAGTAGAAAGTATTTTGTTGACTTAAAGTATTTTATTTACGGTATGCGGAGAAAAGACAGAATTACTATGAAATACCACAGGAGGCTATTTTTTTAGAGACCAAGAGGGATAATTGTGTAGGAATTTACTATAGTGATATCTCAAGAGTCTGTGGTAAATAACATGTACCAGTTCTGAATTGCAATGAGCATGCAACATGTGCCTGTCCTTATATTTGCATATCTGCTTATAAACACGTATATAATAAGCACGTCACTGGGACTTCTGAAAGTGATACGTACTTGAGATTCCCTGAGTAATAGGTAACATCTAAATGAAAGGTGTACGCATGTATCGTGCTCTATGTATTATGCTCTAAGCCTGTAATTATTCATGCTGATAGTTAAAGATTTTGAGGGTTGACTGACAACCTCTGAAAAAGAAAACACTCTGATTAAAGAAATCTAATTGAAAACTTCCTGTTTACTTTTTTTCATCTCATGTAAAGTGACATCATAAGCCATTGTTCTAATTTAGACTGGTGTCAGTTGATTTCACTCTGACCCTGCAAAGGGATGCTTGTGTTTTAAGCGTCAGATTGTAAGTCCAAGGGACTTTAAAGAAACCACAGGCCGAATCCTGCCATGTCCTATCTTGAAAACAAGCTGTACATAGATTATTAAAGTTAGTGTGAGCGGCATTGATTTTTTTTCTCTTTGTAGGCTGCTAAAGAAGAAATTGATGGACTACAAGAGGAACTAGCAACAGTTCTGAGCCTTGGCTCTGACCTTGTAGCTGCTTGTGGAGAGCCTGACAAACCTATTGTCCACAAGAGCATAGATGAGGTATGGGAAATGCAGGTGCTTGAATCTGCTACGCCAGGTGCTTGTTCAGCTGAAATTGGTATATCCTCCCTGACCCCAACAAATTTTGCAAATAGACATTTTGCGGCAAATGCAAGATACCCCTGAAGCTTTTATGATAACATAAGGGTTGCTTTTCAAGTAAATGGATCTTGGCTCGTATTAGTTTAGAATGTATAGACAATTTTATTGTATTGATTTATGGGTTAAAAGTTCTGTAAAAGACAGAAAGGTTTTTTGTGGAAATAGTCACTGATTACTGCAATAGATGGCTACTTTTTGCAATAGGAATGCTGGAATAAATTTGAAAGGTATCTGGTTTATGCCAAGTGCAACATCTTGACTGAGACAATCCTGCTTGGATGGCTACAGAGTACTGACAGTTTCTCCAGTGTTCAGCAGGGTATGTTTCTTTTAAGCTACCTTTTTGATAAGGATGCAGTTCCAAATGATTTAATACTATTTCCCATATTGACTGTAATCCGTAGGTTAAGAAAACTATTCAGTATCAGTATTGAATTTTACAGCTTTTGTCATCGAGAACATCGAGTGCATTCTGAAGGAAAGTAACTATGCAGTGATAAGGAGAACAAGAGTTTTAACATGGAATTAATGTGAACTATTCATGCTTAGTTTATTGGTGTTATTGATGAGTGAATAATGAGTGAACGCACATTATACAGCAGCAGTAACACTCTTTTCTCCATTGGAGTAAATTTCACCTACTTGCAGCTGAATTCTGCCTGGGATGCCTTAAGCAAAACAAGGAAAGAACGGGCAGATAAGCTTGTTGAAGCTCTGCAGGCAGCTGTTCCATACCAAGAAGGACTGCAGGTAAGATGGTGTGATACACCTAACCCAATCTTGAGTCAATAGGACTTAATGTGGTTGTAGTAAAAAATGTTACGTGATTGGGAAGGTGACGTGTGTCACTGATTCTAGCGACTGTTTTCTTCAGTAGGCAGATATTTTTTCTCGGGGTTGGTTGGGTTGGAGGTTTTTCTTCCATTAAAGACTAAATCTGTTCTTTTCTGCATGTAGTTGTTCACATACTCCTCTATGTATAGATTGGAAATTGATGTCCCCTTTATTGGTAAGACACAAGTTTATAGTAATCCTGCTCACATTTCCTGGTGGGAGTCAGTACGTAACATAGTAGGCGAGTTGAAGGTGTGACATGTTTACATGATCCAAAAGGAACAGAATACAGGTCCGTATACTCACCTGCAGCTGTTTTCTTTGAGTGGAGGACAGTGAAAGAACTTCAATTTTATTCCACCTTTTTTATAAGTCAAATATTTCAGTTTGACTATTTTAAGCCCAAAATAGTAACATAATGTTACTGGACCATTACATGAATTCTTAGTGTAATTATACTAAGAATATAGACATACTGGAGCATCATACTAATTCTTACCGTAATTTATCCAATCACAATACTTTGGAAGATGATTCACTTTTAAAATGGGTAGGTAAACTTTCCAGCAGTTTTTTAAGATATCTTTTCTCTATATGCGCTGTATTTTATTTCATTTTTTTGCCTATTCTTTGCAAGTTTTGGCTGAGTGGCAGGCCTCATGTCTTTTGTCAGTGAATGGCTGGAAGATGGAAACAGTAGAAGGGTTTTCATGGTCAGATTTTGCAAAGCTGTCTTTTTGCCCAGTGGAATTACTGTCTTTCTTGGTTCATTAGATCTTTAAAAACAGAGTTTCACATGACACTGAGGGCAGTTGCTTGTGTGTTCGGTGCAGACCAAGCAGCAGAACGCATCTTAATAATAATGCAACATCTTGTTTTCCATGTTTTTTTCTCCAAGGTCTCTTATTTTCATACTGCACAGAGGTTGACTTGTAGGGTTACATTAGGAACATTGCCGTTGCTTTGAGAGCTTTGTATTTCCTGGGGCTGCACATTGTACATCCTACAAGCTTGGTACTTTGTACAAGAACTGTATTTAACTGCTGCCTTACGCTCATTTCAATAGACAATATTAAAAGTGTTGTGGGCAGATTGTTAGCTACAGCTGCCTCACCCTGTTGAGCGTGTTGGGGGGGTTAGTTCTCCTTTTCCCAAGGAGTTGTGTAGCAGTGGGCAGCTCTGAGAAGCCGTCCTAAGCCCTTCTCCGTAATGAATCACAGATAACAGGCAGGAGGAAAAAGGGCCTGGCAGAGGTATTTTTTCCTCTATGTAATTAATTGCCCAGAGTGCTATAGGTGTTCTTAATCTTTAACTGGAGTGTTCTTGAGGTCGTTCTGCATTATATCAGGAGTAAGGGAAGTACCCACAAAGCCTCAGAACTGGGGAGACTTCATTTGTTTTTTGAAGTTCCAACTGCCTTATCCTGAGGAGATTCATTCAAGCTCAGGTATTGGCCATCACTGTCTAATCTGTACTGAATGGGTCGTGTTCCATCTTCCTGATACAGATACCGTTATCCTTCAACAGAAGTTCTTTTGTCATCATCATTTAAAGTGTGTTATCATTCAGCTACCACCTTCCATCTTTGCTCCAAAGGAGTGCAGAACAGAGTTTGTCTTGTATTTAACCTTTCGGGGTATTCATAAAAATTGCTGATTTTACTCCAGAAGTAGAGTACTAGTCCGCATGAATAGTACTGGCAGGATATTGCTGCTAATAGGGGTTCAGTCTTGCAGCATGTACATTCTCGTAACCATTACGTGGAATACTTTAGTTAATACTGGATCCCTTGTATTGCAAAAAACCCCTAGGTTCCGCTGAAGAAAGCTGTTTGGTTTTGTTTTGCTTTGTTTTGTTTTCAAAGCGCACAGCAATATTATTCTCTGGAGTAAAAAATTCTGGTATTTTACTTCATGCAACTTTGAAATCTGACACTATTTCTCTGCTCATGCTTCAATTTCATACTGTGATTTTCAGGCAATGTTTGACTGGGTGGACATTGCTGGCAGCGGGTTGGCATCTATGTCCCCAGTTGGAACAGGTCTGGAGACAGTGAAGCAGCAAACTGAGGAACTTAAGGTATGAACGAGCAATTGATTTCATTTCTATTTTCATCGGTCTGCATTTTCCTGTGGTGTTTAGTATTTTTCTGTATTTTTCAAGAGTCAAAAGCAATTTTCAACTTCTAGTAGAAAAGAATCTGTATGAAAATTTCAGATAACATTTCATTGCACACTTTTCATTTTAAAATGTGTTTAATTTTAAAATCTATTCCAAATTTTGGTGAAAGTATATTTTATTTTGTGAGTGTGTTCCAATAGCCAAGAAATACTTGTAGTGGCATTCCTTGTCTTTCACAGGCTGTAAGGTTATTATGTGCAGGGTTCTTTTGCTGTGACTTTTACGTGTTCTGGTTTCTACCGTGAACAGCTTCCTTGAGGCTCTGAAAGAATGCCTCCACAGCTTCACTTCTGCAATTACAGGCTTTACCTAAATGCTCACACAGATCACAACATTCCCAGTACAGTAGTAAGCTGAAAATCAAAATTTCAGGCTAACTTAGACCTTCAGAAGCCTGTCTTTGTGGATCTGTGACTTGAGCATGCTCCTGACGTCGGTAGGCTGTTATGCGATATATAAAAACCAGGGATGTGTAACGATCAGGTAATGTCCTTGGTTTCATGGCTCGCTTGTACTTTTTTTGGCTGTGGGCAGGTTGTTTAGTCTATCTATTTTATGATGTAACTTCAAATGAACCATAATCTTACGTACTTCAGAAGAACACACCTAGGCGAGTTGTTCAGAGTGCTGTCCCAGTTGCATGTACCAGAGAGGGTGTTCTACTGAAGAAAATTTGCTTTCAGGTCTTCTGAAAAACAATTCTATCTGAAGTTTCACGGATGGTATTATCACAACCCCCAGAGCTAGAAGTGACCCCAGATGCGTTCTGCCTTTTGTACAGACCAGAGAGATCGTTGGAGAATACTTTCCTATTAGCCATCTTTGCCATTCTGTGGTCGCAGTTAGCAATACCTGCTAGAACATTAAGACACTGCTGCAGATTCTCAGTTTGCTGCGACCGTCGGGGTGATCGGTGTCTTACAAGCATTTTTACCCTGGATGACAATCCCCCAAACGTACGAAAGCTGAGAGGGATGCATTGGTATTGCAAATACTGCTGTACTGTGCTGTATTCCAGAAGGTCACTACTTGTGATAAGTTTACGTGTATTCTTTTTCTATTTACCGTAGCAATTTAAGACAGAAGCTTATCAGCAGCAGATAGAAATGGAAGGACTGAGCCGTCAGGCAGAGCTGTTGCTGCAGAAGGTAACAGAGGAGAGTGACAAGCACACAGCTCAAGACCTTGTCTCAGAGCTCAAACTAATGTGGGAGAGCCTAGAAGAAAAAGTCTATTGATATAGACAGGTAAATAAACTTGAAGGTGGGGGCTTTCTTCATGACTTAGATTTTTGAGAAAAGCTTCTTAGTGTGTATCATGTTTGCATCAATTTACACATTTATTCCTTTTGGTTTGGAAATTACAGAGCTATAATCCAAAGGGAAATGGTGAGGGACCTGCTTCAGCACCTGGAGGTGCACAAATCTATGGGGCCGGATGGGATCCACCCAAGGGTACTGAAGGAGCTGGCGGAAGTGCTCGCCAGGCCACTTTGCATCATTTATGAGCAGTCCTGGATAACCGGGGAGGTCCCAGCTGACTGGAGGTTGGCAAATGTGACACCCATCCACAAGAAGGGCCGGAAGGAGGATCCGGGGAACTACAGGCCAGTCAGCCTGACCGCGGTGCCTGGGAAGGGCATGGAACAGATCATCCTCGGTGCCATTGCACGGCACATGCAGGAGAACAGGGTGATCAGGCCCAGTCAGCATGGGTTTGTGAAAGGCAGGTCATGCCTGTCAAACCTGATCTCCTTCTATGATAAGGTGACCCACTTAGTGGATGAGGGAAAGGCTGTGGATGTTGTCTACCTGGATTTTTGCAAAGCTTTTGACACTGTTTCCCACAGCATCCTCCTGGAGAAACTGGCTGCTCATGGCCTGGAGAGGTGTACTCTTCACTGGGTAAAAAACTGGGTGGACGGCCATGCCCAGAGAGTGGTGGTAAATGGAGTTAAATCCAGTTGGTGTCCGGTCACAAGTGATGTCCCCCGGGGCTCGGTGCTGGGGCCGGTTCTCTTTAATATCTTTATCAATGATCTGGATGAAGGGATCGAATGCACCCTCAGTAAGTTCGCAGGTGACACTAAACTAGGCGGGCTTGTTGATCTGCTTGAGGGTAGGTTGGCTCTGCAGAGAGATCTGGACAGGCTGGACCGATGGGCTGAGGCCAATGGTATGAGGTTCAACAAGGCCGAGTGCCAGGTCCTGCACTTGGGTCACAACAACCCCATGCAGTGCTACAGGATTGGGGCGGAGTGGCTCGAAAGTTGCCTGGCAGAAAAGGACCTGGGGGTGTTGGTGGACAGCCGGCTGAATATGAGCCAGCAGTGTGCCCAGATGGCCAAGAAGGGCAACAGCATCCTGGCCTGTATCAGGAATAGCGTGGTGAGCTGGACTAGGGAAGTGATGGTGCCTCTGTACTCGGCACTGGTGAGGCCCCACCTCGAGTACTGCCTTCAGTTTTGGGCCCCTCACTACAAGAAGGACAGTGAGGTGTTGGAGCGTGTCCAGAGAAGGGCTACAAAGCTGGTGAGGGGTCTGGAGGACAAACCTTATGAGGAACGGCTGAGGGAGCTGGGCATGTTTAGCCTGGAGAAGAGGAGGCTGAGGGGAGACCTTATCACCCTCTACAACTCCCTGAAAGGAGGTTGTAGAGAGATGGGGGCTGACCTCTTCTCCCTGGTGACAAGTGATAGGACAAGAGGAAATGGGTTCAAGTTATGTCAGGGGAGGTTTAGATTGGATATTAGGAAACATTTTTTCACTGAAAGGGTTATTAAACATTGGAACAGGCTGCCCAGGGAGGTGGTGGATTCACCATCCCTGGAGGTGTTTAAAAAAAGGGTAGATGTGGTGCTTAGGGACATGGTTTAGAAGTGGTTTTTGTCAGGGTATGTTAATGGTTGGACTTGATGATCTTAAAGGTCCCTTCCAACCTCAGCGATTCTATGATTCTATGATTCTATATATAATATAATTTGAATTTTACAACTTATTGAGTTGCTTTTGTGGTTTTTAAACCCTAAGCAGTATTTTTTGTCACTTCCTCTGTCAGCAGTGCCATCTTGAATCATTATTATTTCATTTTGATTAGTTGATGATATCTTAAGTAGCGTTTGAAAACATGTTTATATGTGCAAAAGTAATATTAGCTGCTGAACTGAGCAGTTTAAAACAAAAAAAAAGACACAACTTAATCCTTAACTGTTTCAGTGCTCTTTCCTTAAGTTATCAAAGTGAAAGAGATTTAAAGATGCAGTGCTTTGAAGTGTATTTTTTTTCCTAAATTGAATCATTTCACAACAAAGAAAAGGTTTTAAAGATCATGCAGCAAATTGCATTTCTATTGAAATTCTGTTGTAAGTGATAAAAAACTACTGTCGTATCTCCGACGAGAGAACCTTCCAGCTTAACTCTGCTCTGGCTACATGGGGTCTCTGAAGGTTAGGGATTTAAGCCTGGCGTGTGAGGCTTTACAGGGGAATGGCAACCTCGGCTCTGAGTATGAAGCTGTTGCTTGTCTTGGATGACTGTTTCTCCCTGGGTTTATGATATCAGATGCACGGACGCTGCTCTGGATTGTGGTGACTAATGCTAACATAAGCCAATTCAATAGCATTGTGAAACCATTTCCTTGTTAATTTTATTTTTACTCTAGTGCAAGCTGGAAGGTGCCTTGTTCGCCTTGGGGCAGTTCCAGCGCGCCCTGGATGAGTTGCTGACGTGGCTGACGCATACAGAAGACTTGCTGAATGAACAGAAACCTCTGGGTGGAGACCCCAGGGCTATTGAAATTGAACTTGCCAAACATCATGTATGTAATTATGATGTGCATTAACTGAAATGTTCCTTTGATGTTTATCTGAGTGATGAGTCTTGTAGTAAAACTTAGCACTCCATAAATAATTCTCTAGAGATTTTCAAGATGCAGAGTATAGCTGAAACGCAGGCTTGGATTAACTAATATTTTTCCTCTTACTCCTCCATATTCTTTCCTTCCTTTGCGTGTGCCATGCAAGTGACATAGGTTTTAGCTAAACAGAGCAACTCACCCTAGTCTCCACTTTTATTCACCTTAATTTGACCCAGGGAACTTAAAAGTTATTGAACCTGCTGCTGTCCCTGAAGCAGTAACCTCCTTGATTAGTTCTGTTTAAGCCAGGTCTCACAAAATGTATGCGGCCATTACGCATCTTTCGTTCTTGTTTCTTCCTTCTCAGAAAATAGCCATTTGCTGGTTTGAATTCTGCAGAATTTTATCCCGATTGGATCCAACTAACAAGAAGAATGGAAAGCTTCTCTGAAAATCTCAGCCAACTTTAGAAGGTGTCCATGCCCCCATCTTCTTCTCTTGTTACATACAATTTAGGGGTTTTTTTAAATATGTTTTTTAGTATTTTTACTGATTATTGTGCCTGTGGAGCCCACGGAAGCATGCTTCTGTTGTGCCTTTTATTTTGAAGAGTGCCTCCCAGGAGCAAGAGATCTTCTCTGCCTCCTTGTGTGACTTGGTGTGCTGTCCATGATGATGTGTTGTTCCTAGGCCTGAAGATTTCAAACTAACCTCCTAAATCCTCTCCTTTCCTTTCAATCTGCCATTTAATTTCTGGCCTGCAGATGATGTGAAAAGTATTCAGAGTCCCTTTTGGATGTAGAGAGAATTGATAGAAGTTGACGGGACACGGATAATTAAGGCATTTTCCTTGTTTGTGGTAATGCAGCTCTGCAGCTGCTGAAGCCTTTTGTGTGGTCGGTTGGAACTTGAGCAGAGAAGATACCTACGTGCCCTGTGCAACTACTGTTAGAAACAGGCCCTCAAAAAAAAATAAAGTCACAAATCCAGCGTCCGCTCCATGAACCTTTTATATTCTTATCTAACGGAAGTGGTTTACTCTGAAGAAGCGTCCAGACGTCGTTTGTGGCTTCATCTGCCTTCAGTGCTGAAGGAGTTCAGCAAACACATGCGTGAATCTGCCTCCTTTTTGTAAAACGGAGGTTATGGGTTAGGAAGTTCACACAGGAGTGCATCCTGTGGTAGCCTGGAAAAACATCCATCTCTGGAATAACTTTGGCAAGAATAGACCTTGTTCCTAGTGAGCCTCATCAGGAAGGACGGGAAAAGATGCATCTGCTTCTGTGAATATCCCTCTTTTTCGCCCTGTTAGGAAAATAAAATAACGAATACCTTCCAGTGCTTAGCTTAGAAGAACTAAATCAAACGAGACGCGCATTTATCCATTTATGTGGATCCAGTTAGGAAGTGTGTTCAGTGAAGTCGAATGGAAAGTGAATCATCAAGTGAGGAAATTGCTTTTTGCGTTTTTAGATATGCTTACCCGTTGTACTTTATACTTACCCGTCCGTGGAACCTGCTTCCAAAATCAGGTTGTTTACCTTTCAGCTCTCTGGGAGGTCTGCAAAGATTCGATTTAACCTGTGTGGCTTCACTAGTGCAGCCACTACACAAAAAATACGTCAAGCACCACGTGGTCCTTCCCCAGCGATGGTAAAAGAATACAAACAAAAAATCCCACCAGATGCAATCCGATCAGGGTATGGGCTCGTTATCTGGGACAGGAAGGAGTAGTTTGAGGAAGGTCAAGTACCCTTCGTGTGAATGTTTGTTTTGTTTGAACTGAGTGAGACTTAACCCATTTTGTCATGTTTTAACAGGAAAGCCTTCCCCAGCACCAGGCACGTATCTGTCAGCAGCCCAGGCGCAAATGGAAACCCAGAATCCACGGGCAAACCTTCTAGTCAGCAAATGGCAGCAAGTCTGGCTTCTGGCCTTGGAAAGAAGAAGAAAACTGGAGGATGCTTTGGACAGACTTGAAGAGGTCAGAAAAGGAATATATTTACTTTATGCATAATTTTGTTTACCCTTGGTTAAATGGTAAATACTGTCAACGACTTCCACATTTGTTGCATTCTATTGTGTGATGCAGCTAACTGAAAGCATTGCGATACACAGGGTCCCACCCGCAGGGAGGAGCAGAGGGGACAGGTGACCCCAGACTGACCAACAGGGTATTCCATCCCATCTGCATCACGCTCAGTATAAAAGCTGAGGGATCAAAGGGGCAAAGGGGGCTCTGGCTCGTTTTTTCTTCAATGGCCGACGTCTGAGGAGGACCCTGTCTGTTCATCTGCCTTTGATCCCGATCCGAGCACTCCGGACTCTAGTTCCGGAATTCAGCTCCTGTCCGTCACTGAGTCCAGTCTGGAACTTTCCCTGTGTCTGCTGCTGACGCCATTGTCATCCTGGGAGCTGGATACGGTTTTGTATATATTGTACACTTTTTTTCTTTAATTTTTATTATTCTATTACTATTTACTATTTTCTTATTTATTATTATTTTCATTAAAGTAGTTTAGTTCTTTTTCTAAACTTGTAAATCTCCTTATCTCTTCCTCTCCTCTCTGAGGAGAGAGTGGGGGGAGGGCCATCTGTCGTTCTGATCGGCCAGTCTGGCCAAAACCACGGCACGTTTTTACAGAACTATTTTTACAGTCAACACAGAGTACTACAGCGGTAGCTGAAAACATAAAACAAGTGTTTTTGCTGATCAAATGTGCAAGAACATGTCCCAGTGAACGGGTGACTATGTCAGTTCTATTGAGGGAAGCGTCCCATTTATTATCGGCACATTTTTTAGTACGACTGTGGTTAGGAATAAGATCCATCCTGTAAGGTAGCAAGTACCTTGCCCTTCACGCTGGAGTGCGTGAGTCCGTCGTGGCTGTTTCCTCAGCTGTGCCTGTTAAATGTTTCCATGTGCTCAGGATGCAGTCATTGGTGCTTGGTTGAGGATTTCTGCTGATTTGCAGGATTGAACTTTGGTGAAAGTTTATCGTGTGGCTGTTGGTTTTCTTTCTGTTTTGAGTAGGGATGCACATCCACTGTTACTAAAGCCATCGCCCAAGAGATTCTGCATCAGCCAAGTGACGTGTTCCCAGAGCTTCTCTGCGGGGTGCCACTACTGGGAAGTAATTCCCCAGGCCAGCGATGGGTGGGCTGTTGGAGTTGCTGATGAACTTCTTGGAAAAAGGGACCAATTAGGAAGAGCGGAGCATTCCTGGTGTGCAGAATGGCTAGGTCCCACAGAGCAGCTGTCAGCGTGGCACAGAGATCAAGAAACGTTATTCTGCAAGGATAAACCATTGAAGGTTGGAGTTTTGCTGGAGCTACAAAAGAAGACCGTGTCCTTTTATTCCATCGCTGACAAAGAAGTGCTTTTGCACACCTTCGGAATCAATACCTCACCTCCTCTTTACCCTGCTTTCTGGCTATATAGTCTAGAAAGAAATGGATCTTTCAGTCAGAAAAGTGATAATTTTGGCTGTGACTGCAGAGCTTCTGTACGAGCTTCAGTGTCTCGCACAGGAATTTACCCAGGAGTGTGTAGCGACCCAGGCCTTCCTGGGAATCAGCAGCTGATACTTGGCTCTGCTTTTCTTCCCGCTCTGCTCTGCTGTAGCTGAACACTGAACTGCTGTCCCCGAACACCCTGGAAGCACTCTGGACTGACTGCGCCTCTGTAAGATGCCAGCGGTGCGTGTGTCAGCTTCTACAAGAGTGGGGGTGGCTCTCTCAACGTTGCCAACAGTGAATGCACAGCTGGTGGCTGCTGCCTCTTGTTAGGGCTGAGGCGTCCCTTCCTGGTGCATCTGGAGCAAGAACAGGGCCAGCACGATGAGCTGCGTGGGCACCTCTAGGTTTGCACGTACAAACTGTGCTGCAGTGCTCAGGAGCAGCAATTTGTTGCGCTTTGATCATAAATCACCGTGCCATGTAAAAGGGAGTGTGTTGTGTCGCTCCTGGTGTTCCTGTGCGTCGGAGGCGCTCACTCGGCAGGCGCAGCACTGCAGCCAGCGCCGTTCCATTACAGCGCTTGAAATCTGCATCGTGGCTCCCAATGGCAGAAAGCTGCGTCACCATCCCAGGGAAGCCCAGAGCAGAACTCCCGCGCAGAGGCGACAGGAGCCCACAAGCCCACTGCCTGCTGTATTTCCCACTGGGCTCTGAGGGGGGAGAGTGGAACTGGGGGCTGTGATTTGTCAGGGGGATGCCCTCTCTGTCCCTGTGACCGCCGTTCATGGCCAAAACAAAGGGAAAAAAAAACCAACACAAAATAACATCAAGGGCTTTTTATTAGTTAAATAAGAAATCACTTTCTGGAGAGCAGCTGTCCCTGCCCAGCTGCCCGGCTCCTGGGTCTGTCCCGCGGGGGCCTTGGTGCGTGAGGGAGGTGGCAGTCGGACGAGTCGCTCTTGCTCTCCGCTGCCTTGTGCAGCCCGGGCTGGTGCTGTGCTGGCCCTGTCAGGCAGCAGGGGTGGCAGGAGAGAGCAGAGTGAGCTGGGGTGGGGGCACTGGGGGGGACACGGGTGGGGAAAACCCAGCACCTCGTGGGTGCCCTGCCCTCCCCGCTGCCCCTTCACACCCATGGGATCCTCTCCCCAAGCCAGCCCCGGCCGTACCCTCTTTGTCCGTGAGCACGGGACTGTCCAGCTGCTCCCTGGACATGCAGCCGTCCTTTGCCAACAGGTCCACCACGTTGCACTGGGAATGAGAGAGCGGGCTGGCTGAGCCACGGGGCCGAACTCGGCATCCCTTGGCAACCCTGCCACAGCCAGCTCTCCCTGGGGAAACTGAGGCACAGATGCCCCCCCAGCCCCCTCAGAGGCTCGGCCTCAGTGGCCCCCGCCGTATCCCTACCTTTGTCATCCCTACCTTGTTGGGGAGCAGGAGCGGCTGGAGGCGCCGGGAGAGCTGGAGGCCCTGGCGGCGCTGCAGCGGGGTGGTGACAGTGTGGCGGCCCCCGCAGCTCCGCGGCACGGTGGGGTACTTGACCTCGGCTGGTGGCTGCCTGTGGGACGGGGTACGCGGATGCTCAGTGCCCGGCACCGTGGCAGCCCGTGCTTCAGCCTGCTACGGCAGGGAGGGGGCCAGGGGCTGCTCCCCGGTGGGGTCTGTCCCTCCCGGCTCCCCTCCGCCTGCTGCAGGAGAGCCCCCGGCCGTCCTGCTGGATCTGCTCTTTCCCCACAGCCCCCGGGAGCTGGCCGTGGCAGTGGCAGGTCCCTGCACCCCACGCCAAGGACAGCAGGAGGCAGGAGCTGGGCTGTCCCGGCTGCAGCGCTTGAGTTCAGCAACTTGTTTGGGAGAAGGACCCTGACCTCCCTAAGCCCGAAGTCAGGCTGAGACCAGACACAACTCATCGCACGTGGCTTCAGCGCCCTTGAGACAGAGACTTGGGCCAGACGGGCAGCGAGGGGGGGCTGTAAAACCCCTCAGAGGCGGGGTAAGCACAGCTGACCCTCTGCAGCACAGCTCTGCTCCCCTGCCCTGCCCAGGTCCGCCCGGACCCCACCGCCCCCACCTGGGGAAGAGCTCTCCCTCGCCGGGGCCAGGCCACCCTGCACCCCAGTGGGACAGGGATGGGTCCCCGTGTCCCCTACCTGTGCTCGTGCTGCTGTTCCTGCTCTGGCTTGAGAATGGTACGGGGGTGCTCGGCGAGGCGGGGGGACAGCGGCGGCAGGGATGGGATGGTCACGATGTGCCTGGGGAGGGCAGGAGCCGTAGATGGGTGACGCGGCAGTGCCCTGAAGCCCATGGGCTTGTAGCCCACGGCACCCCCTGCTCCCCGGGGAGGGCTCTGCGTCCCCCTGCTGCCAGGCAGGGCCGCGAGGGGGCTGGGCAGGGTCAGACCCCCCAGGCAGAGCCCCGAACCCCTGTGCCTGGCACGGCGGGGCACTGCCAGCACCCATCGCCCCCCCGTCCCGCCCACAGCGCCAGGTGCTACTCACGGGCCAGGCACCGACATGTCGAGGGGCCGGTCGCAGGACAGGCAGTGGAAGTGGGTCAGCAGCGGGCTGGAGTGGGGAGAAAAGGGCTGGGTGAGCTCCTGGGGGGGACACAGGCAGGCAGCTCGCAGGCAGCAGCGAGGTGTCCCTGAAGCCGCCGCCGTCCCCATTGCACTCACTTCTTAATGCCAGCTGCATCATCAGCCCCTGCCTGTGAGCCCTTCTGGAGCTGCTTGAGGTTGCTCTCCCAGTGCCCCTCCAGCTGCTTCTGCAGAGCCCCCAGCTCCTGGCGGCCCAGCTGTGGACAGGTGCCCACCCTCAGCCAGCTGCCCCGGGATGGGACATGGTGGTCCCCGGCTGGGACAGCTGGCAGAGGGATCCTCGGAGGGATGCCAAGCCCTGAAGGAGCAGGTTTTGCGTGGCAGAGACGAGACACCCCTCACCTTGGAGGCCACCTCTTCACTAAGCTCTTGCTGGACCTTCTCCTGGCCCGTCTGCCGGCTCAGCACCTCCTCGAGCATCTCAGTCAGCCGCTCCATCCTTGTGTCGAACTCGCTGCGGTTGACTTTGCCAGCCAGGCTGGTTTTGTCTGCTTTCTAGCAAGAGGGAAGGGCAGGAGAGCGGTGGGGAAAGGACGAAGGTAGCCTAGGCAGGGCCAGCTCGTGTTGGGAGGAGAGGGAGAAGTGGCTACGTGGCCCTGCTTGCCCCATCACCCCCATGGGGTTGGTGCCAGCCGCCAAAGGGACCCGTGGGGAGACAGAGAGACCTGGCGAGGGACGCGCAGCCAGTCTGGAAATCTTCCCTCCCCCCGGCAGGTTCTGCCACCAAGCACCCAAGGGACAAGGGGTGATTGTCACCCTGCCTGGGACCCCCTTGGCTGCTGCTGGGGACCCTCCAGGCCATACCACATCGAGTGCCAGCATCAGGTCATTCTTGTCCGCTTTGCCCTTCACCAGCTTCTCCAGGGACTGGAACAGAGCCTGCCAACACAGAAAGCACCCCATGATGCCACGGCAGCGTCGCAGCTGCCTCCCGGCCAGTTCAGCGCCCCCCATCCATCTCCCACCCCCCTTAAAAACCTGCGGGAAAGGGACAAACTCCTTGTGGTGCCCAGGCTCTGCCTGGAGGATGCTCTGACCCCGTGGGGCTTTCAGCCACCCACCTTGGTATCTTGCTGCTGCCGCTGACTGTCACGCAGGAGGTTCCCCACGACGGAGCTGAGCTTTTCGTAGCTGCCTTGCACCTGCACAAGGGTGGCCTGGACGCGCTTCAGCACCTCCTCATCCTGCTGCAGGGAGGAAGATGACAGGGCGGTGCTGTGCAAGGGGGGACTGGCTGCCCCGTGGCGACAGAGCCAGGTTACTTGGCCGGTGGCCAAAGGCTCTCGGTGCCAGCAGGACATTTGCACCAAGGCTTTCATTTCCTTCCGTGCTGCTGACTTGTACAAGGCAATGTGGGGAGCAGCGAGGGGCTCCCCCATGTTACAGCACAGCACGACCAGCCAGGGGAGTCCTGGCAGCCCCCTCCCAAGCCCCCCATGCCGCCATCTCCCTACCTGGCTCTGCCTCGGCAGCTGCCTCGGCACCTTGCCTGCCGCCCGCCGGGACATCAGGGAGTCCACCACCTCCTGGAGCTTCTCGTAGCGCTGCAGGAGCTGCCCCACCTGCGCTCCGGTGTCCCCACAGCAGGCAGGGCATGCTGCCTGCGCCTCTGCCTGCTCCTGCCCTGCGCTCTCCATCGCCTTCAGCTTGTCCTGCTGCAGGAAGGGGAGAAGGGATCGGCTCTCAGATGGAATGGATGCAGCCAACAAGCCAAGGTGCTGTGGAGGCTCGATGGCTGCAGCCGGCCAGGGGCCGTGGCCGGGAACCCTGCCAGGACCCCCCCACCCAGCCGGCGGGCAGTGGGAGCACTCCCCCTAGACCTCACCTGAGCCTGCATCAGCTCGGCCACCTCTGTCACCAGCTGCTTCAGCGTGGCCTCGGTCATGTCCTGGTGTTCTCCCAGCTCCTTCAGCTCACGCTTTATCTTCTGTAACTCCAGCTCCTTCAGCTCCAACACCTCTTGCTTTAACTCCTGCAGTCCCAGCTCCTTCAGCTCCAACACCTCTTGCTTTAACTCCTGCAGTCCCAGCTCCTTCAGCTCCAACACCTCTTGCTTTGTCTCCTGCAGCATGGACCTGGCCAGCAAGATGGGCGCACAGGCAGGCTGAGCCTCATCGGGGCCACTCAGGGGGGTGTCCCTCGCCCCCCAGACTGGGATGCTCCCAGCCACTGGGCTCCCTTGCAGCCCCGTGGGGTAGCAAACCCTCTCCCGTCCTTTTACCCCAGTTGCAGGGCGATCTGGTCGCTGCCATCTGCTCTCCAGTCCACTCCAGCCACCCACGACTTTCCAAGGGCATCCTCCAGCTGCCTGATCTGGGAATGGCGGTGGTGGCAGAGTCAGGGCATGGCACCCCGTGCTGTCCCTTTTTGGTGGGGGGGGGGGGGCCCTTTGGCTGCCCCCTCCCTCTCCAAATCCCCCCTGGCATCCCTGCAGCCCCCTCGGGCACTGCCACAGGCTCACCTTCTCCTTCACCTCCTGCAGCTCGCTGGCGAGGCTCTGCAGGGAGGACACCTGACCCCGGAGGGCGATGCTGTTGTCATCTAGAGGGACATGGTCCAAGGGGACATGCTGTCAGTGAGGGGGTCTCGCCCTTGAGGCCAGGCTCTGAGCACGATGAGCCCCCAGCCCAGGGTGTTCCCACGCTAAACACCCCCCACCAGCCCCCTCAGGGTTCCTACCTCCCTCCGGGAAGAGCAGGTGCCTCTGCTCACGCTCGGCGTGGTCTGACTTGGTGGCTTCCAGGTGGGCCACCTGCTCCTTCGTGTGGCCAAGCTGCCCAGACTGGCGGAGAGCCTCCACCGTCTCCATGCCAATGCCAGAGGCACTGCTGGAGGCTGAAGACCCCCAGGGCATTGCTGGCTCTTGCAAATGGGACGTGCTGGGGGATCCTAGCTGCACCCCTGGGGTGGCGGTCCAGGTGCCAGGGGACCCTGGCTTCTCTCCTGGGCTGGTGGTCTTGATGCCAGGGAATGCTGCCTCCATCCCTGGGGTGGTGATTTGGGTGCTGGAGGGTCCTGGCTGCACCCCTGGGGTGGCGGTCCAGGCGCCAGGGGACCCTGGCTGCATCCTGGGGGTTGTGGTGCTGGCATCAGAAATGCTCTTCCCATCTGAAGGAGCGCCTGCCGCCTTCTCAGGGCTCACTGGTGCTCTGTGTGTCCCTGCTTGCGTCTCCTCGGAGCCAGGCTGTGTCCCGGGAGCCCCCTTGCTTGCGCTGGGCACAGGCTGTGCCCCTGGTTCCTCCATCCCCGGCACGGAGCTTGCCCCGTGCTGGGTGTCCACGTCCGCCTGGGGGGACTCGGTGGGGGAAGAAAGGCTGCCACTGCCCTCCTGGGAAGAGGAGGCCAAGGGGAGCAGGGTTACAGGCAGCCATGCAGCGGCAAGGACAGAGCCCAGGCCCCCCCGCCATGTCCCCACTGCCTGTCTCCAAGGCACCGCCTCCCGGGGCCAAACTCAAGGACACCACGAGAGCCCCAAGGCAAAGGCTGCCCCCCCCGCACAGAGCCCCGGGGCCCACGGCCACAGCCTCCCGCAACCTCCCCAGCCCCCTTAGTGCTTTGCTGGCCTCTGGGCCGGCAGCGTCTGAGCAGTCGAGCCTGGGGAGCGGCAAACCCTCCCTGACTCCCCGGGCCACGGCAGCGAGGCCTTTTGCTCTCCAGCAAGGGCATTCGGTGCTCCAGGCCTGCTGCCCAGACCCGCTTCCCAGCCCAAGGGGCTGCGCTGGTGTTTCAGGAGCAGCAGCCCCCGGCGGGACTTGGAAACCATCTCCCAGTGCCAAATGCTGGGATCTGCCCCCTCCTCCTCCCCCTTCTGCTTCGCTGCCCACCAGGCGAGCCACCCCCCAGCACCTCCCAGCCCACCATGCTGCGCACCTCCTCCGGGACTGGGCTGAGGCTCCGCATTTCCTCCAGGCTTTTCTGGGGAAGGAAGGGATCAAGGGCTCAGCCCGGCCACGTAGCTGGCAGGGACGGCCCCCTCGGGGACAGGACCCCCCAGCATCACTGCCCAGCACCCACCACCCATGGACCATGCCCCAGCACAGGAGGGATGGTCCCCCCAGGGGAGCTGGGGACACAGCTACCTCCTGTCTCAGTGCAGGATCCAGGACCCCCCGCGGCCATACTTCACCACGACACTTCTTGTGACGGGGGCCTGGCAGCTGGCTGGCGGCGTCCTGGAGTTTCCCCTGGAGCAGGGAGAGGACAGGGACACCAGTCTGGCTGTGGGAGCACATTTCAAAGGAGCATCCCCACATTGCCTTGGGCACAAGAGAGAGGGGCGCTGGGAAGGGCTGTGCCCGGGGGCTGTGGCTGTGTTGCGCGGGGCAGAGCTTTCTCGCCCTCCTTCCCAGCCCCCAGGTGTCTTTTTTGATGGCTCTTTGGTTCCAAAGCGCCTGAGCGTCCCTTTGGGTGATGGCCACAGTTCCTTCTAGCCCCAGCCTGAGCTGCAGGCAGCGGTGCCCGTTTCTGCCCTCCCTGGGGCCGTGCTGGCGGGCAGAGGGTGGGGAGCTCTGGGTGGGGGTGGCTGAGCTGCCCTGCTGCCCTCCTTGGGACATCCTTCCCACTCTGCCCTCCTGGTGCCCTTCCTGCTGGGGGACAGGGAGGGCTGATGGCCGCGGGGCAGGGGCTGGGGTGGTGATGGGGAGAGGGGCAGGGAGGGGGCGAGGGTCCAGCTCCCTCTCGGGGCACTGGCGGCAGCTCACCAAGCCGAGTGCCTCCTGCATCGCCCGGAGCTCCTCTTCCAGGTGGGACTGCGCCTCCTTCATTGCGCCCATCTCCTGGAGGAGCTCCTCGGAGAGAGCTGTGGCCTGGCAGAAAGGGGTGGTGGGGGTGAGCCCCAGGAGAGGGTCCCTGGGGACCAGGACCATTGCCGCCGCTGTGGCCTGCCCAGAGCCGGGGGGCAGTGCCAGGCTGGCAGGGCAGCGCGGGCAGCACGTCCCATCCATCACATCTTCAAGAGCTGAGATGGGGCAGCAGCTCCCCAGAGACCCCCACCCCTGCCCCGGGGGGGCCCGTTGCACGGCCCGGCTCAGCAGGGACGCCCCCAGCCCTGCTGCCCCTGCCAGGCTCCCAGTGAGATCCCTGCAGCCCATCCAAAGGGCAAAGAGCCGCTGCAGCCCCCTCGAGCACAGCCTGGCCAGGGCAGCAGCAGCCACTGCTAACAAAGTGGCCACCATCATCTCCAGCTGCGCGGGGAACCCTCCCTGCCGCCATCTCCCGCGGTGTCCCAGCCCTGGCAGGACCTGGCCCGGCAGTGCTGACGGTGGCTCTTTCCTTCAGCCCGAGCTTAGCTCTCCCCACAGGGGATGCTCTGGCGATGCATGGTCACCCGTGGCTCAGCACCATGCAGGGTGAGGCCCCTCTCCGGCCCCCACCAGTGCCGGCTTTAGCCCGTGGGCAAGCGGTGGGAGATGAGGCCCATGAGCCTCTCAGCTGCCCCAGGAGTGGATGCGGTACCAGCTGAAGGTCAGGAGCGGGGAAGAGAGGGCTGGAGAGGGTGGTGGGGCCGGACCTCCAGGGTGCCGAGCCTCCATCCAAGGGAGCCAAGGGCACCAGGGACTCGCTGGGTATCGGCCCCACCAGGACCGGCTGACGGCAACGTGGGGAAGACCCAGAGCAAGCGGAGCAGCATTTCGGCCCCAGCTTTTCCTCCCCAAGACTTCACCCCTTTCCTTCACTGAAGCCCCACGTGCCACCCTCAGCTCAGGCTTATACCAGCCCTTGGTCTAAGGGCAGCACAATGGCGGCTGGACCCCGGAGGATGGGGTGTCGTGCAGGGGAGCAGCCAGGGGATGGGCAAGAGCCTCTACCTTGGAGATGCCGCTCTCGTTGGCTTTGATCTTGTCCCTCATCCAGCCCACGTCGGTGGCCACGGAGGCCAGCTGGGGGCTCCTCGTGCTCTCCTGGAGCAAGTCCTTCCCAGGCAGCCACTGCCCCGGTTCCTGGGGCTGCTGCCCCCTGTCCTGGGCCCTGTCGCCCTCCTTCTCCAGCACAGGGGGTGCCTCTGCAGGCTGGTCCCCCTCCCAGAGCAGGGTCAGGCTGTCCCCCTGCTTCTGGGCAGGCAGGTCCCGCAGGCCCAGGTGCCCGAGCATGGCGAGCAGCAGGCTGCGCAACGCCACGAAGTTGACTGCCCCGAGCTCGGGCGTCCCGATGGCCTCGTCCAGCAGCTGGTACAGGCTGAGCTGGGCCATGGCTGCTGCCCTGCCCAAAGCCATGGAGGCACCTGAGGGGGATGGGAACCTTTCTGCGTGAGGGGGGGCCCGGGATGGCTGGAAGGGATGGGCACTTGAAGCCTTCCTCTTCCTCTTCCTCCTCTTCTTCCTCCTCCTCCTCTGCTGGCTCCTCGCAGCAGAGTGGTCGCACCAGTGGGACCGGTGACAAGGGACAAGGCAGCGTCCCCTGTTGCTAGGCGATGCCCCGCCCCCCACAGCCACCTACCAACGGGGACACTGCATTGTCCATTGTCACCCGTCCCACTGCCGAGTGGACGCCCTCATGGCGAAGGTGGAAGCAGACAAGAACAACCTGATGCTGGGACTCGATGTGGTGGGACCAGCCCCATGGGGGTGATGGGGCAAGCAGGGCCACGTAGCCACTTCTCCCTCTCCTCCCAACACGAGAATGTTTCTTCATCTCTATGCCATGCTGACAGCTGCTCTTTGGGACCTAGACATTCTGCACACCAGGAATGCTCCGCTCTTCCTAATTTGTCCCTTTTTCCAAGAAGTTCATCAGCAACTCCAACAGCCCACCCATCGCTGGCCTGGGGAATTACTTCCCAGTAGTGGCACCCCGCAGAGAAGCTCTGGGAACATGTCACTTGGCTGATGCGGAATCTCTTGGGCGATGGCTTTAATAACAGTGGATGTGCATCCCTACTCAAAACAGAAAGAAAGCCAACAGCCACCTAATAAACTTAACCCAAAAGTTAAAGATGGCAACAAAGAACCACTTGCCGCTCTCTCGGGCCTTCCCAATACGAGAAGAATCGGAAGAGAAAAGGCAAGACTCTTGGGTTGAGACAACGGCAGTTTAACAGAACAGCAAAGGGAACAAGAAAACAACAACAATCACACGCGGACAGAGGAAGGTACAAACACGATTACGGAACCGCCGCTCACCAACCGGACCCAGGACGCCCCAGCCCGCTCCCCAGCAGCGACTTCCTGGGCCCTCCTCTGGCAGCTCTGCCTGGCCATGGCTCACATGGCATGGAATACCTGTGTCCCTGATGGAGCCCCGGGAGAATTAACCCTGTCCCTGCCAGAACCAGGACAATGACTTGCTTCCTTCTCCAGGAGACCTGGCTCTGCCCCACATGCCCACTGGAGCACGTCCTCACATGGTCACACAGCGCCGCTAACATTGAGGTTTTCCTCTCCTGGGCACTTCCCACACCACTCCAGACCCACCCTGTCCCTCTCCCACCTTCCCCGCCATCTGCCCAGCCCAGCCCAAAAGAGCCCCCTGGTCTGGGCTGGCCCCACAGCAGTGCTCCCCACAGGGAACTGCAGAGCTCTGGGCACTCCCCCCACAGCCCCAGCCCCTCTGAAGGGCACCGCAGCTGCTGGGGGCAGAGAGGGCTCTCAGCCTCCCCGTCACCCCACGGCTGGAGCTGGCCCCAAGGGCCAGCAGAGGCCACTCACTCTCTGGCTCTCCTGCCTTCAGCTGCAGCTGATCCCCAGCCCAAACTGCCTTTGCCCCGCTCTGCCTCCCCGCCTGCCCTGCTCCCCAGGACAGCAGGAGACTCCTGGCCCTGGGGCTCCTCAGGCAGCTCCCGCATCTCTCCAGTCTCCTTTCCCTCTGCCTGATGCATCTTCACTGCCTCCCACGGCCCTGCAGAGTCCGGGCTTGTGGGTACCTGGATTTAGTGATTTGTCCTGGGGGGACCTATCTCTGAGACTTAAACTCTTCTGTGTCTCCATTCACTTCCCATCCCAGAGAACATGGAGTGTCCCTGTCCTCTCCTGACCACTCCAGATTCCTTTCCACATGGATTGAAATCTGCCATCAGCCCCATCATACCTGTGACAGCCTGAGGAATGTTACTGGGAGGTCATGTACCATCTCCACTGCCCCTCTACACCAAGAAGAGAGCCTTCAACTAAGTCTTGGTGTCTAAAATATGCCAGTGCTACTGTGACATTGTTTCCCAAAACAAGGTGGAAAGACGCTTGGAAAGTCCAGTTCCTTAGGCTTGTTCGCAGCCAAAACTGTATCAAGCCGACCCAGCCATCAGGCACCACACTCAGGAGATCCCCTTTTATTGCAGAGATGCTCTTAGGGAGGAAAGAGGTGACACATGGTTCTTCAAGAATGAGACAGAACAGGAAAGAGCCTCAAGAGAAGTGCTATGAACCCAAGCAATTACTTCAAAGGATAATTATCAGAGAAAAAAATAATGGTTGAAGCCTGGCCTAGAGTAAACTTATAGCATGACACAGAGAACGGGAGGCACATTACTTTTACTGCCTCAGGATCCATCAGATGAGTTTCTTCAGGGCATCCTTGAGCTCCCGGTTCCTCATGCTGTAGATGAGGGGGTTCACTGCTGGAGGCACCACCGAGTACACAACAGCCATCACCACATTGAGGGATGGGGAGGAGATGGAGAGGAGCTTCAGGTGGGCAACCATGCCAGTGCTGATCAACAGTGAGACCACGGCCAGGTGAGGGAGGCACGTGGAAAAGGCTTTGTGCCGTCCCTGCTGTGAGGGGATCTTCAGCGCAGCTCTGAAGATCTGCACATAGGACACCACAATGAAAATAAAACACACAAAGAATAAACAGGCACTAAATACAATCTGGGGGATTTCACAGAAGAACTGGTCTAGGCCATTGCCTTGGCAGAGAGGTATTGAAAATGTACTGACCGTGTGCAGGAGAGCATTGAGAATGCCACTGCCCCAGGTAGCTGCTGCCATGTGGACACAAGCTCTGCTGCGCAGGAGGGACCCATAGCGCAGGGGTTTGCAGATGGCCACGTAGCGGTCGTAGGCCATGACGGTGAGAAGACAAAAGTCTGCTGACATCAAGAAGGCAAAGAAAAAGACCTGGGAAACACATCCCATGTAGGAGATGGTCCTGGTGTGCCAGAGGGAGTTGGCCATGGCCTTGGGCAGAGTGGTGGAGATGGCACCCAGGTCGAGGAGGGCGAGGTTGAGGAGGAAGAAGTACATGGGGGTGTGGAGGCGGTGGTCACAGGCTACGGCAGTGATGATGAGGCCATTGCCCAGGAGGGCAGCCAGGTAGATGCCCAGGAAGAGGCAGAAGTGCAAGAGCTGCAGCTCCCGCGTGTCTGCGAATGCCAGGAGGAGGAAGTGGGTGATGGAGCTGCCGTTGGACATATTTTCCCTCTGCACATGGGGGCCTGTCCAAGGAGGAAAAGACAGTGAAGAGTGAGGACAGACAGGTCCGAGTAGAACCTGTTGCACTGGTCACAGTAGAGCCCCCCAAATGACCTCCGTCCGTCCAGGAAGGCGTTTGTGCAGATCCTGGTGTGATGCCTGGTTTGTGCTGGCTGAGGGTGCAATGGGGAGCCCGGGACTCTGCTGTGGGCTGCAGAGGAGTCAGTCGTGCTGTGCAACAAGAGGGAGAGAGGAACCAGGAGTGATCGCAGGGTAACTCTACCCCTGATATAAAAGAGCTTTTGAGCACTGTCACTCCCAGGTCCCCTGGCTGCAGAACAGAGCTGGGGGGCTTGTTTTGTTTATTTTGCTCCGGTTACCCCTGGCCCACTTGAAGAGTCATGTTTGAAGGTAGAAATCCCTGGCATTTCTGCTACCCTATGAGTGCTATTGTGAGAGTCCTGGGAGGCAATAGGACAGACCCTTAGTGCAGAAGGAGGAGAGCTGGTCTCTCCATCCGTCCTGCTCTCAGCTGCTTTTTGCCAGCCCCGCTTTGGTCTGGAGGATGATCCCACGGAGAGCAGAGGAGTCCAGTTCCAAAGTGCAGATCTCCAAACTCCCCTCCCCAGGGAAGAGCTGTCAGCTTTTGGATGCCCAGAAGATGGGGGGCCCTTTCTGGGAGTTACCTTTATCCCCACCCCATGGACTGCATTGCCTAGACACCCAGAGGATAGAAGAGGCCTTGGGCACCAGGGACACATCTGCATGGCAGGACCTGCAGGGTCAGTTGCTGAGCTGCTGATGAAGCCCCCACCCCAGAGAGACTGAAATCAAAGAAGCAGCAGCAGGGACGGGTGGAGAAGCAAGGAGCAATGCCCCGATGCTTCTGCCAAGGGAAACAAGGCCAGGGAGGGACAGAGGGTGCTCAGGAGAGTCCCTTCTGCTGCAGCTACGGCCACAGATGAGGCAGCTGCTGCCCTGGATCCCACGTCCTTGAGGGCAGAAGCTCACTGGGCAGGGTTAGAGTTGGCACTGGCAGGAGGCAGAGTTCCTCTGAAGCACCGGGACCCTGTTCTGAAGGACAGCCCTGGGCACCCCTGGCTGCACACCCGCCTTCATGCCCCTGCAACCATCCCCAGGAGAAGGCAGCCACCGTGTCCTGTCCCTCTGACGGTGCTGCAGGGAAGCCCTGCTCTGCAGCACACCCTTCTCCTCCTCTACACCAGAGAAAGATCCCACAGGCTGTGGGCTACGACAGCTTTATGAGAACCCTTCAGGATCGGCAGTGGCATTGCCCTGCAGCCTCACACTTACCGTGCAGAGGGCTGGGAAGCTTCCTCCCACAGTGAGCTCTCAGCTCTCCTCCCAGTCACGACTGCCTTCACGCTCTCTCTGCATTGATGGTCCCATCCTCGGTGCCTGCAGGCAGTGCCCTCAGCCCTGCTGCCCATTCCACAGGAGCTGCTCCTGGGCAGAGCTGTCTCTCTGCAGCACTGGTTGCCATGAGCTTCCTCCATCCCAGGAGGTGGGCTCAGCAGAGGAGCAGCCCAAGGCATTTTAATGACCCCTCGGGTGGGTTTGGGCCAGAGTCCCTGAACCGCAGACACTGAGAGGAAGTTGAAGAAACCGCTCAAGATGACAAACTCAGATGTAAACTCCGAGGTTTCTTGGAGTGTTAATGGGTCCCACTGAGGACCATTACCAACAAAGCCTCCCCAGGGGCTCGTTAGAGCAGAAAACTGGAGGCAATAATGACAGGTAGGTAAAGGGAAATTAAAGGTGGCTCTGATGCTGAGCAAATCTGAAGGTGTTACTCCTTCGGTGTCCCATACCTGCACCTCTTTCTTTGAAGGCACCCAATTGTCTTTTTGATTTCACCCCAATATCTCACTACCCTTACTGATATCTCTCCATCCTCCCTGGCTGTTCTGGGAAAGACAAAGCCATGGGCTGGTCCAGCCTCCCCCTGGGTGTCCTCTTGTACCACAGCACTGCCCTTGGAGTGACAGTTTCTTCTGGTCATTTCTGGTCTCAGCCTCCCAATCCAAACTTTGTGGCATCCTTCCTTTCTCCTGCTTTTTTTTCCACCATGAAGAAAAGCTACGGCATCTCTGAAACCACCCTTCAAGCAGTTACAGGTTATGACTGTGATGCTCTGAGCCCCCACTTCACCAGGCTGAAGGAGACCAGGACCCTCAGCCTCCCCTCACGGGGCGTGTGCTTGAGGCCATGAATCCCATATTGGCAGAGCTTCTCTGGACACTCTCCATTCCTCCCCACTTGTCTAGAACAGGAAGCCCCAGTGAGGGGCACACGAGCCCCGAGGTGGCCACTCCAGGTTTCAGTGGAGTGGGATGACAGCTCCCCTGGTGTGGGTGACCCACGCTCCTCCTAATGCAGCGCCCTCCCTACAATATGAACCACCTGTCCCCTACAATACCACCTCCAATATAGGAACACCTGCCTTTGAGGTTTCAAAGATCATTTGGTACCAATAACGCGCTACTTTTTGCAAAAAGAGATACATCTCAATTGTATTGGTTAGCCTTTATGTCTGTTTAGAATCACAGAATCATAGAATGTGTTGGGTTGGAAGGGACCTCTAAAGGCCATCTAGTCCCACCCCCCTGCAGTCAGCGGGGACATCTTCAACTAGATCAGGTTGCTGAGAGCCTCATCAAGCCTGGCCTTGAACACCTCCAGGGATGGGGCCTCCACCCCCTCTCTGGGCAACCTGGGCCAGTGTCTCACCACCCTCATGGTAAATATCTTCTTCCCAATGTCTAATCTCAACCCACCCTGCTCTAGTTTAAAACCATTGCCCCTTGTCCTATGGCTACATGCCCTTGCAAACAGCCCCTCCCCCGCTTTCTTGTAGGCCCCCTTCAGGTACTGGAAGGCTGCTCTCAGGTCTCCTCATAGCCTTCTCTTCTCCAGGCTGAACAAGCCTAACTGTATCAGACTGTCTTCGTAGGAGAGGGGCTCCAGCCCTCAGATCATCTTTGTGGCCTCCTCTGGACCTGCTCCAACAGGTCCATGTCCTTCTTGTGCTGAGGGCTGCAGAGCTGGACACACTACTCCAGGTGGGGTCTCATGAGAGCAGAGGAGAGGGGCAGAATCACCTCTCTGGATCTGCTGGCCACAGTTCTGTTGTTGCAGCCCAGGATGCGATTGGCCTTCTGGGCTGCAGGCTCACATTGTTGGCTCATGTCCAGCTTTTCATCTACCAGTACCCCCCAGGCTTTTTTCCGCAAGGTACTAGAGATAGATACTCTCTATCACATCATCCCCCAGCCTGTATCGATAACCAGGATTGTCCCGACCCAAGTGTAGGACGTTGCACTTGGTCTTCTTGAACTTCATAAGGTTTGCTCAGGCGCACGTCTCCAGCTGGTCCAGGTTCCTCTGGATGGCATCCTGTCCCTCTGGGCTGTCAACTGCAGCACTCAGCTTGGTGTCATCGGCAAACTTGCTGAGGCTTCAATTGATCCCACTGTCTATGTCATTCACGAAGATATTAAACAGCACTGCTCCCAAGACAGATCCCTGAGGGACACCACTTTTCACCCCTCTGCATCTGGGCATCGAGCCATTGACCACTACTCTCTGGATGCGACCCTCCAGCCAGTTGCTTATCCACCGAACAGTCCTCCCATCAAATCCGTATGGCTCCAACTCAGAGAGAAGGATGTTGTGGGGGACCATGTCAAGGGCCTTGCAGAAGTTCAGACAGAGTATATCCATTGCTCTTCCCTTGTCCACCGATGCAGTCACTCCATTGGAGAAAGCCGCCAGGTTGGTCAGGCAGGACTTGCCCCTGGTGAAGCCATGCTGGCTCTCTCGAATCACCTCCCTGTCCTCCATGTGCCTTAGCATAGCTTCGAGGAGGATTTGTTCCGTGATCTGCCCGGTGCTGTGTAGGCCATCCCATTGTCAACAAAAATGAAATTGTGGCGGTGACACCAGCCATGGAGCCATGGATTAATAGACTGGATCCGTCTGTTTCTTCCAATGTCACTGCCTGCAACTGGAATGAGTGAGGAAAAAATAACCCGTGTCCCAGATTCCCTCATCAACCTTCTCAAGGCCCTGAAGTCCCCTTTGATTGCTCTTGGTCTATGAGTCACAACTTCCTCTCCACCTACAAGAAAGATCAGTAATGGGTAATAGGCTGAGGACTGTATCAAGCGAGGAAGTTTCCTGGTGATGTCCTTCACCCGGGCTCCAGGAAGACAGCAGACTTCTCTATGAGGAGGATCTACCCGGCATATTGGACCCTCTGTTCTCCTCAGGAAGGAGTCACCAACGATGATGACCTTTCATCTTCCTCCTCCTCCCCACCGTTTCTCTTGGGGCTGCCTGGGACTTGCATTCTTTTCCTACATCAGACTTGTGCGCTGAGTCTGCAGCTGAATGTTCACAGCTCCTTTGCACCAATTCCTGCCCGATTCCCCCGCAGACTTGGCTGTAAATAGACAAGGGATTCTTATTAAATCTGAACAGCCAGAAGGAAAAAATGATACCAATGAATTAAAGAAACCCAATGCATTCCTCCACTATATGCCAAGGCCAAGCCTCCAATAAGCTCCACCTTCCTCAAACAACCAATATAAAAGAAATGTTGGAGAGATTGATAGGAAGTTCTAAATATACGCACCATTAGTGAGTTGGCTAAAGAGACAGTGTGGCAGATTAAGTAAACTTTGCCTTATTCTTGGCCAAATTTCCATCCCAGAGCCTTGTCACCCACTCATGTCTCCAGTGATGTCCCTGCCCATGTTACATTATGTGCTTGTTAAACAAAACTCTTCTCCAGCAAACTCGGGCAAAACTCTTCCTTGGAGACAGTCTCTCCTCAAAGTCCCCTTGCAACCATACGGTGAATTGAGATGCAAGAATAAACTCATTACAGTTCCTTCACGTTAACGAGCTCCCAGGGGAAAGTCACGCAGTGTGGAGGGCCCTGGCAGGAATAAAGAGCCTTGGAGGTTCAGCAGGGTCTGCTGAGGGCTGTGGCTGACGAAGCTGCTTCAGGAAATTGAAGCGTGCCTCCCTGGGGGCTGATTGGAGCAGAAAACCAGAGGCAGTGATTTCAGGGTGACAAAGAAAGGAGGCAGAGACATCCTGTGTGCTGTGGCCCCCTGGATGTGCCCTGCCAAGCCAAGGGGCCCAGTGCTAATCCCCAGCTCGTTGCAATGGGGATGCTTTTGGTCATCACCACATGAGCTTTCCCTCTGCTCACCACCAGGGCCCATACACGCCGAGTGTCTTCCACACTCTTGCCCCTCAGACTCGGCACGACGCAGCTCCCCCTAAGCCTTTACCTGGACCCTAACCCTAATCCCTCACCTGCAACTCTCATCTGTAGCCCTTCCCTGAACACCAACGCCAAAGCTGAAACCCTCACCACATGCCTCACGCCTAAACCCAAACCCAGCTCCCTCGTCCTGTCACCAACTCAGAGATACTTATTGGAGAGGCCAAGACTGGTGGCAGCCTGGGCTGCAGTGATCAGTCCCTGGTGGAATTCATGATCTGAAGGGATATATGCCAGCTGAAAACTATAGTCAAGATCCTATACCTTGGGAAAGGAACTCTCAGCTGTTTTGGTCACTGGTAAATGGGACACGTGTGACCCTCTGGAAGTGCAACAAGGCCACGTGCAAGGTCCTGCACCTGGGTCGGGGCAATCCCCAGTATCAATAGAGACGGACTGATGAATGGATTGAGACCAACCCTGTAGAGAAGGACTTGGGGATGCTGGTGTGTGCAACATTGGACAAGAGCCGGTAATGTGCACTTGCAGCCCAGAAAGCCAATCATAGCATGGGCTGCATCTACAGAAGCGTGTCCAGCAGCTGGGAGGGATTCCCCCTCTCTACTCCAATCTCATAGGACTTCATCTGGAACACTGTGTCCAGTTCTGTGGGCCCCAGCACAAGAACGACATGGACCTGTTAGAGCAGATCAAGAGAATGATCATCAACAATCATGGGAGGGCTGGAAGACCTCTCCTAAGGAGAAAAGCAGAGAGAGTTGAAGTTGTTGAGTCTGGAAACAAAAAGCTCCAAGGAGACCTTCTTGCAGCCTTTTAATCTATGAGGGAGCCTTGTAAGAGAGAGAGAAAGATATTTTATCAGGGCCAGTAACGACAGGACAAGGGGCAATGGCTTTACACTGAAAGAGGGTGGATTTAGATTGGACATAGGGAAGAAATTGTTCACAATGAGGGTGGTGGGACACTGGAAAAGGTTGCCCAGAGAAGTTGTGGATTCCCCATCGTTGGAGGTGTTCAGGGTCAGGTAGGGCAGGGCTTTGAGCATCCTGATCGAGTCGCAGATGTCCCTAAAAAACGGGGATTGGCCAAGATGATCTTTCAAGGTCCCTTCAAACCCAAACCATTCTGGGATACTATGAGTGCAGATGTGGCCACACCAGTGCTGAGTCAAGGGGGACAATAACTCCCCTTGTCTGGATGGCCACGGTCCTTCTAACACCACCCCACATGCAGCTGGCCTTACTGGTGCTTTACCAGAGGCTCACATGGCATCCCTCAAAGTCCCCAGGCCCGGCTCCTCAGACTCACTCCTTACCTCGTCCTCTCCCACTTTGCCCCTTCTCCTAGAAAAACTTGAGGAGGTTTCTGTTGGCCACATCCCCAGCTGTCTCGAGGTCCCTGTGCACTGAAGCTCCAGAACATCAGCATTTAAAGTGCATGTGCAGATGGCTCATGCTGAGTTGTGGTTCCTCTAACAAGACAACTTGAGTAGCTGTAGGACAGCAGAGGTAAGAAAAGGGGTTACTAGTGTAAAGGACGTCATGAGGAAGGTGGAAAGTGCCACTGCCACCATCTCAGAAACACCAAGGGAAGGGCCAACAAGGAAACGGTGAAAAAGAGTTGGCTCTTTGTATGGGAGGGGATGAGGATGATCCAAGAGAAGAACTTGAGGGTGGAAAAAAGTGGAAAAGGGCATGAAAGCTGAATAGAATCATAGAATTGGCTTAGTTGGAAGGGACCTTTCAGATCACCTACTCCAACCATCAACCTAACTCTGACAAAAACCGTCACTAAACCATAGCTCTAAGCACTATGTCTGTCCGTCTTTTAAATACCTCCAGGGATGCTGCCTCAACCGCTTCCCTGGGCAGCCTGTTCCAATGCTTAATAACCCCCTCAGTGTAAAAATTGTTCCTAATATCCTGCCTAAATGTCCCCTCACGCAACGTGAGGCCCTTTCCTCTTGTCCAATTCCCTCTTACTTGGGAGAAGAGACTGATCCCTACCTCTCTACAACCTCCTTTCTGGGAGTCGTAGAGAGTCAGAAGTCTCCCCTCAGCCTCCTTTTCTCCAGGCTAAACAATTCCAACTCCCTCAGCTGCTCCACATAAAACAATTGTCCAGATCCCTCACCAACTCCGTTGCCCTTCTCTGGACCTGCTCCAGCACCTCAATATCTTTTTTGTGGTGAGGGGCCCAGAACTGGACACAGTACTCGAGGTGCGGCCTCACCAGTGCTGAGTACAGGGGGATGATCACTTCCCTACTCCTGTTCACCACACTGTTCCTGATACAGGCCAGGATGCTGTTGGCCTTCTTGGCCACCTGGGCACACTGCTGGCTCATATTCAGCCAGCAGTCGACCAACACCCCCAAGTTCTTTCCTGCAGGGCAGCTCTCCAGCCACTCCTCCCCAGGCTTGCAACGCTGCATGGGGTTGGTGTGACCCAAGTGCAGGACCCGGCACTTGGCCTTCTTGAACCTCATGCCATTGGCCTTTGACTATCAATCCAGCCTCTCCAGATCGCTCTGCAATGTGTTCCTGCCGTCAAGCAGCTCGACACTCCCACCCAACTTGGTGTCGTCTGCAAACTTACTGAGGGTGCACTCAATCCCCTCGTCCAGATCATTGATAAAGATCTTAAAGTGAACTGGCCCCAATACCAAGCCCCGGGGAACAAGCATCAGGGTGACCTTCTGCACACAAAGAGCTGACCAAATGGAGCTTGAGTCCAAGGGCAGCTGGGGAAATGCTGGGATTTGGCCAACAGAAATGTCTTGAAGTCTTTCAAGGAGAAGTGTCCAGTCCTGCATCCCGGGGAAGAATAACCCCAATGCAGCAGGACAGGCTGGGACCTGATGTGCTGAGCAGGGACCCTGCGGAGACAGGGCTGGGCACCCTGAGGGACGCCTCATGAGCCAGTGGTGCACGCTCATTATGAACAAGGCCGGCTGTCTAAGGGCTGCAGGACGAGGAGCGTGTGTCCCCCTGGCAACTTGAGTCACCTTCCCCTTTGACTCAGCACTGCTGTGGCCCAACGCACACAGCTGTGTCCCAGTGTGCGGCTCCCCATTTTGGAGAAGTGGAGAGGACCTGGAGAGTGTCCAGAGGAGGTCTGCCAAGATGGCCTTTAGGGCCCAGTGCACGTGCGCTTGGTGGAGAGGCTGAGGGACCTGGGCTTCTCTGGCCCAGTGGCAGGGAGGCTCTGGGCACTATTGGAATAGCCTGAACCAGGTTGAGGGTTTTTTCAGAGACAATGGATCTTTTCTTTGGTGGGAAACAGCAGGAGAAAGAAAAAATGCAACAAAGGGCAGCTTGGGAGGTGGAGACTGGACACCAGGAGAAAGAAATGCCACTGCAAGGACAGCGCTGTGCTGCAACAGATCACCCAGAGGGAGTCGGGATCAGCCCAAGGCGTTGTGTTTCAAGAACAGCCAAGGACGATGGAGAGAGATGAGCAAAGGCAGTGAGATGCTGAGGGGAGAGCAAGACGGGGAAGCAGGGGGGATGTCTGCAGCCTGCAGGGGAAGAGGAGCAGATGTGGGACACCATAGCACAGTCTGTGGTGCAGACGATCAAGGCAGTTGGCAAGGATGAAATCCCCCAACAGTGCTTATGTCTTTGTCCTCTTGGCTGTGGCTGTTGTCTGTGCCACCAAGGCTACCAGAAGACACCTTATCCCTAAAGCACTAGGGCCTTAGCGCCTCCTCTTCCCCACCCGGGAGCCGTCATTCTGTCTTTTTGCCCTTGGCATTGCACGTCCTCCCATCACAATGCCCCAGGAAGAGCCCTGAGCTGTGCTTGTGGGGCAGGATCTCCCTTCCCAGGGGCTGGAGGCCAGGGCTTGGCCCTTTGCCTTCCTCTCACTCATTCAGCATTAGCCAGCGTCAGAGACACCTCTCCATTGCCTTTGCCTACCTGCCCTCACTGCCTCCAGTTTTCCCTTGAACGAGCCCCCAGGAGCCTTTGGCAGTAATGGCCCTCAGTGGGACCCATTAACGCTCCAAGAAACTTTGGAGTTTGCAGCTGACGTTGACTTCTGGAGAGGTTTCATCAGCCTCCCCTGTGTCTGAGCTTCATGGACTCAGCACCAAAACCACCAGAGAGGGCGTTAAAATGCCTTGTGCTGGTCCTCTGCCACTAAACTGGTCCAGGCTCCTGGGATGGAGGAAACTCATGGCAAAGAGCTCCTCTGCAAAGCGGGAGAGAAGACGAGCAGGCAGAGAGAGGTTAAAGGCAGCTGGGAGTGGGAGGACACTGAGAGCTCACAGAGAGAGAAATCTTCACAGCCCTCGACACGGTAAGTCTCTGGGTACAGGGCAATGCCGCTGCAGTTCCTGCAGGGATCTCCTAAAGCTCTCATAGCCCAAAACCTATGGGATCTCTCTCCTGTGTAGCGCAGGAGGACGTGCCCAAGATCAGAGATTCTCTGCTGCACCATCAGACGGAGTAGACATTTCACAGGGACTTTTCCAGAAGCACCTCAAGGCAAGCGCTACCTGGGAGTTGTCCTGGTTTCAGCTGGGAGAGAGTTCATTTTCCTCCTAGAAGCTGCTGTGTTTTGGATTTAGTATGAGACTAATGATGATGAGACATTTTGGTTGGGTTGTTGCTAAGTAGTGTGTATGTTAAGTCAAGGACTTTTTCAGTTTCCCGTAGAAAACGAGAGGGAGCAGAGGCAGGACAAGCTGGGCATAGGAATATTCCATACCACAGACGTCATGCTCAGTATAGAAATGGGGGTTGGCTGGGCAGCAGGAATCCGTGTTTGGGTTTGGAAGGCAGGCAATGGGAAGAGATTTGCTCAGAGCTGTCCTGACTTGTGAGTGTGCTTTCCTCCTTTGGCAGTACCTCGGGAACAAAGGGATCCGATGTCCAACAGCAGCTCCATCACCCACTTCCTCCTCCTGGCATTCGCAGACACGCGGGAGCTGCAGCTCTTGCACTTCTGCCTCTTCCTGGGCATCTACCTGGCTGCCCTCCTGGGCAATGGCCTCATCATCACTGCCGTAGCCTGTGACCACCGCCTCCACACCCCCATGTACTTCTTCCTCCTCAACCTCGCCCTCCTCGACCTGGGTGCCATCTCCACCACTCTGCCCAAGGCCATGGCCAATTCCCTCTGGAACACCAGGGCCATCTCTTACACTGGATGTGTTGCACAGCTCTTTCTATTTCTCACCTTGATGTCAGCAGAGTTTTATCTTCTGACAGTCATGGTCTATGACCGCTACGTGGCCATCTGCAAACCCCTGCGCTATGGGTCCCTCCTGGGCAGCAGAGCTTGTGTCCACATGGCAGCAGCTGCCTGGGGCAGTGGCTTTCTCTATGCTCTCCTGCACACAGCTAATACATTTTCAATACCTCTCTGCCAAGGCAATGGCCTAAACCAATTCATTTGTGAAATCGCCCAGATCCTCAAGCTCTCCTGCTCAGACTCAGACTACCTCAAGGAAGTTGGGCTTATTCTACTCAGTGCCTGTTTAGTCTTTGCATGTTTTGTTTTCATTGTGCTGTCCTATGTGCAGATCTTCAGGGCTGTGCTGAGGATGCCCTCGCAGCAGGGACAGCACAAAGCCTTTTCCACGTGCCTCCCTCACCTGGCCGTGGTCTCCTTATTTGTCAGCACTGGCATATTTGCCCACCTGAAGCCCCCCTCCATCTCCTCTCCATTTCTAGACCTAGTGGTGTCACTGCTGTACTCGGTGGTGCCTCCAGCAGTGAACCCCCTCATCTACAGCCTGAGGAACCAGGAGCTCAAGGGTGCCTTGAGGAAACAGACCCAATGGATCCTGCACCATCAACAGTAATTTTCTTCCCCTTTCATTCATAGTGTTCAAATCACGTTTCAGAGAAATTTCTGCTTTTTTTTTTTCCTGATAATCATACTTAGAGGTAATTGCTTGGGATCATAGCACTTCTCTTCAGGCTCTTTCCTGTTGTGTCTCATCCTTGAAGAACCATGTGTCACCTCTTTCCTCCCTAAGAGCATCTCTGCAATAAAAGGGGATCTCCTGAGTGTGGTGCCTGATGGCTGGGTCTGCTTGATACAGTTTTGGCTACGAACAAGCCTGAGGAACTGGACTTTCCAAGCGTCTTTCCACCTTGTTTTGGGAAATAATGTCACAGTAGCACTGGCATATTTTAGACACCAAGACTTAGTTGAAGGCTCTCTTCTTGGTGTAGAGGGGCAGTGGAGATGGTACATGACCTCCCAGTAACATTCCTCAGGCTGTCACAGGTATGATGGGGCTGATGGCAGATGTCAATCCATGTGGAAAGGAATCTGGAGTGGTCAGGAGAGGACGGGGACAGGGTGGGTCTGGAGTGGTGTGGGAAGTGCCCAGGAGAGGAAAACCCCAATGTTAGCGGCGCTGTGTGACTGTGTGAGGACGTGCTCCAGTGGGCATGTGGGGCAGAGCCAGGTCTCCTGGAGAAGGAAGCAAGTCATTGTCCTGGTTCTGGCAGGGACAGGGCTAATTCTCCCCGGGCTCCATCAGGGACACAGGTATTCCATGCCATGTGAGCCATGGCCAGGCAGAGCTGCCAGAGGAGGGGCCAGGAAGTCGCTGCTGGGGAGCGGGCTGGGGCGTCCCGGGTCCGGTCAGGGAGCGGCGGTTCCGTAGTCGTGTTTGTACCTTCCTCTGTCCGCGTGTTATTGTTGTTGTTTTGTTGTTCCCTTTGCTGTTCTGTTAAACTGCCTTTGTCTCAACCCACAAGTTCTGCCTTTTTTCTTCCAATTCTTCCCGTATAGGGAAGGCCCGAGCGAGCGGCACTTAGTTCCTTGTTGCCGTCTGAGGCCAAACCACGACAGTCCTTTTTTGGCACCCAACGTGGGGCTCGAAGGGTTGAGATAACAACAGAATCCAACTAGAGCTTTGAAAAACGAATTTGTTGTATGCATTTATTGTATTAGGTAAATAGTCACTGGTCACCATGTTGCTTGGTTTGTTCTCGTGGCTGTGTCATGTAAATTCCTCTATGGCTTATGTACTCCCTGCAATGCTGTTTATCACCTCTGAGAGAGGGATCAGGATTGTCATTTTACTGTCCTGTGTGATATCGGCTTATGATATGAGAACATCACTTGTTAGACAGTTACTTGGGGGCGTTTAAGTGATATTGCTGTCCTGTCCGTACCTTGGGCACCGCCTCTCACAATTTATTAATAATTACACCCAGTCTGTGGGGGAAATGGGGGGACACTTTCCCCAGCTCTTTTGCCTCCATTTTCTCCTTCGGGTCAGGTATGACAGCTTTTGAGAATTTTGAATATCCTTGGGATGCTCAAACCAGCCTGGTCCTATTGTTATGTCTGCTGAATGTGTTCCAGGTCCTGTTCAGGGTTAAACGACTATTTAAGACGACCACCCAGAGACCTGCTCCGAGGCTGGACAGTCAGGGGTGGCACGGCATGTGGGAGAACATGGGCAGGTACCTAGAGAACTTCTCGCCTCCAATGGTCTGGGACTTCACCCCTGAACAATTACAGGGCCCTGACAGAGTGGTAGAATATCTGAAGGGAAAATGCTGTGGCTATTCTGGAGAGGCACAACTCACCGCGCTGTGCTGGGCCCTGGCCAGTATCTACCAGGCCCTGCTCAGTGTTACGCAGCACCCTCAGGGGGAAGAGATGGAGACCAGGACGACAGACACTGCGGCTACTGCAACCCCTGCGACGGACACTGCGGCTACTGCAACCCCTGCGACAGACACTGCGACTACTGCAACCCCTGCGGCAGCCACTGCCACTGAACCAGGGAACCAACCCGCGCCAGTATCAGTTGCCCCCATACAGAAGAAGAAGTACACGAAGAAATCAGTTCTCTTAGTAAGGGATGACGATGAACCAGGGCCATCACGAGAACAGGAGGAAGAGGAAGAACCAGAGATAATTACTCGATCCCCATCCTTGAGTGAGCTGCGGGATATGCGAAAAGATTTCAGCCGACATTCAGGCGAGCACATTGTCACCTGGATGATGCAGACTTACCCACAGACCCTGATGAGGTGCAACGCACAAGGCCCATGTGGCGGAAGTTTGTACGGAGCGCACCATCGTCATATGCCAACTCACTGGCAGTAATGGAATGGAAAGGCGAAGAGGGACCAATGGTGGATGAGGTGGCTGGCCGGCTCCGGCCATATGAAGAAAGTCTCTCTTCCCGCCTTGTCTCAGCTGTGGAGAAACTGTCGCGGGAGGTCCAGCAACTTGAAGAGAATATGTCCTACTCCCCACCTGTATGGGCCAGCATCTCAGCTATTAGGAGCAGGCGTTTCCCCACTCAAGAGAGAGAGTACAGAGGGTACACACCACGAGGCACCCTGTGGTTCTACCTGCGTGACCACGGGGAGGACATGAGGAAGTCGGATGGACAACCTACTTCGACCCTGTGGACACGGGTACAGGAGTTGCAAGGAAGGACAACCACAAAAGAGGATCCCTCCAGGAAAAGTGCCGCCCTGGTTTCCAGGGGGCAGTTCCCCAGACAGAGCAGAAGGTCTGATCTTACTTCTGATCCTCTTGAAGGAACTTCCAAGTCATTTCTGCAAGAAGTGAGTAACGGATACTATGACCAGGATTAGAGGGGCCCTGCCTCCGAACAGGGGGAGAAAAGGGACAACCGGGTTTATTGGACGGTGTGGATTCGATGGCCTGGCACATCAGACCCACAGGAGTATGAGGCTCTAGTGGACACGGGTGCACAGTGCACCCTAATACCATCAAGCTACAGAGGGGCAGAACCCATCTGTATTTCTGGGGTGACAGGGGGGTCCCAAGAGCTGACTGTACTGGAGGCTGAAGTGAGCCTAACTGGGAATGAGTGGCAAAAGCATCCCATTGTGACTGGCCCAGAGGCTCCGTGCATCCTTGGTATAGATTACGTCAGCAGAGGGTATTTTTATGTGGGTATTTAATGGATGTGATCAACAACATAGCAGCTATGTCTCCACCAACGAGTAAAAAGGAAACACAAGCTTTCTTAGGCATTGTGGGGTTTTGGAGAATGCATATCCCACATCACAGTCTAATTGTAATCCCTCTCTATCAAGTAACCCGGAAGAAGAACGATTTTAAATGGGGTTCTGAGCAGCGACAGGCTTTTGAACAAATCAGACAGGAAAGAGTCCATGCAGTGGCCCTGGGGCCAGTCCGGGCAGGACAAGACGTTGAAAACGTGCTCTACAGCGCAGCCGGGGAGAACGGCCCTACCTGGAGCCTCTGGCAGAAAGCACCAGGGGAGACCCGAGGTCGACCCCTAGGGTTTTGGAGTCGGGGATACAGAGGATCCAAAGCCCGCTACACTCCAACAGAAAAAGAGATCTTGGCAGCATATGAAGGGGTTCGAGCTGCTTCTGAAGAGGTTGGTACAGAAGCACAGCTCCTCCCAGCACCTCGACTGCCGGTGCTGAGCTGGATGTTCAAAGAAAGGGTCCCCACCACACATCATGCAAGTGGTGCCACAGGGAGTAAGTGGATTGCACTGGTCACACAGCGAACTCGAATGGGAAACCCCAGTCGCCCAGGAATTCTGGAGGTGATCACGGACTGGCCAGAAGGCAAGGATTTCGGAATGTCACCAGGGGAGGAGGTGACGCGTGCGGAAGAGGCCCCACCATATAATAAACTGCCAGAAAATGCGAAGAAAGATGCCCTGTTCACTGGTGGGTCCTGCCGGATTGTGGGAAAGCATGGAAAGTGGAAGGCTGCTGTGTGGAGTCCTACACGACAAGTTGCAGAGGCCAGTGAAGGACAAGGTGAATCGAGGCAGTTTGCAGAGGTGAAAGCCATTCAGCTGGCTTTGGCCATTGCCGAGCGAGAAAAATGGCCGGTACTTTATCTCTACACTGACTCATGGATGGTGGCAAATGCTCTGTGGGGGTGGCTACAGCAGCAGAAGCAGGGCAACTGGCAGCGCAGAGGCAAACCCATCTGGGCTGCTGAACTATGGCAAGATATTGCTGCCCGGATAGAGAATCTGGTTGTGAAAGTACGCCACGTAGATGCCCATGTACCGAAGAATGGGGCCACGGAGGAACATCAGAACAAGCAGCAGGTGGATCGGGCTGCTAGGATTGAAGTGGCTCAGCTGGATCTGGACTGGCAACATAGGGGTGAACTATTCATAGCTCGGTGGGCCCATGACTCCTCAGGCTATCAAGGAAGAGATGCGACATATAGATGCGCTCATGACTGAGGGGTGGACTTGACCATGGACACTGTTGCACAGCTCATCCATGAATGTGAGACATGCGCTGCAATCAAGCAAGCCAAGCGTTTGAAGCCTCTTTGGTATGGAGGGCGATGGCTGAAATACAAATGTGGGGAGGCCTGGCAGATTGATTATATCACACTGCCACAAACCCGTCAAGGCAAGCGCCGTGTGCTCACAATGGTGGAAGCAACCACTGGATGGCTGGAAACATACCCTGTGCCCCATGCCACTGCCCGGAACACTATCCTGGGCCTTGAAAAACAAGTCCTGTGGCGACATGGTACCCCAGAGAGAACTGAGTCGGACAACGGGACTCATTTCCGAAACAGCCTCATAGACACCTGGGCCAAAGAGCATGGCATTGAGTGGGTGTATCACGTCCCCTGTAACGCACCAGCCTCTGGGAAGATGGAACGATACAATGGGCTGTTAAAAACTACACTGAGAGCAATGGGTGGTGGGACTTTAAAACACTGGGATGCACATTTAGCAAAGGCTACCTGGCTAGTTAACCCCAGGGGATCTACCAATGGGGCTGGCCCTGCCCAATCAAAACTTCCACGTAGCGTAGAAGGGGATAAAGTCCCCGTAGTGCTCATGAAGAATATGCCAGGGAAGACAGTCTGGGTCAGTCCTGCCTCAGGCAAAGGCAAACCCATCCGTGGGACTGCTTTTGCCCAAGGGCCTGGGTGCACTTGGTGGGTGATGCGGAAGGATGGGCAGCTCCGATGTGTAGCTCATGGGGATCTGATTTTGGGTGAGAATAGCCAATGAATCAAATTGTGTGTTGTTAATTGCTAAGTAACACTGTCACTGTATGTCCTCATTACTATAATTGCTATCAGCTGTACTAGGAGTAAGGCACAGGGGTGATGGGATCAGAACTGACCTCAGCAGGTGGTGCCCAAAAACTGTCCTCAAGATCTACATCTTCAGCCCACGGACTGTGTGCATGAGCCACAGCGGGTGCACCAGTCACAAGCTCCGACAATACAGCATGCAAGAGGCCAGCACCACCCAGCATCTCACCTGCCCTGAGAGACTGTTCTAACAGATGGAGCCCAGAGCCATGGATGAAATGAACTCAACGGACACTTTGGAGGGATGGCCCATAGACTAAGGGCATTGTATCTGCATGAATATATAGGTATATATATACATGACAGGGGAAAGTGGTGGCAATTCCCTGGAACCTGTAAGATGTGGGCATGGCATAGATGGTCTGGAATAAGGGGTGGATAATGTCCTGGTTCCGGCGGGGATGGGGTTAATTCTCCCCAGGACGCAGGCATTCCATGCTATGTGAGCCATGCCCACCCTGAGCTGCTGGGGGAGGGGGCAGGACATCTCTGCTTGGAGCGGGCTGGGGCGTCCCGGGTCCGGTCAGGGAGTGGCGGGGAACGTCGGTTCCATAATCGTGTTTGTACATTCCTCTGTCCGTGTGATTGTTGTTGTTTTGTTGTTCCCTTTGCTGTTCTGTTAAACTGCCTTTGTCTCAACCCAAGAGTCTTGCCTTTTTTCTTCCAATTCTTCCCGTATTGGGAAGGCCCAAGTGAGCAGCACGTGGTTCTTAGTTGCCATCTGAGGCTAAAGCACGACAGTGGGCTGTTGTAGTTGCTCATGAACTGCTTGGAAAAAGGGACAAATTAGGAAGAGCGGAGCATTCCTGGTGTGCAGAATGGCTAGGTCCCAAAGAGCAGCTGTCAGCATGGCATAGAGATGAAGAAACATTCTCGTGTTGGGAGGAGAGGGAGAAGTGGCTACGTGGCCCTGCTCGCCCCAT
This sequence comes from Rissa tridactyla, assembly GCF_028500815.1. Classification (NCBI taxonomy): domain Eukaryota; kingdom Metazoa; phylum Chordata; class Aves; order Charadriiformes; family Laridae; genus Rissa; species Rissa tridactyla. The sequence continues at coordinate 1,620,278 of NC_071491.1, read as the reverse complement.
CACCCCCATGGAGCTGGTCCCACCACATCGAGTCCCAGCATCAGGTTGTTCTTGTCTGCTTCCACCTTCGCCATGAGGGCGTCCACTCGGCGGTGGGACGGGTGACAATGGACAATGCAGCGTCCCCGTTGGTACGTGGCTGTGGGGGGCGGGGCGTCGCCTAGCAACAGGGGACGCTGCCTTGTCCCTTGTCACCCGTCCCGTGTTGGTGTGACCACTCTGCTGCGAGGAGCCAGCAGAGGAGGAGGAGGAAGAAGAGGAGGAAGAGGAAGGCTTCAAGTGCCCATCCCTTCCAGCCATCCCGGGCCCCCCCTCAGGCAGAAAGGTTCCCATCCCCCTCAGGTGCCTCCATGGCTTTGGGCAGGGCAGCAGCCATGGCCCAGCTCAGCCTGTACCAGCTGCTGGACGAGGCCATCGGGACGCCCGAGCTCGGGGCAGTCAACTTCGTGGCGTTGCGCAGCCTGCTGCTCGCCATGCTCGGGCACCTGGGCCTGCGGGACCTGCCTGCCCAGAAGCAGGGGGACAGCCTGACCCTGCTCTGGGAGGGGGACCAGCCTGCAGAGGCACCCCCTGTGCTGGAGAAGGAGGGCGACAGGGCCCAGGACAGGGGGCAGCAGCCCCAGGAACCGGGGCAGTGGCTGCCTGGGAAGGACTTGCTCCAGGAGAGCACGAGGAGCCCCCAGCTGGCCTCCGTGGCCACCGACGTGGGCTGGATGAGGGACAAGATCAAAGCCAACGAGAGCGGCATCTCCAAGGTAGAGGCTCTTGCCCATCCCCTGGCTGCTCCCCTGCACGACACCCCATCCTCCGGGGTCCAGCCGCCGTTGTGCTGCCCTTAGACCAAGGGCTGGTATAAGCCTGAGCTGAGGGTGGCACGTGGGGCTTCAGTGAAGGAAAGGGGTGAAGTCTTGGGGAGGAAAAGCTGGGGCTGAAATGCTGCTCCGCTTGCTCTGGGTCTTCCCCACGTTGCCGTCAGCCGGTCCTGGTGGGGCCGATACCCAGCGAGTCCCTGGTGCCCTTGGCTCCCTTGGATGGAGGCTCGGCACCCTGGAGGTCCGGCCCCACCACCCTCTCCAGCCCTCTCTTCCCCGCTCCTGACCTTCAGCCGGTACCGCATCCACTCCTGGGGCAGCTGAGAGGCTCCATCAGCACCACATGGGCCTCATCTCCCACCGCTTGCCCACGGGCTAAAGCCGGCACTGGTGGGGGCCGGAGAGGGGCCTCACCCTGCATGGTGCTGAGCCACGGGTGACCATGCATCGCCAGAGCATCCCCTGTGGGGAGAGCTAAGCTTGGGCTGAAGGAAAGAGCCACCGTCAGCACTGCCGGGCCAGGTCCTGCCAGGGCTGGGACACCGCGGGAGATGGCGGCAGGGAGGGTTCCCCGCGCAGCTGGAGATGATGGTGGCCACTTTGTTAGCAGTGGCTGCTGCTGCCCTGGCCAGGCTGTGCTCGAGGGGGCTGCAGCGGCTCTTTGCCCTTTGGATGGGCTGCAGGGATCTCACTGGGAGCCTGGCAGGGGCAGCAGGGCTGGGGGCGTCCCTGCTGAGCCGGGCCGTGCAACGGGCCCCCCCGGGGCAGGGGTGGGGGTCTCTGGGGAGCTGCTGCCCCATCTCAGCTCTTGAAGATGTGATGGATGGGACGTGCTGCCCGCGCTGCCCTGCCAGCCTGGCACTGCCCCCCGGCTCTGGGCAGGCCACAGCGGCGGCAATGGTCCTGGTCCCCAGGGACCCTCTCCTGGGGCTCACCCCCACCACCCCTTTCTGCCAGGCCACAGCTCTCTCCGAGGAGCTCCTCCAGGAGATGGGCGCAATGAAGGAGGCGCAGTCCCACCTGGAAGAGGAGCTCCGGGCGATGCAGGAGGCACTCGGCTTGGTGAGCTGCCGCCAGTGCCCCGAGAGGGAGCTGGACCCTCGCCCCCTCCCTGCCCCTCTCCCCATCACCACCCCAGCCCCTGCCCCGCGGCCATCAGCCCTCCCTGTCCCCCAGCAGGAAGGGCACCAGGAGGGCAGAGTGGGAAGGATTTCCCAAGGAGGGCAGCAGGGCAGCTCAGCCACCCCCACCCAGAGCTCCCCACCCTCTGCCCACCAGCACGGCCCCAGGGAGGGCAGAAACGGGCACCGCTGCCTGCAGCTCAGGCTGGGACTAGAAGGAACTGTGGCCATCACCCAAAGGGATGCTCAGGCGCTTTGGAACCAAAGAGCCATCAAAAAAGACACCTGGGGGCTGGGAAGGAGGGCGAGAAAGCTCTGCCCCGCGCAACACAGCCACAGCCCCCGGGCACAGCCCTTCCCAGCGCCCCTCTCTCTTGTGCCCAAGGCAATGTGGGGATGCTCCTTTGAAATGTGCTCCCACAGCCAGACTGGTGTCCCTGTCCTCTCCCTGCTCCAGGGGAAACTCCAGGACGCCGCCAGCCAGCTGCCAGGCCCCCGTCACAAGAAGTGTCGTGGTGAAGTATGGCCGCGGGGGGTCCTGGATCCTGCACTGAGACAGGAGGTAGCTGTGTCCCCAGCTCCCCTGGGGGGACCATCCCTCCTGTGCTGGGGCATGGTCCATGGGTGGTGGGTGCTGGGCAGTGATGCTGGGGGGTCCTGTCCCCGAGGGGGCCGTCCCTGCCAGCTACGTGGCCGGGCTGAGCCCTTGATCCCTTCCTTCCCCAGAAAAGCCTGGAGGAAATGCGGAGCCTCAGCCCAGTCCCGGAGGAGGTGCGCAGCATGGTGGGCTGGGAGGTGCTGGGGGGTGGCTCGCCTGGTGGGCAGCGAAGCAGAAGGGGGAGGAGGAGGGGGCAGATGCCAGCATTTGGCACTGGGAGATGGTTTCCAAGTCCCGCCGGGGGCTGCTGCTCCTGAAACACCAGCGCAGCCCCTTGGGCTGGGAAGCGGGTCTGGGCAGCAGGCCTGGAGCACCGAATGCCCTTGCTGGAGAGCAAAAGGCCTCGCTGCCGTGGCCCGGGGAGTCAGGGAGGGTTTGCCGCTCCCCAGGCTCGACTGCTCAGACGCTGCCGGCCCAGAGGCCAGCAAAGCACTAAGGGGGCTGGGGAGGTTGCGGGAGGCTGTGGCCGTGGGCCCCGGGGCTCTGTGCGGGGGGGGCAGCCTTTGCCTTGGGGCTCTCGTGGTGTCCTTGAGTTTGGCCCCGGGAGGCGGTGCCTTGGAGACAGGCAGTGGGGACATGGCGGGGGGGCCTGGGCTCTGTCCTTGCCGCTGCATGGCTGCCTGTAACCCTGCTCCCCTTGGCCTCCTCTTCCCAGGAGGGCAGTGGCAGCCTTTCTTCCCCCACCGAGTCCCCCCAGGCGGACGTGGACACCCAGCACGGGGCAAGCTCCGTGCCGGGGATGGAGGAACCAGGGGCACAGCCTGTGCCCAGCGCAAGCAAGGGGGCTCCCGGGACACAGCCTGGCTCCGAGGAGACGCAAGCAGGGACACACAGAGCACCAGTGAGCCCTGAGAAGGCGGCAGGCGCTCCTTCAGATGGGAAGAGCATTTCTGATGCCAGCGCCACAACCCCCAGGATGCAGCCAGGGGCCCCTGGCACTCAGAGCACGACACAGGGGACAGAGCCAGGATCCCCCAGCACCCAAATCACCACCCTGGGCATGCAGCCAGCGTTCCCTGGCATCAAGACCACCAGCCCAGGAGAGAAGCCAGGGTCCCCTGGCGCCTGGACCGCCACCCCAGGGGTGCAGCTAGGATCCCCCAGCACGTCCCATTTGCAAGAGCCAGCAATGCCCTGGGGGTCCTCAGCCTCCAGCAGTGCCTCTGGCATTGGCATGGAGACAGTGGAGGCTCTCCGCCAGTCTGGGCAGCTTGGCCACCCGAAGGAGCAGGTGGCCCACCTGGAAGCCACCAAGTCAGACCATGCCGAGCGTGAGCAGAGGCACCTGCTCTTCCCGGAGGGAGGTAGGAACCGTGAGGGGGCTGGTGGGGGGTGTTTAGCGTGGGAACGCCCTGGGCTGGGGGCTCATCGTGCTCAGAGCCTGGCCTCAAGGGCGAGACCCCCTCACTGACAGCATGTCCCCTTGGACCATGTCCCTCTAGATGACAACAGCATCGCCCTCCGGGATCAGGTGTCCTCCCTGCAGGGCCTCGCCAGCGAGCTGCAGGAGGTGAAGGAGAAGGTGAGCCTGTGGCAGTGCCCGAGGGGGCTGCAGGGATGCCAGGGGGGATTTGGAGAGGGAGGGGGCAGCCAAAGGGCCCCCCCCCCACCAAAAAGGGACAGCACGGGGTGCCATGCCCTGACTCTGCCACCACCGCCATTCCCAGATCAGGCAGCTGGAGGATGCCCTTGGAAAGTCGTGGGTGGCTGGAGTGGACTGGAGAGCAGATGGCAGCGACCAGATCGCCCTGCAACTGGGGTAAAAGGACGGGAGAGGGTTTGCTACCCCACGGGGCTGCAAGGGAGCCCAGTGGCTGGGAGCATCCCAGTCTGGGGGGCGAGGGACACCCCCCTGAGTGGCCCCGATGAGGCTAAGCCTGCCTGTGCACCCATCTTGCTGGCCAGGTCCATGCTGCAGGAGACAAAGCAAGAGGTGTTGGAGCTGAAGGACCTGGGACTGCAGGAGTTAAAGCAAGAGGTGCTGGAGCTGAAGGAGCTGGGACTGCAGGAGTTAAAGCAAGAGGTGCTGGAGCTGAAGGAGCTGGGACTGCAGGAGTTAAAGCAAGAGGTGCTGGAGCTGAAGGAGCTGCAGTTACAGAAGATAAAGCATGAGCTGAAGGAGCTGGGAGAACACCAGGACATGACCGAGGCCACGCTGAAGCAGCTGGTGACAGAGGTGGCCGAGCTGATGCAGGCTCAGGTGAGGTCTAGGGGGAGTGCTCCCACTGCCTGCCGGCTGGGTGGGGGGGTCCTGGCAGGGTTCCCGGCCACGGCCCCTGGCCGGCTGCAGCCATCGAGCCTCCACAGCACCTTGGCTTGTTGGCTGCATCCATTCCATCTGAGAGCCGATCCCTTCTCCCCTTCCTGCAGCAGGACAAGCTGAAGGCGATGGAGAGCGCAGGGCAGGAGCAGGCAGAGGCGCAGGCAGCATGCCCTGCCTGCTGTGGGGACACCGGAGCGCAGGTGGGGCAGCTCCTGCAGCGCTACGAGAAGCTCCAGGAGGTGGTGGACTCCCTGATGTCCCGGCGGGCGGTGGGCAAGGTGCCGAGGCAGCTGCCAAGGCAGAGCCAGGTAGGGAGATGGCAGCATGGGGGGCTTGGGAGGGGGCTGCCAGGACTCCCCTGGCTGGTCGTGCTGTGCTGTAACATGGGGGAGCCCCTCGCTGCTCCCCACATTGCCTTGTACAAGTCAGCAGCACGGAAGGAAATGAAAGCCTTGGTGCAAATGTCCTGCTGGCACCGAGAGCCTTTGGCCACCGGCCAAGTAACCTGGCTCTGTCGCCACGGGGCAGCCAGTCCCCCCTTGCACAGCACGGCCCTGTCATCTTCCTCCCTGCAGCAGGATGAGGAGGTGCTGAAGCGCGTCCAGGCCACCCTTGTGCAGGTGCAAGGCAGCTACGAAAAGCTCAGCTCCGTCGTGGGGAACCTCCTGCGTGACAGTCAGCGGCAGCAGCAAGATACCAAGGTGGGTGGCTGAAAGCCCCACGGGGTCAGAGCATCCTCCAGGCAGAGCCTGGGCACCACAAGGAGTTTGTCCCTTTCCCGCAGGTTTTTAAGGGGGGTGGGAGATGGATGGGGGGCGCTGAACTGGCCGGGAGGCAGCTGCGACGCTGCCGTGGCATCATGGGGTGCTTTCTGTGTTGGCAGGCTCTGTTCCAGTCCCTGGAGAAGCTGGTGAAGGGCAAAGCGGACAAGAATGACCTGATGCTGGCACTCGATGTGGTATGGCCTGGAGGGTCCCCAGCAGCAGCCAAGGGGGTCCCAGGCAGGGTGACAATCACCCCTTGTCCCTTGGGTGCTTGGTGGCAGAACCTGCCGGGGGGAGGGAAGATTTCCAGACTGGCTGCGCGTCCCTCGCCAGGTCTCTCTGTCTCCCCACGGGTCCCTTTGGCTGCTGGCACCAACCCCATGGGGGTGATGGGGCAAGCAGGGCCACGTAGCCACTTCTCCCTCTCCTCCCAACACGAGCTGGCCCTGCCTAGGCTACCTTCGTCCTTTCCCCACCGCTCTCCTGCCCTTCCCTCTTGCTAGAAAGCAGACAAAACCAGCCTGGCTGGCAAAGTCAACCGCAGCGAGTTCGACACAAGGATGGAGCGGCTGACTGAGATGCTCGAGGAGGTGCTGAGCCGGCAGACGGGCCAGGAGAAGGTCCAGCAAGAGCTTAGTGAAGAGGTGGCCTCCAAGGTGAGGGGTGTCTCGTCTCTGCCACGCAAAACCTGCTCCTTCAGGGCTTGGCATCCCTCCGAGGATCCCTCTGCCAGCTGTCCCAGCCGGGGACCACCATGTCCCATCCCGGGGCAGCTGGCTGAGGGTGGGCACCTGTCCACAGCTGGGCCGCCAGGAGCTGGGGGCTCTGCAGAAGCAGCTGGAGGGGCACTGGGAGAGCAACCTCAAGCAGCTCCAGAAGGGCTCACAGGCAGGGGCTGATGATGCAGCTGGCATTAAGAAGTGAGTGCAATGGGGACGGCGGCGGCTTCAGGGACACCTCGCTGCTGCCTGCGAGCTGCCTGCCTGTGTCCCCCCCAGGAGCTCACCCAGCCCTTTTCTCCCCACTCCAGCCCGCTGCTGACCCACTTCCACTGCCTGTCCTGCGACCGGCCCCTCGACATGTCGGTGCCTGGCCCGTGAGTAGCACCTGGCGCTGTGGGCGGGACGGGGGGGCGATGGGTGCTGGCAGTGCCCCGCCGTGCCAGGCACAGGGGTTCGGGGCTCTGCCTGGGGGGTCTGACCCTGCCCAGCCCCCTTGCGGCCCTGCCTGGCAGCAGGGGGACGCAGAGCCCTCCCCGGGGAGCAGGGGGTGCCGTGGGCTACAAGCCCATGGGCTTCAGGGCACTGCCGCGTCACCCATCTACGGCTCCTGCCCTCCCCAGGCACATCGTGACCATCCCATCCCTGCCGCCGCTGTCCCCCCGCCTCGCCGAGCACCCCCGTACCATTCTCAAGCCAGAGCAGGAACAGCAGCACGAGCACAGGTAGGGGACACGGGGACCCATTCCTGTCCCACTGGGGTGCAGGGTGGCCTGGCCCCGGCGAGGGAGAGCTCTTCCCCAGGTGGGGGCGGTGGGGTCCGGGCGGACCTGGGCAGGGCAGGGGAGCAGAGCTGTGCTGCAGAGGGTCAGCTGTGCTTACCCCCGCCTCTGAGGGGTTTTACAGCCCCCCCTCGCTGCCCGTCTGGCCCAAGTCTCTGTCTCAAGGGCGCTGAAGCCACGTGCGATGAGTTGTGTCTGGTCTCAGCCTGACCTCGGGCTTAGGGAGGTCAGGGTCCTTCTCCCAAACAAGTTGCTGAAATCAAGCGCTGCAGCCGGGACAGCCCAGCTCCTGCCTCCTGCTGTCCTTGGCGTGGGGTGCAGGGACCTGCCACTGCCACGGCCAGCTCCCGGGGGCTGTGGGGAAAGAGCAGATCCAGCAGGACGGCCGGGGGCTCTCCTGCAGCAGGCAGAGGGGAGCCGGGAGGGACAGACCCCACCACTGAGCATCCGCGTACCCCGTCCCACAGGCAGCCGCCAGCCGAGGTCAAGTACCCCACCGTGCCGCGGAGCTGCGGGGGCCGCCACACTGTCACCACCCCACTGCAGCGCCGCCAGGGCCTCCAGCTCTCCCGGCGCCTCCAGCCGCTCCTGCTCCCCAACAAGGTAGGGATGACAAAGGTAGGGATACGGCGGGGGCCACTGAGGCCGAGCCTCTGCAGGGGCTGGGGGGGCATCTGTGCCTCAGTTTCCCCAGGGAGAGCTGGCTGTGGCAGGGTTGCCAAGGGATGCCGAGTTCGGCCCCGTGGCTCAGCCAGCCCGCTCTCTCATTCCCAGTGCAACGTGGTGGACCTGTTGGCAAAGGACGGCTGCATGTCCAGGGAGCAGCTGGACAGTCCCGTGCTCACGGACAAAGAGGGTACGGCCGGGGCTGGCTTGGGGAGAGGATCCCATGGGTGTGAAGGGGCAGCGGGGAGGGCAGGGCACCCACGAGGTGCTGGGTTTTCCCCACCCGTGTCCCCCCCAGTGCCCCCACCCCAGCTCACTCTGCTCTCTCCTGCCACCCCTGCTGCCTGACAGGGCCAGCACAGCACCAGCCCGGGCTGCACAAGGCAGCGGAGAGCAAGAGCGACTCGTCCGACTGCCACCTCCCTCACGCACCAAGGCCCCCGCGGGACAGACCCAGGAGCCGGGCAGCTGGGCAGGGACAGCTGCTCTCCAGAAAGTGATTTCTTATTTAACTAATAAAAAGCCCTTGATGTTATTTTGTGTTGGTTTTTTTTTCCCTTTGTTTTGGCCATGAACGGCGGTCACAGGGACAGAGAGGGCATCCCCCTGACAAATCACAGCCCCCAGTTCCACTCTCCCCCCTCAGAGCCCAGTGGGAAATACAGCAGGCAGTGGGCTTGTGGGCTCCTGTCGCCTCTGCGCGGGAGTTCTGCTCTGGGCTTCCCTGGGATGGTGACGCAGCTTTCTGCCATTGGGAGCCACGATGCAGATTTCAAGCGCTGTAATGGAACGGCGCTGGCTGCAGTGCTGCGCCTGCCGAGTGAGCGCCTCCGACGCACAGGAACACCAGGAGCGACACAACACACTCCCTTTTACATGGCACGGTGATTTATGATCAAAGCGCAACAAATTGCTGCTCCTGAGCACTGCAGCACAGTTTGTACGTGCAAACCTAGAGGTGCCCAGGCAGCTCATCGTGCTGGCCCTGTTCTTGCTCCAGATGCACCAGGAAGGGACGCCTCAGCCCTAACAAGAGGCAGCAGCCACCAGCTGTGCATCCACTGTTGGCAACGTTGAGAGAGCCACCCCCACTCTTGTAGAAGCTGACACACGCACCGCTGGCATCTTACAGATGCGCAGTCAGTCCAGAGTGCTTCCAGGGTGTTCGGGGACAGCAGTTCAGTGTTCAGCTACAGCAGAGCAGAGCGGGAAGAAAAGCAGAGCCAAGTATCAGCTGCTGATTCCCAGGAAGGCCTGGGTCGCTACACACTCCTGGGTAAATTCCTGTGCGAGACACTGAAGCTCGTACAGAAGCTCTGCAGTCACAGCCAAAATTGTCACTTTTCAGACTTAGACTGAAAGATCCATTTCTTTCTAGACTATATAGCCAGAAAGCAGGGTAAAGAGGAGGTGAGGTATTGATTCCGAAGGTGTGCAAAAGCACTTCTTTGTCAGCGATGGAATAAAAGGACACGGTCTTCTTTTGTAGCTCCAGCAAAACTCCAACCTTCAATGGTTTATCCTTGCAGAATAACGTTTCTTGATCTCTGTGCCACGCTGACAGCTGCTCTTTGGGACCTAGCCATTCTGCACACCAGGAATGCTCCGCTCTTCCTAATTGGTCCCTTTTTCCAAGAAGTTCATCAGCAACTCCAACAGCCCACCCATGGCTGGCCTGGGGAATTACTTCCCAGTAGCGGCACCCCGCAGAGAAGCTCTGGGAACATGTCACTTGGCTGATGCAGAATCTCTTGGGCGATGGCTTTAATAACAGTGGATGTGCATCCCTACTCAAAACAGAAAGAGTTAAAGCATTTCAAGAGCAGGAACCTCACCTAGTGCTGTCCGTCCCACACGCTTCTCCCTTCAATTACCCCATGCTCCCTTCTCTCTTTGATGAAACTCTCAGGCATCTCGAGCACTTAACAACGCTGCTCCTCACATGCAGCTTCCTCCAGCATTAATGACATCACAATCTACTCGCCAGCAATGGCAGCTTTGCCTTCATCTTCCTCTTGCCTGCCCCTAACATCTCCTCATCTCCCTGGCCTTTCCTCCAGAACTTCACAATCCCTGCCCTCCTTCTACATCCTGGGAAACATGAGTAAGACTTAGGGGAGGGGTTGAAGATGAAAGGGGGTAGAGGGACAGAATTACATACATACAACTTAACCACGTGTTACTAAATCTGAAATTGGTGCCCCCTCAAAGTTGGGCAGGATCCCAAATCAACATTCACAACAAGAGTGGACATGAGGAGAAAGAAATGTCCCATGAAGGACAGTGCTGTGACTGCTGAGGTCACCCAGAGGGAGCCTGGATCAGCGCAACGCTGGGTGTTCCAAGGACCAGGCAGGGAGGAAGAAGAGCTGCCAGGAAAGGCGAAGAGATGCCCCAGTGGGAGCAAGGGGAGGAAAGAGGTTGGGTGTCCACAGCCCGCAGGTCTTTGTCCCCTTGGCTGTGGCTGTTGTCTTTGCTACCAAGGCCTGAAAGGAGACACCTTAATCTCATGGAACCGGGGCCTCACTGCTTCCTCGCACCCCCCAGGGAGGCCGGGAGGTGTGGTGCCGTTGGCCTTCACTCGGCATTGCACACCTCACACCTCACTGCCCCAGGAGGAGCCCTGAGCCAGTGTGAGGGACAGGATCCCCCTTCCCAGGGCTGGCTGCTTGGCGGGATAAAATACAGCAAGGCTTTACTCAGCATCGGCTCCACCTGCACAGTGCCTTTGCCTCCCTGTAATCACAGCCTGCAGTTGCCTGCTCGAACAAATCCATGGGGAGGCTTGGTCTGTCATGGCCCTCAGTGGGGACAATTAATGCTCCAAGACACTTTGGCGTTTGCTTCGGACTTGAATTCCTGCACAGGTTGTTCAAGCTCCTCTCAGTATCTGGCATTCCTGGGCTCAGCAGCAAATACCCCATGGGGCTCGTTGAAGTGCAGAAAGCCCTAAGGAGCCACAGCTCTGCCATGATTTTCTTCAGGGCTTCTAGCCTGGTACAGCTCAGTGGAGAGGTCTCAGGAGTCTACTTAAAGTGGAAGGTTTCAAGAAGCACTTAATAAAAAGGTAATTTTTCATTTGGAAAGGGCTTTTCATTAGTCTTTTTATTTTTCCAGAGGAAATGCTTGCAGCTTTCTCCAGCTGATACTGAACCAGAGGGTCTCCTAAGGAGGACTGGAGAGGTAGCAACTGCCATCTCCTCGAGGTCCCCCCACTGTATGGACAACTTGCCCCCTCACCTCCTCCTCCCCACCGTTTCTCTTGGGGCTGCCTGGGACTTGCATTCTTTTCCTACATCAGACTTGTGCGCTGAGTCTGCAGCTGAATGTTCACAGCTCCTTTGCACCAATTCCTGCCCGATTCCCCCGCAGACTTGGCTGTAAATAGACAAGGGATTCTTATTAAATCTGAACAGCCAGAAGGAAAAAATGATACCAATGAATTAAAGAAACCCAATGCATTCCTCCACTATGTGCCAAGTCCAAGCCTCCAATAAGGTCCACCTTCCTCAAACCATCAACATAAAAGAAATATGTTGGAGAGATTGATAGGAAATTCTAAATATACGCACCATTAGTGAGTTGGCTAAAGAGACAGTGTGGCAGATTAAGTAAACTTTGCCTTATTCTTGGCCAAATTTCCATCCCAGAGCCTTGTCACCAACTCATGTCTCTAGTGATGTCCCTGCCCATGTTACATTATGTGCTTGTTAAACAAAACTCTTCTCCAGCAAACTCGGGCAAAACTCTTCCTTGGAGACAGTCTCTCCTCAAAGTCCCCTGGCAACCATACGGTGAATTGAGATGCAAGAATAAACTCATTACAGTTCCTTCACGTTAACGAGCTCCCAGGGGAAAGTCACGCAGTGTGGAGGGCCCTGGCAGGAATAAAGAGCCTTGGAGGTTCAGCAGGGTCTGCTGAGGGCTGTGGCTGACGAAGCTGCTTCAGGATGAAGTGTGCCTCCCTGGGGGCTGATTGGAGCAGAAAACCAGAGGCAGTGATTTCAGGGTGACAAAGAAAGGAGGCAGAGACATCCTGTGTGCTGTAGCCCCCTGGATGTGCCCTGCCAAGCCAAGGGGCCCAGTGCTAATCCCCAGCTCGTTGCAATGGGGATGCTTTTGGTCATCACCACATGAGCTTTCCCTCTGCTCACCACCAGGGCCCATACACGCCGAGTGCCTTCCACACTCTTGCCCCTCAGACTCGGCACGACGCAGCTCCCCCTAAGCCTTTGCCTGGACCCTAACCCTAACCCCTCACCTGCAGCTCTCATCTGTAGCCCTTCCCTGAACACCAACGCCAAAGCTGAAACCCTCACCACATGCCTCACGCCTAAACCCAAACCCAGCTCCCTCGTCCTGTCACCAACTCAGAGATACTTATTGGAGAGGCCAAGACTGGTGGCAGCCTGGGCTGCAGTGATCAGTCCCTGGTGGAATTCATGATCTGAAGGGATATATGCCAGCTGAAAACTATAGTCAAGATCCTATACCTTGGGAAAGGAACTCTCAGCTGTTTTGGTCACTGGTAAATGGGACACGTGTGACCCTCTGGAAGTGCAACAAGGCCACGTGCAAGGTCCTGCACCTGGGTCGGGGCAATCCCCAGTATCAATAGAGACGGACTGATGAATGGATTGAGACCAACCCTGTAGAGAAGGACTTGGGGATGCTGGTGTGTGCAACATTGGACAAGAGCCGGTAATGTGCACTTGCAGCCCAGAAAGCCAATCATAGCATGGGCTGCATCTACAGAAGCGTGTCCAGCAGCTGGGAGGGATTCCCCCTCTCTACTCCAATCTCATAGAACTTCATCTGGAACACTGTGTCCAGTTCTGTGGGCCCCAGCACAAGAACGACATGGACCTGTTAGAGCAGATCAAGAGAATGATCATCAACAATCATGGGAGGGCTGGAAGACCTCTCCTAAGGAGAAAAGCAGAGAGAGTTGAAGTTGTTGAGTCTGGAAACAAAAAGCTCCAAGGAGACCTTCTTGCAGCCTTTTAATCTATGAGGGAGCCTTGTAAGAGAGAGAGAAAGATATTTTATCAGGGCCAGTAACGACAGGACAAGGGGCAATGGCTTTACACTGAAAGAGGGTGGATTTAGATTGGACATAGGGAAGAAATTGTTCACAATGAGGGTGGTGGGACACTGGAAAAGGTTGCCCAGAGAAGTTGTGGATTCCCCATCGTTGGAGGTGTTCAGGGTCAGGTAGGGCAGGGTTTTGAGCATCCTGATCGAGTCGCAGATGTCCCTAAAAAACGGGGATTGGCCAAGATGATCTTTCAAGGTCCCTTCAAACCCAAACCATTCTGGGATACTATGAGTGCAGATGTGGCCACACCAGTGCTGAGTCAAGGGGGACAATAACTCCCCTTGTCTGGATGGCCACGGTCCTTCTAACACCACCCCACATGCAGCTGGCTGTAATGGTGCTGAGCCTTTACCAGAGGCTCACATGGCATCCCTCAAAGTCCCCAGGCCCGGCTCCTCAGACTCACTCCTTGTCGGGGGCGGCTAGCAGAAAAGTACAAGTATGCAAGAAATTCGAGGGCATGCCGACCTTGCAGACCTGAGACAAATAACTCTGAGGAGCCAGGGAACAACTGGCCTTACGGGTCTGAGATAAATAACCTTGAAGAAGTAGGGAGTAGGCAACAAGTTATCCCTGTAGCTTTTAGCACATTCCAAAACTGTAGCTTCTAGCATGTAGCGAAACCGCAAGTAGGAGGGATTATTGTAATGAAACATTTAGAGCTAAGCCAATTAGAAATGATAGAATTTGTGTAATTTATGTAACTGTTAAGTAGCTGTATAAAAAGCTTTCCGACGCGTCTAATAAACCGACATCTTGCTTGCATCAAGCAGCGTCCCATCTCTCAATCGCGGCAAATTGGTGACCCCGACGTGATGGGGTGGTGAACCGCCTAGCTGAGCGGCTTGCTGCGAGTCCCACGGAACTTTGAATGAGCTGCTGAAAGGAAGCAGGAACTGGCCAGCAATCCCTCTGGATTTAAGAGGTGAGCTGTGGGAAACATGGGGAATCAGATGTCCCCCGCAGAGAGAGACGTATATGAAGTTATGAAAACGCTCCTCCGGAAACATAAAAAAGATATTTCCAGGCAGGACTTAAAGATTATGCTTAAGTGGGTACAAATGAAGATCCCCACTGTTACGGCCTCCAGTATTTTTACCCGGGAACTTTGGGACGATGTGGGGGTAAAGTTGTGGGACTTAGCGACGTCAGGGAATGCCGAGGCTCAGCGTTTGCTTCCGTGGTGGAGAAATATCTTTGAGGCTATTAAGGCACAGGAAAGGGGCCATAAACACTCTCCAGATACTAAGGGGGAACCTTCATCAGCTCAGCCTTTGCTTCCCCCTCCGCTACCTCCGCGACGCGCTAAGTCGCCCGGACCCTTAAAGGTCTGTGCCGCAGGCTACCCTCCTGAGGAAGATCCGCTTGACCCGGGGCCCGTTGATCCCCATAAAGAGCCTGACTTGTACCCCCCTGACCCTCATGATACGTGGGCGAATATTAGACGTCAAGCTTTAAAAGAAGGTGACTTGGAAATAGCGCGAACGATAGTCACCCCTGTTATTTATCAAGGCCGGGGAGTGCAGTGGGAGGCTTTGTCCTTCCCGGTGATTAAAGAGCTGCGCCGTACCATCACAGAACACGGGCTCTCTTCCCCATATTTTGCGAGCCTGCTGTCTTCTGTCTTTGATACGTATGTTATGACTCCCCATGATTTAAAATCGCTAGCGCAATTGTTATTAACCCCTTCCCAGTATTCCCTGTGGGAGTCGCATTGGAGGGGGGGCCTTCAAACTCTCCTCACCAGCTACGTGGGTCATAATAATGCTGCTCTTGCCGCACTGACCATGGAGCACCTTATGGGTACGGGTCAGCACTCTGATCCAGCGGCACAGGCTCGAGATTGTCCACGAGAGGCCCTGGAAGCGATCTGCGAAGAAGCAAAAAAGGCTTTACTTAAAATACCCGATTCCAGTAAACCTCAAAAGGCATTCACCTCTATTACGCAGGAACCTCGGGAGCCGTACATGCAATTCATTGATAGACTTAAGCAAGCTTTAGAACGCCAAATAGATAATACCGAAGCTCGAGAAATTTTGCTATTAAAATTAGCAGTTGAAAATGCTAACGCCGACTGTAAAAAATTACTTAAATCTCTCCCTAACCCAGCTCCGACTTTGGTTGAAATGGTAGAGGCTTGTAATCGTATCGGTACTGTGGACCATAAATTTGAAGCCATGGCAGCTGCTTTCGCAGCTATGAGAGGCATGTCTGGGGGAGGAAATTGCTACGGTTGTGGTAAACCAGGCCATATCAAACGAAATTGTCTCGCCTCTAATGGGGGAGCTAAAGCCCAAGCCCCTGGGATCTGTCCCCGATGCAGGAAGGGGCGTCATTATGCTAATCAATGTCGTTCTAAGTATAATTTTCAAGGGCAGCCGATACAGGGAAACCGCTTGCGGAGCGCGGGGCAGCGACGCGCACAGACACAAGTATCGTCGCCGGTGAATCGAGCCATGCAGATGGGTGTGACCTCGCCACAAGTCTTCGCCCAGCAACAGCCGGTAGCGCCGGATTGGACCTGGCAACCTCACACGCAGTAACGTTGCTTGATTCCTCTGTTCATTTATTAGCAACTAATGTTTCAGGTCCTTTACCCCCGAAAACACAAGGGCTACTATTAGGGAGATCATCGGTTACCTTAGCCGGACTTTTTGTATTGCCTGGAGTAATTGATGCGGATACCGTTGGGGAAATTAAAATCATGGCCTGGACCCCATTTCCCCCTTGCACAGTACCCAAAGGAAGCCGCATTGCACAATTACTACTGATCCCGCAGAACACAAGCTCTCTTTCACCTCACCCACCTCCGCAGCAAAGACAAGGAGGTTTTGGATCTACTGGGGATCCACAGATTCTCTGGGTACAGTCCATTTCCCAGAAGCGACCACTTTGTCAACGTACTCTTATTCACGGCACTCAGCAAGTAATCCTGAATGGGATTATTGACACAGGGGCCGATGTTACCGTAATTTCACAGGCGAAGTGGCCTCCACAATGGCCTTTGGCAGCTGTGCCTCAGGCACTAGCCGGAATCGGAGGAGTTGGTAGAAGCCACCAATCCTCGGAATTGATCCAAATCAAAGGCCCAGAAGGACGAGTGGCTTCCGTCAAGCCTTTTGTGCTGCCTGTTCCTATGGTCTTATGGGGACGTGATGTGCTATCACAATGGGGAACTTCCATTCAGTCGCATTTTTAGGGGGGGCCATTGAGGTGCGCGACACCCTAAAACTGACTTGGAAAACTCAGACGCCCATTTGGGTAGATCAATGGCCCCTACCACTCGAAAAGCTTCGCGCTCTCCAAGAACTGGTTACGGAACAATTAGCAAAAGGACATATAGTACCTACTACTAGTCCTTGGAATTCACCTGTCTTTGTTATTAAGAAGCAATCTGGCAAGTGGCGCCTGCTCCATGATCTCAGAAAAATCAATGATGCTATGGTAGATATGGGAGCTCTGCAGCCAGGACTCCCTTCTCCAACTATGATCCCCCGCAATTGGCATCTCACCGTTATTGACCTTAAGGATTGCTTTTTTAACATTCCACTACACCCTGATGACGCTGCCAAATTTGCTTTTTCAGTCCCAAGTGTCAATATGCAAGCCCCTGTGCAACGATATCAGTGGGTTGTACTGCCACAGGGAATGAAAAATAGCCCGACAATTTGTCAATGGTATGTCGCTAAGGTACTTAGCCCTGTCAGGGTTGCGTTGCCTCAAGTTCTGTTATATCATTATATGGATGATATCTTGATGGCTGCGCCTCACCTTGAGCTCATGGAAAAGGCCGTAGCCCTTGTCACGGCCGCTGTCAATTCGGCAGGCCTCTGTATTGCGCCTGAAAAAGTCCAGAAAATGCCCCCTTGGACCTACTTGGGTTGGCGCATCAGGACCCAGACGATAGTTCCCCAACCTGTGCATATACAGGCGGACATTAAAAATTTGCACGATGTTCAAAAACTATTAGGGACCATTACTTGGGTCCGACCCTTGCTAGGAATCTCCAATTCAGACTTAAGCCCTTTGTTTGAACTCCTCAAGGGAGATTCCGATTTACGCTCCCCTCGTCGACTTGGTCCTGAAGCTGCTGCCTCATTACAAAAAGTAGCGGAAGCCATCGCCTTACGGCAAGCACACCGCTGTGCGCCTGAACTGCCCTTCAGTTTAATTATTTTGAACCCTGCACGTCAGCCATATGCTTTGATTTTTCAATGGGACCCTAACAATCCTGATCCCTTATTAATCATTGAGTGGGTCTTTTTACCCAACCAGCCCACTAAAACAATTTGGACGCAACATGAAATGTTTGCTTCCTTGATAATTAAAGCACGGCAGCGCTTGCTTGCCCTGTCAGGGATGGACTTTGCTTCTATCTGTTTACCTGTAACTAATATGTACCTACAATGGTTATTCCAACAGTCTGATGCTTTCGTGTTTGCCTTAACAGATTATACGGGTCAACTAACCTCACATCCTCCGTCCCACAAGCTTCTACATGCTCATTTTAACTTAATATCCATACCAAAGAGATGTCACCAGCCCCTCCAAGGCCTTACTGTGTTCACCGATGGGTCTGGAAAAACACACAAGTCGGTGATTGTCTGGTGGGATGACCGCTCTCAACAATGGGAGTCGGACGTTGAGACAGTCTCCGGGTCCCCTCAAATCGTAGAGCTTGCCGCTGTTGTTCGAGCTTTTCGTAAGTGGTCTACACCACTGAATCTTATTACTGATTCTGCTTATGTTGCAGGCGTCGTCGAACGGGCAGAGGCCTCGGTGCTGCGTCATACTTCGCATGCTGATTTGTTTGCTTTGTTGCAGGAACTTGTTTTCCTTTTAACCTCTCGAACACATCCCTGTTTTGTTTTACATGTTAGATCGCACACCTCTTTACCTGGGTTTATTGCAGAAGGCAATCGACGGGCCGATATGCTCACTCTGCCGGTACAAGTTTTACCTGACCATATTGCACAAGCTAAGCTTAGTCATTCCTTTTTCCATCAGAATGCAGGGGGCCTCAAACGTCAGTTTGGCCTCACTTCTCAGCAAGCGGCGAACATTATCGCTGTCTGCCCTGATTGTCAAAAACATTCTTCTCCTACGGCACCAGGTGGGGTTAATCCCAGAGGCTTACAAAGCCTGCAATTATGGCAGACGGATGTCACACACTATCCAGAATTTGGGAGATTAAAATACGTCCATTCCTCTATTGACACCTTTTCAGGCGCTCTATTTGCCTCCTGCCATGTGGGGGAGGCGGCGAAAGATGTTCGCAGGCATCTGCTGCGTGCTTTTGCTACCTTAGGCATCCCTGCACAAACCAAAACAGACAATGGCCCTGCTTATATCTCGGCTGCACTTAAAACCTTTTTTATCTCTTGGGGGATCACTCACATCACTGGGATCCCGCATTCCCCTGCGGGCCAGTCCCTGATTGAACGCTCTCATCAGTCTTTAAAGCACTTGTTACAGCAACAGAAAGGGGGAGTAGGGACAGCCACCCCTGAAGAACGTCTACAGAAAGCCTTGTATGTTTTTAACTTTTTAAATTGTTCTTTAATAGATAACAACCCTCCGATCGTTCGCCACTTTAACACAAACACTTCTTTCGAAGCCAGCGTAAAAGCTCCAGTCCTGATCCGCGACCCTGAGACAGGTAAGGTCTTGGGGCCATACCCCCTTGTCACATGGGGCAGAGGCTATGCTTGTGTTTCCACAGAACGAGGCCCCAGGTGGATCCCAGTGAAGAGCGTGCGACCTTTCCGTGAACCCCTACCACAGTCGGACGGCCACAACACCAATCCACAGCTAGATCATTCCCCTGAACAGCATACCGGAGAACATTCGGAGGACTGATGCAGTGCTCTTATGGACAATAGAGCAGAGACGCCAGTAGAACATATTCATTGCGTCGCCTGTGGTGATTGTGACCCTTAGGTTTTATGTGACTGCTATCGCTGTGGTAAGAGATGGTAGCGATGGTTAACATTGGCCAATAGATGGTGTGACAGTTGCCTAATATATGAAGTTAGCATTGTAAGAATTTAGCATTGCAAAAAAAAAAAGGGGGTGGGGGGAAGAGTCCTTCAAACATTATGATCCTGTTAACACTTTTTTGTATATGTGCGGCCTGGACACATGCCAATCCTTTGCCAGGGTACCATCCTCACCTTTTTGACCCCCGTCAAAATGTCGGGGTTACTCTGGCCAGGTCGCTCAATACAACTAGCTTTTATGCCAGTCTTGCTACGCCCAGCTCGCCCTTCATCACCTGCTTAGTAGGGGTACCACTGAATAACTCGACCTTTTTACTGTTTAATAACTCTATGACAACGTTACGGAAGCAGTACAGTATTTCTGGAAGGCTTCCTTTTTCATAGAAAAATCTTAAGGACCTTTTTGAAAAATACGATAATTGGGATGATAAATTACCAATAGGGCCCGAGCCGCAGGAAATTGACTTAGTAGATTCTCTTAATGCTTCTCACTGTTTGTTTATTGGCCTTAGGTCATGGTCGGGGGCCCAAAAAGAGGGGCGCTTAGTAAAGGATTCTCCACCGACCGTCATCTCACCTATTGGTAATGCTACCCTCTGGCAACAACAATGGTGTTTGAGCATTGCTCGAGACGCCACTCACTCAGCCCCCGGTACCATGCTCCCTAGGCGGCTCCCCTTGGGGTTCTTTTTTATTTGCGGAAATAGAGCTTGGTCTGGGATCCCTTCTAACCCTAGAGGAGGCCCGTGTACTATTGGACAGCTTAGTCTTGGCACTCCTCACTATCATCCAAGCCCAAAACAGCGGTTACGTTTTACTCGTGACACAACACAAGCATTAGAAAATACCTGTGACGATAATGTTAAGCTATGGAATCGCTGGGAGGTTTTTTCGCCTCGCTATTTACCCCTGGGGTGGCAGCAGCGAGAGCCCACAGAAACTTAGATGCA
This sequence comes from Rissa tridactyla, assembly GCF_028500815.1. Lineage (NCBI taxonomy): Eukaryota > Metazoa > Chordata > Aves > Charadriiformes > Laridae > Rissa > Rissa tridactyla. The sequence goes on along the minus strand of NC_071491.1, from coordinate 1,600,446 downwards.
ATTGCCTGTTGGGTTATTAAGCAAGCAAATGCTACCAGCCGCATACTATCTGAGATGGCTGAAGACTTGTCTACGGTACAACATGCAGTCCTGCAAAACAGAGCCGCTATTGACTTCTTGCTACTAGCCCACGGACATGGCTGTGAGGATTTTGAGGGAATGTGCTGCATGGACTTAGAGGACCACTCTTCTGCGATACATAAGCAAATTCCACAACTCCTCGCGCATTCACAAAAGGTGCAATCTGATACGGACTTCTTCGGATTGGGTGCTTTGGGTGATTGGTTTGGGCTAAAGGGCTGGCTTAGGAGCCTGGTACAATCTGCTGTACTCATATTAGTTATTATATTGGTAGGCCTTTCGATTCTAAGCTGCGCTCTTTCCTGTGTTAGGTCTATGGTGACTAAAGTTGTTCGACATACATGGTTTATTCAAAACGGCGATATTCTGAAGATTTACGCTAGTGTTAGTTCTGTCCAGCTCACTGAGTATGATGACCTTTAAACCCGCGCCTCAGTTCTGCCTTTAAAGAAACAAAAAAGGGGGAGATGTCGGGGGCGGCTAGCAGAAAAGTACAAGTATGCAAGAAATTCGAGGGCATGCCGACCTTGCAGACCTGAGACAAATAACTCTGAGGAGCCAGGGAACAACTGGCCTTGCGGGTCTGAGATAAATAACCTTGAAGAAGTAGGGAGTAGGCAACAAGTTATCACTGTAGCTTTTAGCACATTCCAAAACTGTAGCTTCTAGCATGTAGCGAAACCGCAAGTAGGAGGGATTATTGTAATGAAACATTTAGAGCTAAGCCAATTAGAAATGATAGAATTTGTGTAATTTATGTAACTGTTAAGTAGCTGTATAAAAAGCTTTCCGACGCGTCTAATAAACCGACATCTTGCTTGCATCAAGCAGCGTCCCGTCTCTCAATCGCGGCATCTCCCAACCTTCTCTCCCTCCCTGACCTCCTCCTCCTGGCCCCAGCCGTGCCCCAGGGCCTGGCCCTGGGCGAGGGCAGCCCCGGGGAGGCGGCCATGGTTCCCGCGGGGTCAGAGGGCAGGAGGGGGCGCCCCGGGGCACGCTGGGAGTTGTGGACCCGGCACAGGGCTCCCGGCGGCCATCTTGTGTCGGCTGAGGGGAGGCTGGCACAGGCCGACAGGACAGATCTGCAGAGCCGGGAGCTGCGGTGAGTCCTGGGCCCTTGGGCTCCTGTCAGCCCTCTTCTGCCTCCCTGTTCCTCCCTGCCCTTCCCCTTTCCCTCTGGGTCCTGTTTTTCGCCTCCCTGTACCTCCCTTCCTCTCTCCTGCTGTGCTCTGCTCCCTGTCGCCCTTTCTCTTCTCTCCAAGTCCCTCTCTCTCTCTGTCATCCTTCCTCTCCCTCTACTTTCCCCGTCGCCCTTCTTTCCTGCTCCCTGGGCCTCTTGGTTTCTCTCTCTCTCTTCTGCACAGAGGCCCCAGGCTGAGTGTGCAGCTCGCACTGTGCAGTGAGGTCAAACCCATGTGGCTACTGGACAGACCTCTCTCTCCCTGCTGAGCACAGAGTAACTAGGTTTGGGGTGTTTTTAGCTGCCTCAATTAAGGAACTCCAGTTAGATAGGATGAACCCTGGCTTCAGAGTTTTACTCTGTGACCAGTTAATGAAGATATGCCACTATTATGTACTGGTAAACAGTGGGTTCACTCATTTGTCTTCCTATTATGTCCACAATGAACAAACAGGCTCTATTAAGACTAGCTATATAACACGAGCTTTACAAACTAGCTTGACTAGTCCCTGTGAGCCAAATCATGCTTGCTTTACTTACAGGATTGTCCCCCCAGTCATTCTGCTTGCGTGAGAGGCCCTTCAGATGAGCTTCTATTTTTGCATTTTCTCTGAGCTATGCCATTAGCTGGGATTTGTTTGTTAAGTGGAAGATTAATGTCAGGCAATTTTAACACGTAATCTGATCTGGAATACTTGTTTACTGGAATTGTTTACCCAATGGTAGATCGTGGACAAGATCAAATCATTTATTGTTCTATTCAAAAAAAAAAAAGGTTCTGAATGTGAATGGAAAACCGTTTTCTGTATTCACTTACCTTTCTGTTCTGATGTATTTACTGATGACTGTCTTTATTCCCAGTCATGGAATTCATAGAGTCGGTTCTGTGTGAGTAGCACGCAGTCAGTTTGGTTTGAACTAAGCCGTGGGCAGAGCACTAGCGTAAGGTTTGGACCCAGAAATGTGCACTCTTGTGGGCCTTGTGTCAAATCATCTCTTTGTGCACAGAAATAAACCACACAAAATCATTTTCTAAAAAATTTCAGGCTGCTCTTAGTTTCACCTTTGCCTCTTCTCCGCTACTCAACATTATTTTTCTTGCTACAAGGTGTACAAGGAGTTACATTCTGGGTAAGAGCTAGAGTCAGGGGGATTTGTGTTTTCATTGCTGTTTTGCCCTCAGAGGGCTGCTGAGAGTCATGGTCACCGTCTTGTCAATCTTCTCAACCTCTCCTCTTCTGGGGAGGAGCAAGTAAGCGAGCCAGTATCAGGATGTCTTTTTAAGGGAAGAACCTTAGTTGAAGACAAGAGGATGTATTTACACCGAGACTGACACAGGCCCTTTCCTGTGCCGTCATTAACTTAAACAAAGTCTGAGCTGAGCGGAACAGAGCATGTGCCTCTCATGTTCCTGCACAGGGGCTATAGGGTAGAAAGGCGTGGAGTTCACAGCACCAGGAGGGACAGTGCCTGACAAGAGAGTGGGATTTTCCTGAAAAGGGAGGGATGAGCTGAGAAAATAAATAAAAGTGGAGGGAAGGATGGGGCTACTCCCACAAGAAACCTTTCCCTTTTGTCAGATCTACGGGTGCAAGTAAACAAAACCCAGATCCTTCGGCAAGTTGGAAGGCACCTTGTGACCTTTCACTACCACAAGTTTTATGCACAGTTTTGACTTACTTAGGGGGTGGATGATGAGAGGGAGTAGACAGCTGAGATCAGATTTAATTTACTTATTAATTACTTGCTAAACTTTGTGTCAATTAAGAAATAGCGCTGTTGTGAAGACAGAGGGGTTTTGTGGCCAGAGAGGAGGCTGCTAAACTAGGTTGATAGTCTCTCCTAATCGGTCTTCCTTGTCCTTTTCTCCTTTTCACTGATTTCTCTGACTCTTCCTTGTGCTACTTCCCTCTTCTTAAAGCAAGGATCATTTGAATTCATATTCTTGCAATGCCAGTACCTCTTTCTGTGATGTTCTTCAATGGAAGGGTTTGAGGCAAGTGACAAATACCACCATGAAAAGTATATATGCAGTGGCGTTATGCACATGCCTGGAATACTGTTGCCATTTCTGTCATTATAGGTACTAGATATGGGGAGTGTCTGTTGCCAAGATCATATGCATAGTTAGCATCCTATATTTTGCCTGTAATCAATCATCCGTCCTACGAGGGTATTGCCTGGACCTTTCCAGTGCGTCTCTAATTGTGGTGTTTAAAGCCTGGGTAGCTCTCTGTTGGAATAGGAGCCATCACTGGCAGAGCAATCACTACCTTTGTTTGATAGTATTTGCGCTTGACATTAGGATGAAGGGTGTTTGGCATTTCTCGCCAGCTGGATGTGTTGGAAGTGTGGACAGCTGTAATGTGGTGGTGCAAGCATAAGAAACTGATAAGTCGTTTTGTTTGTTATAGCAACTGCGTGGGCTGATGGCTGAGCACAAGCCTCATATAGGTAAGATGGACAAAACTGGGCCTCAGTTGCTGGAGCTGAGCCCAGGGGAAGGTTTTTCTATCCAAGTGGAATATGTGGCAGCACTACGTATCAAAGGCACCCCATAACCTATGGAGCCAGAATGAGAGGTTGTAATGACTTGCATTTTCTTCCTTTTAAGTTCTAAAACGCCTCGTCTCATTCATTGAAATACGAGTACAAGGAAGCCCACTGAATGTACCAACAATTTTAAAATTTAATATATAGCTCTCCTAAAATTAGACCTGAATAGTGCCAATTTAATTTCCGTCTTTACCACTTTTGTAAGGTTTTGTTGCTGCAATCAGTTTTCCAGAAGTCCGGAAGGTGGGAAGGCTACTTATCTTCCATAACACATTTTGCTGGCTCGTATGATATTCGCACTTCTAACAAAAACACTGAGTCCGTAACGTTGGTCACAGTGTCTGATGTGAAGTGGGTTGTGTGGTGGGAAAAAGTCATTACATTCGCATTGCCTGTATTCCTTTGCATAGAAAGGATGTAGCTATTTGTTCCCATCAGGCAATCTTGTTTTGCTGTGCTCTTTCTGGCACCTTTCCCAAGTGTAGTCAAGAGTGCTTTTTGTAGATCCCGGAGGGATTGTTAAATGCACCCAAGGTTTACTAATTTCTGTAAATTGAAAGGGGCACGGTGGTGAGGTGTTTTTAGGAGTCTCTAGGGATCCAAAAGCATATAGTAAAGGCTATCTTTGGACCTATACCAAAGGGTGAACCATGTTACAGAGCTGTAATTGAGTTTCTGGACACCTCCCTGGGCTCGGTCAACTGTGGGTCAACATAACACACGCTGTTGTGTGCTTTTAGTTGCAGAAAGTAACGTTCCTTTACTGCAGTAACAAGCATCACCTGGGCACTAACAGACGTCTTTTTGAATGACCATACATATCGAATCTTAACCAGTGGTTATATGCCAGTGTATTGGTCCTGATATGAAGAAGTATGTATTTACTACTCAGGTAAACAGCTTGCTAAAATGATGAAATGGCTCATGAAAGAGCCAACGAGTCATGGCTCTCCAAAATAAGGTACAACCTACTGTATGAATGACACAGGACTAAAGGCAAGTAGATTCTGCTCTATGTATAGTATCTTCAGATGGAACGTCTCAGGACTGAAACCGGACTTCATAGTAAAATTCTTCAATCTGAGAGGAAGTACCATTTTGCAAGGTCATTTTTGTAATGTAGATATTGAGAGAGGGGAAGAACCACGACGGGCGGTATTGCAAGTGGCACATACGTCTGTTGGCTAGAGATGTTAAATATGTTAATTTTAAAGTACATTTTTCCAAGACAATTTCAAATGCCATTTTTCAGTTGGTTTTTTTTTTCCTAATTTCTCTGCCACTTCTTTCTGTCCTTTACCACCCTACCAGTTTCATGACAAGACAGATTTGACTCTTGAGAGTCTGAAAGGCACAGCTGAACGTCTGAGGCAGCCACCTTCAATCTCAGCAGAGGTTGAGAAGATTAAAGAGCAAATCAGTGAAGATAAGAACGTGTCAGTGGATCTGGAAAAACTTCAGCCGGTGTATGAGACGCTTAAACAGAGAGGGAAGGAAATGATTGCTCGCTCAGAAGGAGCCGATAAGGATATACCTGCTAAAGGTAATAGATGGAGGAAAGTTTCACGTAGTGGAAATGCAGCAAGCTGCAGCATATAAAAATGTTCATTTCTGATGACCACTGATCTGGGGATTGTGTTCTCCTGGAGAAGCTGGAGAAGATGTATAAAAGCAAAGTATTTGTTTAAAATAATTCATTGTGGATATGACCTTTGTTTTATTTTTTAAGGTTATGGTGGTTGTTTCCACTTAAGGTTATGAGTCGTCCTGTAAAGAAACAATTTTACAGTCTAAATTTTAAAAGATACCCATATGTTTCTGCTGTAGAACTGTAGAGAGATTTTTGGCCAAGAATCGTTTGCCAAGGTAGTAATCTAGTTCCTCTGTTGTTTAGCTGTTCAAGATAAACTAGACCAAATGGTCCTCATTTGGGAAGACATCCAGACCTTGACTGAGGAGAGGGAGGCCAAATTGTTGGATGTAATGAAACTAGCCGCAAAGTTGGTGGTGTAGTCACGTGGCTCTTGCAGCTGCTATTAAAGATACTCAGGAGCTCATTGGAGAACTGGAGGGACCTGGAGTTGACCCATCTGTAGTCAAGCAACAGCAAGAAGATGCTGAGGTCAGTAGAAAGTATTTTGTTGACTTAAAGTATTTTATTTATGGTATGCAGAGAAAAGACAGAATTACTATGAAATACCACAGGAGGCTATTTTTTTAGAGACCAAGAGGGATAATTGTGTAGGAATTTACTATAGTGATATCTCAAGAGTCTGTGGTAAATAACATGTACCAGTTCTGAATTGCAATGAGCATGCAACATGTGCCTGTCCTTATATTTGCATATCTGCTTATAAACACGTATATAATAAGCACGTCACTGGGACTTCTGAAAGTGATACGTACTTGAGATTCCCTGAGTAATAGGTAACATCTAAATGAAAGGTGTACGCATGTATCGTGCTCTATGTATTATGCTCTAAGCCTGTAATTATTCATGCTGATAGTTAAAGATTTTGAGGGTTGACTGACAACCTCTGAAAAAGAAAACACTCTGATTAAAGAAATCTAATTGAAAACTTCCTGTTTATTTTGTTTCATCTCATGTAAAGTGACATCATAAGCCATTGTTCTAATTTAGACTGGTGTCAGTTGATTTCACTCTGACCCTGCAAAGGGATGCTTGTGTTTTAAGCGTCAGATTGTAAGTCCAAGGGACTTTAAAGAAACCACAGGCCGAATCCTGCCATGTCCTATCTTGAAAACAAGCTGTACATAGATTATTAAAGTTAGTGTGAGCGGCATTGATTTTTTTTCTCTTTGTAGGCTGCTAAGGAAGAAATTGATGGACTACAAGAGGAACTAGCAACAGTTCTGAGCCTTGGCTCTGACCTTGTAGCTGCTTGTGGAGAGCCTGACAAACCTATTGTCCACAAGAGCATAGATGAGGTATGGGAAATGCAGGTGCTTGAATCTGCTACGCCAGGTGCTTGTTCAGCTGAAATTGGTATATCCTCCCTGCCCCCAACAAATTTTGCAAATAGACATTTTGCGGCAAATGCAAGATACCCCTGAAGCTTTTATGATAACATAAGGGTTGCTTTTCAAGTAAATGGATCTTGGCTCGTATTAGTTTAGAATGTATAGACAATTTTATTGTATTGATTTATGGGTTAAAAGTTCTGTAAAAGACAGAAAGGTTTTTTGTGGAAATAGTCACTGATTACTGCAATAGATGGCTACTTTTTGCAATAGGAATGCTGGAATAAATTTGAAAGGTATCTGGTTTATGCCAAGTGCAACATCTTGACTGAGACAATCCTGCTTGGATGGCTACAGAGTACTGACAGTTTCTCCAGTGTTCAGCAGGGTATGTTTCTTTTAAGCTACCTTTTTGATAAGGATGCAGTTCCAAATGATTTAATACTATTTCCCATATTGACTGTAATCCGTAGGTTAAGAAAACTATTCAGTATCAGTATTGAATTTTACAGCTTTTGTCATCGAGAACATCGAGTGCATTCTGAAGGAAAGTAACTATGCAGTGATAAGGAGAACAAGAGTTTTAACATGGAATTAATGTGAACTATTCATGCTTAGTTTATTGGTGTTATTGATGAGTGAATAATCAGTGAACGCACATTATACAGCAGCAGTAACATTCTTTTGTCCATTGGAGTAAATTTCACCTACTTGCAGCTGAATTCTGCCTGGGATGCCTTAAGCAACACAAGGAAAGAACGGGCAGATAAGCTTGTTGAAGCTCTGCAGGCAGCTGTTCCATAGCAAGAAGGACTGCAGGTAAGATGGTGTGATACACCTAACCCAATCTTGAGTCAATAGGACTTAATGTGGTTGTAGTAAAAAATGTTACGTGATTGGGAAGGTGACGTGTGTCACTGATTCTAGCGACTGTTTTCTTCAGTAGGCAGATATTTTTTCTCGGGGTTGGTTGGGTTGGAGGTTTTTCTTCCATTAAAGACTAAATCTGTTCTTTTCTGCATGTAGTTGTTCACATACTCCTCTATGTATAGATTGGAAATTGATGTCCCCTTTATTGGTAAGACACAAGTTTATAGTAATCCTGCTCACATTTCCTGGTGGGAGTCAGTACGTAACATAGTAGGCGAGTTGAAGGTGTGACATGTTTACATGATCCAAAAGGAACAGAATACAGGTCCGTATACTCACCTGCAGCTGTTTTCTTTGAGTGGAGGACAGTGAAAGAACTTCAATTTTATTCCACCTTTTTTATAAGTCAAATATTTCAGTTTGACTATTTTAAGCCCAAAATAGTAACATAATGTTACTGGACCATTACATGAATTCTTAGTGTAATTATACTAAGAATATAGACATACTGGAGCATCATACTAATTCTTACCGTAATTTATCCAATCACAATACTTTGGAAGATGATTCACTTTTAAAATGGGTAGGTAAACTTTCCAGCAGTTTTTTAAGATATCTTTTCTCTATATGCGCTGTATTTTATTTCATTTTTTTGCCTATTCTTTGCAAGTTTTGGCTGAGTGGCAGGCCTCATGTCTTTTGTCAGTGAATGGCTGGAAGATGGAAACAGTAGAAGGGTTTTCATGGTCAGATTTTGCAAAGCTGTCTTTTTGCCCAGTGGAATTACTGTCTTTCTTGGTTCGTTAGATCTTTAAAAACAGAGTTTCACATGACACTGAGGGCAGTTGCTTGTGTGTTCGGTGCAGGCCAAGCAGCAGAACACATCTTAATAATAATGCAACATCTTGTTTTCCATGTTTTTTTCTCCAAGGTCTCTTATTTTCATACTGCACAGAGGTTGACTTGTAGGGTTACATTAGGAACATTGCCGTTGCTTTGAGAGCTTTGTATTTCCTGGGGCTGCACATTGTACATCCTACAAGCTTGGTACTTTGTACAAGAACTGTATTTAACTGCTGCCTTACGCTCATTTCAATAGACAATATTAAAAGTGTTGTGGGCAGATTGTTAGCTACAGCTGCCTCACCCTGTTGAGCGTGTTGGGGGGGTTAGTTCTCCTTTTCCCAAGGAGTTGTGTAGCAGTGGGCAGCTCTGAGAAGCCGTCCTAAGCCCTTCTCCGTAATGAATCACAGATAACAGGCAGGAGGAAAAAGGGCCTGGCAGAGGTATTTTTTCCTCTATGTAATTAATTGCCCAGAGTGCTATAGGTGTTCTTAATCTTTAACTGGAGTGTTCTTGAGGTCGTTCTGCATTATATCAGGAGTAAGGGAAGTACCCACAAAGCCTCAGAACTGGGGAGACTTCATTTGTTTTTTGAAGTTCCAACTGCCTTATCCTGAGGAGATTCATTCAAGCTCAGGTATTGGCCATCACTGTCTAATCTGTACTGAATGGGTCGTGTTCCATCTTCCTGATACAGATACCGTTATCCTTCAACAGAAGTTCTTTTGTCATCATCATTTAAAGTGTGTTATCATTCAGCTACCACCTTCCATCTTTGCTCCAAAGGAGTGCAGAACAGAGTTTGTCTTGTATTTAACCTTTCGGGGTATTCATAAAAATTGCTGATTTTACTCCAGAAGTAGAGTACTAGTCCGCATGAATAGTACTGGCAGGATATTGCTGCTAATAGGGGTTCAGTCTTGCAGCATGTACATTCTCGTAACCATTACGTGGAATACTTTAGTTAATACTGGATCCCTTGTATTGCAAAAAACCCCTAGGTTCCGCTGAAGAAAGCTGTTTGGTTTTGTTTTGCTTCGTTTTGTTTTCAAAGCGCACAGCAATATTATTCTCTGGAGTAAAAAATTCTGGTATTTTACTTAATGCAACTTTGAAATCTGACACTATTTCTCTGCTCATGCTTCAATTTCATACTGTGATTTTCAGGCAATGTTTGACTGGGTGGACATTGCTGGCAGCGGGTTGGCATCTATGTCCCCAGTTGGAACAGGTCTGGAGACAGTGAAGCAGCAAACTGAGGAACTTAAGGTATGAACGAGCAATTGATTTCATTTCTATTTTCATCGGTCTGCATTTTCCTGTGGTGTTTAGTATTTTTCTGTATTTTTCAAGAGTCAAAAGCAATTTTCAACTTCTAGTAGAAAAGAATCTGTATGAAAATTTCAGATAACATTTCGTTGCACGCTTTTCATTTTAAAATGTGTTTAATTTTAAAATCTATTCCAAATTTTGGTGAAAGTACATTTTATTTTGTGAGTGTGTTCCAATAGCCAAGAAATACTTGTAGTGGCATTCCTTGTCTTTCACAGGCTGTAAGGTTATTATGTGCAGGGTTCTTTTGCTGTGACTTTTACGTGTTCTGGTTTCTACCGTGAACAGCTTCCTTGAGGCTCTGAAAGAATGCCTCCACAGCTTCACTTCTGCAATTACAGGCTTTACCTAAATGCTCACACAGATCACAACATTCCCAGTACAGTAGTAAGCTGAAAATCAAAATTTCAGGCTAACTTAGACCTTCAGAAGCCTGTCTTTGTGGATCTGTGACTTGAGCATGCTCCTGACGTCGGTAGGCTGTTATGCGATATATAAAAACCAGGGATGTGTAACGATCAGGTAATGTCCTTGGTTTCATGGCTCGCTTGTACTTTTTTTGGCTGTGGGCAGGTTGTTTAGTCTATCTATTTTATGATGTAACTTCAAATGAACCATAATCTTACGTACTTCAGAAGAACACACCTAGGCGAGTTGTTCAGAGTGCTGTCCCAGTTGCATGTACCAGAGAGGGTGTTCTACTGAAGAAAATTTGCTTTCAGGTCTTCTGAAAAACAATTCTATCTGAAGTTTCACGGATGGTATTATCACAACCCCCAGAGCTAGAAGTGACCCCAGATGCGTTCTGCCTTTTGTACAGACCAGAGAGATCGTTGGAGAATACTTTCCTATTAGCCATCTTTGCCATTCTGTGGTCGCAGTTAGCAATACCTGCTAGAACATTAAGACACTGCTGCAGATTCTCAGTTTGCTGCGACCGTCGGGGTGATCGGTGTCTTACAAGCATTTTTACCCTGGATGACAATCCCCCAAACGTACGAAAGCTGAGAGGGATGCATTGGTATTGCAAATACTGCTGTACTGTGCTGTATTCCAGAAGGTCACTACTTGTGATAAGTTTACGTGTATTCTTTTTCTATTTACCGTAGCAATTTAAGACAGAAGCTTATCAGCAGCAGATAGAAATGGAAGGACTGAGCCGTCAGGCAGAGCTGTTGCTGCAGAAGGTAACAGAGGAGAGTGACAAGCACACAGCTCAAGACCTTGTCTCAGAGCTCAAACTAATGTGGGAGAGCCTAGAAGAAAAAGTCATCAATAGACAGGTAAATAAACTTAAAGGTGGGGGCTTTCTTCATGACTTAGATTTTTGAGAAAAGCTTCTTAGTGTGTATCATGTTTGCATCAATTTACACATTTATTCCTTTTGGTTTGGAAATTACAGAGCTATAATCCAAAGGGAAATGGTGAGGGACCTGCTTCAGCACCTGGAGGTGCACAAATCTATGGGGCCGGATGGGATCCACCCAAGGGTACTGAAGGAGCTGGCGGAAGTGCTCGCCAGGCCACTTTGCATCATTTATGAGCAGTCCTGGATAACCGGGGAGGTCCCAGCTGACTGGAGGTTGGCAAATGTGACACCCATCCACAAGAAGGGCCGGAAGGAGGATCCGGGGAACTACAGGCCAGTCAGCCTGACCGCGGTGCCTGGGAAGGGCATGGAACAGATCATCCTCGGTGCCATTGCACGGCACATGCAGGAGAACAGGGTGATCAGGCCCAGTCAGCATGGGTTTGTGAAAGGCAGGTCATGCCTGTCAAACCTGATCTCCTTCTATGATAAGGTGACCCACTTAGTGGATGAGGGAAAGGCTGTGGATGTTGTCTACCTGGATTTTTGCAAAGCTTTTGACACTGTTTCCCACAGCATCCTCCTGGAGAAACTGGCTGCTCATGGCCTGGACAGGTGTACTCTTCACTGGGTAAAAAACTGGGTGGACGGCCATGCCCAGAGAGTGGTGGTAAATGGAGTTAAATCCAGTTGGTGTCCGGTCACAAGTGATGTCCCCCGGGGCTCGGTGCTGGGGCCGGTTCTCTTTAATATCTTTATCAATGATCTGGATGAAGGGATCGAATGCACCCTCAGTAAGTTCGCAGGTGACACTAAACTAGGCGGGCTTGTTGATCTGCTTGAGGGTAGGTTGGCTCTGCAGAGAGATCTGGACAGGCTGGACCGATGGGCTGAGGCCAATGGTATGAGGTTCAACAAGGCCAAGTGCCAGGTCCTGCACTTGGGTCACAACAACCCCATGCAGCGCTACAGGATTGGGGCGGAGTGGCTCGAAAGTTGCCTGGCAGAAAAGGACCTGGGGGTGTTGGTGGACAGCCGGCTGAATATGAGCCAGCAGTGTGCCCAGATGGCCAAGAAGGGCAACAGCATCCTGGCCTGTATCAGGAATAGCGTGGTGAGCTGGACTAGGGAAGTGATGGTGCCTCTGTACTCGGCACTGGTGAGGCCCCGCCTCGAGTACTGCCTTCAGTTTTGGGCCCCTCACTACAAGAAGGACAGTGAGGTGTTGGAGCGTGTCCAGAGAAGGGCTACAAAGCTGGTGAGGGGTCTGGAGGACAAACCTTATGAGGAACGGCTGAGGGAGCTGGGCATGTTTAGCCTGGAGAAGAGGAGGCTGAGGGGAGACCTTATCACCCTCTACAACTCCCTGAAAGGAGGTTGTAGAGAGATGGGGGCTGACCTCTTCTCCCTGGTGACAAGTGATAGGACAAGAGGAAATGGGTTCAAGTTACGTCAGGGGAGGTTTAGATTGGATATTAGGAAACATTTTTTCACTGAAAGGGTTATTAAACATTGGAACAGGCTGCCCAGGGAGGTGGTGGATTCACCATCCCTGGAGGTGTTTAAAAAAAGGGTAGATGTGGTGCTTAGGGACATGGTTTAGAAGTGGTTTTTGTCAGGGTATGTTAATGGTTGGACTTGATGATCTTAAAGGTCCCTTCCAACCTCAGCGATTCTATGATTCTATGATTCTATATATAATATAATTTGAATTTTACAATTTATTGAGTTGCTTTTGTGGTTTTTAAACCCTAAGCAGTATTTTTTGTCACTTCCTCTGTCAGCAGTGCCATCTTGAATCATTATTATTTCATTTTGATTAGTTGATGATATCTTAAGTAGCGTTTGAAAACATGTTTATATGTGCAAAAGTAATATTAGCTGCTGAACTGAGCAGTTTAAAACAAAAAAAAAGACACAACTTAATCCTTAACTGTTTCAGTGCTCTTTCCTTAAGTTATCAAAGTGAAAGAGAGATTTAAAGATGCAGTGCTTTGAAGTGTATTTTTTTTCCTAAATTGAATCATTTCACAACAAAGAAAAGGTTTTAAAGATCATGCAGCAAATTGCATTTCTATTGAAATTCTGTTGTAAGTGATAAAAAACTACTGTCGTATCTCCGACGAGAGAACCTTCCAGCTTAACTCTGCTCTGGCTACATGGGGTCTCTGAAGGTTAGGGATTTAAGCCTGGCGTGTGAGGCTTTACAGGGGAATGGCAACCTCGGCTCTGAGTATGAAGCTGTTGCTTGTCTTGGATGACTGTTTCTCCCTGGGTTTATGATATCAGATGCACGGACGCTGCTCTGGATTGTGGTGACTAATGCTAACATAAGCCAATTCAATAGCATTGTGAAACCATTTCCTTGTTAATTTTATTTTTACTCTAGCGCAAGCTGGAAGGTGCCTTGTTCGCCTTGGGGCAGTTCCAGCGCGCCCTGGATGAGTTGCTGACGTGGCTGACGCATACAGAAGACTTGCTGAATGAACAGAAACCTCTGGGTGGAGACCCCAGGGCTATTGAAATTGAACTTGCCAAACATCATGTATGTAATTATGATGTGCATTAACTGAAATGTTCCTTTGATGTTTATCTGAGTGATGAGTCTTGTAGTAAAACTTAGCACTCCATAAATAATTCTCTAGAGATTTTCAAGATGCAGAGTATAGCTGAAACGCAGGCTTGGATTAACTAATATTTTTCCTCTTACTCCTCCATATTCTTTCCTTCCTTTGCGTGTGCCATGCAAGTGACATAGGTTTTAGCTAAACAGAGCAACTCACCCTAGTCTCCACTTTTATTCACCTTAATTTGACCCAGGGAACTTAAAAGTTATTGAACCTGCTGCTGTCCCTGAAGCAGTAACCTCCTTGATTAGTTCTGTTTAAGCCAGGTCTCACAAAATGTATGCGGCCATTACGCATCTTTCGTTCTTGTTTCTTCCTTCTCAGAAAATAGCCATTTGCTGGTTTGAATTCTGCAGAATTTTATCCCGATTGGATCCAACTAACAAGAAGAATGGAAAGCTTCTCTGAAAATCTCAGCCAACTTTAGGAAGGTGTCCATGCCCCCATCTTCTTCTCTTGTTACATACAATTTAGGGGTTTTTTTAAATATGTTTTTTAGTATTTTTACTGATTATTGTGCCTGTGGAGCCCACGGAAGCATGCTTCTGTTGTGCCTTTTATTTTGAAGAGTGCCTCCCAGGAGCAAGAGATCTTCTCTGCCTCCTTGTGTGACTTGGTGTGCTGTCCATGATGATGTGTTGTTCCTAGGCCTGAAGATTTCAAACTAACCTCCTAAATCCTCTCCTTTCCTTTCAATCTGCCATTTAATTTCTGGCCTGCAGATGATGTGAAAAGTATTCAGAGTCCCTTTTGGATGTAGAGAGAATTGATAGAAGTTGACGGGACACGGATAATTAAGGCATTTTCCTTGTTTGTGGTAATGCAGCTCTGCAGCTGCTGAAGCCTTTTGTGTGGTCGGTTGGAACTTGAGCAGAGAAGATACCTACGTGCCCTGTGCAACTACTGTTAGAAACAGGCCCTCAAAAAAAAATAAAGTCACAAATCCAGCGTCCGCTCCATGAACCTTTTATATTCTTATCTAACGGAAGTGGTTTACTCTGAAGAAGCGTCCAGACGTCGTTTGTGGCTTCATCTGCCTTCAGTGCTGAAGGAGTTCAGCAAACACATGAGTGAATCTGCCTCCTTTTTGTAAAACGGAGTTTGTAGGTTAGGAAGTTCATACAGGAGTGCATCCTGTGGTAGCCTGGAAAAACATCCATCTCTGGAATAACTTTGGCAAGAATAGACCTTGTTCCTAGTGAGCCTCATCAGGAAGGACGGGAAAAGATGCATCTGCTTCTGTGAATGTCCCTCTTTTTCGCCCTGTTAGGAAAATAAAATAACGAATACCTTCCAGTGCTTAGCTTAGAAGAACTAAATCAAACGAGACGCGCATTTATCCATTTATGTGGATCCAATTAGGAAGTGTGTTCAGTGAAGTCGAATGGAAAGTGAATCATCAAGTGAGGAAATTGCTTTTTGCGTTTTTAGATATGCTTACCCGTTGTACTTTATACTTACCCGTCCGTGGAACCTGCTTCCAAAATCAGGTTGTTTACCTTTCAGCTCTCTGGGAGGTCTGCAAAGATTCGATTTAACCTGTGTGGCTTCACTAGTGCAGCCACTACACAAAAAATACTTCAAGAACCACGTGGTCCTTCCCCAGCGATGGTAAAAGAATACAAACAAAAAATCCCACCAGATGCAATCCGATCAGGGTATGGGCTCGTTATCTGGGACAGGAAGGAGTAGTTTCAGGAAGGTCAAGTACTCTTCGTGTGAATGTTTGTTTTGTTTGAACTGAGTGAGACTTAACCCATTTTGTCATGTTTTAACAGGAAAGCGTTCCCCAGCACCAGGCACGTATCTGTCAGCAGCCCAGGCGCAAATGGAAACCCAGAATCCACGGGCAAACCTTCTAGTCAGCAAATGGCAGCAAGTCTGGCTTCTGGCCTTGGAAAGAAGAAGAAAACTGGAGGATGCTTTGGACAGACTTGAAGAGGTCAGAAAAGGAATATATTTACTTTATGCATAATTTTGTTTACCCTTGGTTAAATGGTAATTACTGTCAACGACTTCCACATTTGTTGCATTCTATTGTGTGATGCAGCTAACTGAAAGCATTGCGATACACAGGGTCCCACCCGCAGGGAGGAGCAGAGGGGACAGGTGACCCCAGACTGACCAACAGGGTATTCCATCCCATCTGCATCACGCTCAGTATAAAAGCTGAGGGATCAAAGGGGCAAAGGGGGCTCTGGCTCGTTTTTTCTTCAATGGCCGACGTCTGAGGAGGACCCTGTCTGTTCATCTGCCTTTGATCCCGATCCGAGCACTCCGGACTCTAGTTCCGGAATTCAGCTCCTGTCTGTCGCTGAGTCCAGTCTGGAACTTTCCCTGTGTCTGCTGCTGACGCCATCGTCATCCTGGGAGCTGGATACGGTTTTGTATATATTGTACACTTTTTTCCTTTAATTTTTATTATTCTATTACTATTTACTATTTTCTTATTTATTATTATTTTCATTAAAGTAGTTTAGTTCTTTTTCTAAACTCGTAAATCTCCTTATCTCTTCCTCTCCTCTCTGAGGAGAGAGTGGGGGGAGGGCCATCTGTCGTTCTGATCGGCCAGTCTGGCCAAAACCACGGCACGTTTTTACAGAACTATTTTTACAGTCAACACAGAGTACTACAGCGGTAGCTGAAAACATAAAACAAGTGTTTTTGCTGATCAAATGTGCAAGAACATGTCCCAGTGAACGGGTGACTATGTCAGTTCTATTGAGGGAAGCGTCCCATTTATTATCGGCACATTTTTTAGTACGACTGTGGTTAGGAATAAGATCCGTCCTGTAAGGTAGCAAGTACCTTGCCCTTCACGCTGGAGTGCGTGAGTCCGTCGTGGCTGTTTCCTCAGCTGTGCCTGTTAAATGTTTCCATGTGCTCAGGATGCAGTCATTGGTGCTTGGTTGAGGATTTCTGCTGATTTGCAGGATTGAACTTTGGTGAAAGTTTATCGTGTGGCTGTTGGTTTTCTTTCTGTTTTGAGTAGGGATGCACATCCACTGTTATTAAAGCCATCGCCCAAGAGATTCTGCATCAGCCAAGTGACGTGTTCCCAGAGCTTCTCTGCGGGGTGCCACTACTGGGAAGTAATTCCCCAGGCCAGCCATGGGTGGGCTGTTGGAGTTGCTGATGAACTTCTTGGAAAAAGGGACAAATTAGGAAGAGCGGAGCATTCCTGGTGTGCAGAATGGCTAGGTCCCACAGAGCAGCTGTCAGCGTGGCACAGAGATCAAGAAACGTTATTCTGCAAGGATAAACCATTGAAGGTTGGAGATTTGCTGGAGCTACAAAAGAAGACCGTGTCCTTTTATTCCATCGCTGACAAAGAAATGCTTTTGCACACCTTCGGAATCAATACCTCACCTCCTCTTTACCCTGCTTTCTGGCTATATAGTCTAGAAAGAAATGGATCTTTAAGTCAGAAAAGTGACAATTTTGGCTGTGACTGCAGAGCTTCTGTACGAGCTTCAGTGTCTCGCACAGGAATTTACCCAGGAGTGTGTAGCGACCCAGGCCTTCCTGGGAATCAGCAGCTGATACTTGGCTCTGCTTTTCTTCCCGCTCTGCTCTGCTGTAGCTGAACACTGAACTGCTGTCCCCGAACACCCTGGAAGCACTCTGGACTGACTGCGCGTCTGTAAGATGCCAGCGGTGCGTGTGTCAGCTTCTACAAGAGTGGGGGTGGCTCTCTCAACGTTGCCAACAGTGGATGCACAGCTGGTGGCTGCTGCCTCTTGTTAGGGCTGAGGCGTCCCTTCCTGGTGCATCTGGAGCAAGAACAGGGCCAGCACGATGAGCTGCCTGGGCACCTCTAGGTTTGCACGTACAAACTGTGCTGCAGTGCTCAGGAGCAGCAATTTGTTGCGCTTTGATCATAAATCACCGTGCCATGTAAAAGGGAGTGTGTTGTGTCGCTCCTGGTGTTCCTGTGCGTCGGAGGCGCTCACTCGGCAGGCGCAGCACTGCAGCCAGCGCCGTTCCATTACAGCGCTTGAAATCTGCATCGTGGCTCCCAATGGCAGAAAGCTGCGTCACCATCCCAGGGAAGCCCAGAGCAGAACTCCCGCGCAGAGGCGACAGGAGCCCACAAGCCCACTGCCTGCTGTATTTCCCACTGGGCTCTGAGGGGGGAGAGTGGAACTGGGGGCTGTGATTTGTCAGGGGGATGCCCTCTCTGTCCCTGTGACCGCCGTTCATGGCCAAAAAAAAGGGAAAAAAAAACCAACACAAAATAATATCAAGGGCTTTTTATTAGTTAAATAAGAAATCACTTTCTGGAGAGCAGCTGTCCCTGCCCAGCTGCCCGGCTCCTGGGTCTGTCCCGCGGGGGCCTTGGTGCGTGAGGGAGGTGGCAGTCGGACGAGTCGCTCTTGCTCTCCGCTGCCTTGTGCAGCCCGGGCTGGTGCTGTGCTGGCCCTGTCAGGCAGCAGGGGTGGCAGGAGAGAGCAGAGTGAGCTGGGGTGGGGGCACTGGGGGGGACACGGGTGGGGAAAACCCAGCACCTCGTGGGTGCCCTGCCCTCCCCGCTGCCCCTTCACACCCATGGGATCCTCTCCCCAAGCCAGCCCCGGCCGTACCCTCTTTGTCCGTGAGCACGGGACTGTCCAGCTGCTCCGTGGACATGCAGCCGTCCTTTGCCAACAGGTCCACCACGTTGCACTGGGAATGAGAGAGCGGGCTGGCTGAGCCACGGGGCCGAACTCGGCATCCCTTGGCAACCCTGCCACAGCCAGCTCTCCCTGGGGAAACTGAGGCACAGATGCCCCCCCAGCCCCCTCAGAGGCTCGGCCTCAGTGGCCCCCGCCGTATCCCTACCTTTGTCATCCCTACCTTGTTGGGGAGCAGGAGCGGCTGGAGGCGCCGGGAGAGCTGGAGGCCCTGGCGGCGCTGCAGTGGGGTGGTGACAGTGTGGCGGCCCCCGCAGCTCCGCGGCACGGTGGGGTACTTGACCTCGGCTGGCGGCTGCCTGTGGGACGGGGTACGCGGATGCTCAGTGGTGGGGTCTGTCCCTCCCGGCTCCCCTCTGCCTGCTGCAGGAGAGCCCCCGGCCGTCCTGCTGGATCTGCTCTTTCCCCACAGCCCCCGGGAGCTGGCCGTGGCAGTGGCAGGTCCCTGCACCCCACGCCAAGGACAGCAGGAGGCAGGAGCTGGGCTGTCCCGGCTACAGCGCTTGATTTCAGCAACTTGTTTGGGAGAAGGACCCTGACCTCCCTAAGCCCGAGGTCAGGCTGAGACCAGACACAACTCATCGCACGTGGCTTCAGCGCCCTTGAGACAGAGACTTGGGCCAGACGGGCAGCGAGGGGGGGCTGTAAAACCCCTCAGAGGCGGGGTAAGCACAGCTGACCCTCTGCAGCACAGCTCTGCTCCCCTGCCCTGCCCAGGTCCGCCCGGACCCCACCGCCCCCACCTGGGGAAGAGCTCTCCCTCGCCGGGGCCAGGCCACCCTGCACCCCAGTGGGACAGGGATGGGTCCCCGTGTCCCCTACCTGTGCTCGTGCTGCTGTTCCTGCTCTGGCTTGAGAATGGTACGGGGGTGCTCGGCGAGGCGGGGGGACAGCGGCGGCAGGGATGGGATGGTCACGATGTGCCTGGGGAGGGCAGGAGCCGTAGATGGGTGACGCGGCAGTGCCCTGAAGCCCATGGGCTTGTAGCCCACGGCACCCCCTGCTCCCCGGGGAGGGCTCTGCGTCCCCCTGCTGCCAGGCAGGGCCGCGAGGGGGCTGGGCAGGGTCAGACCCCCCAGGCAGAGCCCCGAACCCCTGTGCCTGGCACGGCGGGGCACTGCCAGCACCCATCGCCCCCCCGTCCCGCCCACAGCACCAGGTGCTACTCACGGGCCAGGCACCGACATGTCGAGGGGCCGGTCGCAGGACAGGCAGTGGAAATGGGTCAGCAGCGGGCTGGAGTGGGGAGAAAAGGGCTGGGTGAGCTCCTGGGGGGGACACAGGCAGGCAGCTCGCAGGCAGCAGCGAGGTGTCCCTGAAGCCGCCACCGTCCCCATTGCACTCACTTCTTAATGCCAGCTGCATCATCAGCCCCTGCCTGTGAGCCCTTCTGGAGCTGCTTGAGGTTGCTCTCCCAGTGCCCCTCCAGCTGCTTCTGCAGAGCCCCCAGCTCCTGGCGGCCCAGCTGTGGACAGGTGCCCACCCTCAGCCAGCTGCCCCGGGATGGGACATGGTGGTCCCCGGCTGGGACAGCTGGCAGAGGGATCCTCGGAGGGATGCCAAGCCCTGAAGGAGCAGGTTTTGCGTGGCAGAGACGAGACACCCCTCACCTTGGAGGCCACCTCTTCACTAAGCTCTTGCTGGACCTTCTCCTGGCCCGTCTGCCGGCTCAGCACCTCCTCGAGCATCTCAGTCAGCCGCTCCATCCTTGTGTCGAACTCGCTGCGGTTGACTTTGCCAGCCAGGCTGGTTTTGTCTGCTTTCTAGCAAGAGGGAAGGGCAGGAGAGCGGTGGGGAAAGGACGAAGGTAGCCTAGGCAGGGCCAGCTCGTGTTGGGAGGAGAGGGAGAAGTGGCTACGTGGCCCTGCTTGCCCCATCACCCCCATGGGGTTGGTGCCAGCTGCCAAAGGGACCCGTGGGGAGACAGAGGGACCTGGCGAGGGACGCGCAGCCAGTCTGGAAATCTTCCCTCCCCCCGGCAGGTTCTGCCACCAAGCACCCAAGGGACAAGGGGTGATTGTCACCCTGCCTGGGACCCCCTTGGCTGCTGCTGGGGACCCTCCAGGCCATACCACATCGAGTGCCAGCATCAGGTCATTCTTGTCCGCTTTGCCCTTCACCAGCTTCTCCAGGGACTGGAACAGAGCCTGCCAACACAGAAAGCACCCCATGATGCCACGGCAGCGTCGCAGCTGCCTCCCAGCCAGCTCAGCACCCCCCATCCATCTCCCACCCCCCTTAAAAACCTGCGGGAAAGGGACAAATCCCTTGTGGTGCCCAGGCTCTGCCTGGAGGATGCTCTGACCCCGTGGGGCTTTCAGCCACCCACCTTGGTATCTTGCTGCTGCCGCTGACTGTCACGCAGGAGGTTCCCCACGACGGAGCTGAGCTTTTCGTAGCTGCCTTGCACCTGCACAAGGGTGGCCTGGACGCGCTTCAGCACCTCCTCATCCTGCTGCAGGGAGGAAGATGACAGGGCGGTGCTGTGCAAGGGGGGACTGGCTGCCCCGTGGCGACAGAGCCAGGTTACTTGGCCGGTGGCCAAAGGCTCTCGGTGCCAGCAGGACATTTGCACCAAGGCTTTCATTTCCTTCCGTGCTGCTGACTTGTACAAGGCAATGTGGGGAGCAGCGAGGGGCTCCCCCATGTTACAGCACAGCACGACCAGCCAGGGGAGTCCTGGCAGCCCCCTCCCAAGCCCCCCATGCCGCCATCTCCCTACCTGGCTCTGCCTCGGCAGCTGCCTCGGCACCTTGCCCACCGCCCGCCGGGACATCAGGGAGTCCACCACCTCCTGGAGCTTCTCGTAGCGCTGCAGGAGCTGCCCCACCTGCGCTCCGGTGTCCCCACAGCAGGCAGGGCATGCTGCCTGCGCCTCTGCCTGCTCCTGCCCTGTGCTCTCCATCGCCTTCAGCTTGTCCTGCTGCAGGAAGGGGAGAAGGGATCGGCTCTCAGATGGAATGGATGCAGCCAACAAGCCAAGGTGCTGTGGAGGCTCGATGGCTGCAGCCGGCCAGGGGCCGTGGCCGGGAACCCTGCCAGGACCCCCCCACCCAGCCGGCGGGCAGTGGGAGCACTCCCCCTAGACCTCACCTGAGCCTGCATCAGCTCGGCCACCTCTGTCACCAGCTGCTTCAGCGTGGCCTCGGTCATGTCCTGGTGTTCTCCCAGCTCCTTCAGCTCATGCTTTATCTTCTGTAATTCCAGCTCCTTCAGCTCCAGCACCTCTTGCTTTAACTCCTGCAGTCCCAGCTCCTTCAGCTCCAGCACCTCTTGCTTTAACTCCTGCAGTCCCAGCTCCTTCAGCTCCAGCACCTCTTGCTTTAACTCCTGCAGCATGGACCTGGCCAGCAAGCACAGGCAGGCTGAGCCTCATCGGGGCCACTCAGGGGGGTGTCCCTCGCCCCCCAGACTGGGATGCTCCCTTGCAGCCCCGTGGGGTAGCAAACCCTCTCCCGTCCTTTTACCCCAGTTGCAGGGCGATCTGGTCGCTGCCATCTGCTCTCCAGTCCACTCCAGCCACCCACGACTTTCCAAGGGCATCCTCCAGCTGCCTGATCTGGGAACGGCGGTGGTGGCAGAGTCAGGGCATGGCACCCCGTGCTGTCCCTTTTTGGTGGGGGGGGGGGGCCCTTTGGCTGCCCCCTCCCTCTCCAAATCCCCCCTGGCATCCCTGCAGCCCCCTCGGGCACTGCCACAGGCTCACCTTCTCCTTCACCTCCTGCAGCTCGCTGGCGAGGCTCTGCAGGGAGGACACCTGACCCCGGAGGGCGATGCTGTTGTCATCTAGAGGGACATGGTCCAAGGGGACATGCTGTCAGTGAGGGGGTCTCGCCCTTGAGGCCAGGCTCTGAGCACGATGAGCCCCCAGCCCAGGGCGTTCCCACGCTAAACACCCCCCACCAGCCCCCTCAGGGTTCCTACCTCCCTCCGGGAAGAGCAGCTGCCTCTGCTCACACTCAGCGTGGTCTGACTTGGTGGCTTCCAGGTGGGCCACCTGCTCCTTCGGGTGGCCAAGCTGCCCAGACTGGCGGAGAGCCTCCACCGTCTCCATGCCAATGCCAGAGGCACTGCTGGAGGCTGAGGACCCCCAGGGCATTGCTGGCTCTTGCAAATGGGACGTGCTGGGGGATCCTAGCTGCACCCCTGGGGTGGCGGTCCAGGCGCCAGGGGACCCTGGCTGCTTTCCTGGGCTGGTGGTCTTGATGCCAGGGAACGCTGGCTGCATGCCCGGGGTGGTGATTTGGGTGCTGGGGGATCCTGGCTCTGTCCCCTGTGTCGTGCTCTGAGTGCCAGGGGCCCCTGGCTGCATCCTGGGGGTTGTGGCGCTGGCATCAGAAATGCTCTTCCCATCTGAAGGAGCGCCTGCCGCCTTCTC
This sequence comes from Rissa tridactyla, assembly GCF_028500815.1. Lineage (NCBI taxonomy): Eukaryota > Metazoa > Chordata > Aves > Charadriiformes > Laridae > Rissa > Rissa tridactyla. The sequence continues at coordinate 1,577,615 of NC_071491.1, read as the reverse complement.
AGGGCTCACTGGTGCTCTGTGTGTCCCTGCTTGCGTCTCCTCGGAGCCAGGCTGTGTCCCGGGAGCCCCCTTGCTTGCGCTGGGCACAGGCTGTGCCCCTGGTTCCTCCATCCCCGGCACGGAGCTTGCCCCGTGCTGGGTGTCCACGTCCGCCTGGGGGGACTCGGTGGGGGAAGAAAGGCTGCCACTGCCCTCCTGGGAAGAGGAGGCCAAGGGGAGCAGGGTTACAGGCAGCCATGCAGCGGCAAGGACAGAGCCCAGGCCCCCCCGCCATGTCCCCACTGCCTGTCTCCAAGGCACCGCCTCCCGGGGCCAAACTCAAGGACACCACGAGAGCCCCAAGGCAAAGGCTGCCCCCCCCGCACAGAGCCCCGGGGCCCACGGCCACAGCCTCCCGCAACCTCCCCAGCCCCCTTAGTGCTTTGCTGGCCTCTGGGCCGGCAGCGTCTGAGCAGTCGAGCCTGGGGAGCGGCAAACCCTCCCTGACTCCCCGGGCCACGGCAGCGAGGCCTTTTGCTCTCCAGCAAGGGCATTCGGTGCTCCAGGCCTGCTGCCCAGACCCGCTTCCCAGCCCAAGGGGCTGCGCTGGTGTTTCAGGAGCAGCAGCCCCCGGCGGGACTTGGAAACCATCTCCCAGTGCCAAATGCTGGGATCTGCCCCCTCCTCCTCCCCCTTCTGCTTCGCTGCCCACCAGGCGAGCCACCCCCCAGCACCTCCCAGCCCACCATGCTGCGCACCTCCTCCGGGACTGGGCTGAGGCTCCGCATTTCCTCCAGGCTTTTCTGGGGAAGGAAGGGATCAAGGGCTCAGCCCGGCCACGTAGCTGGCAGGGACGGCCCCCTCGGGGACAGGACCCCCCAGCATCACTGCCCAGCACCCACCACCCATGGACCATGCCCCAGCACAGGAGGGATGGTCCCCCCAGGGGAGCTGGGGACACAGCTACCTCCTGTCTCAGTGCAGGATCCAGGACCCCCCGCGGCCATACTTCACCACGACACTTCTTGTGACGGGGGCCTGGCAGCTGGCTGGCGGTGTCCTGGAGTTTCCCCTGGAGCAGGGAGAGGACAGGGACACCAGTCTGGCTGTGGGAGCACATTTCAAAGGAGCATCCCCACATTGCCTTGGGCACAAGAGAGAGGGGCGCTGGGAAGGGCTGTGCCCGGGGGCTGTGGCTGTGTTGCGCGGGGCAGAGCTTTCTCGCCCTCCTTCCCAGCCCCCAGGTGTCTTTTTTGATGGCTCTTTGGTTCCAAAGCGCCTGAGCGTCCCTTTGGGTGATGGCCACAGTTCCTTCTAGCCCCAGCCTGAGCTGCAGGCAGCGGTGCCCGTTTCTGCCCTCCCTGGGGCCGTGCTGGCGGGCAGAGGGTGGGGAGCTCTGGGTGGGGGTGGCTGAGCTGCCCTGCTGCCCTCCTTGGGACATCCTTCCCACTCTGCCCTCCTGGTGCCCTTCCTGCTGGGGGACAGGGAGGGCTGATGGCCGCGGGGCAGGGGCTGGGGTGGTGATGGGGAGAGGGGCAGGGAGGGGGCGAGGGTCCAGCTCCCTCTCGGGGCACTGGCGGCAGCTCACCAAGCCGAGTGCCTCCTGCATCGCCCGGAGCTCCTCTTCCAGGTGGGACTGCGCCTCCTTCATTGCGCCCATCTCCTGGAGGAGCTCCTCGGAGAGAGCTGTGGCCTGGCAGAAAGGGGTGGTGGGGGTGAGCCCCAGGAGAGGGTCCCTGGGGACCAGGACCATTGCCGCCACTGTGGCCTGCCCAGAGCCGGGGGGCAGTGCCAGGCTGGCAGGGCAGCGCGGGCAGCACGTCCCATCCATCACATCTTCAAGAGCCGAGATGGGGCAGCAGCTCCCCAGAGACCCCCACCCCTGCCCCGGGGGGGCCCGTTGCACGGCCCGGCTCAGCAGGGACGCCCCCAGCCCTGCTGCCCCTGCCAGGCTCCCAGTGAGATCCCTGCAGCCCATCCAAAGGGCAAAGAGCCGCTGCAGCCCCCTCGAGCACAGCCTGGCCAGGGCAGCAGCAGCCACTGCTAACAAAGTGGCCACCATCATCTCCAGCTGCGCGGGGAACCCTCCCTGCCGCCATCTCCCGCGGTGTCCCAGCCCTGGCAGGACCTGGCCCGGCAGTGCTGACGGTGGCTCTTTCCTTCAGCCCGAGCTTAGCTCTCCCCACAGGGGATGCTCTGGCGATGCATGGTCACCCGTGGCTCAGCACCATGCAGGGTGAGGCCCCTCTCCGGTCCCCACCAGTGCCGGCTTTAGCCCGTGGGCAAGCGGTGGGAGATGAGGCCCATGAGCCTCTCAGCTGCCCCAGGAGTGGATGCGGTACCGGCTGAAGGTCAGGAGCGGGGAAGAGAGGGCTGGAGAGGGTGGTGGGGCCGGACCTCCAGGGTGCCGAGCCTCCATCCAAGGGAGCCAAGGGCACCAGGGACTCGCTGGGTATCGGCCCCACCAGGACCGGCTGACGGCAACGTGGGGAAGACCCAGAGCAAGCGGAGCAGCATTTCAGCCCCAGCTTTTCCTCCCCAAGACTTCACCCCTTTCCTTCACTGAAGCCCCACGTGCCACCCTCAGCTCAGGCTTATACCAGCCCTTGGTCTAAGGGCAGCACAACGGCGGCTGGACCCCGGAGGATGGGGTGTCGTGCAGGGGAGCAGCCAGGGGATGGGCAAGAGCCTCTACCTTGGAGATGCCGCTCTCGTTGGCTTTGATCTTGTCCCTCATCCAGCCCACGTCGGTGGCCACGGAGGCCAGCTGGGGGCTCCTCGTGCTCTCCTGGAGCAAGTCCTTCCCAGGCAGCCGCTGCCCCGGTTCCTGGGGCTGCTGCCCCCTGTCCTGGGCCCTGTCGCCCTCCTTCTCCAGCACAGGGGGTGCCTCTGCAGGCTGGTCCCCCTCCCAGAGCAGGGTCAGGCTGTCCCCCTGCTTCTGGGCAGGCAGGTCCCGCAGGCCCAGGTGCCCGAGCATGGCGAGCAGCAGGCTGCGCAACGCCACGAAGTTGACTGCCCCGAGCTCGGGCGTCCCGATGGCCTCGTCCAGCAGCTGGTACAGGCTGAGCTGGGCCATGGCTGCTGCCCTGCCCAAAGCCATGGAGGCACCTGAGGGGGATGGGAACCTTTCTGCCTGAGGGGGGGCCCGGGATGGCTGGAAGGGATGGGCACTTGAAGCCTTCCTCTTCCTCTTCCTCCTCTTCTTCCTCCTCCTCCTCTGCTGGCTCCTCACAGCAGAGTGGTCGCACCAGTGGGACCGGTGACAAGGGACAAGGCAGCGTCCCCTGTTGCTAGGCGACGCCCCGCCCCCCACAGCCACCTACGAACGGGGACACTGCATTGTCCATTGTCACCCGTCCCACTGCCGAGTGGACGCCCTCATGGCGAAGGTGGAAGCAGACAAGAACAACCTGATGCTGGGACTCGATGTGGTGGGACCAGCCCCATGGGGGTGATGGGGCGAGCAGGGCCACGTAGCCACTTCTCCCTCTCCTCCCAACACGAGAATGTTTCTTCATCTCTATGCCATGCTGACAGCTGCTCTTTGGGACCTAGCCATTCTGCACACCAGGAATGCTCCGCTCTTCCTAATTTGTCCCTTTTTCCAAGCAGTTCATGAGCAACTACAACAGCCCACTGTCGTGCTTTAGCCTCAGATGGCAACTAAGAACCACGTGCCGCTCACTCGGGCCTTCCCAATACGGGAAGAATTGGAAGAAAAAAGGCAAGACTCTTGGGTTGAGACAACGGCAGTTTAACAGAAGAGCAAAGGGAACAAGAAAACAACAACAATCACACGCGGACAGAGGAAGGTACAAACACGATTACGGAACCGCCGCTCACCAACCGGACCCGGGACGCGCCAGCCCGCTCCCCAGCAGCGACTTCCTGGCCCCTCCTCTGGCAGCTCTGCCTGGCCATGGCTCACATGGCATGGAATACCTGTGTCCCTGATGGAGCCCCGGGAGAATTAACCCTGTCCCTGCCAGAACCAGGACAATGACTTGCTTCCTTCTCCAGGAGACCTGGCTCTGCCCCACATGCCCACTGGAGCACGTCCTCACATGGTCACACAGCGCCGCTAACATTGGGGTTTTCCTCTCCTAGGCACTTCCCACACCACTCCAGACCCACCCTGTCCCTCTCCCACCTTCCCCGCCATCTGCCCAGCCCAGCCCAAAAGAGCCCCCTGGTCTGGGCTGGCCCCACAGCAGTGCTCCCCACAGGGAACTGCAGAGCTCTGGGCACTCCCCCCACAGCCCCAGCCCCTCTGAAGGGCACCGCAGCTGCTGGGGGCAGAGAGGGCTCTCAGCCTCCCCGTCACCCCAGGGCTGGAGCTGGCCCCAAGGGCCAGCAGAGGCCACTCACTCTCTGGCTCTCCTGCCTTCAGCTGCAGCTGATCCCCAGCCCAAACTGCCTTTGCCCCGCTCTGCCTCCCCGCCTGCCCTGCTCCCCAGGACAGCAGGAGACTCCTGGCCCTGGGGCTCCTCAGGTAGCTCCCGCATCTCTCCAGTCTCCTTTCCCTCTGCCTGATGCATCTTCACTGCCTCCCACGGCCCTGCAGAGTCCGGGCTTGTGGGTACCTGGATTTAGTGATTTGTTCTGGGGGGACCTATCTCTGAGACTTAAACTCTTCTCTGTCTCCATTCACTTCCCATCCCAGAGAACATGGAGTGTCCCTGTCCTCTCCTGACCACTCCAGATTCCTTTCCACATGGATTGACATCTGCCATCAGCCCCATCATACCTGTGACAGCCTGAGGAATGTTACTGGGAGGTCATGTACCATCTCCACTGCCCCTCTACACCAAGAAGAGAGCCTTCAACTAAGTCTTGGTGTCTAAAATATGCCAGTGCTACTGTGACATTGTTTCCCAAAACAAGGTGGAAAGACGCTTGGAAAGTCCAGTTCCTTAGGCTTGTTCGCAGCCAAAACTGTATCAAGCCGACCCAGCCATCAGGCACCACACTCAGGAGATCCCCTTTTATTGCAGAGATGCTCTTAGGGAGGAAAGAGGTGACACATGGTTCTTCAAGAATGAGACAGAACAGGAAAGAGCCTCAAGAGAAGTGCTATGAACCCAAGCAATTACTTCAAAGGATAATTATCAGAGAAAAAAATAATGGCTGAAGCCTGGCCTAGAGTAAACTTATAGCATGACACAGAGAACGGGAGGCACATTACTTTTACTGCCTCAGGATCCATCAGATGAGTTTCTTCAGGGCATCCTTGAGCTCCCGGTTCCTCATGCTGTAGATGAGGGGGTTCACTGCTGGAGGCACCACCGAGTGCACAACAGCCATCACCACATTGAGGGATGGGGAGGAGATGGAGAGGAGCTTCAGGTGGGCAACCATGCCAGTGCTGATCAACACTGAGACCACGGCCAGGTGAGGGAGGCACGTGGAAAAGGCTTTGTGCCGTCCCTGCTGTGAGGGGATCTTCAGCGCAGCTCTGAAGATCTGCACATAGGACACCACAATGAAAATAAAACACACAAAGAATAAACAGGCACTAAATACAATCTGGGGGATTTCACAGAAGAACTGGTCTAGGCCATTGCCTTGGCAGAGAGGTATTGAAAATGTACTGACCCTGTGCAGGAGAGCATTGAGAATGCCACTGCCCCAGGTAGCTGCTGCCATGTGGACACAAGCTCTGCTGCGCAGGAGGGACCCATAGTGCAGGGGTTTGCAGATGGCAACGTAGCGGTCGTAGGCCATGACGGTGAGAAGACAAAAGTCTGCTGATATCAAGAAGGCAAAGAAAAAGACCTGGGAAACACATCCCATGTAGGAGATGGTCCTGGTGTGCCAGAGGGAGTTGGCCATGGCCTTGGGAACAGTGGTGGAGATGGCACCCAGGTCGAGGAGGGCGAGGTTGAGGAGGAAGAAGTACATGGGGGTGTGGAGGCGGTGGTCACAGGCTACGGCAGTGATGATGAGGCCATTGCCCAGGAGGGCAGCCAGGTAGATGCCCAGGAAGAGGCAGAAGTGCAAGAGCTGCAGCTCCCGCGTGTCTGCGAATGCCAGGAGGAGGAAGTGGGTGATGGAGCTGCCGTTGGACATATTTTCCCTCTGCACATGGGGGCCTGTCCAAGGAGGAAAAGACAGTGAAGAGTGAGGACAGACAGGTCCGAGTAGAACCTGTTGCACTGGTCACAGTAGAGCCCCCCAAATGACCTCCGTCCGTCCAGGAAGGCGTTTGTGCAGATCCTGGTGTGATGCCTGGTTTGTGCTGGCTGAGGGTGCAATGGGGAGCCCGGGACTCTGCTGTGGGCTGCAGAGGAGTCAGTCGTGCTGTGCAACAAGAGGGAGAGAGGAACCAGGAGTGATCGCAGGGTAACTCTACCCCTGATATAAAAGAGCTTTTGAGCACTGTCACTCCCAGGTCCCCTGGCTGCAGAACAGAGCTGGGGGGCTTGTTTTGTTTATTTTGCTCCGGTTACCCCTGGCCCACTTGAAGAGTCATGTTTGAAGGTAGAAATCCCTGGCATTTCTGCTACCCTATGAGTGCTATTGTGAGAGTCCTGGGAGGCAATAGGACAGACCCTTAGTGCAGAAGGAGGAGAGCTGGTCTCTCCATCCGTCCTGCTCTCAGCTGCTTTTTGCCAGCCCCGCTTTGGTCTGGAGGATGATCCCACGGAGAGCAGAGGAGTCCAGTTCCAAAGTGCAGATCTCCAAACTCCCCTCCCCAGGGAAGAGCTGTCAGCTTTTGGATGCCCAGAAGATGGGGGGCCCTTTCTGGGAGTTACCTTTATCCCCACCCCATGGACTGCATTGCCTAGACACCCAGAGGATAGAAGAGGCCTTGGGCACCAGGGACACATCTGCATGGCAGGACCTGCAGGGTCAGTTGCTGAGCTGCTGATGAAGCCCCCACCCCAGAGAGACTGAAATCAAAGAAGCAGCAGCAGCAGCAGGGACGGGTGGAGAAGCAAGGAGCAATGCCCCGATGCTTCTGCCAAGGGAAACAAGGCCAGGGAGGGACAGAGGGTGCTCAGGAGAGTCCCTTCTGCTGCAGCTACGGCCACAGATGAGGCAGCTGCTGCCCTGGATCCCACGTCCTTGAGGGCAGAAGCTCACTGGGCAGGGTTAGAGTTGGCACTGGCAGGAGGCAGAGTTCCTCTGAAGCACCGGGACCCTGTTCTGAAGGACAGCCCTGGGCACCCCTGGCTGCACACCCGCCTTCATGCCCCTGCAACCATCCCCAGGAGAAGGCAGCCACCATGTCCTGTCCCTCTGACGGTGCTGCAGGGAAGCCCTGCTCTGCAGCACACCCTTCTCCTCCTCTACACCAGAGAAAGATCCCACAGGCTGTGGGCTACGACAGCTTTATGAGAACCCTTCAGGATCGGCAGTGGCATTGCCCTGCAGCCTCACACTTACCGTGCAGAGGGCTGGGAAGCTTCCTCCCACAGTGAGCTCTCAGCTCTCCTCCCAGTCACGACTGCCTTCACGCTCTCTCTGCATTGATGGTCCCATCCTCGGTGCCTGCAGGCAGTGCCCTCAGCCCTGCTGCCCATTCCACAGGAGCTGCTCCTGGGCAGAGCTGTCTCTCTGCAGCACTGGTTGCCATGAGCTTCCTCCATCCCAGGAGGTGGGCTCAGCAGAGGAGCAGCCCAAGGCATTTTAATGACCCCTCGGGTGGGTTTGGGCCAGAGTCCCTGAACCGTAGACACTGAGAGGAAGTTGAAGAAACCGCTCAAGATGACAAACTCAGATGTAAACTCCGAGGTTTCTTGGAGTGTTAATGGGTCCCACTGAGGACCATTACCAACAAAGCCTCCCCAGGGGCTCGTTAGAGCAGAAAACTGGAGGCAATAATGACAGGTAGGTAAAGGGAAATTAAAGGTGGCTCTGATGCTGAGCAAATCTGAAGGTGTTACTCCTTCGGTGTCCCATACCTGCACCTCTTTCTTTGAAGGCACCCAATTGTCTTTTTGATTTCACCCCAATATCTCACTACCCTTACTGATATCTCTCCATCCTCCCTGGCTGTTCTGGGAAAGACAAAGCCATGGGCTGGTCCAGCCTCCCCCTGGGTGTCCTCTTGTACCACAGCACTGCCCTTGGAGTGACAGTTTCTTCTGGTCATTTCTGGTCTCAACCTCCCAATCCAAACTTTGTGGCATCCTTCCTTTCTCCTGCTTTTTTTTCCACCATGAAGAAAAGCTACGGCATCTCTGAAACCACCCTTCAAGCAGTTACAGGTTATGACTGTGATGCTCTGAGCCCCCACTTCACCAGGCTGAAGGAGACCAGGACCCTCAGCCTCCCCTCACGGGGCGTGTGCTTGAGGCCATGAATCCCATATTGGCAGAGCTTCTCTGGACACTCTCCATTCCTCCCCACTTGTCTAGAACAGGAAGCCCCAGTGAGGGGCACACGAGCCCCGAGGTGGCCACTCCAGGTTTCAGTGGAGTGGGATGACAGCTCCCCTGGTGTGGGTGACCCACGCTCCTCCTAATGCAGCGCCCTCCCTACAATATGAACCACCTGTCCCCTACAATACCACCTCCAATATAGGAACACCTGCCTTTGAGGTTTCAAAGATCATTTGGTACCAATAACGCGCTACTTTTTGCAAAAAGAGATACATCTCAATTGTATTGGTTAGCCTTTATGTCTGTTTAGAATCACAGAATCATAGAATGTGTTGGGTTGGAAGGGACCTCTAAAGGCCATCTAGTCCCACCCCCCTGCAGTCAGCGGGGACATCTTCAACTAGATCAGGTTGCTCAGAGCCTCATCAAGCCTGGCCTTGAACACCTCCAGGGATGGGGCCTCCACCCCCTCTCTGGGCAACCTGGGCCAGTGTCTCACCACCCTCATGGTAAATATCTTCTTCCCAATGTCTAATCTCAACCCACCCTGCTCTAGTTTAAAACCATTGCCCCTTGTCCTATGGCTACATGCCCTTGCAAACAGCCCCTCCCCCGCTTTCTTCTAGGCCCCCTTCAGGTACTGGAAGGCTGCTCTCAGGTCTCCTCATAGCCTTCTCTTCTCCAGGCTGAACAAGCCTAACTGTATCAGACTGTCTTCGTAGGAGAGGGGCTCCAGCCCTCAGATCATCTTTGTGGCCTCCTCTGGACCTGCTCCAACAGGTCCATGTCCTTCTTGTGCTGAGGGCTGCAGAGCTGGACACACTACTCCAGGTGGGGTCTCATGAGAGCAGAGGAGAGGGGCAGAATCACCTCTCTGGATCTGCTGGCCACAGTTCTGTTGTTGCAGCCCAGGATGCGATTGGCCTTCTGGGCTGCAGGCTCACATTGTTGGCTCATGTCCAGCTTTTCATCTACCAGTACCCCCCAGGCTTTTTTCCGCAAGGTACTAGAGATAGATACTCTCTATCACATCATCCCCCAGCCTGTATCGATAACCAGGATTGTCCCGACCCAAGTGTAGACGTTGCACTTGGTCTTCTTGAACTTCATAAGGTTTGCTCAGGCGCACGTCTCCAGGTCGTCCAGGTCCCTCTGGATGGCATCCTGTCCCTCTGGGCTGTCAACTGCAGCACTCAGCTTGGTGTCATCGGCAAACTTGCTGAGGCTTCAATTGATCCCACTGTCTATGTCATTCACGAAGATATCGAATAGCGCTGGTCCCAAGACAGACCCCTGAGGGACGCCACTTTTCACCCCTCTGCATCTGGGCATCGAGCCATTGACCACTACTCTCTGGATGCGACCCTCCAGCCAGTTGCTTATCCACCGAACAGTCCTCCCATCAAATCCGTATGGCTCCAACTCAGAGAGAAGGATGTTGTGGGGGACCATGTCAAAGGCCTTGCAGAAGTTCAGACAGAGTATATCCATTGCTCTTCCCTTGTCCACTGATGCAGTCACTCCATTGGAGAAAGCCGCCAGGTTGGTCAGGCAGGACTTGCCCCTGGTGAAGCCATGCTGGCTCTCTCGAATCACCTCCCTGTCCTCCATGTGCCTTAGCATAGCTTCGAGGAGGATCTGTGCTGTGATCTACCCAGGCACAGAGGTGAGGCTGACAGGGCGGTAGTTCCGGGGTCCTCCTTTCTACCCTTTTAAAAATGGCTGTAATGTTTCCCTTCTGCCAGTCACCGGGGACTTTACCTGACTGCCATGACTTTTCCAATATCATGGAGAGTGTCTTGGCAACTTCATCAGCCAATTCCCTCAGGACTCTGGGGTGCATCAGGCCCCATGGACTTGTGTATGTTCACGTTCCTCAGGTGGTCACAAACTTTGTCTTCACTTACAGTGGGAGGGACTTTGTCCCCCAGGTCCCCGTCTTGAAGTCCTTCAACTTGGGAGGTATGAGGAGAGAGGCTGCCAGTGAAGACTAAGGCAAAAAGTTGTTCAGAACCTCAGCCTTCTCCTTGTCTGTTGTCACCAGTTTGCCATTCTCAGTCATCAGGGAGGGCACGCTTTCTTTAACCTTCCTTTTCTGGTTTGACCAGCAGGTCCCAACTCAGCCATGCTGGTCACTTCCCTTTCTTGCTTGATTTCTTACACCTGGGGATCGAGAGCCCTTGTGCTCTATGGAAAGCGTCCTTGAAGATCTGCCAGCTCTCTTCTGCCCCCTTGTCCCTGAGGACCATTTCCCAGGGGGTCCTATTGACTAACTCCACGACGATCCGGAGGTTTGCTTTCCTAAAGTTCAAGGTCCTGACTACGCCCTTGTCTGACACGTATCCCTTAGCACTGTGAACTCCACCAGTGTGTGGTCACTGCACACCAGGCTGCCTCCAATCTTGACATCCCCAATGAGCTCACTCGCATGGGTGACTCTCAGGTGCAGTATGGCATCCCCTCGGGCAGGGCTGTCTATTTCCTGTCTTAGGAGGTTATCGTCGAGGCACTCCAGGAACCTCCTGGATTGTCTACGGCTCACCGTGTTACTTTTCCAGCGGGTGTCAGGGTGGTTGAAATCCCCAGCAAGGAGGAGAGCATTTGAGTGCTATGCCTCCTGTAGCTGCAGGAAGAAGGCTTCATCTGCAGGTTCCCCTTGATCAGGCAGCCTATAGTAGACACCAACCACCAGGTTCCCCTTGTTGCCTCTGTCTCTAATGCCTACCCATAAGCTTTTGACTTCCTCTTGGCTGCTCTTTAGGGACATCTCTTCACACTCTATCCCTTGCTTAACAGAGAGGGCAACACCTCTGCCCCTCCTTCCTCAACAGCTTGTAGCCATTGATAGCCACACTCCAGCCATAGGATTCGTCCCACCAGGTTTCAGTAATGGCCACTAGGTCATAGCTTTCCAGCAGCATGGTAGTTTCCAGCTCCTCCTGTTTGCTACCCATGTTGCGTGCGTTTGTGTAGAGGCACTTCAGCTGGGCTGTTGCCTGTGTTACCTTCTTAGAGGAGATCACCTTGAAGAGTTTCACGCGTGTTTCCCTGTTGACTCCAACAACCTCAGAAGCCCCTGGCTCGTCTCTGTAAGACTTTGACAATGATGCAGTGTTCCCAGCATGCCTCCGGGCAATAGTCAGAGGCCCGTACTAGTGCCCCGTCCCTCTAACCCTGACGTGTTATCCCACAGCTGGTCACAGACAAGCCTGATATTATCATCCCCCTCCCCCTTCACATCTAGTTTAAAGCCCTGTCGATCAGCCCCACAATCTCTTGAGCAAAGACCCTCTTCCCCCTTTGAGAAAGGTGTCTCCCAGGTGATGCCAACAAGCCCGGTGCTGTGTAGGCCATCCCATTGTCAACAAAAATGAAATTGTGGCGGTGACACCAGCCATGGAGCCATGGATTAATAGACTGGATCCGTCTGTTTCTTCCAATGTCACTGCCTGCAACTGGAATGAGTGAGGAAAAAATAACCCGTGTCCCAGATTCCCTCATCAACCTTCTCAAGGCCCTGAAGTCCCCTTTGATTGCCCTTGGTCTATGAGTCACAACTTCCTCTCCACCTACAAGAAAGATCAGTAATGGGTAATAGGCTGAGGACTGTATCAAGCGAGGAAGTTTCCTGGTGATGTCCTTCACCCGGGCTCCAGGAAGACAGCAGACTTCTCTATGAGGAGGATCTACCCGGCATATTGGACCCTCTGTTCTCCTCAGGAAGGAGTCACCAACGAGCATAACCCTTCTTTTCTTCCTTGGGGTTGTGGTTGTGATACAGGCGGTACGCCATTCTGACTGTGGAGACGTCTCTGGTGTGGATTGCCCATCATCCAAATCCTAATTTGACTGGCCTTCCTCAACCAGAACCTCAGATCTGTTCTTCAGAGGTACCGGGATGGGGGACATCGTGGGCAAGGAGGGAGTTCGCCTGCTGCCCCGACCATGAATTTCCCTCCATTCACTCTTTTCATTTAGGCTTCTGCCTTCTGCCTGACAGGGCAGGATACAGGGATCCCTGGATCCCGATGACTTTCTGATAGGTGCTCCTGCTTCTGTTTCAAGGAGGGCAGAGCCTGGCTCCACCAGTCCTTTTCTTGTTCAGCCTCCCTAATGCTCCTTAACCTTTCGACTTCCTCTCACAGCTCTGACACCAGGCTGAGCAGATGGTTCACCTGTTCACAACGCACACAGCAGCTGTTACAGCTGCCCCGCGTTACCAGTGAAAGGCTCTGGCACCCCCTGCAGCCTGTGACCTGGACGGCTGTACGTTCCTGTGGGAGCTCTCTCTGGGTTCCCACATCCATCCTGGCTAAGGTTGAGAGCACGACCTTCTGCCGGGTGGAGACCAGAGCTAAACTCCATCCGAGAGGGTGATGACCGCCTTGTTGTGGTGCTCCCCGGTGACGCCCTGGGTGATGCCCATGTGCTGCGTGCTTACTCAGTGCGCAGTGACCAGGTCGCTGTGCTCCCCAAAGGCTTCTTTTATGAGGGGGGAAGTGGTCCCAGCGAGTACGCCTCCTTCAGATCTGCCGCCGGTGCTGCTGGCTCTGCCCACAGCTCCTCAGCAGACCACCCACGAGCGGCCGGTTTCCGGCACAGGCTGGCCGCTTTTCCTCACTTCAAAAAGCCCCCAAAGGAGCCCCTCGCTGACCCTTTTTGCCATGATTCCCTTCCCCAGTGTGGACTTCCCTGCACAGAGATGGTCACCTCAGCGACTTTCTGTGTGTGCAATTCTATTTAGAAAACTATTGTAAGTCTTGTGGTTGCGAGTGTCTGATTTAATTCAGGAAAGTGTCGTACCTGTCCCGTGAACCTTTCCTTTTTTCAATCTTTAAATATGTCACTGTGTTGGCTATAGCAAATTTTGATAAATCACTTTGAGAACTGGCAAATGATGAAGTATTGTTAGAATCATATGACTTAACCACGTGTTACTAAATCTTAAATTGGTGCCCCCTCAAAGTTGGACAGGATCCCAAATCAACATTCACAACGAGACTGGACATGAGGAGAAAGAAATGTCCCATGAAGGACAGTGCTGTGACTGCTGAGGTCACCCAGAGGGAGCCTGGATCAGCGCAACGCTGGGTGTTCCAAGGACCAGGCAGGGAGGAAGAAGAGCTGCCAGGAAAGGCGAGGAGATGCCCCAGTGGGAGCAAGGGGAGGAAAGAGGTTGGGTGTCCACAGCCTGCAGGTCTTTGTCCCCTTGGCTGTGGCTGTTGTCTTTGCTACCGAGGCCTGAAAGGAGACACCTTAATCTCATGGAACCGGGGCCTCACTGCTTCCTCGCACCCCCCAGGGAGGCCGGGAGGTGTGGTGCCGTTGGCCTTCACTCGGCATTGCACACCTCACACCTCACTGCCCGAGGAGCAGCCCTGAGCCAGTGTGAGGGACAGGATCCCCCTTCCCAGGGCTGGCTGCTTGGCGGGATAAAATACAGCAAGGCTTTACTCAGCATCGGCTCCACCTGCACAGTGCCTTTGCCTCCCTGTAATCACAGCCTCCAGTTGCCTGCTCGAACAAATCCATGGGGAGGCTTGGTCTGTCATGGCCCTCAGTGGGGACAATTAATGCTCCAAGACACTTTGGCGTTTGCTTCGGACTTGAATTCCTGCACAGGTTGTTCAAGCTCCTCTCAGTATCTGGCATTCCTGGGCTCAGCAGCAAATACCCCATGGGGCTCGTTGAAGTGCAGAAAGCCCTAAGGAGCCACAGCTCTGCCATGATTTTCTTCAGGGCTTCTAGCCTGGTACAGCTCAGTGGAGAGGTCTCAGGAGTCTACTTAAAGTGGAAGGTTTCAAGAAGCACTTAATAAAAAGGTAATTTTTCATTTGGAAAGGGCTTTTCATTAGTCTTTTTATTTTTCCAGAGGAAATGCTTGCAGCTTTCTCCAGCTGATACTGAACCAGAGGGTCTCCTAAGGAGGACTGGAGAGGTAGCAACTGCCATCTCCTCGAGGTCCCCCCACTGTATGGACAACTTGCCCCCCCACCTCCTCCTCCCCACCGTTTCTCTTGGGGCTGCCTGGGACTTGCATTCTTTTCCTACATCAGACTTGTGCGCTGAGTCTGCAGCTGAATGTTCACAGCTCCTTTGCACCAATTCCTGCCCGATTCCCCCGCAGACTTGGCTGTAAATAGACAAGGGATTCTTATTAAATCTGAACAGCCAGAAGGAAAAAATGATACCAATGAATTAAAGAAACCCAATGCATTCCTCCACTATATGCCAAGGCCAAGCCTCCAATAAGCTCCACCTTCCTCAAACCATCAACATAAAAGAATTATGTTGGAGAGATTGATAGGAAATTCTAAATATACGCACAGTTAGTGAGTTGGCTAAAGAGACAGTGTGGCAGATTAAGTAAACTTTGCCTTATTCTTGGCCAAATTTCCATCCCAGAGCCTTGTCACCCACTCATGTCTCTAGTGATGTCCCTAGAGGCCCACGTTACATTATGTGCTTGTTAAACAAAACTTTTCTTCTCCAGCAAACTCTAGCAAAACTCTTCCTTGGAGACAGTCTCTCCTCAAAGTCCCCTTGCAACCATACGGTGAATTGAGATGCAAGAATAAACTCATTACAGTTCCTTCACGTTAACGAGCTCCCAGGGGAAAGTCACGCAGTGTGGAGGGCCCTGGCAGGAATAAAGAGCCTTGGAGGTTCAGCAGGGTCTGCTGAGGGCTGTGGCTGACGAAGCTGCTTCAGGAAATTGAAGCGTGCCTCCCTGGGGGCTGATTGGAGCAGAAAACCAGAGGCAGTGATTTCAGGGTGACAAAGAAAGGAGGCAGAGACCTCCTGTGTGCTGTAGCCCCCTGGATGTGCCCTGCCAAGCCAAGGGGCCCAGTGCTAATCCCCAGCTCGTTGCAATGGGGATGCTTTTGGTCATCACCACATGAGCTTTCCCTCTGCTCACCACCAGGGCCCATACACGCCGAGTGCCTTCCACACTCTTGCCCCTCAGACTCGGCACGACGCAGCTCCCCCTAAGCCTTTGCCTGGACCCTAACCCTAACCCCTCACCTGCAACTCTCATCTGTAGCCCTTCCCTGAACACCAACGCCAAAGCTGAAACCCTCACCACATGCCTCACGCCTAAAGCTGTTAGAGCGGGTCAAGAGACGGATCACCAACAATCATTGGAGGGCCAGAAGACCTCTCCTAGGAAGAAAAACTGAGAGAGTTGATGTTGTTGAGCCTGGAAACAAAAAAGGTCCAAGGAGACCTTCTTATATCCTTTCAGTGTACGGTGGAGGCTTATAAGAGAGAGAGAGAGATTTTACCAGGGCCAGTAATGACAGGACAAGGGGCAACAGCTTTAAACTGAAAGAGGGTCGATTTAGATTGGACATAGGGAAGAAATTTTTCACAATGAGGGTGGTGAGACACTGGAAAATGTTGCCCAGAGAAGCTGTGGATTCCCCATCGTTGGAGGTGTTCAGGGTCAGGTAGGGCGGGGCTTTCAGCATCCTGATTGAGTCGCAGATGTCCCTAAAAAACGGGGATTGGACTACATGACCTTTAAACGTCCCTTCAAATCCATGGCATGCTGGGACACTATGAGAGCAGATGTGGCCACACCAGTGCTGAGTCGAGGGGGACAATAACTGCCCTTTTCTGGGTGTCCACGGCCCTTCTAACACCACCCCATATGCAGCTGGCCTTAATGGTGCTGAGCCTTTACCAGAGGCTCACATGGCATCCCTCAAAATGCCCAGGCCCCTCTCCTCAGACTCACTCCTCACCTCGTCCTCTCCCACTTTGCCCCTTCTCCTTGAAAAACTTGAGGAGGTTTCTGTTGGCCACATTCCCAGGTGTCTCAAGGTCCCTGTGCACTGAAGCTCCAGAACATCAGCATTTAAATTGCATGTGCAGATGGCTCATGCTGAGTCGTGGTTCCTCTAACAAGACAACTTGAGTAGCTGTACGACAGCAGAGGTAAGAAAAGGGGTTACTAGTGTCATGGACGACAGGAGGAGGGTGGAAAGTGCCACTGTCACCATCTCAGAAACACCAAGGGATGGACCAACAAGGAAACGGTGAAAAAGAGTTGGCTCTTTGTATGGGAGGGGATGAGGATGATCCAAGAGAAGAACTTGACAGTGGAAAGAGAGTGGAAAAGGGCATGAAATCAGAAGAGAAACATCAAATTGCCTTGGTTGGGAGGGACCTTTCAGATCACCTAGTCCAACCATCAACCTAACTCTGACAAAAGCCATCACTAAACCATAGCTCTAAGCACTATGTCTGCCCGTCTTTTAAATACCTCCACGGATGGTGCCTCAACCACCTCCCTGTGCAGCCTGTTCCAATGCTTAATAACCCCTTCAGTTTAAAAACTTTTCCTAATATCCTGTATAAACCTCCCGTCACACAACTAGAGGCCGTTTCCTCTTGTCCTATAGCCTCTTACTTGGAGAAACAGACCGAGCCCCATCTCTCTGCAACCTCCTTTCAGGGAGTTAGAGAGTTAGAAGGTCTCCCCTCAGCCTCCTTTTCTCCAGGCTAAACAACCCCAACTTCCTCAGCCACTCCTCATAAGATTTATCCTCCAGATGCCTCACCAGCTCCGTTGCCCTTCTCTGGACCTGCTCCAGCACCTACGTGTCTTTTTTTGTGGTGAGGGGCCCAAAACTGGACACAGTACTCCAGGTGGGGCCTCACCAGTGCCAAGTACAGGGGGACGATCACTTCCCTACTCCTGTTCACCACACTGTTCCTGATACAGGACAAAATTGTGTTGGCCTTCTTGGCCACCTGGGCACACTGCTGGCTCATATTCAGCCGGCAGTCGACCAACACCCCCAAGTTCTTTCCTGCAGGGCAGCTCTCCAGCCACTCCTCCCCAGGCTTGCAACGCTGCATGGGGTTGGTGTGACCCAAGTGCAGGACCCGGCACTTGGACCTGTTGAACCTCATACCACTGGCCTTGGCCCATCGATCCAGCCTCTCCAGATCCCTCTGCAATGTGTTCCTACCCTCAAGCAGCTCGACACTCCCACCCAACTTGGTGTCATCTGCAAACTTACTGAGGGTGCACTCAATCCCCTCGTCCAGATCATTGATAAAGATATTAAAGTGAACTGGCCCCAATACCAAGCCCTGGGGAACAAGCATCAGGGTGACCTTCTGCACACAAACATTAACAGCTGACCAAAGGGAGCTTGAGTCCAGGGGCAGCTGGAGAAACGCTGGGATTTGGCCAACAGAAATTCTTGAAGTCTTTCAAGGAGAAGTGTCCAGTCCTGCATCCCGGGGAAGAATAACCCCAATGCAGCAGGACAGGCTGGGACCTGATGTGCTGAGCAGGGACCCTGCGGAGACGGGGCTGGGCACCCTGAGGGACGCCTCATGAGCCAGTGGTGCACGCTCACTATGAACAAGGCCGGCTGCCTACGGGGCTGCAGGACGAGGAGCGTGTGTCCCCCTGGCAACTTGAGTCACCTTCCCCTTTGACTCAGCACTGCTGTGGCCCAACGCACACAGCTGTGTCCCAGCGTGCGGCTCCACATTTTGGAGAAGTGGAGA
Organism: Rissa tridactyla; assembly: GCF_028500815.1. Taxonomy (NCBI): domain Eukaryota; kingdom Metazoa; phylum Chordata; class Aves; order Charadriiformes; family Laridae; genus Rissa; species Rissa tridactyla. The sequence goes on along the minus strand of NC_071491.1, from coordinate 1,559,778 downwards.
GGACCTGGAGAGTGTCCAGAGGAGGTCTGCCAAGATGGGCTTTAGGGCCCAGTGCACGTGCGCTTGGTGGAGAGGCTGAGGGACCTGGGCTTCTCTGGCCCAGTGGCAGGGAGGCTAGGGACAGTATTGGGATGGCCTGAACCTGGTTGAGGGTTTTTTCAGAGACAATGGAGGTTTTCTTTGGTGGAAAACAGCAGGAGAAAGAAAAAATGCAACAAAGGGCAGCTTGGGAGGTGGAGACTGGACACCAGGAGAAAGAAATGCCACTGCAAGGACAGCGCTGTGCTGCAACAGATCACCCAGAGGGAGTCGGGATCAGCCCAAGGCGTTGTGTTTCAAGAACAGCCAAGGACGATGGAGAGAGATGAGCAAAGGCAGTGAGACGCTGAGGGGAGAGCAAGACGGGGAAGCAGGGGGGATGTCTGCAGCCTGCAGGGGAAGAGGAGCAGATGTGGGACACCATAGCACAGTCTGTGGTGCAGACGATCAAGGCAGTTGGCAAGGATGAAAGCCCCCAACAGTGCTTATGTCTTTGTCCTCTTGGCTGTGGCTGTTGTCTGTGCCACCAAGGCTACCAGAAGACACCTTATCCCTAAAGCACTAGGGCCTTAGCGCCTCCTCTTCCCCACCCGGGAGCCGTCATTCTGTCTTTCTGCCCTTGGCATTGCACGTCCTCCCATCACAATGCCCCAGGAAGAGCCCTGAGCTGTGCTTGTGGGGAAAGGTCTCCCTTCCCAGGGGCTGGAGGCCAGGGCTTGGCCCTTTGCCTTCCTCTCACACATTCAGCATTAGCCAGCGTCAGAGACACCTCTCCATTGCCTTTGCCTACCTGCCCTCACCGCCTCCAGTTTTCCCTTGAACGAGCCCCCAGGAGCCTTTGGCAGTAATGGCCCTCAGTGGGACCCATTAACGCTCCAAGAAACTTACAAAATTACATCTGACGTTGACTTCTGGAGAGGTTTCATCAGCTTCCCCTGTGTCTGAGCCTCATGGGCTCAGCACCAAAACCACCAGAGAGGTCAATAAAATGCCTTGGGCTGGTCCTGCTCAGTATAGAAATGGGGGTTGGCCGGGGGGCAGGAATCCGTGTTCCCTGCTCGGGATGGGCATCGGGTGGTAAGCAATTGTACTGCATCACTCCTGGTTTCCTATTTTCTTTTACAATGATTATTAGTTTCTTTCCCGTTACTGGTCTATCAAACTGGCTGTATCTCAACCCATGAGATTTTTATTCCTTTTTCTCCCTCTTCTCCCTATCCCTCTGCAGGGGGTCGGGGGGCAGTGAGTGAAGAGCTGCATGGTCTTTACCCCCCGTCAAGGCTGAGGAGTGAGCTGGCTCTGCTCATGTCACTGCAGTTTGAGGACAACCAGGACTTTCCCTGAGGTTTTCCTGCAGGAATATGCTGAGCAGCTCCTCTGCGTTACAAGTGGATCACAGATGAGGTAACTAGTGAATGGCAGAAGCTGTAACCCCTTTCCCAAATCCCCGCTGCTGTGGAGCAGGGATGACTCCTTGGGAGCCCACCAGCAGAGCTCTGCTCCTCACGGCACACTTGGCCAGCAACAATGAGAGCTCCAACAAGGGCAATGCAGAAAGCTCCCACAAAAAAGGACACAGGCAAAATGTGTTTTCGGGGCTTGGATTTGGAAGGGCAGGCAATGGGAAGAGATTTGCTCAGAGCTGTCCTGACTTGTGAGTGTGCTTTCCTCCTTTGGCAGTACCTCGGGAACAAATGATACCTCAGGGAAGTTGGGCTTATTGTGTTTGGTGCCTGTTTATTCTTTAAGTGTTTTGTTTTCATTGTGGTGTTCTATGTGCAGATCTTCAGGGCTGTGCTGAGAATCCCCTCACAGCAGGGACGGCACAAAGCCTTTTCCACGTGCGTCCATCACCTGGTCATTGTCTCCCTGTTTACCAGCACTGCCGTAGCTGCCTACCTGAAGCCCTCCTCCATCTCCTCCCCATCCTTAGATCCGGTGCTGTCATTTCTGTACTCGGTGGTGCCTCCAGCAGTGAACCCCCTCATCTACAGCATGAGGAACCAGGAGCTCAAGGATGCCCTGCGGAAACTGATTGGACATTTTTTCATCAACCATAGACTGTGTACCTTCCTCTGCAAAGGATTCACAGCATGTGGTGTGACAAGCATTCACTATTCCTCCCCTCCTCCTTAACTTTTCACCTCTCGGCTGTGACACAAAACATTTCTGTAAATAAAGACTCAGTCTCTCTGTGTGTTTAAATAAAACACATGAACCAGCTCCAACTTCTTTGTCTGAGACCCATCAGCAGCAGGGCTGAATAAACGGGAGATGAGAAGACCTTTCTGGCTGCAGCAGCCTGGGGCAGGCTGTCCCAGTGCCACTCTGTCACTGGGGCGGCAGGAGCTGCCTGAGGGTCCCCAGGGCCAGGGCTCTTGTACTGGGCTGGGGAGAGGGGATGGCAGTGAGGGGCTGCAGACCCCTCAGAGTATCCTGGGGAGGAGGACACAGGGGCCCACTGACTGCCTTTGCCTTGTGCCCAAATGCCCCCCGTCTCTGGGGCTGACCCTCCTCTGCCCCCCAGCAGCTGCGGTGCCCTTCAGAGGGGCTGTGGCTGTGGAGTGAGTGCCCAGAGCGCTGCAGCACCCTGGGGCAGGCTCTGCTGTTGGGCCAGCGCAGACTGGGCTGGGATGGAGAGAGGGCAGGGGAGGTGGCAGAGCTTGGAGGGAGCTGGGCTGGGCTGGAAAGTGCCCAGGAGGAAAAATCCTCGGAGTGCAGCTTGTCCCGTGTGACCATGCGGGGTGAGGACTCTCACCAGAGTGTTTGTGGTGCAGAGCCAGGGCTTGTGGAATTGGTGTCCGTCTCCAGGGTTTGGTAGTGGTGGGGCTGAAGGGATGGGCCTCTGTGAGAAGAGACCAGGGGCTGCTTCCATGCCAGACAGAGCTGGTTCCAGACGGCTCCAAAAGAAACCCACCGCTGGCCAAAACTGAGCCCATCAACGAGGGTGGTTGAACCTCTGTGAGAGTGTATTTAAGAGAGGACACAAGTGCTCGAGTGGGAGAGGAGTGAGGGAAAAACCAGTGTGAGAAACAGCCCTGAAAACACCAGGGTGAGTGAAGAAGGAGGGAGAGGAGGTGCTACAAGTGCCAGAGCAGATGGTCTCCTGCAGCCTGTGGAGAATACCACAGTAGAGCAGGTATTTCCCTGCAGCCTAAGGAGAGGAGCACAGCGGAGGAGGTAATCCCTGCACTCGGTGGAGGACCCAACACTGGAGAGGTTGGATATTTCCTGAAAGAATTTCAGCTTGAGGAGAGCCCATGCTGTAGCAGGTTTATCTCGAAAGACTGTAGCCTGTAAGAGGGACCCCATGGGAAAAGTGGTAGAAGGAAGGAGCAGCAGAGAGGAATTGTTATGGACTGACCAGGACCCCCATTCCCCATCGCTCTGCACTGCTCAGGGGGAAGGAGGGAGAGGAGTTAGGAATGAAGCAACAAAGTTCAGCAAGGGAAAAAATGTGTGGGAGGAGGCTTTCCAGGCGATAAGGTCTTCCATCGGTCCTATGCTTCTTTGGCCCTCAGCCTTTGCAGCTGCACATGCCTGGCCTGCCCACTTACCTTCACTACTGTCCCCTTTGTACGAGGCCCACACACATCTTGGCACGCCCAGCGTAACGTGGCCTCCACCAAAGCTGGAGCCCACCTGGGCTTGGAGGCAGGGAGGGACCCGGTCCCCTCTGTCTGGGGCTGGGCACAGCTTTTCCCTGGGAACCTCCCTGAGGAGCATTCCTCGTCTGTGTCAGCCTGGGGCCCGGCAGGGGTGGCCCAGGGACAAGGGCTGCTGGGGCAGGGCTGAAGGAGCTCAGCTGGGACAGCGTTAGACTGAAGATCTAAAGGTGCCTGGTTCAGCCCTGGGCTTCAGCAGTGATTTTTCTCCCTCTGCTTTTTGCAGAGCCCGTCTGCCGCCTTCCAGCCTGCCCCAGCCCTGCTTGCTCCTTCACCTCTTGCCAGAGCACTGTCCCTGCCCTGGACCTGCACATCTGCGGCTTAGAAGGAGCCTTCCTCCAGCCCCACAAGTCCCCAGCCTCCCCCTGGGCAGGACTCTCCACTCAGGGCTGCTTTGGGGTGGTCTCCAGCTGTGCCTCCTTCCCTGCTCCACAGGATCGGGATGTGTCCTCTGCGGGGTCTCTGCACGACCCAATTCCTCTCCTCTTTGTCATGCTCAATGGTGCAGAGTCTGTTCCCCTCCTCAGGTGCCTCCTGCACCTTGTCTTCAGTTCCCAGAGCAGAGGCCACTGGACCCATAGTCTCAGGGAGAGGCACTCCCTGGAGCTGCGGCCTGAATGGCAGCATCCTTCCCCCGGGGGGTGTTGCAGTGAGACCTCTGATGTGCCCAGGACAGCTGACAAAGCCACGCTGAGGATCATCCACTGGAGTGCATGGCCATCGGTATTGTTTAGTCACACGCTGTCCTGAGCAGAATTTCTTGTCCCCCTTTGCCCTCCTGCTCCAATGACTGGTAACACACCAATATGCTCCTCTCTGGGCATCAGCCCCATGGAGATGGACACCTGCCCTTCACCCCACCTCCAGGGATGCTGTGGGGCAGAGGGGTGCAGGAGGAGGCCCGCTACATGGACGAGGGCGTGTGAGCTTTCTGCCCCCATGTTGCCCCATCGCACACCCTGGGGTGCCATCAGAGCCTGGGGGCACCTCACCCCAGGGAGGGCATGTCCCTCACCCTGTTGTACTTCTCCTCCTGTGCCGCTGCGCCCAGATGTGGCACACAGGGGGGTTGCCCTTGCCCTGGGGGGCAGAGGAGGCTCAGGAGTTTTCTCCTCTCCGTTGGCCCTGGAGGGGGCCAGAGCGTGGGAGCAGCACCTGCAGCCAGAGCCTCCTTCTGCCCCATCGCTCTTCAGAGACGCTGGAGGGGCAGTGCTCTGCTGTGCAGCCCTGTGCCAGGATCAGGCCCCAGGGGAGAGGCAGTGCGGACTTCCCCCATCTCAGGAGGGCTCAAGTGCTGTTTCCTGCAGAGGGTCCCTGGGCACCCAGGGGACAAAGGGGCTGTGCTTGTCACAGACCCCTCATGGGAGGAGAGTGTCTCCTGCTGGGAAGGCTCCAGAGGGTGTAGCTCAGTGGCAGAGCGCCCAGTTTGCATGTGGGAGATCCTGGCTTCCATCCCCAGCATCTCCAAGGGGGTTCTTCCCTGAATGCCCAGCCTCGGGGAATCATAGAATCATAGAATCATAGAATCTTCATGGTTGGAAAGGACCTTTGAGATCATCGAGTCCAACCATACACACACACACACACACAAAAAAAAAATCCCAAAAAACCCCAACAACCTGCAATCTGTGCCATTCAGAGAATGCTCTGAAATGCCAAGTCTAGACGTTCCTTAAACACCTCTAGGGATGGTGACTCAACCCCCTCCCTGGGCAGGCTGTTCCAGTGCCTGACCACTCTGTCAGTAAAGTAATTCTTCCTAATATCTAATCTAAACCTCCCCTGACGCAACTTCACACCATTTCCTTTGGTCCTGTCATTATTCACCTGGAAGAAGAGGCCAACACCGACTTCTCTACACCCTCCTTTCAGGGAGTTGTAGAGGGCAATGAGGTCTCCCCTCAGCCTCCTCTTCTCCAAGCTAAACATGCCCAGCTCCCTCAGCCTCTCCTCATATGCCCTGGTCTCCAGACCCCTCACCAGCCTGGTAGCTCTCCTCTGGACACGCTCCAGCACCTCAATGTCCCTCTTGTACAGCGGGGCCCAGAACTGAACACAGCACTTGAGGTGAGGCATCAGCAGTGCCAAGTACAGAGGCACCATCACTTCCCTGCTCCTGCTGGCCACGCTGTTCCTGATACAAGCCAGAATGCTGTTGGCCTTCTTGGCCACCTGGGCACACTGCTGGCTCATGTGAAGCTGGCCGTCCACCAGCACCCCCAGGTCCTTTTCTGACGGGCAGCTTTCCAGCCACTCTGCCCCAAGCCTGTAGCGTTGCTTGGGGTTGTTGCGACTGAAATGCACGACCCGGCACTTGGCCTTAAACCTCACACAGGTGGCCTTGGCCCATCGATCCAGCCTGTCCAGGTCCCTCTGGAGAGCCTTCCTACCCTCCAGCAGATCAACACTCCCACCCAGTTTGGTGTCATCTGCAAACTTACTGAGGGTGCACTCAATCCCCTCACCCAGATCATTGATAAAGATATTAAACAAAACTGGCCCCAAGTTTTTAAAGAGAGTTTAAAGCTCTCCTGAAGTCTGGCCAGCTTGTTGGTGAAGACCCACTTGGTCAGGTGAATCTCGTCAGCTCCCAAGGGCTAGACCCATGATCATGGAAGCTCGAACCAGCCACACAACCAGATGCTCCAGGCTCTTCATTATCCCCCCAACTACGCTGGACCTTGTCCTTACCAACAAGGAGGGGCTGGTGGGGAATGTCAAGCTCAAGGGTAGCCTTGGCTGCAGTGATCTTGAACAGGTAGAATTCAAGATCCTTCGGGTAGCGAGGAGCGTACTCAGAAAGCTCACTACCCTGGAATTCCGGAGAGCAGACTTTGGTCCCTTGGCAGGGTAACATGGAAAAAAGTACTGGAGGGAAGAGGGGCCCAAGGAACCTGGTTATTTGTCAAGGATCACCTCCTTCAAGCTCAGGAGCGGTGCATGCCAAGAAAGAAGAGGTCAGGCAAAAAAGCCAGGAGGGCTGCCTGGATTAACAAGGAGCTCCTGGACACTCTCAAAAGCAAAAAGGAGGCCTACAGAGGCTCCAATGACTGATAAAACACCAATATGCTCCTCTCTGGGCATCAGCCCCATGGAGGTGGAAACTTGCCTCTCACCCCGCCTCCAGGGGTGCTGTGGGGCAGAGGGGTGCAGGAGGAGGCCCAGTACATGGATGAGGGTGTGTGAGCTTTCTGCCCCCGTGTTGCCCCATTGCACACCCTGGGGCGCCATCAGAGCCTGGGGGCACCTCACCCCAGGGAGGGCATGTCTCACTCTGTACCCACTTTGCACGTGGGAGATCCTGGCTTCAATCCCCAGCACCTCCAAGGGGGTTCTTCCCTGAATGCCCAGCCTCAGGGAAAGGCTGGAGCTGGAGCCTCTGGCCCTCTGCAGGCACTGTGGGCCTGCCCTGCCCAGCCAGGGTCTGGCTGTGGGGTGAGGAGGGCTGTGTGCGCTGCCTCTTCGGAGCCCCCTCTCAGGAGAGAGGCGGGCAGCTGTGCTGGACCTGAGCTCAGCTCACTGCCCTGCACCACACACCCACCCGAGACGTGCCCCCTCCCCACCGCCATGTCTTTGGGGTCTGGTTTCCTCCAGCCACCCTCGGGGAGACACTAAAGCACCTGGGCAGGCAAGCACAGCTCTGGCTCAAAGGCTTTTAATAAGAACCGATATGGGGGCCCCTGTGTAAAAACAGGGGAATCAAAATCGAGGAAACCCCTGGCAGTTTCTGCTGCCCGTGGGAAAAGGGAGAGGGTTCCCTGGTGCTCACGGCTCTCCCAGCTGCACAGACCTCTCCTCCCTCCTGGCTGCCCCCAGCTGCACTGCAGGGATGGGCTCTCCTGGCCCGGGGCTCAGGGACCGTTGTGCACTGAGCTCCGGTGTCACAGCCTCTGTGTCCTCAGGGGGATGTGCCACAGACACCTCTTCAGCATCGTCATAGCCCGTGCTCTCTGGGGACAGGGACCAGCCATCCCCGTTAGCTCTGGGGTCACCAACACCTCTCTGGGAGAGCAGGTTTGGCCCTGCAAGAAGCAAGGCAGGCCATTGCATGTCCACCCCATGGGGTGCCTCTCCTGGGCTGTACGTCACCTTCCTCCCTTCTCCTCACCAGTCCTGAGACGTTCAGCTCCCTCTCCCACCCACGGTCCCCCACCCCAGCACATTGGGCTCTCAGTGTGACAGCGAATCATCCAGCACTGGGGATGCCACCCCAGGAACCAGCAGCACTTTCTTTCCCTCTCACCTCCAGGGGTATCCGTGGGTCCGGATCCTTCCTCTGCCACCCTGGGCATTTCCCAGTCTTCCTGCCCAGGGGAAGGATCCTCCCCAGGGTCAGAAACCTCCCTGGCATCATCATAGCCATCAGCTGGGTCACCTCCAGGCAGGACAGGGACATCTGAAAGGTGAGGAGAGCTGGTGACAGTGAGAAGATGCGTTCTGCAGAGCAGAGGATGGGAGGATGCGCAGGGACGTGGGGCTCCGACATCGGTGTTTGCAGCCCCACAGGAGATCCCACATGTCCTCCCAGCTCCGAGGGTGATGCTCAGTGACACTGCTGTCCATCACATGTCTGCAGGGAGGAGAGATCCACCCCTTCCTGCCCCCCATTACCAGGTGCTGAGCCCGGACCACCCTCCTCCTTGCTGTCCCCGGGGTAGGGTTGCAACTTGCTCAGGGACCCCTCTGAATAGGAGCCTGGAGAGAGGCCCAGCGGGTGTCAGGGGAGTGCGCTCTGCTGACCCAGCTTGTGCTCAGTGCTGCTGGGGACGTGGGACCCACAGAGCCACGGCTGCACGGGGACGAGGGCTCAGGGCTCACCCTGCTGCCCTGGGACAAAGCCCATCTCCAAGGGCCTGCCAGAGCTGCCCTGGGACAGCCCCTTCCCTCACCCCTCAGGTGTCCCCCAGGGCGCAGGGGCAGGCAGAGAGGGGCTGTCCCCAAATGGGACGCGCAGAGCAGGTGGGGAGAAAGCTTCTCTCCTGGGCCCAGGACATGGGTGCTCCCCACACAGATCCAACAGCCCCACAACCGCACGAACCATGGGTTAGGGGGCTGCAGGGGTCAACCCTGCGTGGCAGCCAGGGGAAAGAGCACTGTAGATGTGTCCTCAATGAGGGACGCACACCAACCTGAGCCACTGAACCTTGCCTGCTTCTGCCATGCTGGGCTGGAACCGATCTCCTCGTACACGGCCTCAGGGAAGGGCTCCTGAGCTCTCTCAGATCCCGTGGACAGAGGCAGGGCTGGCCCAGGGATGGTCAGAGAGGGGATGGGATCCCGCAGAGAGCACGCACTCTTGTCCCCCCAGCTCTGCCTCTCCCGCTCACTGACACCCCACGGCACCCCTGGCCTTGCCAGCAGCATCTTCCCCTGGGAAGGGACCCACCTCTGCGCCCAGCCCTGGCGCTTCGCACTTGCCCGGCCAGGAGGGCCAGGAACAGGCAGAGAACGGCTTTCAGGATGATGCACATGATGATGGGCAATGAGACTCTCCCGCTGCCGGTCAGACGGCCCCGCGTGGGATCTGCATGGCAGGAACACAGAAAGGGCAGCACCAGGCCTGGGAGAGGTGAGGGGCCGGCACACCCCAGTCCTGACCCCCATTCCATACCGGGTTTCAGGGGATGAGGGATGGGGAAGCTCCCACCTGACTGGGTGAATGACAGCCCTCCCCAGCCTCCCGCCCCACCGCTACCCCGCTGCCTCCTCCTGGGAGTTTCACAGCCCAGCAAGGAGCCCTTTCCCCCCGGCTGTGGGTCACAGCCTGGCCCCAAGAAGACCCAGCGCTGGTGGGGAGGACGGGTTACCTGCTGGAGGGGTTGGTGCTGCCGTCCTGGGTGCATCTGCAGAGGAGGAGAAGGAGAGCTGGGCTGAGAGGGTGGGGGTGCAGGTACCAGGGAGCCTCCTCTCTGACACAGCGTGTGTGTGTGTGTGTGCGCACGTGTGCATGTGCAGACATCCCTGCCACATCCCACCCAAATCGCCCCTCCTGCACGACTGGTGAGCATGGCCAGGAAGGAGCGCAGGGCCCAGAGCAGGGACAGAGCTGGCAGCCCGGGAGGTGCCCCTGGGGGCTGCAGGGCCCTGTGGGCAGAAGCTGGAGGACATCCAGCCCCACCGAAGCTGCTGCCCACTTGGCAAAAGGCTCTTCTGCTCTGCAGGGATGGCCTTGCTCTCAGGAGCTCTGGAGCCATGATGGCAGCCAATGGGGAAAAGGGCTCCCACATCACCGGTGTCCCCCACAGAGGTGCTCTGGGATGTCCACAGTGCCTAAGGTGTTCCCCAAGGTGTTGGTGGCCCCAGCATGAAGACCTGGCACCACTCAGCCAAGCTTTTAAACCCACAAAGGTGCCCAGGACCTCTTTGCTCTGAGCAGGGAACTCCCAAACCTTCATGGACACCAGATCTGGAGACCTTAGAGCATGTGAAGGTGGTGGGAGCCACAGGGGACGTGAAGCCCTGCCCAGAGTGGCAGGCGTGGCCATCAAGGGGAGAACATGAGGGTCCCATTACCCACTTGCCCCTCACCCACCGGCACGTCGTGGAATTGTTTTGCATCAGCATCCATCCTTAGGTCCTGCTGGACGTACTCGGACAGCAGGCACTCTGGGTCACCACCTGTCACTGCCAGGAATTCAGCAGCCACCTTCAGGGTGGCCAGGGCCTTGGAGAGGGCATTGACCGAGCGGGCCTCTTCCATGATGCGCTTCTGCTGGTTGACGCTGAGCGGCTCCTGGCAGCAAAAAGGGCATAGAAGTGACCCAGAGAGGGCTGGGACCACCACAACATGATGCCCTCCCAACCTGCTTGTCCCCCCCAGCGCAGGAGAACTGGGTCCTGCCAGATCTCCAGCCTCCTGCTTGAGGTGGCCATGGGTCTTCCCACATGTCTGCCCGGTCTCTGTGCGCCCATTGTGTCATGAGACTTGAAAGGAGACCTCAGAGTCTGGATGGAGGAGAAGACCAGAAACCCATTTCCTACCTGGAACAGCTTGTTCCTGACTTTCATCTTGGTGGCCTGGAGGGTCCTAACATTGTTGAGGGCGATGGATGGAGCCGTCTGGAAAGGGTTTGGAACAGATGGTTAGGAACGTGCCTGGTGTCACTTAATGGGGGCCAGCAGAGAAGCTCAGCTGGGCACATGTGAGCCCATGGGATGTCCCCGAGGGTTCTGCAGGAGGTGATTGATGGTGTCCCGAGGCCACTGTGGGGTTGTGGAGATCAAGGGATGTCCAGACGGCTGGAGGAAGGCATGTCCGTGAAGGAGGACCTGGGGAACTTGCAGCCTCACCTCCGTCTCCAGCAAGGTGATAAAGTCCTCTTGGAAGCTATTCCCAAGGACCAAAAGCGTCCTGGGAACAGCCAGCATGGACTGATCTCCACCTTTAGGAGTGCATGCACACACCAGTTGCTGCAGGACAGCCTGGTTCTAGTGTCCTCAAGTCCTCTTTTCCCACCAGCTCCAGGCTTCATTTTCACAGAAGGGAGACCAACAACCCCAGCCAAAGATGTGCTCCTCCAAGGTGGTTGAGAGTCCCATGTGGGACCATACATAGCCCTGAAACATGCCTCTTGAAGTTCTTTGGACAGCTACCAACTCCTCCCTCATTCTCAAAGAAACCAGGGTGGCTTCCCCTTCCCAAAAGACAGGGCTGTAGGTCTTCACGCTACCTTTCAGGCCACCATTTCATGACCACAGAAGTGGTTTCTGGCCATGGAAGTCCTTCAAAACCCGAGGAACAGAGACAGATGCACAACAGGCATCTGCCAATGCCTTCAGTTGAGTCTGCTGACTGCAGAAAGGCACATAGAAGAGGCTGGGAAGAGACCCCAACCCTACTGCTGGCCTGGGACAAGCCAACCTGGCTGCTGCTGAGCTCACCTGAGCCTTGATGATGGGCTTTCCGCTGATGAAGCGATGAACCACTTGCCGCTGCAGCATTTGAAAGTCGAAGTAGGTTGTCTTGGTGCCATCTTCATCTATCTCGTACTGCAAGTTGGCGAGCACCATGGTTACCAGATCACTCTTGGTTATGGCCAGTACCGAGGAGGGCTTCACCTCTTCTGCGGAGATGAATCTGGGAGAGAAAAGGTTGCTCTGTGTGGTTACAGAAACTCTGGCCTCGTCCTACCCTGCCATCAAGGACCCGCTTTGCTGAACACCAAGCCACCAGGACCTTGTAATGGCATTGCCTGGCCACCACAGCTCCCTGCAAACCCCACACCAGCCCTGAAAACCTTTCATGGAAACTTTATGGAGGCTGAAGGAGATGGAGAAGCCCTGGGGCAAGTGTTTTGCAGCTGGATGAGGAACGTGGTCACCAGATGGCTGATAGATGGTTGGGTGGGGAGGAGATGAAGGACAGCGGTGTTGGTGTTGATGTTGTTCGGCGAGAGGTCCGGCAGGATGGTGATGCCTGTAAAAGAGTTGAATGGTCTTCCACTGGATCCCAGGGGAAATTCACCCTTTCATTGGAAGGGTTTTTTATTAGCTTTTGTATTTTCAGGAGGGTTTTTAATTTGTTTTTAGGTGGTGGAAATCGAGCAATCTCAGCACGTTTGTGAGGAAGGGCAGCTGCAGAAGTAGCTCAGCTTCCGAGCATCTCTAGAAGAAATGACCAAGGAAAGAGGGACATGACATCCCTCTTTCTTCCCAGAAGAAGAGCACGTACCTGAGCTGGATGGGTTCATTTTAATATTGCTCCAAACTTTCCGTATGGTCTCTATAGCTCTGCTGAAAGCCAAACGCTGGTCCTCTGTGGGCACAGAGAGAGGAGAAAACGGCCCTGTCAAAGCATCCTCCCAGGAGACATGTTATGTCAAAGGATGTCTCCAACCGACATATCATTGGACATGTCACAGCAAACCATGCTCTGTGCTGGCTCGAGCTGGGCTGTGTTGGACCACGTGTGACATCAATCAACCAGGCACCGTGACTTAGGAGCTGAAAAGCCTGTCTCACCCATCCTGCTTGCTCACTGTGGAAGAACTTCGCCAAGCCCTAAATGCCCCAGGAGAAAGGATCTGCCCTGGATCCATCTCGATTCCTCAGACCCCCACCCTCCCCTAAATTCCCTCCCCAAACTGCTCCCGCAGAGGCACGCTCAGCCTTGATGGGCTGCTCTTGTGTTGGCCGAGTTGGCTCCATCACGCAAACTGTGGCAGCAGCTTCTCAGCGGCGCATCTGGGTGCTGAGGGGTGGCTAATGCCCGTGTCCTGGGCATGATGGAATTTCATATGGCACCTGAAAGTTCAGGCTGGTCCAGGAATTGCCGGACTGTGTGGTCTTCCCCTTTATGGCTGCTTTGGAAGAAGTGGATCAGGGCATTCTGCAGACAGAAAATGTCGGACAGGTGTCAGACATGTTGGATGTTCTCAAGCTGGAAAGGAAAATTCAGCGTGATTCAAGGGACAGGAATCCCATCTGGCATCACAGGGTAACCTGGAGGAGGACTTGTCTTGCTTGGATGCTCCAAAGAAACATGGAGGGGGGGAAAATTACCCCAGTGCCCCATGGACACCAACCAGGCTGAATCTAATCCATTTGCTTTGGTAGTGAGGGGATGTTCCTAAAGGCAACCTTTGACAGGAGTTCCAGTAGAATGGGGTACGGGTTTCCAGTGCCCTCTCCAACTTCCTGCTGTAGGAAATGCATCGAGGTCTGGATGGTCATCTTCTGTTCAAATCTCCACATGCAGGGCTGGTTGATCAACCCCTGACTCGGCAGGTCTTGGAAAGGTAGTGTCTGGCCAGAAGCTATTTTCAGGAGAAGGCTGGAGCCATGAGGACCTTCACTCATCCTCTGCTCCTTGACAGAATTAAGGCTCTGCTCCAGTTCCTGCAAGAACCCAAGGGTCATTAGGAGCCACCCCTCCTTACCAAAGCAGCCTGAGGGGATTCATGGGGTCTTAGGGCAAATAAAAGCAATGAGGACTCTGGAGATGTGGGGAGCATGGTGAGATCTTGCCACCAAAGAGACAAGAACAGACCTGTCCGGGGAGAAACCCACAGGTGATTTTTCTCCAAGGGAAGAAACAAAACTGGTTTCCAAGGAGGATCTGAATCGGCATATAAAAAGCATCCAAGAAGCCAGCTCTCTGCAGGACACCACACCAGGACTAGGTCCTGATCCAAAACTGAGGGGACAAATCTCTTTTCTTGGACGTGGGAACGCCCTGACCTCAGCAGATATGTCTGGGCATGGACATGACCACCAGCAAAGCAGCACTTTGGGTACATGATAGCTGCGAGCAGCAGCTGGCCACAAGTGTACCTGGAAGAAGGGCTGAGCCAGGGCTTTGAAAGAGGTTTCCCATTCTTCTCGGTCCTTTTTCTCATGCAGGATGCTCAAGGCTACACTCTTGTCTGTAGAAGACACAATGGAATACGTGAGGTTTTACCCTGTAGACCCTGGGGGAAGCCTGGAGTTCTGTTGTGTTCCTTGACGGCAAGGAGTAAGATGATGTAGAAATAAGAGGGACCAAGGGATGACACAGATGCCTACTTGGAGCAAACTATCTCCCAGTCTGCTCATGCCCTCAAGCTGGTCTGGGCTGAGTGCTTTGGATGAGCTCACTGCCCTCATGGTCCTCCCTGTCCTCTCACCAGTTTCCTGGGATGGAGACTGTCCCGGTAAAGAGGAACCAATGACACCGGTCCCGGATAAAACCCAACCACTGCAAGCCTGCTGGTGACCCCCCAGCGCTTCCCAGCATCCCCCTACCTGCTGGGTTGTCATTGCTCAGGTGCTGTAGAAACAGATGGACAGTCAACACGGCATCCTCCGTGTTCCTGCTGAGCACCTCTGCCAGGCACGCCATGTCTTTCTGAAGGTGGCCCCAGAAGAACTCTTCCACATCCTCCGGTTCCTCTTTCATCAGGTCTAGAATTGCCTGTGAGACAGGGCAGGTTCCTCCATTAGGCTCTCAAGAAGGTCTCCTCCTCCCAAGCTAAGCTGAGCCATCATGGCATGGTGGTTGCTCACCTTTTTGTCAGCATGGACCCCTAGAAGGAGGGATGAATGGAGCAGAGCTCTCGCAAGACTGACACAGGCGGGTGACAGGCACCTCTCCAGCTCATTCCTCTGTGAGAGAGGGCTCTCCAGGATGTACCCTTTCTCCGTTTTGTCCTTGGTGCTGCGTTCAGAAAGAGCAATTACCCACCACATCTTTTGTTAGGTTCCATGGTGGGACCGTGGGACGCAGAGACCTTTTCTTTGGCCAGCCATGGCATTTTCCCTGTGCCCATAGCTCTGCGGGAGGGATGGGTGGACAGTTGAAGCCCTCCGGGGCTGCGGAGCTGGGAGGGTGGACTTACATTTCCTTCCGCGTGAAGCCTGTCTCAGGTTTGTGGTTGGTTCCCCCAACGGTGGCACCACACTTACATTTCTTCGCTTCCATGGGAAGTCCACACTGCATTGGGACAAGAAGGTTGGAAGCCCACCCAGGTGCTGAAGGTATCTAGCAAAAGCTGAGGGCACCCAGGGGGTTTACATGTCCTCCTGGACTTTGGCTTTCTACATGGGAACATTGCAACAGCTAACGAGAAGCAGGAGGGGATGTGTGTCTATGAGCAAACATCTCCAGGCCGACCAGATTCTTCCTACCGTTGGCAGGACACATCTAGGCATCAATTTGGGTAACCAAGACCTGGAAGCACCTGCTTCGCTCCACTGCTCCCATGGGGAGATACAAGTCCCAGCTCCACTTAGCTTAGTGCCTCGCTGGGGGAAGACCCCAGCCAGCTTGGAGAAGAGCCAGCTGGCTTGGAGAAGAACCCAGCTGGCTTCTGAGCCTTGCAGCTAAAGGACCACTTGACACGGAGGTGACATTGGAGTCCACGTTAGGAGGGGAACAGAGCAGCAGGAGGAGCACCTACACTTGCCACCCAGTAGAAACAGCTGGCCCAAGAGGCCAAGATGTATGATTCTATGTGTTTCAAGATGGTGCAAAGGCGACAGGCAACTCTGGGAGCCAGAAGAAGACCCGAGAAGCTCATCCCAACCCTGTCTTTTTCCCATGCAGGTGACAGAGATGCAATGAGAAACGCAAGACAGAGCTGCAAAGACCACCAGCCAGAAGGGGACACTTACATCGGTGACAGTCCAGTACGAGCCACACTGACAAGCTACGTGTGAAAGAGGAGATGGTTAGTCAGCCGTCTCCCACACCAACCTACATGATGGCCAGACACTCACCAAGAGGGTGACAGGCCAGGCTTCCACCTCCCGGCATCCAGCCCCACCACGTGCCTCTCCCATAGCCTGTCAAAAAGGGACCCAAAATTGCTCCACCAAGGTGGAGGTCAAGAAGGACTCAACAGAAGGACAGAGATGGCCTTCAGGAGCCTTTAATCCCTTCCCTCCGCCCCCGGCCAGTCTCAGGCGGCTCCTGGTGGGTCTCCCACATACACGGGAGGAGAAACATTCCCCCAGTACTTACTCCAAATCTTCTCTCTTGCCCCAATTTTCCAGTTCTCCACATCAAAAAGCAGGTCTCCAGGCATGGTGGGAAGGTAAGACCCCTTGGAAAGGAACCGCGATACAAAGTGAGGTGTGGGGCAACCATCTTCCTGGCTCGCATCACACCTATCCAAGGAACAATTCTGCTTCTAAAGCAAACAGTGGGGAGGAAGGGTCCTCCTGCACAGCCACTGTCATTGGGGAGAAAGGTCTGGTGAGGGAATGGGGACTAAGTGAGGGAGCAAGGTACATCAGTCAGGGAGACATGAGGCTGGAGTCACCAGACGTGAGGAAAGTCCCCAAAAGTCCTAATTATTTATGAGTTTTGATTCTGGAAACTGAATGCCCCATGGGCCAAACACGGCCTTGGTGGGAAGGGAGAGGATCTAGAGGTGGCTGTTGCCTTCACTTCCAAGAAAAGCAGCATGATGTCCTGGTTGCTTCCTGCAGCCCTCAAAGAAGAGGAACAACTCAGGCATGGACAGACCCGAGGGGAAGACCAGCTCAGGAATGAGTGTCTCCATCATCATCTGAGTGATGGAAGACCTTTGGCAGAAGGAGGATGCTCGGGCTGGCCTTCAAACCACCTAATCTCCACCAACAAAGCTCTGCCAGGTCCTCAGCTCCCCTCGAGTCAGAAGACAGATGGGCTTTTCCCAAAGACCATACATCTATCTCATCCACATTTGCAGAAGACCAGGCTTGATGGTCGCAGTTACTTCTCAGCCCAAGGAACAAGAAGGAAGAGGAACATTGATCTACAAAGCAACAACCTGACCGAAACAAAGCCTATATGCCAGGAGACCTTGCGCTCGGACTGTGGGGTGGAGAGAGCTGTGCATCTCGGCCTCGTGACTCACCTTCACCACGTCAGGCTTGAAGCAGATGTTCTTGAGGAGCTGAGTGATGTGGCTTGGGAACAAGGCCAGACTGAGCGCAGTGTGGAAGACCAACTCCAGCAGGCCTGGGTCTTCACTGTCACCCAAAGCATCCATGATCTTCTTCAGTTTGTCTTCCAGCAGCTCATCTGGGATAGGTGGCAAGTGGAGGATGTTCTCCATTTGTCTCATGACAGACTACAAAAGTTGAACAAAACAGATGTAAGTGAAGGCAACTGGCATGGCACCTCCCTGTGAGGAGTCTTCTGGCTTCACCGCTGAGCTTCAGTGTTCATGCTAAGTCCCATTTTTGTCCCCTGACAGCAGGGAGCTGCCGCAGCTCTCTGTCACCACAGACGGAAACCTCCTGTTTCCAAGAGGTTTCGGACCAACCAACAGTTCCAGAGCAACCAACGATTCCAGACAAAAAACCATGGAAACCTTCTGTTATAGAGACGATGGATACTCACAGTCAAGCTCTGATTTTCAGTGGAATCTTTGGGGTTTAGCTGCTTTTGTGCTTTGTCCAGCACTGAAAACATCAGTGTTGTATTTGACCAGGTGCTTCTATCCTGAAAAACACAGATGGACATTGCTATCCTAAGAAGCAAGTGGAAGGGCATGAAGAGGAGGTTGACTACACCTTACGGGGGCCTGTTGTGCTCCTCAACTGGAAGGGAGCCGCATGAGTCAATTTTAGAAGGCTTGAGCTCGGCAAATCCTACCCCCTCAACTCAGCTTTGGCACAAGGCTCTCAAGAAATAACCCACCTGCGAAATTTCTACCCCTTGGGGTAAAATCCACTTCTCCACCTGGAGGATCTTCCACATAGAGGCTAGCCCGTAGATGTCACAGAGGTTTCTGATGAGGAACACCTGAGGCCATGGAGTTGGAGCCTGCACCACCAGCTTCTTCATTGTGTTCACCAGGTCTTGCTCTTTCTCATTCCCCTCTGTGGCAGGCGCTTTGGGATCTGCCGCTGGAAAGAAGGTTTTTCATTAGACCAAGTCCCCAGTGGTGGAACATCACATGTGTCCTTCACCAACACAGCTCCTACAGCTCTTTAGGTTGCAGTAGGATCTAGGTTGCAGGAGGATCTCCCCACAGGCTGGAACATGGCTTCAAGCCAAGGTACAGAGGGTGCCTTAATACATGGAGAAATACTTGGAGAACACAGTGCATTTGGGGACTGAAGACTTAGGAAGTTTGTCCAAAACAACTTCCATTTTCATAAAAACAGTCATTTTCCAGCCAATCCCTCTAAAACTAGACCTTCTGGGGGCTTGTTCTAGACCTCCTTAGGGGTAGGCACAGTTCTCCTGCTACACTAAGCAAAAGGACTCACCGGAAAGCATCCGTCTGCCAAGCACGGTGGCCACGTGCCTGATGGAGAGCCGGAGCTGGGCAAT
This sequence comes from Rissa tridactyla, assembly GCF_028500815.1. Lineage (NCBI taxonomy): Eukaryota > Metazoa > Chordata > Aves > Charadriiformes > Laridae > Rissa > Rissa tridactyla. The sequence goes on along the minus strand of NC_071491.1, from coordinate 1,541,328 downwards.
GAACCGGAGGGTGTTAATTCGCGAGACCTCGGGCTTGCAGAAAGCAGCCAGGTCTGCGGTGGAGAGGCAGTTTTCAGCAAGCTGGCTGACGTCTTCTTCAGAAGAAGGATACATAAAATCCTGCTCGAGAGGGGAACAATTTTTAAGAGTCTGAAGGTGGGTTATAACTGAGCAGCTCCTTGCGCCTTCTCATCATCTTTCAGGTGAGCTCCTCCTTTGATTCCTCATCCATAAAAAGATGTGGAGGGGGGATAATTAATGTGATTAATATGTTTTAGCTGGGGTGGTAGCTGCAGGTTATGGTGTTTGTTGGGATTCCCAGTGCATCGCAACAGGCACTCACCTCCAGACAGTGCACCACCATGAAGTAGAAGTGGTTCCTGTGACTTTGGTTGGATAGTATCTTTTCCTCATCTGGGACAGGTATTCTTTCAAGTGAACCTTGACGTTGTTGAACCTGTGGCAGAAAAGGACACAGACCATTGGCCTCCACGTGGCCGAGGGGTTCGGCAATGGGGTTTGGGAGCAACCTCGGGGCTGACCCGCATCGCAGCAGCAGCTTCAGGAGGGAGGACTGGATGGTAGGACTGCTGTCCATGCACTCTTCGAATGGTGACAACTCACTTTTTGGCTTGTACACTAGGAAGGAAGGATGACACCTGTTATTTGACTTCCAAGAGTGCAAGGTCAGAGCCAGGTAGTGGAATCAGGCTCTTTTACCCCTTTTCCCTGCCTGATGCTCAGGGTTGGGTTTGCAAGCCACAAACTGTATCAGTCGCTGAATGATTTTGGCAGACGGTGCCTCTCTGTCTCCCAAAAAGTACATGGTGATGAACTCAACGAAGAAGGAATTACATTTCCTCCTGAATTTGTTGTGACAGGCAACAGCTTCCCTGCAGGGAAGAAGAAAACCGAGATTCATGGTCAACCTCCAATCAACGAAAGAAACAGCGTCCCTCTCTCTGCAGAGAACAGGACACAAACCAGGGAGATGATATGGCCATTTGTTCAGGCACCACAGAATCATGGAATCATAGAATGGTTTGCGTTGGAAGGGACCTTAAAGATCATCCAGTTCCAACCCCTCTGCCCTGGGCAGGAACACGTCCCACTAGACCTGGTTGATCAAAGCCCCGTCCAACCTGCCCTTGAACACCTCCAGGGATGGGACAGCCACCCAGTCTCTGGGCAACCTGGGCCAGGGGCTCACCACCCTCACAGCAAAGAATTTCTTCCTCAGATCTCATCTAAATCTCCCCTCTTCCAGTTTAAAACCGTTCCCCCTCGTCCTATTGCTCCCCTCCCTGCTCCAGAGTCCCTCCCCAGCTTTCCTGGAGCCCCTTTAGGGACTGGAAGGGGCTCAAAGGTCTCCCCGGAGCCTTCTCTTCTCCAGGCTGGACCCCCCAGCTCTCTCAGCCTGTCCTCACAGCAGAGGATCTCCAGCCCAGCATCTTCTATCCCAATATTTAAAATGAAGGCACTTGAGACAGGCAGTTTTTTTGCCAGCACTGGGATACCTCGTGGCCTCTGAAGCTGTGGGTCTGTAATCCTCTGGGAATTCCTCTTTGCAGATCTTACACTGCTTGTTTGCCCACTCCAGGATGCAGGCAGTGCAGAAGATGTGGCCGCAGGGCAGCTCCGCCGGGTCAGTGATCTCCCGCAGGCAGCTCTTGCATTCCTTCACACCCTTCCTGAGGGACACCACCAAAAGATGAGGCAGCTCAGCGTTGCTGCCAGATTTGAGGAAGGGGCGTGGGTGAGCTTCTGCCTAAAGTCCACCTCAGGGTGGGGCTGAAGCTGGATGGGCACTTTTGCCTAGCCTCCCTGGTGAGGGTGACCCACCACTGCTTCAAGAATCAGCTTTCCCCTACCCTTTACAAACATCACATCGATGGAGAAGGACCCTGAACTCAACTGGTTTTCAGCTCGGACTTACACCAGGTACACAACATCGGCATTCTCATTGCATTTCTTCAGCACATTTGTCACCAAATCAAAAGTCTTCTCCGGCTCAAATCCTGGGGTTGCATAGAGGCGCTGCAAAAAAACAAACATACAGGACAACAGGCCTGCCTATCTCCATGCAAATTTTCACCCTGTTCACAGAGCGGCACACCTGGGAATAATCCTGGTCCCGTGGGAAACCAGAGCCGAACATAATGTCACAGTTGCTGGTGTCTATCAGACGCGTCATCTGGATGACCTGAAAGGCAGCGTTGTTGGTCGTCAGCAACAGGAGGTAACGAGACGTGAATGCCGCTTGCTCTTTGTCCATGTTTTCCTCCAACAGACGGATGCAGCTGGTTTCCACCGCAGAGTTGAGACGTAGCTCACTGGTGCAGTTACGGAAGATTTCCAGAGGACGGATATCTCTGGAGCCTCCAAAGTTTCTCTGGATGGCCTTGATGAGGAGGTCATATTGAGACCCGCTCTTCATATTCTGTGTGTAGGACACGATCATTTTGATTAAGCTGTAGAAGTCACTAAGCCCAAAAAACTCTGTTTTCTGCATTTTCAGCACATTGCAGTAGAAGTTTGCCAGAATGGGGAACAAATGCTTGATTTTTTCAAGGTGAGGTTGGTCAGCACAGTTCCCTTCAGCGGTCTTCACCAGCCCTCTCTCACTAGGTTCGGTCCGAAAGACAAGGAGGCCCCTGTTCATTTTGGCAGGGTCCAAGGCCCAGTTGGAGATGCCCACAAAGCCAACTTTTTTGTAAGCCTCCGGCGTCTCGTCATCAACGCAGCCATCTTCCAGAAGAGGATGCAGCGTCTTCAACGGCATATCAGGTGAGTCTTCTGCAAGACCGATGTCATCCAGCAGGACCACGGATGCAAACTCATTCAGGTTCTTGCCCTTCTGGAACTGAGCGCATTGTCGGAAAGTGAAGATGATGCCTTCTGGTTTCGAGTGGGGGCTGCACTGGAAGGAGACCAGCTGGATCTCTTTGCACCTTTTGAACAATGGGCTTCTGGACAATGTACCTTCCATGGCATCTACAGCAATGGTTTTGGATAGAGATTTGGAGCCTCCCGGCTTGCCAACCAGAAAGAGCGGCACCCGGAGGTCCATACAGACAACCATCATGAAGATGTTGTCCCTCAGAGCATTGTTGCAGGCTGTGGCCTTAGGAATGGAGAGGTTATCAAGAAATACCTCCTGGCACAACTCAATCTCTTGCTTTAGCCGGGACGCAGGGACCGAGAAGCATTTTGCAACCTCCTCCAGGTACTCTTGGCGGCTCTCCAGAGACACGTAATAGCAGGCCCCCACCGAAAGGACCAAAGCCCTTTGTGCATCATTTAAGGTTGGCTCCTCTTCCTCCTCATGCCGCCTCTTCTTATCAATCTCATGGAAAAGCAGGTCTCTCAACTCATAAAACCAGAGCACTATTTTCATGCAGCGGTCTATGTCCTGGAGGCTGGCAACTCTGCATTCGTCCTTTCTCTCTCTCAGGAACTTCTGGGAGGCTGAAATGACGTTGGTGAAGACATCGAGGTTTCCCTGAGGGATCTGGGTCTCCACGGTGGACTTCATAATCTCCCTGATGTACAGGCTTTGCGTCTTCTCGTTCAGCTCCCCAAAATCCCAGACCAGAGGTAATAAACTGGGAGGAAGGGGCTGCACCTATACACCAACTGCCGCAAAGGAATGTAACCCAGCTTCTCCAGGGTGTCTTCACTCCGGACTCAGTATCCCAAGCCAGCTTTCTCCAGTTTCTCAATGGCCTCCTTGCTGTGTCTTTTGTAAGGGTTGCAAGCGGCCACCACTTTTAAGCGGCCAGTGGAAATCGGCTTTCCGTTGACGCCGTGGTCACACAACACTTCTTTGATGGTGAAGATGGCCTCCGAGGTGTTGGCTTCGTCGAAGAAGAGCACCGTGTCTATGTTGTGCTCTTCTTCGTTGGTGCGTGCCAGCTCAATGGCCTGCCTTACCTTCTTCTGGATGGTCTTGGAGGTGGTGCCGCCATGAACACGCACCACCATCATATTCTGAATGGTCTTGCCTGCGTTTTGCAGGTTGCACATGAACTGCACCAGCTTCGTCTTCCCACAGCCAGTTTCACCCATGATGATCACGGGGATGCCACACTGGAACCTTGAAATAAATTCCACAAACACCCCAAAACTTTAACTGCATTAAAATAATATCCCAGCATTTTCACCCCTTCCTGCTTCTGAAATTGCTTAAAATCCCCTCGGTGACCAAGTATTGCATTTTTGCTTTTGTTTTTTGGATTCCCACTGCGGACAATTTTGAGGGTTTTTTTGCATTTTATCCAGTAGATTTTTCTCCTGTTGGCCACATAACTATGAAAACGTGAAACTCCGAAACCCTGAACTTACCACAGATGCGCAGGATCTTCTTAAACTGCTCCTCATACTCTAAGGTGTTGGAGAGGATACTGCAGGGAACATCTCCAGAGAGAACGCAGTGTCCCACGAAGCTGGAGAGCTTGTACACCTGGGAAAGGAGGTCTTGCGCACTGTCGCTGAACTGGAAACTTGCGCTTCGATTCTCCTGTAAAATAAATAAAGTTTGGTGAAAGACAGCCAGCAATTTCTCTCCTATATTTCTTTTGAAGTCGGACCCTCGGGAAGAGCCAGCAGCTTCCAGTTTGCAGGGTTCCATCACCCCACCACTGTGCAGGACAGATGTGTGGTTGCCTTCTAGCTCAACCATCAAAACCAGCACCTTGGGGAAATCCCAGATTTCCTTTGGGAATTCCAGGTATCTCCCTATGCCTGAAACAAACTGTGGGGACCACCTAGGAAACTACAGGCCACCTAGGAAACCATGGAGGCCACCTAGGAAACCATGGACCTCCTAGGAGATTGCACCTGAGGTTGGGCAGCCAGTTTGAGTGGATGTGGAGGGCTTTCAAGAGGGCCTGGGTGACAGGAGAGGGTGCTGGGTGCCTTTGTTCTGGCCAAGGGGAGGTGAAGGGGCAATCCCACCACAGCCAACAGCTACTATGGGAAGGGCAGTTGTGGAGACACCAAGCCCAGGGTCTTTTTAATGGTGCCAGGAAGTTGTAGCAGGGAGAATCATCCACCTCTGGAAAAGTTAGAAATCTGGTAATTTTTTAAAAATGAGAGCAGGAAAGAATAAGAAGTAAAAGAATTGTTGACTATACCAATGAGAAGAATCGAGAAGGAAAATATAAAACACTTTTCAAAAGTTTAAAAATTCCAAATCATTATTTTCGCTTTCAGATTTTTGTATCATCTGAAATTAAACTTCTAATTTCCTTTCCTATTAAAAACCCCCAAACCTAAAGACCCAACCCAGCTAGCTCGTACTACGCTGTTTGCTAGAATTCACTTCCCATTATTCTTTAGGAATACCCCAAAATAGGAAGCTTTCTAAAAGTTTGATGAATTGATGAGAAAAATGAAGCCTGCAAGAGATACATCCAAATCTGAAGCTGGAAGGGGGTGAAGGGCCGAGAAATTAACCAAAGAAATAGAGCAAGCATATGCAGACAGAAACTATCTAATTTTCACTAAATATGTTCCAGAGATCAGAAGTCGTCATTTCCTACTTTTTTTTGTTCTTAAATAAATCCACTTGATCTAGCTGTAACGCCTTTCCTGTCGTATTTTAAACTATTGGAGTTTTAGGCTTCCCTAAAAAAACAAACTTAATGATGGAGAGTTGTACAGAAATGCACATTCCAGTGCTTTTACAAAACTCACAGCACAAACCTGCTCTTCGTCTCCTCACTTCAAGAAATAGCCACACATTCTGAACCACAATGAGAAATAGTTGGATGCAAAACCATCTCCCAATCAAAGGGCCAATACTGGCTTTGTCTAACCATGGAAACCCTCCAAGCGCGGTGATGCCACCACCTCACTCTTGTCCTAACGCTTAACCGTCTTTGCTCTGGATCCATAATGTCCTTCCTCTCAACCACTCAACAACTTTGTTGAACGCGCAATGAAGCAGCATTGCAATGGGATAAAGAAATCAAGATGTTTATTCCTGGAATGAATCTCCATTTTTTTCTAGCATGGAAGATTATGCTTCCGCCGCCCCCCTGCCCCCCCGTCTCATTTTGTGTCGTCAACAAGATCGGAAGGTCCCTGTGAAAAGACCTGGTCTTCCCATCTATCTTCACTTACAACTCTAGAGTTTCTCCCAAGAAAAGCGCTCGGGGATACTCACGGACAGCAGAAATGAGATCGCAGACCGCGGGAGTGCTGAGCAGGTTTGCAAGAACGGGGCCAGTGCTCTCATCAAAGGTTTTGATGCTTCCCGGCCTATTCACCTCCCAACACATTTTCTCCACAAGAACGGAAAGCACTGTCACCGCAGATGGTTTGCTTGTCTTGAGGAACACACGTATCCTTGATTTTAGAATGGATTCCTAGAAGGATGAGAAATTTCTCCTCTTTAGGGGCTTTGTGCACTCATGACTGTTTCCAAAAAACCCTTCCCTGCATCACAGAACTTCCCCAACCCAGGAGGTTTTCACTCCTCCTTGGAGTTTCCTGAGCAGAGACACACGTTGCCGGGAAGCAGTTGCTCAGCAAAACCTGTGAGCACAAAATTCACCCACACCAATTTAAATCTCAGAATCACAGAATAGTTTGGGTTGGAAGGGATCTTAAAGATCACCCAGTCCCAACCCCCCATGCCCTGGGCATGGACACCTCCCACTAGACCAGGTTGCTCAAAGCCCCGTCCAACCTGGCCTTGAACACCTCCAGGGATGGGTCGGATGGGTCCCGTTCTGGGTGCCGGGGTTGGGCTTATAAAAAAGTTATGATGGCACAGAGTGGGGGCCAAAAAGGGCTGCAGAAAATTTGCTCTTAAGTTGTGTTTTTGTTTTTCCCCAGTCAATGGTTGAAGTGCTGCTGCTTAGTTATCTCTGCAGACAGCTAATGAGGTGCCTCCAGAGGGGGAATATGTAAGGCAGGGGATGTCAGGAGGATGAATCATAAAATCAACTAGGTTGGAAGAGACTTTTCAGAGGGATCCCTGCTGCTCCAACAGCATTAGAAGAGTTGGCAAAGCGGGACATAGAAACCTCCAGCAACCCAAGGAGGGGTGGTGGCTCTCCTACCTTGCTTTTATCAAGGGGTCTGATCCGCTGGATGATGTAATTTGTAAAGCAGCTCTCCAGCTCTGCATCGTAGTTCTTCTCCATCATCAGGAAAGCCTCACAGAAGTCCATGAGGTGTTTGTCGTTAGCCTACGGCAAGGAAAAGCTGAAGAGGCAGCTGCTTTCTGGTTCCTTACCAGTCTGCTCGAGTTCCAACACCAAAATGGTGACCGAGGCAAAACCCAGCGTGGCAAAGACCAGGAGCATCATCCCCCACCAACTGGAGGGTCTCCATGACTCACTTTCTTCAGCCAATTCTCAAACATGTTGCAGATCAAGCTCCGCCACTCCTTGGTCCACTCTGTGCAGAGGATCTCAACTGAAAGCAGCTGCTGCCACGTCTAACAGAGGAAGAGTCAAACCCACCAGCTGACCTTGAGGAACACCCAGATCACCCAAGGGTGGTGGCTCACGTTGGTCTCATCACTCACCTCAACTTTCTTCAGGAAGGATTTCTTCTCTGTGGGTGCCTTGTGAAAGCATCTCTCGAGCCATGGCATGGTGAAACGTGAAAAATCTCGAAACATTCCCGGTGAAGTAAACTGCTGGAATTCCTTGAGAAACCGAAGAAAAGAGTGAGCCAGAAGCTCTGGGCTCTCCTAGCCTACAAACAGGAGGCCAAGCCCTCGTGGCAGAAGCCACAGAGCTTGTTCTCACCTTGTTGGCTTGGAGCAAATCCTCTTTGCTCACAAACATCCCCAGTAGCTGCAGCATTGTCATCATGGTGCTGAATGACACTGGTTTCGTTGGTTCCACCAAGAAACGCTTCAGCAAGACGTACACGAAATTCAGGCACTGCAAGATCTCGTCCTCATTTGTGGTCTTCAGTGGCTGCTTTGAAGACCCCAACGGGCACCTATGGATGCGGGAAAGGACCAAACACTTGCAGTTGCTTTTCCAGTCACTACCTGACCACGGCCACCATCTGCAGCTGGGAGACTTGGGCAGGTACATAGGACACCACCCTTGTGAGTCTCCATGCTCTCCAGCCACGGTGGGGTTAAAGACATCAAAAATTAATGGGCAAATTGTGGCATCCACCCTTTTTCTGCTCAGCCAGGGCTCTATCCACCTCTCCCCAGACCTTTTCCGGAGGTGTCACAACACCTGTCCTCTCACAAAGCCCCCACTCACAAGTCTTTGAACCAGGAGACCATTCCAGTGGTGACACTTTCCAAAGCCACGTTCAAAGATTCTTCCTGAAAAAGAGGACAGAAACACATTAAGGACAAAAGTAAGAAGGCTTCTGCTCCCACACCTGAGGAGCTTGACCACTAAAACACTCAAGTGTGAAGTTTGCTGGCAAGATTAAAGGGATTTTTTTTCTCTGGTCAAAAGGATTTCTACGCTTAAGTCCTTCAGTCCTGCTGAAAATCTCTGTAGGAATCAAGGACACCTTCTAACCCAGGTTTAAACAGCCCCACCACTCCCTGCAGAGCAGAAGGTCTTCCACCAGTCAGTTGTCCTTACAGGCACTTGGGACAAGTCTCCACTGAAGTCCAGGATGCGCTCGTACGAGGTCTGCAAGAGCAGCTGGGGTGGAAGGCGAATGGCAGGCAAAGGGTCCCTGGTGAAGTTCCTCATGGCCACCATCTCCATCACCTTCTTTGCCAGTGGAGAACATCTTTTAATCAAGCTCTTGTGAGTGTCTATCATCCTCAGGACTTTCCTAGGAAAGCAGGTCAAGAACATCAGGTGGACTTCGAAGGACCAGGAGGCATGTTGGTGGTGTTTGAGATGGCCCCATGACTGGTAGACACAGTGGTGACCTACAGTCAGGGTGGCTGGGGGCTGGAAGGAGGAGCTGGTGTTTGTCAGTGAGTGACTCTACACATCAAAGCAGGATTTTTTTGGAAATTCATCTGCTTTAAGGTCATGAAGACAAAAATCAGGGTTTGGCTTGACCTTGACAGGCTGGAAGAGTGAACCTGAGCCAACCTCATGAAGTTTAACAAGGCCAAGCGCGAGGTCCTGCACCTGGGCCAGGGCAACAGTTTTAAACTAAAAGAGTGAGGTTTTGGATCAAACTTCAGGAAGAAAAGTTGCATGATGAGGGTGGTGAGACACTGGAATGGGCTGCCCAGAGAGGCTGTCTGTGACTCATCATTGGAAGTGTTCAAGGTCAGGTCAGATGGGGTTTTGAGGGACGTGATCTAGTGGAAGATCCTAGAATGGGTTGGGTTGGAAGTGGCCTTCACAGACTGTCTAGTCCAACCCCCCCTTTAAAGATCGTCTAGTCCAACCTCCCTGCCACGGACAGGGATGTTTTCCCCATCCTTGGAAGAGTTCAAGGTCAAGTTGGACAGGGTTTTGAGAAACCTGATCTACTGGAAGATCATAGAATGTGTTGGGTTGGGTTTGGGTTGGGAAGGACCTTCAAGGATCATCCCTGCTGTGGACAGGGACATATTCCCCATCGATGGCAGTGGGCAAGGACAGGTTGGATGGGGCTTTGAGTAACATGATCTACTGGAAAGTGTCCCTGCCCATGGCAGAGGGGTTGGACTGGATGATCTTTGAAGGTCCCTTCCAACCCATTCTCTCCTCAGAACTTCTCCCATCCAGCTCTCTGGATGAGACCACACGGCACCTGGTTACATCCTGCCCCTGAGGACCACCCACTCCCCCCAGGGCAGGGGACACAGCATGCCAAGGAGAAGGGGCAGCTCCTTGAGATGCCACCAAAGAGAAGGAATGAAAAGTGTTTTGAAGAGCAGGACAGTTTGTTACCCTGATGCTATCTTGGCCTTTCAGACCCACCTTTGCTTGTCTTCATCATTCCACAGCTTTTTGAAGACTTCTGGAGGAGGTTCACATGGGACAAAGGGGTCCTTCTCCGTCTCCTTGATCACGTAGAGCAGCGGGACCAGCTAGATCTACAAGGTGCCATCAGTGTTCATGAGACACACTTTCTTCAGAGTCAGGAAGTATTTGCTGCAAAAAAAAAGTCCAAAAAAGTCAAACTTTACATAACCAAGCTCTGGGATGCCAGTGGGAGATATGTGCCAAGGTGAGATGGAGTCTTTTCCTACAACTGATGATAGGATCCATCCTGCCTGAAAAGAGCTCGGATTGAGACACCTCCAGGGGACTATCGGTATCAGAGATAACGGATGCTCTTTGATGTGCCCAGGGTCCCCAAGATGGACTCCACCAGGCTGGAAGCCACTACCCCAGGTTTATGCACCCTCAAAGACCCCTCAGGGTGGCACATGGCACCCAAAGTGATATGTGGGGACAACTGAGCTGAGCCTTGGACCTCCAAAGGCGCCATTGCTCTGAGCAAGCAGGTTGACAAATCGAAATTACCTTTTTCCTCTTAGTTTTTTGTATTTTTTTTCAAAGAACTTGATGTCCTCAAGGTGCTTCTCAACCTTGGCGATGGACTTCTGGCTGAGGGAAGTGTGAACGGCAAACAGGAGCTTCAGAAGTTTCCGTTTCTCAGTCTTCAGGCGCTCAATGATGTCTTTTATGATGGCTCTGATATTGTCTCCCACCTGGACAACAAGAACAAGGAGAAGGTCTTTCACCGGCCTGGACAAGAGGTGTATTTTCTCCAAGAACAGCCTGGTCCAGGGAGGTGGAAGATGCTGCTGCCATGGGGCACCTTGTGGGGCACCTCCATAGGGAGAACTTATTTATTCCTGGTTCCACGCTTCCATCCAGGAAGGTCCTAGGTTCTAAATACACTGGGCATGAGAACGCTCTCAGCTTCACCCCAAGAAGCCATCGCCCAAAATGAGGGACATCATTTTGCCAGCTCAAGAGGTTTTGGTGGATGCTTACCGCTTCCACATCCGAAGTACAGGGTATCTGAAAGTATTCTCCTTTCTCGGCATCCCCAAGAGAGATGTTGGTGCTCTCCTTGTACCTGTCCAGTTTTCTCTCTATATCGTCCACGGAATTCCAGGAGGTGGCGGGACCAAAGAAATTGCATTCCAGGTACTCCATCTGCGTCTTGCACCTGGGCACCTTCTTCCCGGCAAATGGGTGGGACAAGGTTTTCCAGGTGTTGCTGCTGCTGTCGGGGAAACTGCATTCAACCTGTCCAAAGAAGGTCCACGTTCCTACAGCGGGGGGAAAAAGGAAGAGTTTGGGAACGAAAGTCGGTGACACAGCAGAAGGTTGTTCCACCATTCAGCAAGACCTGGACAAGCTAGAGAGGTGGGAAGAGAAGAACCTCATGAAATTCAAAAAAGGGTCCTACACCTGGGGAGGAATAACCCCATGCACTGTTACAGGTTGGGGGTTGACCTGCTGGAAAGCAGCTCTGCAGAGAAGGACCTGGGAGTCCTGGGGGAACAACGAGTTGACCATGAGGCAGGAATGTGCCCTTGCGGCCAAGAAGACCAATGGTTTGCTGGGATGCACCAAAAAGAGCATGGCCAGCAGGTGGAGGGAGGTCATCCTCCCCCTCTACTCTGCCCTGGTGAGGCCACATCCTGAGTAGCCTGTCCAGTTCGGGGCCATCCAGTTCAAGAAGGACAGGGAACTACTGTAGAGAGTCCAGCAGAGAACTACAAAGCTGATCAAGGGACTAGCACAGCTCTTACGAGGAAAGGCTGAGAGACCTGGGTCTGCTTAGCCTGGAGAAGAGAAGACTGAGAGGGGACCTCATCAATGATGGCCATCACTATTGCGTCTGGTCATGACTTCGGGGTAAATAAGAGCGCTTACCGTCTGCTTTGATCTCCGTTTTGGGTACATTCACCACACGATAGAATTGAGTGTTTCTGTACTTGAAGGTCTCCGGGATGTCGGAGTTCTCCAGAGAAATGTGCTCTAATTCCCACTTTCTCTCTCGGCTGTAGGTGTTAATGAGGGCGTATTTATAAAAGATGAGGCCTTGTTGCGGGCGAGAAAGGGGGATCCTGGCGCTGCCCACGATCACTTTCTCTCTGGAAGAGGAAGAGAAGGAGCTGGTTGGCTTGGGGTTGACCTTGATGGCCAACGGTCAAGTTTTGATGGTCAGTGGTCAAGCCAACATTCAAGTTTTGGCCCATCCAACAAGACATTGTTGGTCTTTGAAAGGTCAGAGAGAAACCCACAGCCCGGTTCATCAGCCAGAGGACTAATTAAATCAACCAGCCCAGGTCAGATTCTCGCACGGGGCTGAAAGTTCCTGGCCCCAACAAAAATGGCACCTCCATCTCCATTTGGGAGTTCACCTCCACCCTCTCTAGGAACCTGCAAGCAAGGTCCTTCAGCCCAGAGCTGGATCTCCTGCAGGAGATCCATGGTGGAAGGACCTCCTCATTGGAAATTCAACCATTATATTTTTTTTTTCACCTTTTCTCCGTGTTAGCGAATTCTTCGCAGTGGCCGGGCTGTATACAGAAGACAACGCAGATCTTGGATCGTTCATCGAGTTTGGAATGTTCTGCCAGCACAGCAACAAACTCCAGGGTCATCATGTCTTGTGGGGGGTGATGCCCACCAAAGAGATAAGGGTTGGGCTCGCAGCTGTTGGAAAAGAGGTGGTGGGTCTCCACCGCGTCCTCCCGCCACCATCCCCCTTCCCCATCTTCACCTGCCCCACCACTCACGTCCACTTCAGCTGGCTCCTGGTTGGCATTCTTGGAGGTTGCGCGTCCCCTGCGTCGTCACCTCCTGCCCTGTTGAAGAACCCTTGGTTACCCTGAGGTCTTCCTCTGCAGGAAGAGGATGTGGAAAGACACTGTGGGTGTCCCCCTACACTGACCAGCGGGTGGGATTTGAGGGGAGAAGAGACCTAATGATGCCCAAGCTGTATCTCCTCCTTCCCCTGGGGAGCTGCTGGACCTCTAGCCCTCCAGATCCAACCTCAAACCCTTCAGTGATGACACCCCTCTCTGCAACAAACCTGCTGGAAGGTCCTGGGCCTTCTCTGATCTCCTGGATATCTGCAAGTGAGGAGAAAGCATCGATTAACACCTCCAAAGACGGTGGCAAGCCAAGGAAAGGTAGAAACTGGGGTGTGCCAGGGAGAGGGGGGCTCCTCGCAGCTTGGGCATGGTCTTCTTGGAAGAAGAACTCCAAGCCACTCTAGGAGTGAGGTCTTCACCGTCCTCCTAAGCTCCACCAGCACTCGGGCACAGCCCTGTAGAGGACAGGGATGGGCAGAGAGGCTGGCAGGGTGAGGGTGGCTCATTACATCTTCTTCCCCATCCTCTTCCCCCAACAGGTCCCAAGGGAAGCCCAGGAGGCTTTTGGGTGTGGTGTCACCAAGAGCTTCCACCTCCCAACCAGCTCTTATCACCCAGGGCCGCTCCCGACACAACTCGGCACCTAGTTTGTCCTCAAGAGAACAGGATGTAACTAAGGGAACACCCTCAGTGGTACCTGGGCGGTTGAGGTTCCCCTGGGTTGTCATCTCCGCTCTCCTGACGTGACCTGGGACCTTCCCCTGGAGAAAAGAAAAATGGGAAGAGTTGAAGGAACAACAAAAAAAAATGAAGTTCAAAAGCTGAGAGCTCAAAAGACTGGAGAGACAAAGAGCCGGGCAGGGGCTTCTTCTGCCTGTAGCACTTGTAGAACATGGAGCTCCAAAATCCAGGCCAACGATGCTGTCCTGGCATGGACAACTCAACCCTTGTCCTCCAAGAACTTTGGCCATGAGCTTCAAAAGCCACCGTGGACTCACTGGACTCCGGAGATGCTCTCGCATTCCCAATGCTCCCTTTGGATGGACACCGGCATTCTGGTAGTTCTCCATCTCCACTGAGGTGTGGTGGTGATCTGGGATCTGCTGGAGTTCAATCTCATCTCCTGGTGGGACTGCGGGGGCCTGGGAAGGAGAAGAACGGAGTCCCTGCTCATCACAAGAGCTTTGGGAGGAACATTGGAGCCACCTCAGAGCACACCGTGGCCGTGGCTGGGGCTACGACTCCTTCAAGCCCAGAACCTGGCCAATGTGGGACCGCTTTGGCAAGGCCAAGCCCTCAGAGATGCCTGACCAACCCAAACATTCCCCAGCAAGTCCCAAAACTCACATTCACACACGTGCTTGGCTCAATAACCCCATGTTTTAGCTGAAATTGGGCCCTCTTTTTTAAAATTGACCTCCCCCTTGGAGGACCAGGTGGAGGACTCCAACTTGGCCAACGATCTGCTCCACCTCCCCTCGTTCTCTACAACAAGAATGTAAAAAAATGAGGAATCTGGGGGGATTTATGTTGTTGTTTTTTTTTTAACTGAGGACCTGGTGCAGTGATTTCTGCCACGTCGTTTTGTTTTCTTGAACTTCTCTCGCTTTTCACTTCATTTCTCTTGACCTGCAAGTCGCATTCCCTTTCACTTTCGTTTTTGCATAACAATGAATCCAACCAAAACCCGGAGCGGGAAGCGGAGCCGGTCGGCAGCCAGGCTGGAAACAAGAAGTTGCTCAGACCCCAAAATTGGACATATTTGCTCCCAAAAATTAAAAAAAAAACCCCAAATTCTGAGTTCTGGAGGAGTTGGCCACGCCCACCTCGTGTCCGCTGAGGGCTTCAGGGGCCTGATCCTGCCCGGAACCTTCATCTCCTGCCAGCAGATCTGCTGGCTCTACAAAGGAATGAAGAAGAATGTGAGTGGATTTTCCTCGATTTTCCCAGATTTACACAGACTTACACAGATTTTCCCGGATTCCCATGAGGATCCCTACCTGGTTCGTCGCAGAGAAACCCCCAGGTGTCATCGTTGAGGTGGGACGCGTGGTGGCCCCTCACATCCTCCGGGGTGCCACCTGCATCCTGGTGTCCCGCCATGGGAATGGCAGGGGGGACCCGGGGTGACATCACAGGCGGGACGACGTCACCATCGTCCCCCGCCTGGGGTCCCCCCGGGGGGAGGCGAAGTCGACACCAGGTTCCTGGGAGGGGTCCGTGGTGGCAGGTGGGACCTGGGGGGGGACGGGGGGGATGATGTAGGCAGCTTTTGGGCTCAGAAACAGGGATTTAGGGAGTTTTGGGGCTGAGAAACAGCAATTTAGGGACCTTTTGGGCCAAGAACCAGCGATTTAGGGAGCTTCAGGGCTCAGAAATGTCAACGTAGTGATCGTTTTGGGCTCAGAGTGATTTATGGAGCTTTTGGGCTGAGAAACACTGATTTAGGATCCTTTTTGGACCAGAAAAAATGATGTAGGGGTATTTGGGGCTCAGAAACAGCAAGTTGGGGAGCTTTGGAGCTCAGGAACAGTGACTCAAGGAGCTCTTGGGCCAAGAAACAGCCATTTAGGGAGCTTTTGGGCTCAGAAACACAGACTTGAGGCTCAGAAGCACCAATTTAGGGAGCTTTTGGGCTCAGAAACAGCAATTTAGGGAGCTTTGGGCTCCAAAGCAGCGATTTAGGGAGCTTTCGGAGCCGAGAAACACCAATTTAGGGAGCTTTGGGGCACAGAAAGAGCAGCTGTGGAGGTTTTGGGCTGAGAAACACCAATTTAGGGAGCTTTGGGGCACAGAAAGAGCAGCTGCGGAGGTTTTGGGCTGAGAAACACCAATTTACAAAGCTTTTGGGCTAAGAGAAAGCAATTTAGGGAACTTTTGGGCTGAGAAACAGCGATGTAGGGAGCTTTGGAGCTCCGAAACAGGGATTTAGGGAGCTTTTGGGCTGAGAAATAGGGATTTAGGGACCTTCGGGGCTGAGAAAGAGCAATTTGAGGAGCTTTTGGGCTCAGAAGCGTTGATTTAAGGAGCTTTTGGGCTGAGAAGCAGCGATTCAGGGCCCTTTTGGGCTAAGAAAGCCGCATTTGGAGAAGTCAGTGGAGCCCCCAGCGAGGTGGTTGTGGCCATGGGGGGTCGGTGCAGCTCCTGGACAGGCAGTGGTGGCCATGGAGAGGTCAGTGGTGGCCACTGGGGGGTTGGCGGTGGCCATGGAGGGGGCAACAGTGGCCATGGGGGAGTTGGTGGTGGCCACGGGATGGTTGGTGGTGGCCATGGAGGGGTCACTGGTGGCCGTGGGGGAGTAAGTAGTGTCCACAGGGAAGTCAGTGGTGGCCATGGGGCAGTCGGTGGTGGCCATGGGGGGGTTGGTGGAGTCCCTGGAGAGGTGGTGGTGGCCGTGGGTGGGTCGGTGGTGGCCATGGAGGGTCCGTGGAGCCCCCAGCAAGGCAGTAGTGTCCATGAAGGGGGCAGTGGTGGCCATGGGGAAGGCAGTGGTGGCCATGAGGGAGTTGGTGGTGGCCATGGAAGGGGTGGGGTGGTGGTCGTGGGGAGGTCAGTGGTGGCCATGGGGAGGTCAGTGGTGGCCATGGGGGAGCTGGTGGTGTCCACGGGGTAGTACGTGGTAGCCATGTGCAAGTCGGTGGAGCCCCTGGAGAGGCAGTGGTGGCCATGGGGGGGTTGGTGGTGGCCACAGAGGGGATGGTGGAGCCCCTCCACCAATAGCCCTGCCCCTCATGGCCCCGCCCTCTTAATGCATGGCCACGACCCCTTCCCTCACAACCACGCCCCTTCCCCACCGCACGCCATGGAGAGGAACTGGTCGCACTGGTGACGAACTAGGAGCACAGGGAGCATTGGGGGAGTGAGGGAGTTATACTGGGAGCACTGGGACCCTACTGGGAGCACTGGGGGGAGTAAGGAAATCTTACTGGGAGCACTGGGACCGCACTGGGAGCGCTGGGGGCAACCACTGGGTCGTACTGGGAGCAGTGGGACCATACTGGGAGCACTGTGGGGAACCAGAGAGTCATACTAGGGGCACTGGGACCACACTGGGAGCACTGGGGGGAGTCAGGGAGTCATACTGGGAGCACTGGGACCATACAAGGAGCACTGGGGGGAAACAGAGAGTCGTACTGGGAGCACTGGGATCATACTGGGAGCACCGGGGGTAGGCAGAGAGTCATACTGGGAGCACTGGGACCACACTGGGAGCACTGGGGGTAGGCAGAGAGTCATACTGGGAGCACTGGGACCATACTGGGAGGACTCAGGGAGTCAGACTGGGAGCACTGGGATCATACTGGGAGCACTGGGGTTAGGCAGAGAGTCATACTGGGAGCACTGGGACCGCACTGGGGGGAGTCAGGGAGTCAGACTGGGAGCACTGGGATCATACTGGGAGCACGGGGGGTAGGCAGAGAGTCATACTGGGAGCACTGGAACTGCACTGGGAGCACTGGGGGGAGTCAGGGAGTCGTACTGGGAGCACTGGGACCGCACTGGGAGCACTGGGGGGAGTCAGGGAGTCATACTGGGAGCACTGGGACCATACAAGGAGCACTGGGGGGAAACAGAGAGTCGTACTGGGAGCACTGGGATCATACTGGGAGCACTGGGGGTAGGCAGAGAGTCATACTGCGAGCACTGGGACCATACTGGGAGGACTCAGGGAGTCAGACTGGGAGCACTGGGATCATACTGGGAGCACGGGGGGTAGGCAGAGAGTCATACTGGGAGCACTGGAACTGCACTGGGAGCACTGGGGGGAGTCAGGGAGTCATACTGGGAGCACTGGGACCGCACTGGGAGCACTGGGGGGAGTCAGGGAGTCATACTGGGAGCACTGGGACTGCACTGGGAGCACTGGGGGGAGTCAGGGGGTCATACTGGGAGCACTGGGACTGCACTGGGAGCACTGGGGGGAGTCAGGGGGTCATACTGGGAGCACTGGGACCATACAAGGAGCACTGGGGGGAAACAGAGAGTCGTACTGGGGGCACTGGGATCATACTGGGAGCACCGGGGGTAGGCAGAGAGTCATACTGGGAGCACTGGGACCACACTGGGAGCACTGGGGGTAGGCAGAGAGTCATACTGGGAGCACTGGGACCATACTGGGAGGACTCAGGGAGTCAGACTGGGAGCACTGGGATCATACTGGGAGCACTGGGGTTAGGCAGAGAGTCATACTGGGAGCACTGGGACCGCACTGGGGGGAGTCAGGGAGTCAGACTGGGAGCACTGGGATCATACTGGGAGCACGGGGGGTAGGCAGAGAGTCATACTGGGAGCACTGGAACTGCACTGGGAGCACTGGGGGGAGTCAGGGAGTCGTACTGGGAGCACTGGGACCGCACTGGGAGCACTGGGGGGAGTCAGGGAGTCATACTGGGAGCACTGGGACCATACAAGGAGCACTGGGGGGAAACAGAGAGTCGTACTGGGAGCACTGGGATCATACTGGGAGCACTGGGGGTAGGCAGAGAGTCATACTGCGAGCACTGGGACCATACTGGGAGGACTCAGGGAGTCAGACTGGGAGCACTGGGATCATACTGGGAGCACGGGGGGTAGGCAGAGAGTCATACTGGGAGCACTGGAACTGCACTGGGAGCACTGGGGGGAGTCAGGGAGTCATACTGGGAGCACTGGGACCGCACTGGGAGCACTGGGGGGAGTCAGGGAGTCATACTGGGAGCACTGGGACTGCACTGGGAGCACTGGGGGGAGTCAGGGGGTCATACTGGGAGCACTGGGACTGCACTGGGAGCACTGGGGGGAGTCAGGGGGTCATACTGGGAGCACTGGGACCATACAAGGAGCACTGGGGGGAAACAGAGAGTCGTACTGGGGGCACTGGGATCATACTGGGAGCACCGGGGGTAGGCAGAGAGTCATACTGGGAGCACTGGGACCACACTGGGAGCACTGGGGGTAGGCAGAGAGTCATACTGGGAGCACTGGGACCATACTGGGAGGACTCAGGGAGTCAGACTGGGAGCACTGGGATCATACTGGGAGCACTGGGGTTAGGCAGAGAGTCATACTGGGAGCACTGGGACCGCACTGGGAGGACTCAGGGAGTCAGACTGGGAGCACTGGGATCATACTAGGAGCACAGGGGGTAGGCAGAGAGTCATACTGGGAGCACTGGAACTGCACTGGGAGCACTGGGGGGAGTCAGGGAGTCATACTGGGAGCACTGGGACCACACTGGGAGCACTGGGGGGAGTCAGGGAGTCATACTGGGAGCACTGGGACGATACAAGGAGCACTGGGGGGAAACAGAGAGTCGTACTGGGGGCACTGGGATCATACTGGGAGCACCGGGGGGAGTCAAGGGGTCATACTGGGAGCACTGGGACAGCACTGGGAGCACTGGGGGGAATGAGTGACCATACTGGGAGCACTGGGACCGCACTGGGAGCACTGGTGGGAGTCAGTGGGTCACTCTGGAAGCACTGGGACCGCACTGGGATCGCTCTATGCTGGTCCATACTGGGATCACTGGCCCGTACTGGGATGGCTGGTGCGCACAGGGCCGTACTCCATCTCCCATCATCCCCTGCGCCGGAAGTGGGCGGGGTTTCCGGCCGCGGTGGGCGTTGCCCTGTGACGCGCGGCAGCATGGCGGAGCTGGGGTCGCCGCGGGAGGAGGCGCAGGTCGGTTGGCCCCGGGACACCCTGGGGACGCCTTGTGGGGGGGGGACGGGACACCGCTGAGACTCTCCCGGGACCCCCCCGGCCCCCACCCGCCCGTGGGCGGCCCCCGCTACCGGGTCGCGCTCATCGCTCGGTGCCCCCCCGGCCATGTCGGCGTGATCCCGCACCCGCTTCCGGGTCCCGCCACGGTTCTGGGTCTCCCCCCCCCCCCCCCCATCCGAGGGTGCCCCCCCCCACTTTCTGGCTGCGCCCCCCCCGAATATCTGGGTGCCTCCCCCCCATCTCTGTGTGCCCCCCCCAGTCTCTGGGTACCCCCCTCCCCATCTCTGGCGTCCCCCTCCAGTTTCTGGGCGCCCCCCCATGGGTGACAGCCCCCCCCCCCCCCCCCAGTCTCTGGGCGACTCCTCCCCATGGGGACCCCCCAGTCTCTGGGTGCCCTTCCCACCTCTGCTCCCCCCTCCATGGGTGGTGCTCCCTCCCCCCCCCCAATCGCTGGGTGCCCCCATGAGCGACACCCCCCCATACTCTGGGCACCCCCCTGTTGCGTGAAAGGGGCCAAGTGGTTTTGGCAGAAGATAAACCCCCCCTTGCGTTCTAACACTCCTCACCGAGGTGGGAGGCCAGGTGCGGCTGGGTTTCAATTCTGAGTGATGCCCAATTCAGCACTATCAGGCCAATCGCGTTTAATATGTGTTAAACTATTACGATTTGGAGACACTAATAGTGGGCTGCACCTTCAGTCTCGTCGTGCTCCTGAACCAGCACGGCCTCGCTCAAGTTTTGGTCGCGTTCAGTGAGAAAGCGAAACGACTAGCTACTGAAACAGTGCAGTTTATTTAAACAACAGATATACAGGTTCTTTAGGATTGCCGGTGATAAATACACTGTCTGCAAAGCACGTGCAAATAAAGACATTGTTAAATAGACAAACGCGCGACAAAATTATAAACGATACAGCCTGGCTATAAATGTAGGGTAGAGATTCTCTAGAGAAATTTCTAGAGTCCCCGAGAAAGCACTCGGTGTATTCAAAGTCTTACCCAAAGGCATCCTTATGGGGGGGAAGAAAGGCTCAGCCCGTCGACTGATCCCAGAAAACAGCGGTGGGATTCTTCGCGATGGTGTCTTCCCTGACATCCCCTCTCTCTTGGGCTATTTTTATATTATTTTTTTAACTTCAAAGTGGAGTTTGAGTGACTTTAGTCATATGTACTGTTATTATGATTAATGTACTCAAGGAGGAGTGTTCACACCTCGGGGGCGGATAGCCTCCGGGATGGAGGTGTGTTTTGGTACATTGTGGTGAGCAAAGTTCGCACAAAAGGACAGCATTTCATCAACATTTGACGAAATGTTGGCTCGGGTGGCGTGTAGGCCGCTTATCAGTTCCGTAGTACCATCTCGTCCCCATATCTGCTATTCGTCACAAGGGAAGGCCACGGAACAAGCGCGTTCCGTTCCATCCCTCGGGTAGTTTCGCAAACAACCTTGTACAGGGAATCCCGGCTGTTGCATTCTCCGTGTGCCAGCTGCGGCTGTATTCTACCTCAGAAGCCTCTGGATTTTATGACTTTCCTTAATGTGTGAACAATGCTGTATTTTTGTATTCTTGGCCAATTTAGTAATTATTCCACACCCCCCTCCCCACCTCTGGGTGCCCTCCCCGCCCCATGGGTACTGTCCCCCCGCACTGTCCGGGTGCCCCCCCGTGCCCAGGTGTCCTCTCTCATCTGGGTTTCGCCACCACCACCGCCCTCCCCCCGGGTGCCGCCACCCCTGGGTGCAGCCCCCCCCACGCCCCCCCAGGAGGAGCTGCCGCCCCACGCCCTCCCCCGGCTCTGTCCTTCCCGGTGCCCGAACCCGAGGACCTGGAGGACCCTGACACCCGCCACAAGGTGGGTGCGGGCACGGGGGGGTGCAGGCAGGAGAGGGTCCAGGCAGGCGGGCGGCGGGCAGGAGGGGGTGCAGGCAGACGGCGGGGGGCAGACAGGACCCCCCCCCCGACCCCCAGCTGCGGCAGGAGAAGCTGCAGCAGGAGCTGGAGTTCCTGGAGGCGCGGGAGGAGCAGAAGAACCCGGAGAAGGAGCTCGCGTCCCTCCTGCCGCCGCCACCGTGTGCGCGGGGGTTACGGCGACCGTGACCCCGCACCCTCCTGCTGCTGCGTGCTCGGGCGTCCCGCTGTCACCCGCCGTCACCCGCACGCGCGTGTGCTGTGTCCGGGCTTCTGCTGATGATGGTTCTTCCAAAACCCCCATACTGGGGTGGGGGCCAAGTACTATTTTAGCGGCGGCGGCGTCTGCTGGGGCACCGCGACACCCCCCGCGTTCCTGCTCCTGCCCTCCCGGGTCCCACCGGGTCCCAGAGCTCAAAACCCACCTTTTGGAGCGCGAATTGAAGGGGAGCGTCCGTTTAGTTTTAGCCCCATCCCTACCCCACCCCGGAGGAGACCCCCCCTCAGACCCATAGGGCCGCCCCATAGAGCTGCCCCAGC
Organism: Rissa tridactyla; assembly: GCF_028500815.1. NCBI lineage: Eukaryota > Metazoa > Chordata > Aves > Charadriiformes > Laridae > Rissa > Rissa tridactyla. Next base: position 1,519,441 of record NC_071491.1, on the reverse strand, counting down.
CCCACAGGGCCCCACACCGTGATGGCGATCAGGAGGGGTTCGGGGTTCGGGCGCAAGTTCAGGGTCCAGGGAGAAGACGCGGAACCACACTGGGGAGGGACGGGATCCGTGGGGCAGGGACAGGTATAGGGATCTGTGGGGCAGGGACACGCACAGGGATCCGTGGGGCGGGGACACGCACAGGGATCCGTGGGGCAGGGACACGCACAGGGATCTGTGGGGCAGGGACGCGCCCAGGGATCCGTGGGGCAGGGGTGAATTCAGGGCGATTTCAGGGGGACTTGGGGTGAATTTGGAGAGATTTGGGGCAGTTTTTTGCAATTTCATCTGAATTGGGGCTAATTTGGGGAGAATTTCTGGGATTTGGGTGCATTTGGGGCAAGTTTGGGGCGATTTGGGAGAATTTGGAGTGATTTGGGCGAGTTTTGTGCCATTTTTGGTGATTCGGGGGAGATTTGGGGTGAATTTTGCGTGATTTTGCTGATTTGGAGGGGATTTGAGGCACTTTTGGGGTGATTCAGGTTGAATTAGGCAGAATTTGTGGGATTTGGGGTGAATTTTGGGGCATTTCTGAGCAATTTCGGGGATTTGGGAGAAAATTGTGTGATTTTGGTGATTGGGGGTGATTTGGGAGCAATTTTGGGTGAATTTGGGGAGGTTTGGGGAGAATTTCTGGGATTTGGGGGAGTTTGGGTGGGTTTGGGGCGATTTGGATGGATTTGGCAGATTTGGGAGAATTTTGTGGCTTTTTGGTGCTTTCAAGCGGATTTGGGAGATTTGGGGTGATTTGGGGCAATTTGAGAGGAATTTGGGTAATTCGGGGTGATTTTGTGGGGATTTTGGTGTATTTGGGGAGATTTGTGGGCTTTGGGGTAATTTGGGGGTTCTTAGGGGGTGATTTGGGGCAATTTGAGAGGAATTTACGTAATTTAGGGTGATTTGTGGGTATTTCTGGCAATTTGGGGGGCATTTGAGGTAATTTGGTGATTTTGGGTCGTTTTGGTGGGATTTTGGTGTATTTGGGGTAATTTTGGGGCAATTTTGGGGTGATATTGGTGTATTTGGGGCGATTCGGGTTTTTGGGGGGTATTTGGGGTTATTTGGGGTGATTTTCTTGTGATTTTGGGCGTATTTGGGGTAATCGGGGGGTGATTCGGGGGGCGGCTCGTGGGATTTGGGGTAATTTGAGGGCGATTTGGGGGGATTTGGGTGTATTTGGGGGGGATGTGGGGTGCCGGGGGCAGGGTCTCACCCGTCTGCCCCCAGCCCCACACGCACCCGCTGGGGGATGGGGGGGGGGCTCCGGGCCTCCAGCAGCAGCGGCGGCCCCACGGCGGCCCCCAGCGCCCCACAGCGCCCGGCCTGCTCCGGCGTCACCTGCCCCATAGGGCCCCCTACCATGTCCCCCTGCCCCACGGGGACGTCCCCGCCCCCCCACAGTGTCCCCCTGCCCCCCGCAGCCGTGCCGCTGCCTGCCCCGCTCCCTCTGCCCCCCAAGTGGCCCCACCTGGATGCGGAGGAGCTGGCTGAAGCCGTTGTGGGTCCCGAGGCGGAAGGGGGCCGGGGGGGCGCAGGGCGTCCCCCCGCGGTCACCCTCCCCGGGCCAGGCCGTCACCGGCCCCACGGCCACCACCAGCAGCCCCACGGGGGTCCCCAGGGCCACCAGTCGCGGGGCCACCGGCACCAGCCCACACGGGCCGACCCCCAGCTGCCCCATAGACCCCTCCGCCCCCTCCCTCCGGGTGTCCCAGAGCCCCCGCTGCCCCACAGCTGCCCCACACATGCCTTGGTGGCCCCCCAACGGCTGCCCCATAGCTGTCTCGGAGCTCCCCCCACCCCCCGCAGAGCCCCTCCCGGCCCCATAGCTACCCCATAGCCCCTCACACACCCCATAGGACCTTAACAGGCTCCAGCCCCGTAGGTGCTCCGTGGTCACAACCAGCCCCATAACTGCTCCGTGGTCGAACCCAGCCCCATAGCCTACCTCCCCAGCCCCATAGCTCCCCACATTCCCCCCCAATCCTATAAGCTCTTCATAGTCGCACCCAGCCCCATAGTCCACCCTTCCAACCCCATAGCGGCCCCACAACCTCCTGTAGTCCTTCCAGCCCCGCACACCACCCCAGCCCCATAGCTGCCCCATAGTCCCTACTGGGGGTCCTGGGCGCTGCCCCCCAGCAGCGGCAGGAGGAGGAGGAGAAGGAGCCCCAGAGCCCAACGTGGCCCCATGGCAGCGCCACTGTGGGGCAGCCGGGGCCGGCGGCAGAGGGTGAGCAGGGTGTGGGTCAGTGATTAGGTGGGGCTGCCCCCCCCCGGCCCCACGGCCACCGGCCCCTGGCCGGGGACACGTGATTGCGGGGAAATGGCTCTGTGGGGCGTGGGGGGCTATGGGGCAGGAGGAGTCGGCGATGGGGGGCAACAGGGGGCCCTGTGGGCTTTGTGAGAAGTTATGGGGCGCTATGGGGTCTGTGAGAGGTTATGGGGTCTGTAAGCAGTTGTGGGGCGCTATGGGGTTTGTGAGAAGCTATGGGGCACTATGGGGGTCTGTGAGAGGTTATGGGGTCTGTGAGCAGTTATGGGGCACTATGGGGTCTGTGAGAGGTTGTGGGGTCTGTAAGCAGTTATGGGGCGCTATGGGGTCTGTGAGAGGTTATGGGGTCTGTGAGCAGTTATGGGGCGCTATGGGGTCTGTGAGAGGTTATGGGGTCTGTGAGCAGTTATGGGGCGCTATGGGGTCTGTGAGAGGTCATGGGGTCTGCGAGCAGTTATGGGGCACTATGGGGTCTGTGAGAGGTTGTGGGGTCTGTGAGCAGTTATGGGGCGCTATGGGGTCTGTGAGAGGTTGTGGGGTCTGTGCTAGGTTATGGGGCGCAGACGGGGGTGGGCGTCGCAGTCACTGATGACGTCACACCTGAGGGTGCCTGGCCAGGCATCCCTCCCCCATCACCCGTGACGTCACATGGGCGTGGCCGACCCGCCCCCCCCGCCCCAGTGGGTCCCACCGTCCCGCCCCAACGACACCCCGGGGACACCCTGGTGGCACCAGGCGACCTCCTGGGAGGTGCCCCCCTGGGGACACTCCTGCTGCCCCCAGCCCCACCTGAGACCCCCCCAGTATCTCCCCAGAACCGGGCCCCTGGGCCCCTCCAGCCCCCCCACTGTCCCTCCCCACCCTGTGCCCCACGGGGGTCCCGACCTGGACAGAGGGACACAGGTGACGTCACTGTCCGGGGGAAACCCCGGGGGGGTCCCAGGGGGGGTCCCAAGGTGTCGTGTTTCTCCTCCAGCCCTCGGCGAGGGGTGACAGAGCGGGTGGGGCCACCAAGGGGACACGGGGGGGGGATGGAGAAATGGATGGAGGGAGGGAGGGATGGAGGGATGGAGAAATGGATGGATGGAGGGAGGGATGGAGGAATGGATGGAGGGATGGATGGAGGGATGGAGAAATGGATGGATGGAGGGATGGATGGAGGGAGGGATGGAGGGATGGAGAAATGGATGGAGGGAGGGAGGGATGGAGGGATGGAGAAATGGATGGATGGAGGGAGGGATGGAGGGATGGAGAAATGGATGGATGGAGGGAGGGATGGAGGAATGGATGGAGGGATGGATGGAGGGATGGAGAAATGGATGGATGGAGGGATGGATGGAGGGAGGGATGGAGGGATGGAGAAATGGATGGAGGGATGGAGGGAGGGATGGATGGAGGGAGGGATGGAGAAATGGATGGATGGAGGGATGGAGAAATGGAGGGATGGAGGGAGGGATGGAGAAATGGATGGATGGAGGGAGGGATGGAGGGAGGGAGGGAGGGGTGGATGGAGGGATGGAGGGACAGAGGGAGGGAGGGATGGAGGTGGACGGGGAGCGGGAAGGATGGAGAGGTGGAGAAGAGGACGCATGAACAGCGGGAGGGGTTCGTTTTAGGGGCCCCCCTCCCCCTGCCCCCCTTGCTCCTCCAACATTGTCCCCTCCTTCCCCCCTGTTGTCCCTCCCCGCTCCCTTCCCCCCCAGCCCCTCTCCCCCTGCGTGGTCCCCTTGGCCACGGTCCCTCGGGAGCTGCCGGCAATGGCCGAGATCTCCAGGAGCCGCGGCAGGAGAGACCCCACGGCGCCGCGGCGCAGCCTCTGCCCGGCGCAGGCGTAGAGGAGGGGGTTCATGGCGCTGCTGAGGAAGGCCAAGGCGGTGGCCGGTGGCCGGGTGGCTTTGGCGGCCGCTTCCAAGATCCCCCCATCCCCTTGGAGGACCGCCGCCACCTCCAACAGGCTGGCCACGTGGTAAGGTCCCCACGCAACAGCGAAGGCCACCACCACGGCGGCCACCAAGCGGAAGGTGTGACCACGCCGGGCCAAGCGGGTCTGGTGTAACCGGCAGACCAGTAACCCGTAGCCAGTGGCTATGGTGGTCAACGGCAGGGCCCAACCCAAGATGGTCTCCAGAAGGTTTTGGACCACCAACCAAGCCTTCGTGCCGTGCACCCGCTTGCAGTGCCTGTCCTTCACCTGCCAGAAGATGATGGATGGGATGGCCAACACCAAAGCTGCCGACCAAGTCACCGCTGCCGCTCCATGAGCCAACTGTCCGGCACGATCACCTGCCGTCACCACCGTCGTCGCTGGCCTGGAGACCGCCAAGCACCGATGGAGAGCCAGAAGAGCAATGAGGAAGATGCTGACGTACATGGCAGCGGCGCAGAGGTAGTTGCACCCACGGCAGACGGCCAAGCCCATGGTCCATTGGCCAACACTCAAGGCCCGGATGTAGATGGGACCGGTGAGGAGGGTGACCATGTCGGCCAAGGCCAAGTGGAAGATGAGGAGGACGGGGACGCTGCGCCGGCGGGTGACGGCACAGCCCCAGAGGACAACGGCGTTGCCCGGCAGCCCCACCACCACTGCCACCGACAGCAGGGTCAGCCCCAGCGCTGCACCGGGAACGGGGACAGTGGTGGCGTTGGGGGGAGATGAGGCGTTGGCGGGACACGAGGACATGATGGCGGTGGTGGAGAGGGGCTGTGGGGAGAGGGGGAACACAGAATCCTCCCGAGAAAATGCAAGTGTCCCTCCATCCATCCTTCCATCCATCCGTCCTTCCATCCATCCATCCTTCCATCCATCCACCCATCCACTGATCCCTCTCTCCACCCTGCCATCCCTTCCTCCATCCCACCTTTCCTCCATCCATCCATCCATCCATCCATCCATCCATCCTTCCATCCACCCATCCATCCTTCCATCCATCCATCCATCCACCCATCCACTGATCCCTCTCTCCACCCCGCCATCCCTTCCTCCATCCCACCTTTCCTCCATCCATCCATCCATCCATCCATCCATCCATCCATCCATCCATCCCTCCATCCCTCCATCCCTTCCTCCTTCTTCCCACCCCTCTACCCATCCCTTCATCCATCCCTCCCTCCACACCTACATCCCTCCATCCATCCCGCCCTTCCTCCTCCTCTCCATCCTTTCCTCCCTCCCTTCATCTCTCCTCCGTCCCTCCCTCCATCCCGCCAACCCACCTCCCATCTCACCCCTCCCCAGGGCCCCTCCCTTCCTTCTCCATCCCACCACCCCTCCTTCCTTCTCCCCGCTCTCTGAAGTCTCCTCCTCTTCTTCCTTTACCCCGCTGGGCTCTTTCCCTCTATCTTCGCATCTCCCAGTTGCCCCCCAGATTGCCCAGTGGGCCACCACACTGCCCATTTGCCCCCATTGAACCTCCCACTTTCCACCCCCCTAGACATCGTAGTCATCCACCCAGATCGTCCAGTCGCCCCCCACCAGACCCTCCCCATCACCTTCGAGACCTTCTAGTTGTTGCCCCCCCTATTTTTCAGGAGCCCCTCCAGGACCTCCCACCCCACCAGCCTTCCCTCCTGTACCTTGGGGGCTCAGATGTCCCTTCCTGGAGCCTCCGGTGGGGCTGGTGGATCCTCGGTGTCCTTGTCACCGCCGGTGGCCGTGACCGTTAGGTGCCTCTTCCCCTCCACCCAGCCCCGGGCAGGAAACGCTCGTGCAAGAGGAAGGAGGCAGGAAAACCACGAGGAGACAAAGGGGACATGGTGGGGGAGGGATGGTGGACTCAATTTGTCCCCTGGCAGGGGGGGGGGTGACAGAAGCGGTGGCATTGCCACCAGGTAGGGAACCCCTCCCGGAGGCTCTCCAGGAGGCGGCGGTCTGGTTGCTCCGTCACATGGCCGTGGGGGTGGTGGGAGCTCATGGAGATGGTGTGGAGGGGACAGGGAAGGTCGTCTTCTATGCGTGGTATGGTCAACGTACATTCTCTTCCCTCCATCCATCCGTCCATCCAGCCTGTCCTAACCTTTGGGTTCTGGCCCTAAAATCGGGACAAAGCCCAACAGATGCCCCCCATGACGGGGTGACCCCGAGTGAGAAGAAGACCCCGTGACAGAGGTGCCTTTCCGTAACCCACCACGCTGAAGGATTCCCCATTTCCCATCATGCCATTGTCCAAACAAAGAGGGGTAAGACTGGAGATGTCCTGCAGCAGGATCCAAGTTTCCCCTTCCAGCTCTTCCCCAAAATTCCCACAATGCCCTTGACCAAACGATGTGTCCCAAGACTAGAAATGGGCACGGTTGGCCTTTTTCACCCTCCGCTGCATTTTTTTTTTTTTGCCCCTCCAAACTCATGGGGTTGGGTCTCGGCAGATGCTCTCCAGGTGGGACCACGCTGCGATCCAACCCAAGGCTTTCAGGGAACCATGGGAAGAACTTTCCCAGAACTCAGAAGTCCACAGAGGTTTGAAGGAGAATAAAACCAAATAGTTTTCCTTTTAATTTACTCTTTCTTTCCACCAGAGTAGAGACAGGGCTTCAAATAAAGCACTTTTTGATCGTAATCCTGATGTTTCCTGGGTAATTTTGGGATCAAGGATCATTTTTATCAACGAAGGCTGTGGTAGAAGCACTTGGGCACAATGTGGGCCATCAACCTCAGGCCTGTTCCCTGGGTGCCATCACCCCGGGGCCCATCGCCCTGTGGCACGTCACCATAGGTGAAATGGCCCTGGGTGGCATAACCCTGGGTGCCCATCTCCCCCTGGGACCCATCCCCTGGGACCCACCACCCTGGGGGCCATCACACTGGGTGCCAGTAACCCTAGAGGCCATCACCCTGGGGGACCTTCACCCTGGGGCCCATCACACTTGGACCCATCATCCAGGGGGCCCGTCACCCAGGGTGCCCATCACCCTGGGACCCGTCACACTGGGTTCCACCACACTGGGACCCACCACCCTGGGACCTGTCACACTGGGACCCACCACCCTGGGACCCATCACCCCGGAACCCATCACACTGCAACCCACCACCCTGGGAGACACCACCCTGCGACCCACCACCCTGGGACCCACCACCCTGGGACCCACCACCCTGCGACCCATCACCCTGGGACCCACCACCCTGGGAGACACCACCCTGGGACCCACCACCCTGCGACCCATCACCCTGGGACCCACCACCCTGGGAGACATCACACTGGGACCCAACACCCTGCGACCCACCACCCTGGGACCCATCACACTGGGACCCACACCCTGGGACCCACCACTCTGGGACCCATCACACTGCAACCCACCACCCTGGGATCCACCACCCTGCGACCCACCACCCTGGGACCCACCACCCTGGGACCCACCACCGTCCGACCCATCACCCTGGGACCCACCACCCTGGGAGACACCACCCTCCGACCCATTACCCTGGGACCCACCACCCTGGGACCCACCACCCTCCGACCCATCACACTGCAACCCACCACCCTGGGACCCACCACCCCGTGACCCACCACCCTGTGTGTCCTTCAACCAGGTGCCATCAGTCCTGCCCCACCAGTACACGAGAGCTGGACTTACTGGGAGAGAGTCCAGGAAAAGGCCCCCCGAGGTGTTCAATTGCCAGGAGCCTCCTGGGGGGGCCAGAACTTGGCCTGGAGCAGACTTGGCTTTGGGGGGGAGGGGTCCCACCCAGGGCACAAACCTGGACACAGAGTGACTCGGAGGGGTCACATTTTTACTGGGGGGAGGGTGACTGGGGCTCCTCGGGGAGGTTCTGGGGTCTCCTGCTGACCCTCATGGGCCCTCCTGAGCCCCCCAGCATCCCATGAAGGTCCCAGCTGACCCCCCCCCCCCCCAAGACCCTTCTTGAGCCCCTCCAGGACCCCCTGAAGGTCCCCACTGCACCCTGGGGGCTTTCCCAGCTGGGGGACGGCAGGGGACCCTCAGCGTGTCCCCCAGGCCGGCGCGTGGAGGCGGTGGGCAGCATCGTGCAGCCCGGGGGGGATGGGCGCCAGCCCCCCCAGCGGCCCCCAGCACCCGGCAGCAATGGTCCCCGTGGAGTCACTGTCCCCGCCGTGCAGCACCCCCCTGGCACGCAGGTCTCCCCAGGAGCTGCCAGCAGGGCCTCCAGGGCCACCATGGGCACGTCGTGGCCACTGCGGCCCGGCCACCCTTCCAGCGCCCAGCCCAGGTACGCCGCGTCCCGCTCAGCCGGGGACGGGAACAGCGGCACCTTCCGCGGGCCACCGCCCTCCAGGAGCCCCCGGGATTCCAGGTACCTGCAAGGACACGGGGACACTGGTGTCACTGGGAAGACTGGGGAGACGCTGAGAACGTGGGGACACCGGGGATATTGGGGTCAGTGGGGACACCGGGGTCACACTGGAGACGTGTGCACCACCAGAGTCACGGGGGACACTGGTGTCACTTGGGACATGGGGGTCATTGGTGTCACCAGTGACGATGGGGTGACCGGTGACACCGGGGGGCACGGGGCTGGGGGTCTCCAGCAGCCCCTGTCATACCAGGTACCTGTGGGGACACTGGGGACAAGTGGGACACATGGGGGCACCATGGCAGCGGCTGCAGCAGGGACACCACCAGGGACACCAAGGGACATCAGGGACACTGAGGTCGGGGGGAAGGGAAGTGGGGTGGCCCGGGGCCACTTTCCCACAGCTGAGGACGGCGGCACTGGTGGGGACACTGGTGACCTGGGGACACCAGGGGCAGCAGGGACAGGATGGGCACTGGTGGCCGTGCGGGCAAACTGGGCACCGGGGTGACACCAGGGACGGTGGGGCAGGGGACGCGGGGGATGTGGGGGCACAGAGCAGTGACACCAGTATGGCGTGCCACCAGGACTGGGAGAGAGAGGCACCAGTGACCCCCCCGAGCCCCTCCCAGTATCCTCACCGCCCCCTCCCAGTGCTCCCAGTGACCTCCCCCCCCCCATGTTCCCACGTCCCCGTCCCCGTCCTGTCCCCTTCTATCCCCCTGTCCCTCCGTGTCCCCGTGTCCCCGTGTCCCCATCCCCACCCCGTCCCCCTCCATCCCCCTGTCCCTCCGTGTCCCCGTGTCCCCGTGTCCCCATCCCCACCCCGTCCCCCTCCATCCCCGTGTCCCTCCGTGTCCCCGTGTCCCCGTGTCCCCATCCCCACCCCGTCTCCCTCCATCTCCCTGTCCCTCCGTGTCCCCGTGTCCCCGTGTCCCCATCCCCACCCCGTCCCCCTCCATCCCCCTGTCCCTCCGTGTCCCCGTGTCCCCGTGTCCCCATCCCCACCCTGTCCCCCTCCATCCCCGTGTCCCTCCGTGTCCCCGTGTCCCCGTATCCCCATCCCCACCCTGTCCCCCTCCATCCCCGTGTCCCCGTGTCCCCGTGTCCCTGTCCCCACCTGAGGCCGATGGCCAGGCTGCGCATGGCGGCCCCGCAGCCCTTACCGGTGGGGTTGAAGGGGATGCGATAGCCCTCGGGCTCCCCCGGCCGCAGCTGGGAGGTGCCTGGGGAGGGCGGGGGGGGGGTGAGACCCCCACACACACACATCTCTTGTCACCCCCTGTCCCCCCGCCCCAGCTGCCCTCCCCCGACTCACCCAGGATGCTGCTGGGCCCCGGCTTGCGCCCCTCCATGTCCCCCATGGCGGCCACGTAGCGGCGAGCCAGCTCCTGCAGCAGGGGTTCCCCCTCCAGGCCTGGGGGTGGCGGGGGGGGGGGGGTGTGTGTCAGTGAGGACCCCCCCCCTCCATTGGCCACCCAAAACTGGAGGGGAGAGATAACGCCACCCCCCAAAAGCTGAGGAGGAGGGGGAGGAGGAGGAACCAACTGGTGGGGAATGGGAAAACCGCCCCATGGAGAACCCAAAACTGGGGGGGGGGGGAGGAGGGGACACACACACACCACCCCCCCCCGCCATGGACTCCCAAAAGTGTAGGGAAAAGCGGACACCCCCCCGCCCACGGCTCCCCGAAACGGGAGGGGAAGGGGAACAACATCCGCAACCCCCCCTCAAAGCTCAGGAGAAATGGGCCATCTTCCCAAGCACCCCAAATTGGGTGGGAAAGGGGTAATTCCACCCCCCACCACCACCACACACACACACACGGACCCCCCAGATTGGGAGGGAGAAACGGTGTGTCCCCCTCTCCCCCCCCCCCGCCGCCAGCACCCAATATGGGAGGAAAGGGAACACAAATTCCCACAAAATGTGGGGAAAAATAGGACACACACCCCCCCCCGAAAAGGGGCCCACAGTTTATTTTTTGGGGAAATGGGGAATGTCTAAAAAGTGGGGGGGGAATTAGGATGCTCCCAAACCCCCTCCAGGGCTGGTCAGGGACCCCCAAAAGCCCCTCCCAGTACCCTCCAGTTTGGTCTGGGGTACAATGGGGAACCCCAAACCCTCCCAGGACGCCCCGGGCATGTCGGGGGTGTAACGGACACCCCCCCACCCTGCAGGGACCCCCATGGGGCAGCGTCCCCATGGCAAGGGGGTGAGGGACCCCAGGGCAGGGGTGGAGGGGGGGGGGAGGCTCCAGGTGTCCCCAAAAGGACATCCCCAAAGAGGGACCCCAAAGGGGGCTGGGGGTACCCGAAGGGACACAGCTTTGGGGGGGGGGGGGGACGGACGGACACTAAAGGGACAGGGGGACACCCAAGAGAGAGACAGGGGCCACCCAAAGGGTGGCTCAAAGGGGCGATGGAGGCTCATGGGGGGGCACCCAAAGTGTCGCGGGGGGGCAACAAAAAGGGCCGGGGCCCGGGGGGGGACACCCAAAGCGGACACTTGGAGTTTGGGGAGGATTTGGGGTTTCGTCGGGCCCCCGGGGAGGGTGGGGAGAGGGAGAAAAGGAGCAGCGCCCCCCCCCCCCCCCCGAGAAATGTGTATTTTTGACGACAACGCGTATTTTGGGGCGAAATCCCTCTGACACTGGGAACCCGTCCAGGCCCGGGGGGTGGCGATTTGCAGCCAACCGTGGAGGAAGGGGGTGGGGGGGGGGGGCGGCTCCCCCTTGAAAAAAATAAAATAAAATCCACAGTGACAGGTTTTCTTCTTTTTTATTCCTTTTTTTTTTTTTTCTTCTTTTTTTGAATCAAATTCTGCCAAACGGGGCAGAGACCTCTGCTCTATCGGTAAAAATCCGGGGGGGGGGGCGGGTGATAGGCTGTGGGCAGTGAAACGGGCGAATGACGAGGAGTAAAATTCGGTTTGGATTTGTATTTTTTTTGGTTTGAACATAACAGAAATTGAGGTTTCGTCCTGCCCCCGCCCCAAAGAGGCCACTCGGGCACCAAAAAAAGAAGCCCCAGGACCCTGCGGTTGAGCGTCAGGAAGGGGGCAGGGTACCCCCAAATGCCGTGGGTCGGCGCCGGGATGGGCACAGGACACCCCCAAACCCCGTGGGTCACGCACCGGCCAGGGACGGGGCACCCCAAACCCTGTGGGTCAGGGCCGGGATGGGCACAGGACACCCCCAAACCCTGTGGGTCACGCACCGGCCAGGGACGGGGCACCCCAAACACCGTGGGTCAGGGCCGGGATGGGCACAGGACACCCCCAAACCCCGTGGGTCACACACTGGCCAGGGATGGGGCACCCCAAACCCTGTGGGTCAGGGCCGGGATGGGCACAGGACACCCCCAAACCCTGTGGGTCACGCACCAGCCAGGGACGGGGCACCCCAAACCCTGTGGGTCAGGGTTGGGATGGGCACAGGACACCCCCAAACCCCGTGGGTCACGCACCGGCCACAATAATGGCACTCCAACCCCCCTTCCAAGCCATGGTGGTCATGGAAGAGAGGGGGCCAGGAAACTCCGAAGCCCAAGGTTTAGGGCCTGGACAGGGCAGGGATCCCCCAAACACTTCAGATCAGGGCCAGAACAGGGGCAGGGACCCCCCAAACCCCACTGGTAGCAGCCAAGGCAGGGGCAGAGAACCCCACACCTTGTCACAGCCGGGTAAGGGGCAGGGAACTCCCCACCCCATGGATCACAGGCAATACAGGGGCCGGCCACCTCCAAAATACCATGGATCAGGGCCAGAACAGAGAAAGGGAAACCCTCAAATCCATGGGTCAACCCCTACGCCTCACAGGTCAGGTTCAGGAGAGGGGAAGGGCACCTCCAGAATTGAAGGTTCTTGGCCAGCGCTGGGGGGGCCGCGAACACCCAAATGGCAGAAATTGCAACCGGGAGAGGTGAAGAGAAGCCCCGAATCCCACTGGTCGCGGTCAGGACAGGGGCAGGGCACCCACAAACTCCGTGGGTCATTCCCTGACTGGCGGGTGACCGTTCTTTCGGCTCCGGTTGCGATTTCATCTAGCAGAGCTCATGCTGAGGCCTCATGTCTGCTGGTGCCGGTCACCATTAGGTGGAAGCGTGAGCACCACGTGGGCACAACCCACTGCCAGAAAGAGCCGAAGGGTCTGTTGGATTTGCGTGGCAAGGTTTTGGTACAGGGGACTTCTGAGAATCACAGACTCACAGAATGCGTTGGGTTGGAAGGGACCTCTAAAGGCCATCTAGTCCAACCCCCTCTGCAGTGAGCAGGGACATCTTCAACGAGATCAGGTTGCTCAGAGTGTCATCAAGCCTGGCCTTGGATGTCTCCAGGGATGGGGCCTCCACACCCTCTCTGGGCAACCCGTTCCAAGAAAAGACACCAGAAGGTGCCCCCGGGTCCAAAAGGCCCATTGCCAGTTGGCTTCAAGACGGACACACCGCTGGTCAAAGCTGAGCCCGTCAGCGACGGTGGGAGCCTCTCTGGGGTGAGATATTTAGGAATGGGAAAAAAATCCTGCGGTGCAGCCGCAGCCGGAGAGAGGAGTGAGAAGATGGGAGAGAAACAACCCTGCAGGCACCGCGGTCAGTGAAGAAGGAGGGGGAGCCCGTGCTCCAGGTGCCGGAGCGGAGATTCTCCTGCGGCCCGTGGAGGTTAATGGTGGAGGCCATGGAGGACCCGGAGGAGAGCAGGCTCCTGGCAGGACCTTGTGGAATTTGGATAACGAGGTGAAGCAATTAAGACTGGCTTTGCTCTCTCTTGTGCAACCCAGGGGGGTGAAGACTTGCCTGGCCATCGCAGGGTGCGTAAATAACGGAGGAGTCTCGGGGAGCCAGGACAGCCCCGCTTTTCGTCAGCAGAGACAGTAAAATCAAGATAACAGAGGCTTCGTGCAGCTCTTTGTTTCCTCGAGAGGCTGCCGTGCCCGATAATTGACCTTTGCCTCGTTACCTGTGAAATGCATATTCAAGTTGACACCCCACTATATGCTAATGAAGATTTCAGAGATCATGCTAAACATATATGACTGTAGCACTCGTCTCTCCACCCAAATCATACTACACGTCACCGAGGGGAGGGAAGCCTCGGAATTTGGGGGATAAAAAAATGGAGAAAATGACTGTTAAATGGGGAGAGAAGAAACTTGATACCCGAGGGAGCAGTCGAGGAGCTGCGTTCTCTCCCTCCACCCCAGGCAGGGACGCCGTGCTGGGTAAGCGCTGCGCCTTCCCCCTCCGGGGAGTGTTACCCCGGGTTGTTGTACTCTCGTTATTGTCGCTAGCAATACTCACCTTAATTAAGTGCTATTGTAGTCAGTGAGTTTACCAACGGCAAGCTCGAATCCGCGACCGTCGCTCTCCACAAAATAACCGATTTCGATCATTCCTGAATCTGATTCAGTGAAAGTCCTTTGGCCGGACTCTGACAAAGAAATAGTGACACTACGGTATTATTTTTGCTAGACTGATCTCGATTAATTGTGAAACCGACTTAGTGAAAGTCCTTTGCTGGGACCCTGATAGTAAATCAGCGAAAGTCCTGGGAACTCCGAGAGACAAATATCGGAACTACAATCCTTTTAACGTGACAGACCTGTGGGCCCACGGGGAGAAAGAGAGGAGCTTACGCTGGAACAGATTTGCCGGCAGGACCTTGTTACCCCATGGGGGACCCACTCTGGAGCTGTTTGTGAAGATCTGCAGCCCGTGGGAAGGACCCACATCGGAGAAATCCGTGGAGAGCTGTGTCCCGTGGAGAGGAGCCCACGCTGGAGCCAGGAAAGAGCTTGAGGGTGAAGGAGAGACAAGAGACAACGTGTGACGAACTGACCCCAACCCCCCTTCCCCGCCCACCCTGCGCCACTCAGACGGATGAGGTAGAGAAAACGGGTGCGAAGTTGAGCCCAGGAGACCAAGAGGCGTGGGGGGAGAGTGTGTTAAGATTTGGTTTTATTTCTCTTTACCCTACTCTTATTTACGTGGTGATAAAATTAATTTTTCTCCCCAAGTTCAGTCTGGTTTGCCCATGATGGCAATTGCAGAGACCTTATCTAGACCCACAGACTTTTTTTATGTTTTTTCTCCTCTGTCCAGTTGAGAAGGGTGGGACAGAGCGGCTTTGGTGGGCACCTGGTGTCCAGGCGGGGTTGACCCACAGCAGTAGCTCTGTGTGGAATTTTGTCCATCTCTGTACCGGTGTGTGCCACGCTGGGTGTATCCGGGTCAGTATCGGCATCCCTGCCCCATCGCAGTATCACAGAATCATGGGACGTAGGGATTGGAAGGGACCTTTGGAGATCATCTGGTCCAAAGCGGGTTCACTCGGAGCAGGCTAGACAGGAACGCACCCCAGCGGGTTCTGAATAGCTCCCGAGAAAGACACTCCACAACTTTTCCCGGCAGCCTGTTGAAACTGAAGTGCTCTGGCACAATCCAGAGCTTCTGCAAAACTCAGACAGAAGAAGGAAGTTCACAGAAAGTGGAGAAAAAAGGGACTGGACACTTGGGAGAAGGATAGGAGCTCTGTCAGGGTACTCAGGGATGCAATGAGGAAGGCCGGGGCCTGCTTGGAATGAAACCTGGCAAGGGATGTCAAGGACAAAAAGAAGGATTTCTTCAAGTACATCAGCAGTAAAAGGAAGACGAGGGAAAATGTGGGCCCGCTGCTGAATGAGGTGGGTGCCCTGGAGATGGAGGATGCAGAGAAGGCGGAGTTACGGAATGCCTTCTCTGCTTGAGTCTTTACAGCTAAGGCTGGTCCTCAGGAACCCCAGACCCTGGAGGCAGGAGGGAGAGCGTGGAGTAAGGAAGACTCTGCCTTGATGGAGGAGGATCTGGTTAGAGGTCATTTAGGCAAACCTGACACCAACAAATTCATGGGCCCTGATGGGATGCACCCACGAGTGCTGAGGGAGCTGGCAGATGTTATTGGGAAGCCGCTCTCTGTCATCTTGGAAAGGTCCTGGAGAACAGGAGAGGTGCCTGAGGACTGGAGGAAGGCCAACGTCACTCTAGTCTTCAAAAAGGGCAAGAAGGAGTAACTGGGGAACTACAGGCCGGTCGTCCCCACCTCCATCCCTGGAAAGGTGATGGAGCAGCTCATCCTCGGTGTTATGTCTCAGCATGAGGAGGAAGAGAAGGTCATCGTGAGTGGTCAGCATGGATTCACCAAGGGGGAATCATGCTTGACCAATCTGGTAGCCTTTGATGATGGCGTGACTGGTGGATGATGGGGAGAGGAGCGGACGATGTCTACCTCGACTTCAGCAAGGCTTTTGACACAGTCTCCCGTAACATCCTCATAGGTCAGCTTGGGAAGCGGCAGTTAGAGGAGCGGACAGTGAGGTGGATGGAGAAGTGGCTGAATGGCAGAGCTCAGAGGGCAGTGAGCAGCAGTGCGGAGTCCAGTTGGAGGCCTGTAACTAGCGGCTTTCCCAGAAGACAGTGCTGGGTCCAGTCCTGTTCCATATGGTCATCAATGACCTGGTCGAGGGGACAGAGTGCACCCTCAGCACATTTGCCAATGACACAAAGCTGGGGGGGTGGCTGACACACCGGAAGGCCGTGCCGCCATCCAGAGAGACCTGGACAGGCTGGAGAGTTGGGCAGAGAGGAACCTTATGAAATTCAACCAGGGCAAGTGCAGGGTGCTGCCCCTGGGGAGGACTAACCCCGTGCACCAGGACAGGTTGGGGCTGACCTGCTGGAGAGCAGCTCCGTGGAAAGAGACCTGGGAGTCCTGGTGGACAACAGGATGACCATGAGCCAGCAATGGGACCTTGTGGCCAAGAAGGCCAATGGCATCCTGGGGTGCATCAAGAAGATTGTGGCCAGCAGGTGGAGGGAGGTCATCCTCCCGCTCTGCTCTGCCCTGGTGAGGCCGCACCTGGAGTACTGTGTCCAGTTCTGGGCTCCCCGGTTCAAGGACAGGGAACTGCTGGAGAGAGTCCAGCGGAGGCTACGAAGATGATCCAGGGACTGGAGCATCTCCCTGCTGAGGAAAGGCAGAGAGCCCTGGGGCTGTTTAGCCTGGAGAAGCGCAGACTGAGATAATATCCAAAGGGCAGGTGGCAAGATGAAGGCGCCAGACACTTTCCAGTGGTGCCCAGTGACAGGACAGGGGGCAAGGGCCGCAAGCTCGAAAACAGGAATCTCCATCTCTACATGAGGAAAAAAAAACCTCTCTACTGTGAGAGTGTCCAGGGGTCCAACAGCTGACTGGGAATGAGCACGGGGAACTGATGAGGGTGGCATATGGCCACATAACGGTCATAGGACGTGACAGCCAGAAGGGCAAACTCACTGTAGCCCAGAAGACAGCAGAAGTAGCGCTGAGTTAAGCAGCCTGAGCAGGCAAGGGCTTTGCTGCCCACCAGCAAGTTTCCTGCGGCTTTGGGCGTGATGGATTCATATCCAAACAGGAGCGGTTACAGAGGAAACGTTAATGCGGGCCTGGAGGGGCGTCCTTCAGCAGGAACGAGGGCAATGATTAGCGCGATTCCCACTAAGATCACCACGTATGAAGCCAGGAGAGCAACTGCCACCAGGCACTCCTGAGGGTGGAGGGAGGGGAAGCCCAAAGGAAGGAATTCTGTGACACTCGCGTGGTTCAATATTTTGCACCCGAGCCCGGTGAGTAAGGGCAGCTGGTCAGTGGAGGAAACAATGCACCAGGAGGTGAAAAGACGAGACAGAATCACAGAATCACAGAATCTTAGTGGTTGGAAGGGACCTTTGAGATCATCGAGTCCAACCACATAAAAAAAAGCACCCACCAACTAAACTCCACACCCACAACCCCACGCACAACACTCCACCACAAACCGATAATCTTGGGCCCTAGAGCATGCCCTGAAGATCCATGTCTACACGTTTCTTAAATACCTCCAGGGATGGTGCCTCCACCACCTCCCTGGGCAGGCTGTTCCAGTGCCTGACCACTCTGTCAGTAAAGTCATTCTTCCTGATATCTAATCTAAACCTCCCCTGACGCAGCTTCGGACCATTTCCTCTGGTCCTGTCATTATTCACCTGGGAGAAGAGGCCAACACCGACTTCTCTACACCCTCCTTTCAGGGAGTTGTAGAGGGCAATGAGGTCTCCCCTCAGCCTCCTCTTCTCCAAGCTAAACATGCCCAGCTCCCTCAGCCTCTCCTCATATGCCCTGGTCTCCAGACCCCTCACCAGCCTGGTCGCTCTCCTCTGGACACGCTCCAGCACCTCAATGTCCCTCTTGTACAGAGGGGCCCAGAACTGAACACAGCACTCGAGGTGAGGCCTCACCAGTGCCCAGTACAGAGGCACCATCACTTCCCTGCTCCTGCTGGCCACGCTGTTCCTGATACAAGCCACAATGCTGTTGGCCTTCTTGGCCACCTGGGCACACTGCTGGCTCATGTTAAGCTGGCCGTCCACCAGCACCCCCAGGTCCTTTTCTGACGGGCAGCTTTCCAGCCACTCTGCCCCAAGCCTGTAGCGTTGCTTGGGGTTGTTGTGACCGAAATGCAGGACCCGGCACTTGGCCTTATTAAACCTCACACAGTTGGCCTTGGCCCATCGATCCAGCCTGTCCAGGTCCCTCTGGAGAGCCTTCCTACCCTCCAGCAGATCAACACTCCCACCCAGTTTGGTGTCATCCGCAAACTTACTGAGGGTGCACTCAATCCCCTCATCCACATCATTGATAAAGATATTAAACAAAACTGGCCCCAATACTGAGCCCCGAGGGACACCACTGGTGACCGGCCGCCAAGAGGATTTCACCCCATTAATCACAACTCTCTGGGCACGGCCATCCAGCCAGGTTTTTACCCAGCGAAGAGTACACTTGTCTATGCCATGATTCACCAGCTTCTCCAGGAGAAGGCTGTGGGGGACGGTGTCAAAGGCCTTGCCAAAGTCCAGATAGACAACGTCCACAGCCTTCCCCGCATCCAGAAGGCGGGTGACATGGTCATAGAAAGAGATCAGGTTGGTTAAGCAGGACCTCCCCTTCCTAGACCCCTGCTGGCTGGCCCTGATCCCTTGGCTGCCCTTCCCTTGCCGTGAGAGCTCACTCAGGATGATCCTCTCCATGATCTTTCCCGGTACCGAGGTCAGGCTGACAGGCCTGTAGTTCCCCACATCCTCCTTCTGACCCTTCTTGTAGATGGGCGTCACATTGGCCACCCGCCAGTCATCTGGTACCTCTCCTGTTGACCAGGATTGTTGATAGATAATGGAGAGAGGCTTGGTGAGCTGACCCGCCAGCTCCCTGAGAACTTTTGGGTGAATCCCGTCCGGCCCCATAGACTTAATGCGTATCCAGGTGTATAAGTAAATCATTAACTACTTTGTCCTGGATTACAGGGGGGTTGTCCTGTTCTCCATTCTTATCTTCCAGCCCAAGAAGCTGAACACCCTGGGGGCAGCTGGTCTGACTATTAAAGACAGAGGCAAAGAAGGCATTAAGTATCTCAGCCTTCTCCTCATCCTTGGTTGCAAGGATTCCCCCCGCATCCAGTAAGGGATGGACATTCTCTGTCATTCTCTTTTTGTTGATTTATTTCTAGAAACTTTTTTGTTGCCCCTTAAATTATCTGCCAGGTTGAGTTCCAGCTGGGCTTTTGCCTTCCTGATTTTTTCTCTGTATGACCTAACACGATCTCTGTACTCCTCCTGAGTTGCCTGTCCCCTCTTCCAAAGGTGGTAAACCTTCCTTTTTTCCTTAAGTCCCATCAAGAGCTCTTTGTTCATCCAGGCCGGCCATTTTCCCCGCCCTTTAATTGTGCGCCTCATGGGGACAGCCTGCTCCTGGGCCTTCAGGATTTCCCTCTTGAAGAGCGTCCAGCCTTCCTGGGCTCCTTTGTCTCTCAGGACTACCTCCCACGGGACTCTCCCAACCAGGGTTCTGAACAGGCTAAAGTCTGCCTGCTGGAAGTCCAAGATGGCGGTTTTGTTAACCCCCTTCCTTACCTCACTATGGATGGAAAACTTAACCATTTCATGGTCACTAAGCCCAAGACGGCCTCCGAGCTCCACGTCCCCCACTAGCCCTTCTTTGTTCGTGAACCGTAGGTCTAGCAAGGCACCTCCCCTGGTAGGCTCACCTACCATTTGTGTCAGGAAGTTATCCTCCATACGCTCGAGGAACCTCCTAGCCTGCCTGCTCTCTGCTGTGTTATATTTCCAGCAGATGCCTGGTAAGTTGAAGTCCCCAACTAGAACAAGGGCTGGCGTTTGCGAGACTGCAGCCAGCCGCTTATAGAATACCTCATCAACCTGCTCATCCTGGTTGGGTGGTCTACAGCAGACTCCCAGCACAAAAATCACCTCTGTTAGCCTTCCCTTTCACCCTTACCCATAAACACTCAACTTCTTCATCACTGGAGTCTATCTCGATAGAGTCAAACAGCTCCCTAATGTACAGAGCCACACCCCCCCTTCCTTGCCTATTCCTTCTGAAGAGCTTATAGCCACTCGTTGCAGCATTCCAGTCATGACCATCATCCCACCACGTTTCCATGATGGCGACTATGTCGTAGTTGTCCTGCCGCACAATGGCTTCCAGCTCATCCTGTTTGTTGCCCATGCTACGTGCATTAGCGTAGATGCACTTGACCTGGGCTACTGATTTCACCCCATCTTTGGCCCTTGACATTCAGGTTCATTACCAGCGGGCCTGGTTTTATCCCCTTCCCCCTTAACTTTCGGCTTAAAGCTCTGTCCGTGAGCTTTGCTAACTCTTAGCCTAGTACCCTTTTCCCCTTCTAGGAAAGGGTTTTCCCATTATTCTCTAGCAGTAATTTCTAAACGTTTATCACCTTTCTCTGATGAAGTGTCAGAGTGGGAGTCCTCACTAATGTGGTGTCCTTCAAAACGTGGCATGCTTTGCTCAGGTTTAACCTTGGCAGGCCCAGTTATCTCCCTTTCCCATCTCATATCTAGTTTAAAGACCGGTCAATGAGCCCTGCTAACTCCTGCCCCAAAATTCTTTTCCCCCTCTGGGACAGCTGTGTCCCACCTGACAATGGCATGCCAGGTGTCTCATATAGCCACCAATGTTCGAAAAACCCAAAGCCCTGCCTGTAACACCACTCCCGGAGCCACAAGTTGATCTGTTGCCTCTTCCTATCAATTTCTTTACTCACAGTTGCCACTGGTGGGATAGAAGAGAAGACAACTTGTGTTCCTGACCCCTTGAGCTGCTGCCCTAAGGCTCTAAAATCTCTTTCTTGTAATTGATTTCGGCCTCCTCCTACCCATTTCATCACCACCCACCTGAAATACTAACAGGGGGTAGTAATCAGTGGGGTTTACCAGGTCTGGGAGTTTGTTCGTCACATCCCTGACCCGTGCCCCAGGGAGGCACGGGCAACAGAAGGAATGCTGAAGGGGAAGAGAAGACTTGCAGGGGGACATTCAGGCACAGACTGGAAGGAAAAGAGAAGAGAGGAGAAGACGATCAGCTGAGAGCATGAAGACATCATATCCTGCAGTAAGAGCACACCGAGTATGGCATTAGGGTAGGATCCACTATGTACAATGCCTAAGTTACTGTATTTGAGCTCTTTATCCAAGAGTCTCTCACAGTCAATGGAGAGTAAAATAGCTGTTTCTCAATCGCTCTTACTCTAGTCTATTCAAATAAATCTTTTAGCATGGGCTGAAATGAATTCTACTGAAAGATAAACCACCTCAGCAGGGCTTTGACCTTGTAATTAGGAGAGAACGTGACAAATGAGGAGACGTATGGGACATAAAGGTAACCAGGACAGTTAGAGAAGAGGGAAAGGTTTGGTTTTCAGAGAAAAAATAGAGACAAACACGGAAAGGATGAACAGCCTGTGTTTAAAACTATCCCGTTTTCAGGACCGGCTTTCCATCCATGCTTGAACGTTGCCAGATAGAACAGAAAGCTTCGTAAACAGACTCCTCCTCAGTCGCTGACGACTTTCTTGCTGAAAAACAGTTTTGATCAAATCTTCTGTCTGTCAGAGGGAGAAAGTAAAATGATATTTAAAAAGCAAAACAGAAGAAGGGAAGAAACAAAAGGAAAAACCTATGGGTTTGCTTCTTTCAGGAGAACTAAACTTCACCTTCTCATCCTGGACCATTAGAGCCCTGACCGGCTCTTCCCTGTTTGAAAGTTATCAATTCCCATCACCAATGAGCTTCAAAACCCTGTTGGAAGGTTTGCACCTCACCATGTCGCCCGTTCCGCAAATGCTGGAATAGTTTGTGTCGGCCATGAGCACCAGGACCTGCAAACGCGAGGTTTCTTCCAGGTGTCTGAAGAAGGCCTTGTCTGCTTGCTCTTCCTCAGCAGGGCTCCATCCACCCACCACTGCGGTACTCGTCTTCTGCCCTCTCGTGCAGGCCCTTCAGCTCTCAGTTGCCTCATCTTCCACCCCCAGGCAGAGCCCCAGGTATTCCTGCTGCTCTCTTCCAGGAAGGCAACTTCCTCTCTGGGTCCAGACCCGTGGCTTTAGCCTCACCAGGTTTCCCAGGTTTCTCTAGTATTTGTAGAACCCTGCAACTCCTCGTGCTGTTACCTCATGAAGGACAACCCCGTCAAGATAACCCAGCCATGCGCCGGCACTACAAGCTGAGCAAATGGTGCTTCAGTTCACGGGGACCGTGAGAAGCGCTGAGATTTGGCCAAGAGAAGTCACGTGAAGCTTTACAAGGAGAAGCGGCCAGTCCTGCATCGGTGGGTGCCAGGGGTGGGGAAGGTGGAGAATAAAGCCATGAATCAGGACAGGTTGGGACCTGCCCGGCTGAGCAGAGACTCTGAGGAGAAGGGCCTGGGCACTACGAGGGATGCCCTACAAGGGCAGCTGCATGAGGAGGTGTGAGGGACGGACTGTATATTCCCCGTCAAAGGGCAGGAGGCCCTCCAAGCCTTCAGCGGAACGCCTCAAACACTTGCAAGGAAATAAATAACGCAGGCCTGGCCTTCCAGGATCTGATAAGGCTAACCCTTCTGGCGCCTGAAAGTGTGGCAGAACTGCCTTGTGAAGACAGGATAGTTCTGCCACTCATGTGGTGAGCTTCCTAGTTCTCGAGGCCATTTGTGTCCAATTGAGTGACCTTTGCTTCATTATTTTTGGCTAATGAAGATTATAGAGCTCATGCTAAACATGTATGACTGTGGCGCTCGTCTCTTCACCCAAATCATGCTACACGTCACCTGGGAGAAGGCAGAAACCTGAGCCGAA
Organism: Rissa tridactyla; assembly: GCF_028500815.1. NCBI lineage: Eukaryota > Metazoa > Chordata > Aves > Charadriiformes > Laridae > Rissa > Rissa tridactyla. The sequence continues at coordinate 1,496,662 of NC_071491.1, read as the reverse complement.
GCTGTCCCTGACGAGGCGGGTGGACCGTGCTAATATGGCAAACGTAAAAGGGGAAAATAAGTGCCCCCAGGGGGGAACAAAGAAGAAGCAAAAGGAGATTGTGCCTGGGAAGATTATTCCCGAGAAAGAAGATCGTACCTGGGAAGATTTCTCCAAGAAAGAAGAAGATTGTGCCTGGGAAGATTCCCCAAAAAAGACACTGGAATAAGGGCTGGTGATCTCTGCGCCTTTTTCTCCATCTTTTCCTTTCTCTGTCCCTCAGTTTCTCTTTTCTCTCAGAGTTGTTAAGTAACGGTTAGAGTTGGGAAGTAACGACCTTAAGTACCGCTTGCCATAAGTTGTCCTATCCCTGTTGTTCAGTAACACAACGCACACCTCACCACTTGCCAAAATTTGTCATACACCTAACCAATTATCGTGGACTTGTTAAGACCTACGCTAACCATTTTGGGGAAGCTAATAAATAAATGTTTTTATACGGACCTTGAGATTTATCTCACCTGAGTCTGTGCCGTTGAGAATTTACGAATCTGAAATCACTCACCCCCGCTCTTTACTGAGAGTGGGATGTGACAGGAGGAGGGTGGGCTGCCCACACAACTCAAGTTCTCGTCCACCCCCCAGAGCCAGGAGGGCTGCAGGGTGGTGGGTGTGCAGCCGGGGTTGCTGCTGCCCAGGAGAAGCTGCGTCTGGAAGGAGTGACCTCCTCTGCCAGGGCAGCTCACAGCTCCAGACCACCATGGGACATTGCCGGAGACAGCATTTCAAGAGGAATGCCAAGGCAGGGGATACCTTAAAGGTGAAGATCTTTCTGGGGTCGTTGATGCCCACTTGCTCCTGCTGGAAATGGGAAAGGCGTTGTCAATGTTAAGTCCCTGAGGCTCCTGAGGTTTTACACTGAGGCATCAGCAGATCTGCCAGGAACCTCACGAAGTGTTGGCTGGATGAGGGGAGAGCCATAGATGTCATCTACCTTGACCCTAGCAAGGCTTTTGACACTGTCTCCCATAACATCCTCATTAGGAAGCTGAGGAAGTATGGGCTAGAGGAGGTGACAGTGAGGTGGATCGAGAGCTGGCTGAGTGACAGAACCCAGAGGGTTGTGATCAGCGGCACAGAGTCCAGTTGGAGGCCTGTAACGAGTGGTGTCCCTCAGGGGTCAATACTTGGACCAATTTTGTTCAATGTATTCATTAATGACCTAGATGAGGGGACAGAGTGTATCCTCAGCAAGTTTGCTGATGATACCAAGCTGGGAGGGGTGGCCGACACTCCAGAGGGCCGTGCTGCCATCCAGCGTGACCTGGACAGGCTGGAGAGCTGGGCAGAGAAGAACCCAATGAGGTTCAACAAAAGCAAGTGTAGGGTCCTGCACCTGGGGTGGAAGAATGCCAAACACCAGTATAGGTTAGGGGCGGACATGCTGGGAAGCAGCTCTGAGGAGAAGGACCTGGGGGTCCTGGTAGACAGCAAACTATCCATAAGCCAGCAGTGTGCCCTTGTCGCCAAGAAGGCCAATGGCATCCTGGGCTGCATAGGGAAGACTGTGGCCAGTAGGTCGAGGGAGGTCATTCTCCCCCTCTACTCTGCACTGGTGAGGCCACAACTGGAGTACTGTGTCCAGTTCTGGGCTCCCCAGTTCAAGAGGGACAGGGAACTACTGGAGCGAGTCCAGCGTAGGGCAACCAAGATGATTATGGGACTGGAGCACCTCCCTTATGAGGAAAGGCTGAAAGAGCTGGGACTCTTTAGCCTGGAGAAGAGAAGGTTGAGGGGGGACCTGATTAATGTTTACAAGTACCTAAAGGGTGGGTTTAAGGAGGACGGAGCCAGGCTCTTTTCAATGGTTCCCAGCGACAGGACAAGGGGCAATGGGCACAAGCTAAAACATAGGAAGTTCCGTTCAAATACACGGAAAAACTTCTTTACGGTGAGGGTGACAGAGCACTGGAACAGGCTGCCCAGGGAGGGTGTGGAGTCCCCTTCTCTGGAGATTTTCAAGACCCGCCTGGATGCAGCCCTGAGGGATGTGCTTTAGGCAACCCTGCTCTAGCAGGGGAGTTGGACTAGATGATCTCTAGAGGTCCCTTCCAACTCTGAAGATTCCGTGATTCCGTGATTTAGATTATAATAGGAAAGGGAGCCTGGCAGGAATGTGCCTGGCTCAGGGCCGTAAGGAGGACTGAGGGACCAGAGTGTCTTTCATTTGAAGAGGGTCTTTCATACTGGAGAGGGTGCAGCAGAGGGCTACCGAGATGCTGTGGGGATGGAACACCTCTCTTATGGAGAAAGGCTGAGGGATTTGGGTCTTTTCAGTCTGGAAAAAAGATGACTGAGGGGGGATCTTATCAACGCTGATAAATACTTCAAGGGTGGGTGTCAGGAGGATGGGGCCAGGCTCTTTTCAGTGGTGCCCAGGGACAGGACAAGAGGTAACGGGCACAAACTTAGCCATGGCAAGTTCCATCTCAACATGAGGAGGAACTTCTTTGCTGTGAGGGTGGCAGAGCCCTGGCACAGGCTGCCCAGAGAGGTGGGGGAGTCTCCCTCTCTGGAGACATTCCAAACCCACCTGGATGCGTTCCTGTGCCACCTGCTGTGGGTGACCCTGCTCTGGCAGGGGGTTGAACTAGATGATCTCCAGAGGTCCCTGCCAAGCCCAGCCGTTCTGTGATTCTGTGTCCCCCTCACTTTCCACCCATGGTGCCTGTTGGGTTCCCAGAATGTTGTGGGCGGAGTGATTAAATTTACTTGTCAGAGAGAAGCAGTAAAATGTTTATTAACACAAAACAGTGATTTAACAAAGTCAGTAGTGAATACGACAGTGTTTTATGAGATTCGATGCCAGGGTACACTTGATTATTTACTGCCTAGAGGCTGGGGTCAGACAGAGCTGTCAGGGAGACCCTACTGTTGAGTCACGAGGTTCAGAAAGGACCCCCTGGGCTTTCTGAACTCCTTCTCAGAGAGGAGTCTGGGTGCGGCTGGTATTCCACCCCATGGAGCCATGCGCACTGTGCGCTGCCAGGGGAAGGGGTGGGAAGTCGGGGCTTGGGCAAGGCAGGGGCATCCAGGGTCCAGTCGGCGAGCGGCTGTTCTGTTCTGGGGACCGGATCGGCTGTCAGGTCTACCATGCTCTGGGGACCGGATCGGCCGTCAGGTGTACCGGGCTCTGGGGACCGGCTCAGCTCTCGGGTCTACCTCGCTCCAGGGACTGGATCAGATGTCAGGTCTACCTCGCTCCGGGTACCGGCTCGGCTGTCAGGTCTATCCGGCTCCGTGGATGGGCTCGGCTGTCAGGTCTTTTTTTTTTTTTGCCCTCAACGTGGGTAGACCTGGCAGCCCCCGCGCCGGCCGGGGACAGTTTCCCGGTCCGGGGGTAGACCTGGTGTCCCCACACGCCCCCGCCTCCCGCCCGAGGGGTCCCCGTTTTTCGCTGCCTGCGGTCAAGTCGCCGTGAAAGGCGGCGGGCAGCGGGGCTCCTCCCCGGTGGGCAGAGCCAGCGCTCTTGGGGCTCACGGCGGGCCGGGACTTGGTATCCCGTTTTCCAGGAGCGAGCGGTGACTCACCTGCCGCAGAAGGGCTTTAGCGAGCGTCCGCGGTGCTGTCCGGCTCCCGCGGAGGCAGGGCAAAGAGCGGCGGCCGCCGCCGGCACTGGAACGCGCACGGCTGGGGAAGAAGGGGTCGGGTGGTGGCTTCCCAGCGCCCGAAGGGTCTGCTGACGGTGTGGGAGATGACGGGTGTCCGCCGACGGCGGGTTGCCGGGGAGAGCGCGGGCAGGCAGTGCGTGGGAAGCAGTGGGCCGGCGAGTGGGCGGGAGGCTGTGGAGGGGGGCTCCCGCTGCCTTGCGCGCGGGGCTGGGGCGGAGCGGCAAAAGGGACCGCCGGCGCTGCTGTTTCGGGTGCGTGGTGCCCGCATCGCCCCTGGGGCGAAGGGTCCGGCGGTGCACGGCCAGAGGGGGGCCTGCTCTCCGTGAGCGTTCCCAGGCCTCCCCCACGGTGCCGGGGAAAGGGGAGTCGTCCCCGTGGCTCGGCTCTCTCCGTCCGGTGTGGGGTGGGGTGGGCTGGGGGGCCCTTGTGGTGTGACAGGAGGGTGAGGGCTGTCGCCCCACCTTTTCCATCCCTCCCCCCGCGTTTTGGCCACTCCAGAGCCGGGAAGAGCTCGTACCCCTCGTCTTTGAACCTCTGCAGCCCGGGTAGACCAGTCGGCCTGTTCTCCACCCCCACAAACCCCCCCCAACCCCGTGCCGGGTATACCTGGCAGATTGAGCGGAGATTGATTGTGGGGGGGTGGGTTTTTTTGGTTTTTTCTGTCCTCTGGTGGTGTGTAGTCCTCCTCCTTCCCCCCACCCTCCCCACGCCCCCCCATTACCTGGCTTCAATTCTGTTTCTCGCCGTGCGAAGGAGGGCGGGTGACTTCAGCCATGCCCGTGCCCCGGTCGTCTTCCAGCAGCGGCGGCGGTGGTGGCAGGGCAGCAGCTCCCCCAGCGCAGCCCCACGGCTGCTCCGCAAGTGCTCCCCAAGGAACAGCACGCCTCTGGGTCACATCTGCCCCACAAGTACTGGCCCAGTGCTGCCCCACGGCTGCCCTGCAGGTGCTCCCCAGGGAATAGTGGGTCTGTGGGCCTGCCGTCTCCCCCCAGGGAAGACAGGCCTGCGGGTGCCGCTTGCACCACAGCTGCCCCACAAATGCCTCACGGCTGCCCCAGCGGTGCCCCCCGGCTGCCCCACAAGTGCTCGCCAAGGCACCCAGGCATCTGGGTCACATCTGCCCCACCCCAACTGCGCGCACACCGTGGCACTTGCACACGGGTGCACCATCTCCCCCGGCCCTTCCCATTCCCCCCTTCACCTCTCACCCCCCCCAGCCCCAAACACCCCGTCTGCTGCCGCACGCACGCTCATTTGTTGGGTAGAAGGCAATGATCTAACTCGATCACTGCTTAGGTCAGCCAACAGGTAGATATCTCACGCGGCTGCAGCAAATTGATTTATGGTTACATATTAAGCCTGGCCACCCAGGCCGTGCTGACGTGTACCAGGAAGGACTAACCCAGGTGTGTCCTGTATCAGCTAAGCTGTGCGAGCAAGTAGTAACTGTCTGTTCGCAATGTCGCCTACGACTCAGTAAAGATCATCCAAGTAAGGCGCCTCCCTTACACATGCGGGACAAGAAAACATCGTGGCATTCCTGGCAAATTGATTATATTGGGCCCTTGAGATCATCAGGTGGGAAAAGTTACGTCCTACTACGACTGGAGATTATCTCCAGCCTCACTATGGCCACCAGCTTCAAATCAGCTACCGGGGACAACACAGTGAAAGGCCTAAAAGGGTGGCTCAGCACACTTCCCCTTCCCGAGGAAATCCAAAGTGATAACGGTTCACACTTTACTGCTACGGTGGTACAAGATTGGGCCAAGGAGGAAGGGATTCGATGGGTATTTCATACTCCCTATTATCCCCAGGCTAACGGCATTGTTGAACGCACCAAGGGATTGGTTAAGCGTTTTGCAAAAACTCATGAACCTGGTTGGCATTTGCGATTGGACGATGCCATCTATCAACTAAATAACAGATGGCGTGGAGACGGCTGTCCTAAAATGAAAGCTTTCTGTGTACCTGCCAATGTCATCACTCCAAAAGTTCCCAATGAACAGGGAAGATACCCAGGAAGATTTCACCTTGGGCAGCCTTTGCCTCAAATTGGCACAGTACCAACGGTGCTAGCTACTCCCAAAAATCTCCATGCTTGGGAAGCCGAAGGCTGTTCAGGGAAGATACACTGGATCAGCACCCGGTGGATCTCGCCTTCTTTTTAACCCCGTCGGTCAATTAAGACCGAGGAGATTTTCTTTTCCTTTGTGTCTTACAGGAACCTTGGAGACATGTACGTGGACAGACCGATTTACCTTGAGTGTCTCCAGGGAATCCTGACATAGATCCAGGCAATAATATTACCCTTATTATGTATGCCTATCTGGAGGCCTAAATTCTAAAATGACGAATTGGCAGATGGAATAGATGCTGTGCAGTTTTACCTTTTTTTTCTCTATGTTTTGTAGTCAGAGAGACCCAGAGTGGCCATGGTCTCAAGCCTTTGTTAAACACGATGCGATGGCAGGTACAAAAAAGGAAGAATTGAGTTCGGCCACTGTAGTTCTAGAGGAAAATAAGGCGTTACATGAGTGGACCTGGAATAATTGGTACCCAGTCCTGAAAGGTAAAGCAGGGATGGAAATCTGAGTCGGGTGTAGAATGATCAACGGCTCAAACCATAAGGCCACGCGAATAGGTGTATTTCGCCCTCAGAACCCACGCCTGATGACAACAAAGCACTGTGTCACCGACGAGCGGGATTGCTGCTGTAATTTTACTCTTGTGAAACACAGTATCGTAAGTTGTCGTTTGCAACAGGATGAAATAGCGCTGCTATTTGAATTCAAGCTAGACGTAGCACCTGAGCTTTGGGATAATGCATTGTCACGGTACACTGCAAGCGCTGGAACACCAGGAAACAAAAGGGGCTTAAATCTCGGCACTGGTTATACAAAGAAGCGAAGTATATTCCAGAGAAAAATGGAGATGGAATGGCTAAAATCGAGGCCGCCCTTGGAAAGGGAATACACGTTGGTTGCTGATTTATCAATGGGTCTACTCACCACAGGCCAACTGTTACTAAAGCCATCCATGTAGACTCTACCAAACCGGAGAAGTACAACACTGATTGTTACAAAATTATGGATCCAAATTCATTTTCCTGGCACAATTTCACTTTCATCAAACCTACAGTAGCGTACTGTGTTTGGGGCTACAAGGGCACAGAATTGTTATTTGAATTTATGATTGACTTGAATAGATCTGAAATTGCTGAGATGAATCCAGAACCTACACCCCACGAACTGTCAAAGGCGTACTTTCTATGCCCTCCATCAGTCTAACTTCTTACATTTTCAACATTAGCCCTTATGTCATTAAACACACAGGTTAATAACAAATACTCTTTAACCCAACATATTCCCTCAAAGGAGTAGAACTGTCAATGCAGATTAAAAACTCTACGATCTCTACTCTTACCATTCCCGAGTAGATCTTATGCAGGATGGTCAGCATGGTTACACAGATGAGTTTTTTGCTACCTCACAAGGACGGAAGAGGGATGCGACTGGTATCTTAGGAACAGGCCTGGGAGTCTTGAATAGTATAGATGCTGAGATACTTGCCAACAAACTAGTCACAACCACTACTGATCTGGACAAATTAAGACATCCCTTACAGTCCTCTCTATCAGCTTTGGGAACCCCCAATGGCTTTTATTCAATATATTGCCTCAGTGGGAAGAAACAGGTGAAAAAGACCATCAGCTGATCACAGATGCACTTGGTACAACCCAAACCAATGTTTCCTTGGCTCTTAGTTGTATCCAAGCCCAACTGTGGACGCAATCATAAGGGAAGGTGAAGCCGCAATCATAAGGGAAGGTGAAGAAGGCACCTTGCCCACCGAAATTCGAAAAGCAATATGGGATAACGCAATTGAATTTGAGAAAAAATTTCAGTCCTGGTGGTATCTGGTTAATTTCACCTACGATCCCACTGAGAGCAAGGCCACAGCTTTTGTCTTAACGATACGCAATGCCCCGGTATACGCCATATACCCAATCATCGCACTGGGGTTGAATCACCATGGAGCTATACTCCATCCGGTGGAGCTTAGAGTGTGGGCACAACAAAATGAGAATTAATAGCAAGCCGTTGATGTTGACTCATGCCTTTCACGAGACCAACAAGGATTCATTTGTGAGTGTTTGTCACTTTGAGACACATCTCAGAAACTGTGCTTTTATATATTGTTCTTGACGTCTCCCTGTACCCTTGTATTCATAGATGACATAGTAATTTATATAAGTAATCACTCAAGTTTGGTGTTTGTACTTTTAGTAACATTATCAGATGTAACTTCAGTTATTCAGCTCCTGTTACGTCTTCTCAATTGCAACCATCTGACTATACAGTGATTCGAGGTTTGTTGCCTACCCCCATAGGAATGAATCTCTCACTGGTGAAGAAGCTGCTACAACACGATGAATCGAAGCGACTGTTGAAAGAGGCCCAAGAAAATTAACAGAGAACTTTGATTACCGTCCATTATGATGTTGAAGAAACAGACCAAGTGCTGGAAAGAGTCAGAGAGACGGAAGACATGAACGTGGAGATACTGTTTTTGGGTCTTCGCCAAAAGTTACAGGATTTTATAACAAGATGCTCCATCCTTTTGTCGTTTTACTAATACCGATTGTTTCGCTCTTCGCTTTGACAATTGTTTTGTATCTTAGACTTTGGATTATGATGAAAAGTTTAACTCGCTTAATCAGCCCACAAGATGCATTTGCACTTGATATCCCTCGCCAGAAGATGACATATGATATTCCCCATCAGTACTGAGTATCGTGGAGCTTGAGTGACTGCACTTACGGGGTGGTTTATGGGGAATAAATACTAAGTTGGCTAAAAATACAGCGTTGTTCACACATTAAGTAAAAGTATAAAATCAAGGGGCTTCTGAGGTAGAAAATAGCCACAGCTGGCATGAAGAATACAACACCTGTGGTTCCCTGATAAACTACAGGAGGTACGGGATGGGATGCAATTATTCCGCGGCTTTACCTTATGTTGTGTAGGAGATACAGGAATAGGATGATACCAGGACAAAGATAAGCTGCCAATTAGCTGCCCGCTCGATGCTCAGAGCCAACATTTTGTCAAATTTTGATGAAATGCTGTCCTTTGTGCGAACTTTGCTCATTATAATGTCATTATAATACCAAAACATACCTGCGTCCCGGAGGCTATCCGCCTCCAAGGTGCGACCACTCCTTCTTGAGTCTGCGCCCTGAATTTCTCATAAACTATGCCTTTATTGTGAAGCGAGAGAAATTTACAGCAATCGTGATAAAAGTATGTATGACTAAAGTCACTCAGACTCCATCTTGAAGATAACAAATAGTATAAAAATAGCCCAAGAAAGGGGGGACAGACCCAGGGAAGATACAATCGCAAAGAATTCCGTCGCTGACTTCTGGGGTCAGTCGAAGGGCTGAGCCTCTCTCCCTCCATAGGGACGCCTTTGGGTAAGACTCAGATTATAGAAAGTCCTTCTTCGTGAAACTTTGAAATTCCTCTAGAGAGTCTCTTTTCTACTTTCAGAGCCAGGCTGTATATGTAACAATACTTTCATTTCCACGTGCTTTGCAGACAGTGTATTTATTACCGGCAATCCTAAAAATCTAAATCTGTCGTTTAAATAAATTGCACTTTTTTAAGTATCTTGTCTTTTCTGTTTCTCACTGAACGCGACCAAAACTTGAGAGAGGCCGTGCTAGTTCAGGAGCACGACTAGACTGAAGGTGCAGCCCGCTATTAGTGTATCCAAATGGTAACAGTTTAATACATATTAAATGCAACTGTAGTGATAGTGCTGAATTGGGCATCACCCCGAATTTAAACCCTGCCGCACTTGGCCTCCCACCTCGGTGAGGAGTGTTAGAACGCAAGGGGGGGTTTATCTTCTGCTAAAACCGCCCAACCGCCCTCATGGTCTCTGTGTGGGGCTTCTTTTTTTGTTCAGCCAGGCCCGTGCCCCGGTCGTCTCTCCGGCAGCCCCCCCCGGCCGGGGCCCTGCCGCTGTAACTGGGCCCCGGGAGCCCAGGTCTCACCCCACACGGCGGCAGTGGTTGTGGGGCAGCAGCAGGTGCTTTCCCAAGGACGGGCGCTACGGGCAGAAGAGCAGCCCAAGGGTCTGCTCCCCCCCCAAGAAAGGCCGGGGGGGCCCGCAGGCCCGCAGGCATGGACGCGGCCCGGCGAGCCGGCTGTAACAGAAAAGGGGGCGTTCTGGAGAGAGTTACAAATCCTTTGCAGTTCTGACATTTCGGGTCAGGCTGGCGGCTACACCAGTGATGAATAAATCATGAACGAAAAGAAAATAAAAATTATCACCTCCACATACACACCGGCTGCCCGATGTTCCCGTCTCCGGGTACATGTTGCGAGGTCTACCTCACTCCGGTAAGCAGCTCGGCTGCGAGGTCTACCCACTCTGGGGAGTGGCCGCCAGGTCTACCCGGCTCCGGAGGGTCCTGCTTGGCTGTGACGTCTACCCATCTCCGGCGGGACTTGTCCGACTTTCCCCAGTCCAGTGGCGCTGTGTCTGCCCAGGGCAGCGTGGTCCGGAGCGTGTGGAAGGAGACAGCCTCCTCCCCTTTCTTTGGGGCCGATTGTTGTGTTTTGTTGTGTCGGGGAGGCTGAACGAGGCTGCCCGTGTTGAAGCTGTGCTAGGAGCACCTCTCGCAGACGTTGCCCTCCAGACCTTGGTAGGGGCATGCGGGCTTGGTGCTCTGCTGTCCCAGGACCACGGCGGTCGCGGGGCATGCGGAGCTTTTCGGGGAGAGAAGCGGCTGGCTTTAGCCTCTCGGGCAGGAAAGCAGCGGGCCGGCAGGTGGGCGTGAGGCTGGAGGAGGGATCACCCTGCCTTGTGCGCGGGTCTGCGGCGGAGCGGCAAAGGGACTGGTTGCGTTCCGGCTTAGGGTGCGCGGTGCCCGCACCTCCTTCCAGAGGGGAGGTGAGGAGAGGGCTCCACCGCCGCCTTTGTCCGGCAGGGGACCACCGGCATTTTGCATCGCCCCTGGGTCTGAGGGTCCGGTTGTCCACGGCCAGAGCGAGGGGCCTGCTGTCCGTGAGCGTTCCCAGGCCTCCCCCACGGTGCTAGGGAAAGGGGAGTCGTCCCCGTGGCTCGACGCTCCCTGTTCGGACGTCTTAATTATATAGTTATCCTCCTTATCTCTCTGCGCGATACGATTTAGAAAGCTCCTTTGTATGCCTTGTGTTTCTGTTTGTGTGGTTTGATTTTGGAAGCTCATTAGAATGATGATGCTTTTGGTCATCAGCAGCTGAGGTTTCCCCCGGTCATCCCGAGGGCAGAAATACGCAAAGTGGCTACACACCCTTCCCCTCTGACCCAGCACTGCCCAGCTCACCCTGAGACTTTGCCTGGACCCCAACCTTAATCCCTCACCTGCACCTCTCATCTGTGGCCCTTCCCTGAACACCAACGCCAAAGCTGAAACCCTCATCAGATGCATCACGCCTAAACCCAAAGCCAGCTCCCTAATCCTGTGTCTCAACCCCCTTTCGTCTCCAACCCCTCCCCTAAGTCTTACTCATGTTTCCCAGGATGTAGAAGGAGGGCAGGGATTGTGAAGTTCTGGAGGAAAGGCCAGGGAGATGAGGAGATGTTAGGGGCAGGCAAGAGGAAGATGAAGGCAAAGCTGCCATTGCTGGCGAGTAGATTGTGATGTCATTAATGCTGGAGGAAGCTGCATGTGAGGAGCAGCGTTGTGAAGTGCTCGAGATGCCTGAGAGTTTCATCAAAGAGAGAAAGGAGCATGGGATAATTGAAGGAAGAAGCGTGTGGGAGGGACAGCACTTGGTGAGGTTCCTGCTCTTGAAATGCCTTAACTCTGGCCTAACCCTAAGCCTCTGGCCCGAACCCGACCCCCTAACCCACAAAGCTGAGCAGGACTCAGATCAATTAGAAGAAGCCCTAAGAAGAATCCCAAACCTTCATTCTGAGCCTCACCATGACCCCCACCCCCACCCTGATCATGAAGCAGAAACTCTGACCAGAGTTTTTGGTTCACGTGGAAGAAAACTGGTAACAGAAACCCCTAACCCAAAAGCCCTAGCGGCCTCCCTCGGAACCCCGAACCTTCCCTTGTCCTCCACACCTCTCTCTAAGCTGTTTTTCCCCCAGAGGCAGAGTGGATGCAGAGCCTGTGAGGTCCTGGAGCAGTCACCTGACATTGGAAGACGAAATGTGAGATGACGTGTATCAGATCAGCTTGTAGGTGTCAAGGTGGGTGATGGTGGGGAAGCTACTCTTATGTCAGCTGTGCCTCAGAACCTCACAGGTGAGTAAGAGGCAGGTGTCTGTGAAGGTGCCTGAAGTCAATTCTGTCTGAGAACCTCACAGGCCAGAAGTAGGAAAATGGCTTGGCTGTTGATTGTGCTTTGGCACGGGGTTGGACTAGATGATCTCGGAAGGACCCTTCCAACCTCTTCCATTCTGTCATCTGTCTCTGCAGGTGATAGGCAAGGGAAGTCTCATGGCTGGGTCAAGCACTGGGATAAGCTTGGCCTCAGCCTTGGTGACCAGGCAGGCCAGACAGGAGGGCAGGGCATGGGCACAAAAGGACTTTCTTTGGGTATTTTGGCCCTCTAGCAATGCTGGAAATGTCCATGGAGATCCCTCCAGTGGTAGTGGTGGGAAGGGATTCCCCTGTCACGGGGAATCTTTGGCCAGATTATCTCCAGCACCTCCAGTTTCTCTTCATGGAATCAGAGCTTGGGCTTTCTCCTCCTCTTGTTACCTTGGACTTTGCTGGGAAACCCTCTCAGTATTGCTGCAGTCTCCACAGAGTGCCCTTCCTGGAGAGCGAACAGCCGAGCCTGAACTGGGGGCCATCTAGAGCCCTAACGCCCACCTGGGAGAAGGAGTTAACACTAAGGGGAACAGGCCATCCACCACGAACCACAATAAGGTCACCTGCCCAGTGGATGAAGGGAAGGTGCTGGATGTAGTTTTGCTGGATTTTAGTAAAGCTTTTGATAGTGTCCTTCAAAGTATCCTTCCGGACAAGTTGCCCAACTCGGAGATGAGCAGGTGGAGGGTGCGGTGGGTGAAGAACTGGCTGAACGGTAGGGCTCGACCCATGCGTAGAGCTGCAGAGTAAGAAATGAAGGGCTGCGTGAGCCTCACAGGAGGGCAGGAGATGCTCTCTTCTGGAAGGGTCATTTGTGCTATCGGCAATAGAGCCACGCAAGGCTGCCTTGGTCAGACACACTCATCCGTTGTTCGTGTCACGTTAAACTTCTTTTGAGCTGCCCAATCTCATTTCTCAATTTCTCTATTTTCGAAAGCCATGTTCTGGAAGTTGCTCAGACCCTGCTGATGACGCAAACGTCCATTATTCTGATGGTCCTTCTGACGTTGTTAATGACGCGGTGGGTACCTGGGGAGGAGTAGCACTAGCATTGCTGTCGTCTCTCCTGGGGTTGTTCACTGACTGACTTATACCCAGGTAGGAACATGAGTCGGGGAAGAAGTGTCCGGAGAACCCCACGCAGGTGGTTTCCGAGGAAAAGAGGTCACCGCCGTCTCCTGCGGCACCGTGGAGTGAGGAGCGTGTTCCTGCGTTGTGGCTTCTGCCGATGGCAATTCCCTTTGGGCATGCTCTGAGGTGCTGAGGCGCCGTGGCGGCACAGCCACTGCCAAAAGCGGCTGCAGGCATCGGGGTGGCTTGGCTGGGCTCAGAGGAGCAGGTTTTGTTCGGCTTGGAGAAATGCCGCTGGTGAGGCAGTCACTGCGCGAAGAGTCCTCCGGCAGTTCCCCACGCCCAAAGTCTGTCCAACCCACGCACTGGGCGTGATCTCACGAAGCACCGAGTTTTCTGGGCGTTAGAAAGAATATGCTGTAGGTTCGGGGCTGGGGCGTGGGGGACCATGTGTGTACAGCAGGAAATACTGCTCATGGACAAACTGCCTATCAACGGTTTCTTTCACTTAAAAATTTGTGTACGATAAATGCAAGTATCGGACGGTATTTCAGGAAGTAAAAAATATTTCATTCTCCCACGCTTTTGTATGCATAAATGGGGAGATTAGGAAAGAAATCATGGTCGCTTTTCCCTCACGTAAACCCTAATGTTGTCTTGGAGATTTTGAATGGCAGCTGTAGGAGAACTCACAGAAATAGGCAGGAATAGTAAGAAAAAAAGAAAAAGTAACAGCAATCACGCTCTTAAGACTGCATGTCTCTGGGAATTCAAGCGTCCTCTTGAACAAGACATTCGTTTGGTTTTCACTTGGCTGATGTGGATGCTTTTATGACACGTGCTCTAAACCGCTGTTGTCATTATTGATATATCAGAGTTTAAGATGACAAACAGAGCTGCTTGTTCACGCCTCACGTTCTTCACGCGTGATCCGTGAGAAGTCCGTGCGCTCTGGGAAATGCCAAAGGGAAGGCTCAGTCTCCCAGCCGACACGAGCATCGCTCTGCTCTCCAAGGGCTTACAGGGACCGGGGAACGGTTCTGCGCTGGGAACGGAGCCGTGGAGCCCTCAGTAAGCTGCCATGAATCCATGCGACAGAGCAGCAGGGTCAGGAACGGGAACCGGAACCAGGCAGAGCTTGTCCAGAAGTTACAAAAGCCCAACCTTTTCAGGAAAACTAGATCTCTCGGGAGATCGCCCACTGATCTCCACTCCTCTACCTTTCATCACCTGCCTTTTCAGAATGTTTTGAAAGCTCTTTGAGGTAGTGTTGTGATTGCTTGCGCAACGCCTCCTTTTAGCACCCTGAAAGCTCATGATATGTGCCCAAATAGCACCTTTTCTGCCTTGTTGAAATGCCCCATGGGTGCGTCAATGCACCTGATTCATTGACAGGTAGCAGTTTGTTTTCTTTCTCATGGAGTTCACCCGTCAGCCACGTAAAAATGAATAATTTGGATCTAAGGCATGTCTCCCTGGTCTCTGTGTGTCGACAGAGCTTTGGGAGGTGAGGTCTTACCTCTGAGAAGAGTTGAGAGAACCCTTTCACTAAAATTTAAGAGTGAAAGCTGGTGTTGCCCTTCCCTTCCCTTCCCTTCCATCATCCTAGAAGAAAAAATAATATTTTCTGGTCCATACATCCTTTGAACTGAAGAGATCTGTTCTGTTTTCTCCTGAGAAGCCTTTTCTCAATGAGCAACTGGTGTTCGACTCCCGTACAGCCACGCAGGTCTCGTTTGGCCTTTCCTAATTACTGCAGTCGCACCTGCGCTGGTGCCTGTAGTCTTCCACTGTGCTTGAGGGGTGCGTGATGGTGCGTGGGCCACTGCCGTTGTCCAGTGAGCGTGGTGTTTGGGTTGCTCTGTAGACGGAAAGTGTCCCAAAGAAAAGGCTTGGAGAACCACGCAACCGGGACCTGGATTTCTTCTTCTGGGATTCTCTGACCACACCAATCTGCAAGGCTTGCGCTTCACAGTCTTCCTGATCATCTGCCTCATGGTCCTCACAGGGAATGGCCTCATTGTGCTCATCACGGTGGTAGAGCCAAGCCTCCACAGCCCCATGTATTACTTCCTGAGGGACTTATCCTTCCTGGAAACCTGCTCTACGTCCATCGCTCTGCCAAAAATGCTGCGGGCTTTCCTGACGGGAGACGGCAGCGTCTCCTTCCTTGGCTGCGCTGCCCAGCTGTATTTCCTGGTTTGGCTGGGCAGCACCGAAAGCCTTCTCCTGGCCGCCATGGCCTACGACCGCTGCGTAGCTACCTGTGACCCCCTGCACTGTGGCCCCATCCTGAACGGGAGGCTCTGTGTCAGACTGGTGCTGGGCTCGTGGGTGGCCGTCATCCCAGTACGAGTAGGGCAGACTTACCAGCTGTTCACTCTGCCCTTCTGTGCGTCCCATAACCTTCATCCCTTCTTCTGTGATGTCCGCCCTCTGTCGGAACGGGCCTGTGCAGACACTTTCTGGAACCAAGTGATGCTGCACACCATCATCCTGCTCTTTGCAGTCCTTCCCTTTTCCTTGATGGTCGGATGGTCGTTTCTTACACTCTAGTTGTCAGGGCGATGCTGAAAGTGCCTTCAGTTCCGGGCAGACGCAAAGCCTTTTCCACCTGCTCCTCACACCTGGGGGTGGTGACTCTCTTCTACGGTTCCGTCATGGTTGTGTACTTTAAAGGACGGTCAAGAGACTCTGCAGACACTGACAAATACCTTGCCCCGTTTTACACAACTGTGACCCCCATGCGCAACCCCGTCATCTACAGCCTGAGGAATAAGGAAGTGAGAATTGCCCTGAAGAGGCTCCTACCGAGAAAGTGACGGAGCAGAGTATGTGAAAGGAGCCCAAATAGTACCAAAAGTCCCAACAAGGTATTTGGTTGTGTGAACACAGGTGTCCCGTAGTAGCTTAGACAAAACCCGTCTCCTGCCTGGCTGTAATCCTCCTCAGGAGGGGGACAGGTCTCCTGGGGCATTCCTGGTATCTCTGATAGCTCCACCTTGGTATCTCCATAGTCCAGAGCAGCTTCAGCTCCCCCGGAGAGCTGACTGCAAACAGCTTGTTCAGGCGGAGTCTGCCCAAGCTGCCAGCACCTTTAAAGGAAAACGGTCGACGCAGTCAAGAGGGATTAGAGGGTGACACATCCAGTGAGAAGACAACGACTAACCTCAGGCTGAGAAATCATTTGCTGGACCCCATTGACTATCCAGCGTGTCCATGGACGGCATCAACTTAGGAAAATTAAAGGACCTGAAAGTGATCTTCCCCTCCTCTCATGTTCTGCATTGAGCTGTACAATGCTTGACAAACTCAACGTGAATAAATCAAAAGGAAAACCAAACCCGAAATCGCACGGAGATTTTCACGACGCAGACAGGCAAAGCTGTGAGTCACGGAGCCTGAGATCGACGTGCGGCCCGCTTTGAGCGAGAGGTTATCCTGGAGACTGCCCGTGCTCCGGTGCTATCCGAACGGTTTTATGAGATGGAGAAACACGACTGAGACTGATTCACTGAGCTTTTTCAGTGTCTCCCTCAGAATGAGACGGGTTCTCCCTGTGTCTCTCTGGTGGTGGCAAAGTGAGCCGAGAGCATCCTCAGAGGTGTGTTTGATGTCTGCTATGATGTGACACAGGGTCCCGTTGGAGGCCTGTAACTAGTGGTGTTCCCCAGGGGTCAGTACTGGGTCCAGTCCTGTTTAATATATTCATCAATGACATGGATGAGGGGATAGAGAAGAACGTGGCCAGCAGGTGGAGGGAGGTCATCCTCCCCCTCTGCTCTGCCCTGGCGAGGCCGCAGCTGGAGCACTGGCTCCAGTTCTGGTTTCCCCAGTTCAAGAAGGACAAGGAGCTACTGGAGAGAGTCCAGCAGAGGGTTACAAGGACGATCAATGGAATGGAGCAGCTCTCTGCTGAGGAAAGGCCGAGAGACCTGGATCTGTTTAGCCTGGAGAAGAGAAGACTGAGAGGGGACCTCATCAATGCTTATCAATAGCTAAAAGGCGGGTGTCAAGAGGATGGGGTCAGACTCTTCTCGGTGGTGCCCAGTGACGGGACAAGGGGCAACAGGCACAAACTGGAACATGGGAAATTCCATCTCGACATGAGGAAAAACTTCTTTCCTTTAAGGGTGCCCAGAGAGGCTGTGGAGTTCCTTTCTCTGGGGATATTCAAGCCTGCCTGGGCGTGTTCCTGTCCAATCTTCTCCAGGTGATCCTGCTTCGGGGGAATCTGTTTAACTTTGGGCGAGAGTTATTGCTGGCCTGGTTTGCACTTGTGTCGCTCCAATCCCTTTTAAGTTTTGACGCGTGAGTGCATAACACATGACAGAAACAAACACAGGCAGACGGGAATGAAGAGGACTTGCCAGGTCATCAAGATGAATGGATCTTTTGGTCCTTACCGTGTATGAGCAGTGTAAGTAAATGCCTCATGGAGTTGTCCTCAAGACTCAGCCATGGTTAGGCAGGAAGCCCGTAGTCTGCTTGGGCTCACCCATTTTAACTTGCTCTCATCCCCCACACCTCCATTAAAGAAATAAAAAAAATTGTCATTTCTAGGCAGTAACTCAATTTGTTTTCAGAGGAAAAAAACAAGGAGAAAACCGTTGATGCACAGAGAGGTCCCATATACCTGGGTACGAGACGCCCTGGAAGGGTCACTCTCAGAGCCCCCCAGAGTGCCCTTGCAGCCCGAGGATGGAGGGCTTTGTCTCCTCTGAGGATCTGAGTCTCATTATGGTATGTCGGAAAGAGCATTTGGGGATTGTTCAAGTCTTTGTTCAAGATTGTTCAAGACCTCTCCTAGGAAGAAAAGCTGAGACAGTACAAATTGTTCATCCTGGCAATAAAAAATGTCCCAAGAACATTTTCTTTTGTCCTTTCAGTGTACGAAGGAGTATTACAAGAGGGAGAAATTTTACCAGAGCCGGTAAGAACAGGACAAGAGGCAATGGCTTCAAGCTGAAAGAGGGTAGATTTAGATTGGACAGAGGAATGGAATTTTTCACAATGAAGACGGTGGGATACTGGTGGACGTTCCCTCTCCAGATTCCGCTGCAACCCCTGTCTACCTTTTGCTGCCATCTTGGTGTCCTCTGCAAACTTATTGAGAACGCAGTGGATACCCTCGTCCAGATCCCTGCTAAAGTGAACCGACTTGAGGTCAGTGAACCGAGCCCTGGGGAACAAGCCAATCCCCGTGAAAGGGCAACAGTTGCGAACCACCCTCTCCTCCACTTTTCTTGCTGGACATACCAGCTATGGAACATCCCTGTGTCAACGGAGTAAGCTGTGACCTGTCCCAACTTCTGGGGTACCCCCCCGCTACCTTGCTGGTCGTGAGAAGCTAGAGAGGGTCTTTTCCTTAGGGCACGTAGTGATAGGACGAGGCGTAACGGCTCCAACCTGGAAAAGGGGAGATTTGGATTAGAAACCAGGAGGAAATTTTTCGCTCTGAGGGTGGTGAGACACAGGAACATGTTGCCCAGAGAATTTGTGGAAGCCCCAATCCTGGAAGTGTTCGGGACCAGGCTGGCTGGGGTCAACTTGGTTCAGTGGGAGGTGTCCGTGCCCATGGCCGAGGGCTTGGAACTAGATGATCGCTTAGGTCCCTTCCAACCCAAACCGTTCCGTGATTCTATGAATCTAAGGATCTGGGGGCATTGTTCAGCAATAACTGAAACACCCCTGTGTTATGAGCACTGTTTCCTTCACAAATCCAAACCGTAGCCCCACACCAGACACTGGGAACAAACAGAGCTCTGTCCCAGCCAGAACCAGTAGAGCCCTTGAGTAAAGAACTTTAAAGGTATTGTGCCAAACATAGATTCCTGGGTGCACCACAAGTGTCTGGTTCCCGGCTGGACTTTTAGCCCTTCATCAAAATTTTCTCGGTGTAGCCGTTCATCCATTTTTCAACCCACTTCACTGGCTGCTTACCTGACCCATACTTTGTCAGCAAAAGATGTTCCGTAAGTCAAGAAGAATATCCACTGCTCTCCATCCATCGAGCAAGCAAGTCACCTCTTTGTAGAAACCTACTTCCATTCCTCTAATACTCCCTCAGATGGTCGCAAATGCTTTCCAGGAAGATTTTTCTCCATCCCTTTCCGTGGATGGAGGTGAACGTGGATCTTCCTTTTCACTTTCACCAAGGTAGGGGTGGCATTTGCTGTCTTCCAGCCTTCACGAACCTCTCCCACTGGAAAAGACCTTTGGAACATGCGACTCTTCAGCCTACATGGACTTAGGTTTGTCTTCCACCTGATCCTCTTCTGCCAAGGGAAAGTGGTCCTTACTCCAGACTTTCCCTCACATCTGAGAAGCTTGGGATTCCTGAAGACCAGTTTTACTAGTAAAGAGTGAGGCAAAGAATGCACTGAGGACCTCAGCGTTTTCCTGTCCTTTGTCACCACTTCTCTTGCCCCGTTCAGCGATGGACCCACAATTTCCCTAGTGTTCCGTTTGCTGCTCGCGTACTGTTGCTGCCTGCTGGCCCCTAAATGCTCTGGAGTACCTCAGAGGCGCACAGGGCTTTGTCGATCTGCCCGAGAAGATGTGCGCTACAGGAACAGAGTCATCCTGTTGTGGAGGAGATGTCTGGAAATAGAGACCTCTTGCTGTTCAGGTGTTTGGTGCCTGGTGCGGCTTGGAACGGGAGCCTGAAGTGGCGTCGGGAGGTCAAAACATTCCCCTCAGGAGTATCTTGGGTGGAGTAAAATTCCCTACTGAAGCTCACAGGTGTGTAATGGGGTGGAGGCCCCAGCTGTACTTGGTGGCAGCTTCCCATGATGGCTGTAGGGCATGGGCAAGTTGAAGTTTGTCAGTAGGATCCAAATCTTCTGGTGCACTTGGTACTATTAGACGGGCAGAGCAGGGAATTTTCCGCCGTGCATGAGCTGTTCCTCAGAGCTGCGTCCAAAAGCCGATTTCCTTGCCTTGAATATCCAAAGGCCTTGTGAAAACCACTCATCTCCTCAGTCATCATAATCCCGTCCACAGAGGTGGGTGGAAGAGGCTAGCCTGTAGTTAAAATTTCGCCCTTCTTGAGCTTAAACACTCACCATGCATCGTCGTTCCTCAGGGGAATTGAGGAGCTAATTGAAGCTAATTGATCTCCAGAAGTTTGACTTTGCTCTGGCCCTTTGTCAGCAGATGGTCCTAAAGCCTTGAGGCTTCTATGCCCGAGAGGCGTCCCAGCTCAGGGGAGACACTGGTCAAAGCCTGCTGCCATCCAAGGGAGCTCGAAGGGTCTCACGTAGGGTTGCTATTTGTAGGGTCCAAGATACAATACTTTCATCAGTATTGTCAGATAATTCTGGTACCTTCCAGAGTGGACTACGATCCAGGCAGCAGGAGCTTCAGGAACGTTTCGGGAGTTTCAGGTACGGTTAGGGAGTGCCTGACTCACTGTACTTCTAGCTGGGACAAGAAAGTACCCGATTGCCCAAAATAACTTCACCTACAACCAAGATAAGAAAGCGCCAGATTGTCCCAGTCCACTGCGCTTGTAACCAAGCCAAGAACACAACCTTGGCTGGTCCCGGCGTCGCAGCGTGGCACAGGGAGGGTCTGCACCAAGCACCAAGTAGCCCAGGATGGGGGTGGGAGTTGCAACACCACAGTATCTCAAATCAAAATTACAGCGGCAATTAAATAAAACTTTCACTCCTTTCCGTGCGCCTGCGGTCAGAGTGTTCCTGGCAAAGAACCTGGTTTGTTCAGTGGCAGCAGATGCCAGTTTCTCAGGCCTGTAGCTCATCAGATGAGCTTTCCTGCAGAGCAGACGGCCGGGTGGGAGGCCTGAGCAGGAAAGAAGCTTCTCTCCATTGCCACCACGCACAATTGCCTGAGGGCAAGCTGTGCAGCCGCCTTTCCAAAGCAGTGAGCTGACACAGCCCCCCAGGGGCTTCCCTGGCGACTGGATGAGATGGGAAAGGTGGGGTCCAGCTGGAGGGTCAACGCTGTGCAGATGGGAGTGGACAAATAGAATGGGATGGGATGGGATGGGATGGGATGGGATGGGATGGGATGAGATGGCATGGGATGGGATGGCATGGCATGGCATGGGATAGCCTGGGCGTGGGTTTCTGGGGTCATGACAGATGCCTCCGGGTATCTGCAGTCCCTGCAGGGAGCAGAGAAACCTACCAAAACCATTCAGCGTCCAAAGAAAGGGCATAAACTGTGCCGACAAAGGAGTTCCCCCTCTTCCTTGACCATCACCAGCAGGATGAGGAGTGCACATGCCCAGCTTCAGCTTGGACCTCCAGCACCTACGTTTCAGTGTGAGGCTCCTAAAATAAACTGTGATTCGTATCTCATGTCCATGGGAGCAACAGCACAACTGCCTGTGGCCTTTGGGCCTCCCTCTCCTGCCTTTCCAGCCAGGGCAGAGGCAGAGGAGATGGTTCTCCCGGAGTAGAAGCCCAAGAGGACTGGAAGGGGTCCTATCAACTTGCTGCCGTTGGACCTTTCTTGTCCTGCTTACGTACTGCTCCTGGTTCAGTTGCCCAGTCTTGGTTTATATCTTTTTTTTGGGGGGGTTAGAGATGGCTGGAGATGCCGACGCAGCCTCCACCACCTCAGAGCTTGGAGACTCACCTTAGGAGCTGCTGGGAGAAGAGGCCAAGGGCAGAGTAAGGAACGAGCCCTGGCCCAGTGAAGTGCAAGAGGTGAAAGTCGTGGTGGGAAGAGGCTGAAGGTGAGACCCTGACCCTGGGCTTCCTGGCCGTAATCCATCAGAGCAGATGTCACCGCTGCAAGAAGAGGACATCAAGGTTTTGTGGAATGTGGTGCGTGAAGGCTGCGCTTTACTGGTCAAGGACTTCGAACAGGAGAAACGAGAGCACAGAGAGCTGAGTCTCAGCCTTTTCCTTTCCTTGGTGTCTCCCACCCCAGCTCCTCCCTTCTCCCAGACACCCCCGAGCCCCTGGCACGGGCCGGTGAGATCCCGGGGACAGCCCTGGGACACTCTCCCACCTTGGCTGGGTTTTGGGGGAGCGTTTGGGCAGGCTGTGTGGGGCCACGTTGCCCGCGACCTTCACCTCATCCCTCACGGGAGTATTTCATTTCTCGCTTCTTTTGTTTCTCTTTGTCGTCGCTCTTTGGTTTTAGTCCTGGCGTTATGACCGTGTCCAGCTCTCACTTATCTCGCTCCCGTGTAGTGGAGAGGGCTGAGGGTGTCGACCATCTTGGGTAGCCTTTGGCCAACTCTTCCTGTGATCGCCGCCGCTGGAAGACACGGATTCCAGCCCAGAGGTGGCCGTGAGACGCTCGGAGGGCACTGCCGTTACAGAGCGCCGCGTTTCTCGGCCGCGAGTTGTCTCCGGCCACGCTCTGAGGCACGTCCTGGCGTTGCCCCCGACCCTGATCCCGTCCCACCACACCCCCAGGCACCCATGGGACACCCCTCTCCGTGTCTCACTGGCTCAGGGAGCCCCACAAGCGCAGCCGGCCACGCTGAGGTCCCGCTGCCGGGCTGGGATTTGGGTCCTCCAACCCCTCCGGAGCTGAGGAAGGAAAAAAATGGGAAGCGAATGGCTCTTCCCAGCAGCTTTCGCTCCCAGAACCACAGAGCAGGTGGGCTGGGAAGCCACCCCAGGACATCCTCCAGCTCAACCCCTGCTTCCTCAAAGCAGGGTCAGCACCAGCAGGTGGCTCAGGACCACCCCAGTCAAGTTTTTAATAGCCACAAGGATGAAGCCTCTGCGGCCTCTCCGGGCAACCGTTCCGGCGTTTCCCCACTCTCTCTTTAACTGGAATTTTCCGTATTTCAGGGTGTCCTTCCTTCTCGGCACCACCGAAAAGAGTCTGGACTTGTCCCCTTTCTCCCTCCCTGCGTCGCCTCTCCCACGTGCCTTGGCTGACTCCCACTTACCCCTTCCGTGTCTTTAGTTTTGACGGCTTTTCGGACTACGTTTTGACCAGCAAGGTGGTTTTTATCGCGCTCCTTCCGGCGGTCCCGCGGCACAAGTCGCTTTTTCATCTGAGGCCGGAACTCCTGATCCGCCCTTTCCCAACGGAAGGAATCGGCCCGTTGGGCGGCGGGGAAGGAGTGGGGTGGGAATAATTTCCTTCTTGTGGGAGCGTTTGGGAGAGCTGTGGCCGCTCACTCCGTGACATGCCCATCCCTTGCTTTGGAGAAAGGACGGTGTCCGGCGTGACGCTTCGTGCGGAAGAGGTTTTTTTTCGGAGAGCGAGATTTATTTCCTCCAACTCACTTTGTCTTTCCTTAGAGCGGAAGGGCGTCGATCCTCAACGCTCACAACGCGTTTTCCGGGGCATACGCACAGGCACAGGCAAGTGGCCCGTTTCTGTGCGAGTCAACGCACGTCGTAGATTTATTCCACGGCGAGAAAGAAGAATTCCCGTTGGGCGGCTCGCCTCTGGAGTGGGTTTGCTGGGACGAGCGTTCTTTGCCCAATGGGAAGAACGTTTTTTTTTCCTCCTTTCATGAGGCGTGAAACGCATAAAGCTGATGGGAAAAGAGCCGAGTCCTACACGAACAAAACATTGAGGGTGAACGCCGAAAGCCGTTTCTTTCTCATAATTCCTCTTCGGGGCAACTGAAGGAGTGAAAAAAAAACAACATGGCCAACGGGGAAAGGGACAACAGGACACCGTCCACGGATTTTGTGCTGCTGGGAATAGGTGATGCCCCCCAGCTCCAGAACCTGCTCTTTCTCCTCTTGCTTACGATCTCAGTCACCACGGTCGGGAACATCCTCCTGATAACGCCGGTGGGGGCGGAGCGGCCGCTGCGCACCCCCGCGTGCTCCTTCCCGGGCCATCTGTCGCCCTTGGGAGCTGCTCCAGCTCCACCATCAGTCCCGCGGGTGCGCCGTCGCTGCCGTCCCGAGGATCCCAGCCGGCACGGGCAGCCCAAAGGCCTTCTCCGCTCGCTGCTCTCAGCTCCCGCTTGTCACCGTTTTCTGTGGCTCCCTCTTCGTTGTCCGCACCGTGCCTGGCAGAGCCTCGCTGAGGCACCTCCGCAAAGTCTTCTCCTTTTTCTCCACCGTCCTCTCGCCCTTGGTCAACTCCCTCATCTACAGCCTGCGGAACAGGGAGGTCGAGGAGGCCCTCAAGAAAAGGATCGGGAACGCCCCGGCTTGCACCCGGAGCTCACGCTAAGGACCATAGGGACCAACTCGGAGACCACGGCGATCCCTTAGGAAGCCACGGTGACCACCTACAGATCACGGGGACTACTGAGGAGACTGGGGGAGCGCCTAGGAGAGCGTGGGGACCACCTGGGAGACGGTGGGGCCCACCCTAAGAGACCGCGGGCCACCTCCTGCCCCAGCTCCACCCCACGTCACCCAATAAGACCAGTGGCCTTCCCTGGTGGCCCACCCAAAGCAACCATTAGCCCTGCCCCGCAGACTGCGTCCCCCCGCCCCAGCTGTCCCAGGACTGGGGAGGGACTGGGCTGTACTGGGAGGGACTGGGAAGTCTGGAGAAGGGTGCTGTCCCCCCACCCCCAAAACAAAAAAAGCCGAGAAATGGCCACTTTTTTTGACCAAAGACCTTTAATAACAACCGGCCCCAGGGGAGGAAGGGGCTCCCCGTTGTCTCGTGGTGGCCCCAGTTGGGTTTTGAGGCTCCCGATGGCCCCAGTTGGGTTCTGGTCACTTCCCAGTTGGGTTTTGAGGCTTCTAGTTGGGTTTCTTGGGGCTCCCCGTTGGGTTCTGGTGGGTTCCCCGTTGCCTATTGGTGTCCCAGCTGCCCTTTGGGACTCCCAGGCGGCTACTGGTGGCCGCCCTCAGCTCTTTGAATGCCGTTTGGTGGCCACAGTAGAGATTCGGTGGCCTTGTGGGAGGGGGAAGAGGAATCGGTGGTGCCCCAGAGGATTGTCGGGGGTGGCCAGGTGTGGGGTGTGGCCCCCACGGGGGGGAGGGGGGCCAGGGTCAGGGTGGCCCCACCCACTGGGTGACGGTGAGGACGGCGTCCATCCAGATGCGCATGGCCTCAGCCGTGGGGGCCACCAGGCAGAAGAGTCGGTCATAGGTCTTCAAGCAGAAGGTCAGGCGGGGGTTGGGGCTCTATGGGGTGGCCCAGGGGGTGGGGGGGTCAGCCCCATAGATCCCCCCTGCAACCCATAACTACCTCCCCCACCCCATGGATCCCCACTACAGCCATAGATTCTCCTCCAGCACGTTGTGGTCACCTCATGTAGAATGTTGACCATAGCTGGGGGAGGTCTGGTGGGCAGCCAGCATGGGGGTCAGCCCCATAGATCTTCCCTTGAGATCCATAACTACCTCCCCTGCCCCATAGATCCCCACTGGACTCATAGAATCTCCTCCAAAACTTTACAGACCCCCTTGTGGTCACTTCATGAACATCAACCACAGCTCGGGGGTCTCATGGGGGGGGGTCAACATGGGGGTCAGACCCATAGTTCCCACCCCATGACCCATAACTACCTCCCCCGCCCCACAGACACCCCCACACATCTCCCCGGCCCTGCAACCCCTTCTAGAAACGTCCTCTAGATGTTCCTCAGCCCTTCTCTGGCCCCACGCCTCCCCTCCCGTGCCCCCCCACCCCCAGCACTCCCCCAGCCCCATAAGGACCCTCCCGCCCCATAGTGTGCCCCTCCCCGCTATGGGGTGCCCCCCCAGCCGGACCTTGCAGGCCACCTGCCCGTGGTCGTAGTAGACCTCCTCGATGGCCTGGAAGTATATGACGCCCTTCAGCTTCGTCTCCTCCTTGTCTATGGGGCAGAGGGTGGCGGGGGGGGGGGGGGCATTAGCTGGGGGTCAGCCCAGCCCCATAGCTGCCCTAGACACCCCATAGGGGGCCCTAGAGAGCCCATGGGTTTCCCCCACAGCCCCCTGGAGACCCTGTTACGTCCCCAACAGACCCCATAAGTCCCCTATGCCACCCCCCCCCGCCCCCTATAGGCCCCATAAGTCCCTTAGAGCTCCCCCACACACAACCCGACCACCCCCTATGGACGCCCCCCCCCCATGTCCCCTATAGCCCCCCTCCCCCCCCCCCCCCATAGGCCCCTCCCGCCCCACAAGCCCCCCCATAGCCCTCTCCATCTCCATAGGCCCCACAAGCCTCCCCCATGTCCCCCCCCATCCCCTATAGGCCCCATAAGTCCCCTGTACCCCCCCCCCCCGTCCCCATAGCACCCCTCCCACCCCCTACGGACCCCCAACAGACCCCTACACACCCCCGTCCCCCCTAACCCCCGTATCTCCCCCTGCCCCCTATACCCCCCCCCCCCCCCCCATCCCTTACAGGCCCCCTAAGTCCCCCTATAACCGCCCTGCCCCACGGCGCCCCCGTACCGCCGTAGTAGGCCAGCACCCTGCGCTGGGGGTCCAGGTGGAACCAGCGGCGGCGCCAGGTCTTGATGCGCCCCCCCCCGCTTGGTGAGGGGCCCCCGGCAGCCGCCCCCCGCCACCCGCAGCCCCCGGCACCCCTCGGGGGCGTGGCCCCGCGCCCGCAGCGCCCCCGCCAGGTCCAGCTGCGGCAACGGCACCCGCTGGCACCCGACGGGGGCCCCCCAAAATCCACCCGAAGCCCAACAGCCCCCCCCCCCCCCCCCAAAATCCAACGGCACCCAAACCCACCCCCCCCCCCGCCAATGGCCCCCAAAAATCCCACCCAGCGCCCAATGGCACCCGCCGGCACCTGCAAAACCCACCAACGGCACCCAAAACCCACCCAACGGCACCCCAAAAGCCACCCAACGGCACCCAAAACCCACCCAACGGCACCCCAAAAACCCAATGGCACCCAAAAACCCACCCAACGGCACCCAAAACCCACCCAACGGCACCCCAAAACCCAATGGCACCCAAAAACCCACCCAACGGCACCCGAAACCCACCCAACGGCACCCCAAAAACCCAATGGCACCCAAAAACCCACCCAACGGCACCCAAAACCCACCCAACGGCACCCAAAACCCAACGGCACCCAAAAACCCACCCAATGGCACCCCAAAACCCAGCGGCACCCAAAAACCCACGCAACGGCACCCAAAACCCACCCAACGGCACCCCAAAACCCACCCAACGGCACCCCAAAACCCAATGGCACCCAAAACCCACCCAACGGCACCCCAAAACCCACCCAACGGCACCCAAAAACCCACCCAACGGCACCCAAAAACCCACTCAACGGCACCCAAAACCCACCCAACGGCACCTCAAAACCCAACGGCACCCAAAACCCAATGGCACCCAAAAACCCACCCAACGGCACCCAAAACCCAATGGCACCCAAAAACCCACCCAACGGCACCCCAAAACCCAACGGCACCCAAAAACCCACCCAACGGCACCCAAAACCCACCCAACGGCACCCCGAAACCCAACGGCACCCAAAAACCCACCCAACGGCACCCAAAAACCCAACGGCACCCCCAAAACCAACGGCACCCCAAAACCCACCCAACGGCACCCAAAACCCACCCAACGGCACCCCAAAACCCAATGGCACCCAAAAACCCACCCAACGGCACCCAAAACCCACCCAACGGCACCCAAAAACCCACCCAACGGCACCCCAAAACCCAACGGCACCCAAAAACCCACCCAACGGCACCCCAAAAGCCACCCAACGGCACCCCAAAACCCAACGACACCCAAAAACCCAACGACATCCAAAACCCACCCAACGACACCCCAAAACCCACCCAACGGCACCCCAAAACCCAACGGCACCCAAAAACCCACCCAACGGCACCCAAAAACCCAACGACACCCAAAACCCACCCAACGGCACCCAAAACCCACCCAACGGCACCCAAAAACCCAATGGCACCCAAAAACCCACCCAACGGCACCCAAAACCCACCCAACGGCACCCAAAAACCCAATGGCACCCAAAACCCACCCAACGGCACCCAAAAACCCAACGGCACCCAAAAAACCCACCCAACGGCACCCAAAACCCACCCAACGGCACCCCAAAACCCAATGGCACCCAAAACCCACCCAACGGCAACCAAAAACCCAACGGCACCCAAAAACCCACCCAACGGCACCCAAAACCCACCCAACGGCACCCAAAAACCCACCCAACGGCACCCAAAACCCACCCAATGGCACCCCCAAAACCCACCCAACGGCACCCAAAAAACCGGCAGGAACCGGCCGCGACTGGTCTCACCTCGGGGATGGGCGGGGCCGGGGGGGGGCGGGGCCTCGGCGGCTCTTCGGGCCTCCTGGGGGGGGGGGGGGGGGAGGGGGAGGGAGGGGCGGTGGGCAGCGCTGCCGGGCCACGCCCTTCCGGGGCCACGCCCCCCCCCCCCCCCCCCCAAAGGCCTGTCTATGGGGAGATGGGAGTCTAATCTATGGGGAGACGTGGATCCCAGCCCAATCTATGGGGCGATGTGGGTTCCAGCCTGCGCTATGGGGCGATGTGGGTCCCCATCTATGGGGCGATGTGGGTCCCCATCTATGGGGCGCCGTGGGGCCATACCCGTGCCCGCAGCAGCCGCTCTCGCTCAGCCATGGCCTCCCGCACCCGGCGCTGCAGCTCGGCCAGCTGGAGGCAGGTGCTGTGGGGCAGAGGGAGGCACTTGGGGGGCAGTCTATGGGGGGTCTATGGGGTCTACGGGGCGTCTATGGGGCACTCGGGGGGTAGGGGGGCACTTGGGGGGGCAGGAGGTGTATTTGTGGGGGGCTACAGGGTCTTGAGGGGCACTTGGGGGGGCTGGGGGGAGCACTTGTGGGGCTCAGTTGGGGGCACTTGGGGGTCTGGGATGGAGATGGGGGGCTTGGGGTC
This sequence comes from Rissa tridactyla, assembly GCF_028500815.1. Lineage (NCBI taxonomy): Eukaryota > Metazoa > Chordata > Aves > Charadriiformes > Laridae > Rissa > Rissa tridactyla. Next base: position 1,467,799 of record NC_071491.1, on the reverse strand, counting down.
AGTTATGGGGGTGCGGGGGTCAGTTATGGGACATCTATGGAGCAGGGCAGGCACTTAGGGGGCATTTATGGGGCTGGGGGGGCAGCTACAGGGCAGCGATGGGGCAAGAGGAACACTTATGGGGCTGGAACAGCAGTTATGGGGCAGTTATGGGCCCAGGGGGAACAGTTATAGGGCACGGGGAGCAGTTATGGGACAGCTATGGGGCAGGAGAAGCAGTTATGGGGCTGCGGAGATGAGTTGTGGGGCATCTATGGGGCAGGGGAGGCAGTTGCAGGGCTCGGGAACAAGTTGTGCAGCAGCTATGGGGCACATGGGCCAGTTATGGGGCTGGGGGGGCAATTATGGGGCAGCGGACGTGAGTTATGGGGCACCTATGGGGCTAGAAAAGCAGTTATGGGGCAGCTACGGAACACGAAAGGCACTTATGGGGCAGAACAAGCAGTTATGGAGCAAAGAGAACAGCTATGGGGCACCTATGGGGCAGGACACCTCTCACCTGTAGGACTCGGGGTCCAGCTGCAGAGCCACAACACCTGGGGGGGGCAAACCTCAGACCCACAAGTGCCCCCTCTGCCCCCCTAAGTGCCCCTCCCAGCCCCACAAGTGACCCCCAGCCCCCCAGGTGCCCCACAGACCCCCCCCAAATTGCCCCCCAAGTCCCTCTCTGGGACCCCCAAGTCCACCCCCAGCCCCACAAGTGCCCCATAGATCCCCCAAAGTGCCCCAAGACCCCCATATCCCCCCCCTCCGAGACCCCCAAGTACCCCCCAAGACCCCATAGACCTCCCCAAAAATACCCCCCCAGGCCCCCCAAGTGCTCTCCTGCCGCCCAAATGCCGTCCCCAGCCCCACAAGTGCCCCACAGACTGTCCCCAGATTCCCCCCCAGCCCCCCATATCCCCCCCCAGGACCCCCAAGTATCCCCCAAACCCCCCACAGTCCCCCCCAAAATACTCCCCCCGCCCCCTAAGTGCCCCCCCAGCCCCACAAGTGATACTTCTACCCTCCAAGTGCCCCATAGATACCCCAAATCCCCCTCCAGACCTCCATATCCGCCCTATGGGACCCCCAAGACCCCCCCCAAAATACCCCCCCCTGCCCCCTAAGTGCCCCCTCCAGCCCCACAAGTGCCCCATAGCCCCCACTCACCCTGCCCGTGGTGGGAGCGGGGGCGGGGGTTGGGGGGGGGACCCCCCACGCTCCCCCCGGCGGCGGGGGAGGCTCCCGGCCCGCTGCAGCCCAATGGCGCCCTGTGGGGCAGGGGGGCACTTGGGGGGACGGGGGGGAGGATTTTGGGGAGGGGCCTATGGGGGATTTGGGGGGGACTTGGGGGTCCTGGGGGGGGGAAATTGTGGGTCCCAAGGGGGTCTATGGGGCACTTGTGGGGCTGGGGGGGGGGCACTTGTGGGGCAGGAGAGCACTTGGGGGGCTCAGGGGGGTATTCTGGGGGAGGCTATGTGGGGTTTGGGGGGGACTTGGGGGTCCCGGGGGGGGGTATGGGGGTCTTGAGGAGAGTTTGGGGGGGTCTATGGGGCACTTGTGGGGCAGGGGTATCACTTGCGGGGCAGGGGTGTCACTTGGGGGGTATGGGGGAGTATTTTGGGAGGGGGATATGGGGGGTTTGGGGGGGTACTTGGGGGTCCCAGGGAGGAACCGTTGGTCCCAGGGGGGTCTATGGGGCACTTGTGGGGCAGGGGTACCACTTGTGGGGCTGGGGAGGGCACTTGGGGGGCAGGGGAGCATCTGGGGGGCTGGGATGAGGTATCGGGGGGAGGGTTATGGGGGGTTTGGGGTTCACTTGTGGGGCCCGGGGGGGCACTTGTGGGGCCTGGAGGGGTGTCTATGGGGCACACGTGTGACCCAGAAACTACTTATGGGTCGCGGGGGGGGGGGGGGGGGGTGCTGACTTATGGGTCGCACCTGGACGGAGCTGCGCAGGGCGAGGATGCAGGGGGCGTCGCGCTGCCCCACAAGTATCCAGCGGCGGTCGGTGCGATGGGCGAACATCAGCTGCGGGACCCACATCTCCCCATAGCGCGGGCCCGGACCCACACATCTCCCCACAGAACGGACCCGGACCCGCATCTCCCCATAAATCAGACTGGGCTCCACATCTGCCCATAGAAAGAACCCAGGCATCCGGCCCCACATCTCCCCACAGATCAGACCCCAGCGTCTGTGCCCCACATCTCCCCACAGAACACACTGAGCCCCACATCTCCCCCTAGCGTGGACCCAGACGCACATCTCCCCATAGACCCCTGGCGTCTGGGCCCCACACCTCCCCATAGAAGGGACTGGGACCCACATCCCCCCATAGAAAGGGCCCACATCTCCCCATAGATTGCCACCCACATCTCCCATAGATCTGACCTAGACCCACATGTCCCCACAGATACGACCCCCATCTCCCCATAAATTGGGCCCTGGGATCCACGTCTCCCCGTACATCGCACCCACATCTCCCCATAGATCCCACCCAGACCCACATCTCCCCATAGATCCGACCTGGACCCACATCTCCCCCATAGATCTGACCCACATCGCCCCATAAATCAGACCCACATCTCCCCATCGATCCGACCGGGACCCACATCTCCCCCATAGCTCTGACCCACATCGCCCCATAAACCAGACCCACATCTCCCCATCGATCCGACCTGGACCCACATCTCCCCCAACCCCCCCCCCCGAGCCCCACCTGCCCCCCCGACGTCACGGCCGCCTCTGACGTCATCGTCTCCGACGTCACCGCCGCCGCCGCCGCCGGGGGCTCCCGCACTTGTGGGTCCCGCGATCCGTGGGGCGGCTCCTGGGGGGGGGGGGGGGGGAGGGAGGGGAGGGGGCGGTGGGGGGAGGGGCGGCCCCGCCCTGGACGGACCGGTCGGGCCGGTGGGGGGAGGGGACGCACCCACAGCCTCCCGCCCCACGGGGGCACCCGGGCGCCCCCGGCCCCATAGATTGGGGGGGGGGGGGCTTCAGGCGTCCCGGCCCCACACATCCCCGCCCCACAAGTACCTCCAGGCTCAGCCCCTGCAGCTCCAGCGCCGTCGGGTCCGGGGGCTGCCGGGGGCGGGTCCCAGTTCGGACCAGTTTGGACCAGTTACCCCCCCCCCCCCCCCCGCCCCCCGGTCCCTCCCGGTGCCCCCCCCGCCCCCCCCAACCCCCCTCCCGGTGCCCCCCCCCCCCCCCGCTCTCACCCCGTCGCTCTCCGCTCCCTCTCGGGGGGGGTCGCCCCCCCCGTCGCGGTGCACCATGGGGGGTGCCGGGGGTCACGTGGTGGGGGGGGGTGGGGTGGGGGGGGTCAGCGGTCACGTGGGGAGGGGTCAGAGGTCACACACCCCCCCCCCAAATACGACCCGGGAGCCGCCGTCCCGCCGCCGCGCGCTCCCACGCGTGGGGGTGGGGAGAGGCCGAATGGGCGGGGCCGCCGTGACGTCACTCAGCCCCCGCCCTTCCCCCCCCCCCCTCCCCACCCGTGGGAACCCGCCCCCGTCCCCCGAAAGAGACCCAAAAATCTCCCAAAATCGCCCCAAAAAACACCCCCCCCCCCCCCCCGCCCCGACTCGACTCGACTCGGCCGCTCACGATCGTTCGCCGTTTATTTGGGGGGGGGGGGGGGGGGGGGGGGGAGGGGGCGGGGCCAGAGGGAAAGGGGGCGTGGCCACGCCCCGGAGGGGGCGGGGCCGGCCAGATAGGAGGCAACGGGCGTCTCCGAGGGGGGGCGTGGCCTCGCCGGGAGGGGGGCGTGTCTTCCCCCCCGAGGCTTCGTCCAATGGGGTCAAGGCTTTCTGGCGAGGGGGGCGTGGCTTCTCTTCACCCCCCCCAGAAGGGGGGCGGGGCTTAATCCTGGATCCCGCAGCGCAGATTGGCCGGAATGGCCACGTCTGGGGGGGGGGGGGGGAGGAGTCAGGGGGGGCGTCTGTGGGGCACTTGTGGGGCTGGGGACGGCACTTGGGGGGCAGGAGAGCACTTGGGGGGCAGGAGGGGGTAGTTTAGGGGGGGGCTATGGGGGGTTTGGGGGGGCATTTGGGGGTCCCGGGGAGGATATGGGCGTCTTGTGGGGGATTTGGGGGGGCCTATGGGGCACTTGGGGGGCAGGAGAGCACTTGGGGGGCTGGAGGGGGTACTTTGGGGGGGGACTATGGGAGGTTTGGGGTGCACTTGTGGGTCCCAGGGTTTCAACTGGTGGTCCCGGGGTGGGTATGTGGGTCTGAGGGGGATTTCAGGGCTCTACAGGGCACTTGTGGGGCAGGGGGGGGGGTCACTTGTGGGTCAGGGGGCCCCACGCACCCATGAGGCGGGGCCGGGGCAGGCGCAGCCCCTCCATCAGCGCCACGAATTCGTCAGGGCTCAGCGTCAGCCGGGGGTTGAGGCGTCGCTCCTCCCCCACCGTCGACACCGTGTGGCCTTTGGGGGGGGGGAGGGGGGGGCACTTGGGGGTCAGACCCCCAAGTGACCTCCCGCCCTGGACCCATAAGTGACCCCCCCCGGCCCTTCCAGTTGCCTTTAAATCCCCCCTAAACCTCCCCAAAATTGCCCCCCGCCCACCATCAATAGAGCGCCCCCCTGCCCCATAAGTGCCCCTCAGCCCCCCAAGTGACCGCCCCAGACCCATAACTACCCCCCTCCGGCCCTGTAACGGGCCCTCCCCAGCCCCATAAGTTGCCCCCCGGACCCCCAAGTGCCCACCCCGGCCCCGTAACTGCCTCCCCAGCCCCATAAGTGCCCCTCAGCCCCCCAAGTGACCGCCCCAGACCCATAACTACCCCCCTCCGGCCCTGTAACGGGCCCTCCCCAGCCCCATAAGTTGCCCCCCAGACCCCCAAGTGCCCAGCCTGGCCCCGTAACTGCCTCCCCAGCCCCATAAGTGCCCCTCAGCCCCCCAAGTGACCACCCCAGACCCATAACTACCCCCCTCCGGCCCTGTAACGGGCCCTCCCCAGCCCCATAAGTTGTCCCCCGGACCCCCAAGTGCCCACTCCGGCCCCGTAACTGCCTCCCCAGCCCCATAAGTGCCCCTCAGCCCCCCAAGTGACCGCCCCAGACCCATAACTACCCCCCTCCGGCCCTGTAACGGGCCCTCCCCAGCCCCATAAGTTGTCCCCCGGACCCCCAAGTGCCCACCCCGGCCCCGTAACTGCCTCCCCAGCCCCATAAGTGCCCCTCAGCCCCCCAAGTGACCGCCCTAGACCCATAACTACCCCCCTCCGGCCCTGTAACGGGCCCTCCCCAGCCCCATAAGTTGTCCCCCGGACCCCCAAGTGCCCACCCCAGCCCCATAAGTGCTCCTCAGCCCCCCAAGTGACCGCCCCAGACCCATAACTACCCCCCTCCGGCCCTGTAACGGGCCCTCCCCAGCCCCATAAGTTGTCCCCCGGACCCCCAAGTGCCCACCCCGGCCCCGTAACTGCCTCCCCAGCCCCATAAGTGCCCCTCAGCCCCCCAAGTGACCGCCCCAGACCCATAACTACCCCCCTCCGGCCCTGTAACGGGCCCTCCCCAGCCCCATAAGTTGTCCCCCGGACCCCCAAGTGCCCACCCCGGCCCCGTAACTGCCTCCCCAGCCCCATAAGTGCCCCTCAGCCCCCCAAGTGACCGCCCTAGACCCATAACTACCCCCCTCCGGCCCTGTAACGGGCCCTCCCCAGCCCCATAAGTTGTCCCCCGGACCCCCAAGTGCCCACCCCAGCCCCATAAGTGCTCCTCAGCCCCCCAAGTGACCGCCCCAGACCCATAACTACCCCCCTCCGGCCCTGTAACGGGCCCTCCCCAGCCCCATAAGTTGTCCCCCGGACCCCCAAGTGCCCACCCCAGCCCCATAAGTGCTCCTCAGCCCCCCAAGTGACCGCCCCAGACCCATAACTACCCCCCTCCGGCCCTGTAACGGCCCTCCCCAGCCCCATAAGTTGTCCCCCGGACCCCCAAGTGCCCACCCCGGCCCCGTAACTGCCTCCCCAGCCCCATAAGTGCCCCCTCCCACCCCATAACCCCCCCCCCCGCCCCACAAGTGCCCCCCCACCCTGGTAGTCGTGGGCGGGGTAGACCAGGCAGCTGTCGGGGAGGGTGAAGATCTTCTCGTGCACGGAGCGGTACAGGGTGCGGGGGCAGCCTGGGGGGGGGGTTGCCATGGCGACCGTCACCGTGGCAACCGGCATCTCCGGTCACCATGGCAACCAGCATCCCCCCCCCCCCCCCCCCCCCTTGTCGCCACGGCAAGCGGTCACCGTGGCGACCAGCACGGCCCGTTCCCATGGCAACCAGGGCCCCTGGCAACCGGCATCCCTGGTCGCCATGGCAACTGGCCGCCTGGCGACCGGGGTGCCCTGGGGATGCCGTTGCCATGGCAACCGGGGAGCACAGTCTGCACCAAGCGCCCCCGGCGACGGACGGCTCGGCCTCCCAGTACAGCCCAGTACAGCCCAGGGCCCTCCCAGTACAACCCAGGGCCCTCCCAGTACAGCCCAGTGCCTCCCGAGTACAGCCCAGGGCCCTCCCAGTACAACCCAGGGCCCTCCCAGTACAGCCCAGTGCCTCCCCAGTACAGCCCAGTACAGCCCAGGGCCCTCCCAGTACAACCCAGGGCCCTCCCAGTACAGCCCAGTGCCTCCCCAGTACAGCCCAGGGCCCCCCCAGTACAGCCCAGTACAACCCAGGGCTCTCCCAGTACAGCCCAGTACAACCCAGGGGCCTCCCAGTACAGCCCAGTGCCTCCCCAGTACAGCCCAGGGCCCTCCCAGTACAACCCAGTACAACCCAGGGGCCCTCCCAGTACAACCCAGGGCCCTCCCAGTACAGCCCAGTACAACCCAGGGCCCTCCCAGTACAACCCAGGGCCCTCCCAGTACAGCCCAGTACACCCCAGGGCGCTCCCAGTACAACCCAGGGCCCTCCCAGTACAGCCCAGTACAGCCCAGGGCGCCCCCAGTACAACCCAGGGCCCTCCCAGTACAACCCAGTACAGCCCAGTGCCCCCCCAGTACAACCCAGTACAACCCAGGGCCCTCCCAGTCTCTCCTCGTAGCACTTACGGCCTTTCCAGTCCCTCCCAGCACATCCCAGTCCCTCCCAGCTCCTTCCCCCTCCCTCCCGCTGCCCCCCAGTCCCCCCCAGTGCCCCCCAGTGCCCCCCCGCCTGCCCTGCTGGAAGTCGGTGCGGCCGCAGCCCCGGACGAGCAGCGCGTCCCCGGTGAAGGCCATGGAGGCGTCGTCCAGCACCAGCGTCAGGCACCCGGGGGTGTGCCCGGGGCTGGCCCGCACCCGCAGCGCCTGGGGGGCAGCCCCACACCTCGGCCCGGACACACGGACCCCCCCCCGCCGCGGGGGGAACCGGGCGGCCGGGACCCAGAGACCCCTCCCGTAGGGCGCCCAGGACCCCCCTTTCCCCCCCTTTCCCCCCATTTCCCCCCATTTCCCCCCCTTTCCCCCCATAGGGGACCCCGACGTGCCCCATAGGGGTGTCCCCCCCCACCCATGGGTGCCCCCCCCCCGAAAAAACACCCTTTTCCTCCTCCTCCAGGACCCCCATTTCCCCCCATTTCCCCCCATTTCCCCCCATAGGGGACCCCGACGTGCCCCATAGGAGTGTGTGTCCCCCCCCCATGGGTGGCCCCCCCCCGAAAAAACACCCTTTTCCTCCTCCAGGACCCCCCTTTCCCCCCATTTCCCCCCCTTTCCCCCCACAGGGGACCCCGACGTGCCCCACAGGGGTGTCCCCCCCCCACCCATGGGTGCCCCCCCCCGAAAAAACACCCTTTTCCTCCTCCAGGACCCCCTTCTCAACCCCCCCGGGACCCCCATTTCCCCCTTTCCCCCATAGGGGACCCCGACGTGCCCCACAGGGGTGTCCCCCCCCCCACCCATGGGTGCCCCCCCCCCCGAAAAAAACACCCTTTTCCTCCTCCAGGACCCCCATTTCCCCCCTTTTCCCCCCCTTTCCCCCCATTTCCCCCATTTCCCCCAATAGGGGACCCCGACGTGCCCCACAGGGGTGTCCCCCCCCACCCATGGGTGCCCCTCCCCCGAAAAAACACCCTTTTCCTCCTCCAGGACCCCCATTTCCCCCCATTTCCCCCCCTTTCCCCCCATTTTCCCCCCACAGGGGACCCCGACGTGCCCCATAGGGGTGTCCCCCCCCACCCATGGGTGCCCCCCCCCCCCCCCGAAAAAACACCCTTTTCCTCCTCCAGGACCCCCATTTCCCCCCATTTCCCCCCATAGGGGACCCCGACGTGCCCCATAGGAGTGTGTGTCCCCCCCCCATGGGTGGCCCCCCCCCGAAAAAAACACCCTTTTCCTCCTCCAGGAACCCCATTTCCCCCCATTTTCCCCCCCTTTCCCCCCATAGGGGACCCCGACGTGCCCCACAGGGGTGTCCCCCCCCCACCCATGGGTGCCCCCCCCGAAAAAACACCCTTTTCCTCCTCCAGGACCCCCATTTCCCCCCATTTCTCCCCATTTCCCCCCTTTCCCCCCATAGGGGACCCCGACGTGCCCCATAGGGGTGTCCCCCCCCACCCATGGGTGCCCCCCCCCCCGAAAAAAACACACTTTTCCTCCTCCAGGACCCCCATTTCCCCCCATTTCCCCCCATTTCCCCCCATTTCCCCCATAGGGGACCCCGACGTGCCCCATAGGGGTGTCCCCCCCCCACCCATGGGTGCCCCCCCCCCGAAAAAACACCCTTTTCCTCCTCCAGGACCCCCCTTTCCCCCCATTTCCCCCCCTTTCCCCCATAGGGGACCCCGACGTGCCCCATAGGGGTGTCCCCCCCCACCCATGGGTGCCCCCCCCACCGAAAAAACACCCTTTTCCTCCTCCAGGACCCCCATTTCCCCCCATTTCCCCCAATTTCCCCCCCTTTCCCCCCATAGGGGACCCCGACGTGCCCCATATGGGTCTCCCCCCCCCACCCATGGGTGCCCCCCCCCCGAAAAAACACCCTTTTCCTCCTCCAGGACCCCCATTTCCCCCCATTTCCCACCATTTCAACCCCCCGGGACCCCCATTTCCCCCCCTTTTCACCCCATAGGGGACCCCGACGTGCCCCATAGGGGTGTCCCCCCCCCACCCATGGGTGCCCCCCCCGACTCACGAAGGCGCCGAAGGGCAGCTCGTCGCCCTCCCCCAGCAGCAGGTCGGCCCGGGCCCCGCTGGCCCCCGAGATGGCGCTGAGCCCCCCCAGGGCCCCCCGCAGCGTCCCCGAGCCCGTGATGTGGTCGGCGTGACAGTGGGTGTTCACTGGGGGGGGGGGGACACGCACATCTTGGGGGGGGGGACACCCCGAAATCCCCCCAAACCCCCCCCCCCAAAAAACCCTCCAAAAAAAAAACCAAAAATCCCACCAAAAAAAACCCAAAATCCCCCCAAAAAAACCCACCAAAACCCCTCCCAACAACCCCCCCCCGAAACCTCCCCCAAATCTCCTCCGAACCCCCCCAAAATCACCCAAAACGCCCCCCCAGAACTCCCCAAAATCCTCCAAAACACCCCAAAAAAACCAAATCCCCCCAAAACCCTCCAAACCCCCCCAAAAAACCCTCCAAACCCCCCCAAAAAACCCAACCCCCCCCATAATCCCCCAAAACCCCCAAAATCCCCCCCCCAAAAACCAAAAAAACCCCCCCAAATCCCCCCAAATCTCCTCCAAACCTCCCAAAACTTCCCCCGAACTCCCCTAAAACTCCCCCCAACCCCTCCAACCCCCCCCCAAAAAAACCCCAAAACCCTCCAAATCCCCCCCCCAAAAAAACACAAAAACCCTCCAAAAAAAACCCCCAAATCTCCCCAAAACCCTCCCAAATCTCCCCCCCCCAAAAAACCTCCAAATTCCTCAAACCCCCTCCAAAAAAGCCCAAACCCCGCAAAAACCCCACTAAACCCCCCCCAAAAGGCCCCCCAAAAACCCCTGAAAAAAACCAAAATCCCCCAATCCCCCCCCAAAAAACCCAAAAAACATCAAAAAACACCAAACCCCCCCAAAACTCTTCAAAACACACCAAAATCCAAAGAAACCCTCCAAAAGTCCCAAAATCATCCCAAAAAAAAAGCCCAAACCCCCCCAAAACTCCCCTCAACCTCCCAAAAATCCCACGAAACATCCCCAAAAACCTCCAAATTCCGCAAAACCCCCCCCCAAAAAACCCAAAAACCCCCCCAAAGCCCCCAAAAAGCCAAAAAAAAAACCCCAACCCCCCCCAAAAACTAAAAAACACCCCCCAAGCCCCCCCAAACACCCCAAAGACCCCCCAAATCCCCCCAAAAAAAACCAAGACCCCCGAACACCCCCAAAAAAAACCCCAACCCCCCCAAAACACCCCAAAACC